>NC_085141.1:277181848-277781848 GCF_024139115.2 Armigeres subalbatus
CTGGTATGCTTTACGTTTCTACAAGTAATGCTGAAAAATTCTACCATCATCTTTCTGAAAAATACCAATGATACTTCCTTTTCTCTGTTCAAAGTTTGTAGAATGTAGAATGTATCAAAGGAGCTTTTAGCCAATGATAGTATTAATAATAGATAAACTAATTAAAATCTATGATATGTTGCATATTATAACATCTAGAATCTAGATTCTAGATGCCTAATTTAAACTACCTGGCGAAAAAGAATTGAAATCTTCGGCGTAGTGTTTGACGAGACAAGTTATGATCGAAGAGTGATGAAACACGGTTGAATGTTCTCATAATTCCAATAACTGCTCCATTCATTCCGTAATTCATGCGACGGTATGGTGGTCCTCACATCTGCTGTTTCCTCAGAGCACGAGGCTGCACGTAGATATAAATCTGCTCCAGGATGGCCGGACAGTCTATTCTGTCGCCCAGCACGTCAGCGATAAAAAAAAAAACAGGAACACCGTCTTCGACCAGAGGTCGTACGGACTGAACACTTAACACCTAGACAACGGACGGGAACAACCAAATAGTCACGAAAAGTTTTCTCCTTGCCGGGGCGGAAACGAACCCACAGTGTCTCTTCGTAAAGAGAGGCTCAAGGTGACTAAGTTGCATCGTGTTCATAGCTGGTTAGGCGATAAGGATCTCGCCATGGTAATCCTGAAGAACAAATTCCAATCTTTCGGTACCATTCGTGCAGTGAGTTTCAGACAGGCGAACATTACTCAGGGTTGACCGAACAAGTGAAGAGTAGAGCGACTTGGAACAATATATATCAGAAAAGTTTTTTGCTATGGAATATTGGCTCTTTTACCTCGTAAAGGTGATCAGAGCATTTTCAGGACTGATTACCATACGATTGAGGATGCATCAGTCGGCGAATACTTGAAACTTTTATTGAAGATTGTGGCAGTCGTTAGCGATCGTATGACTGTTATGCTAAAAGATCTTTATGCCAAGTGATCTTTTATCAAATGGCCTTTTGTCAAATTACCCAGACTTATCACCTTGTATGACAGGATGATTTCGGTGTAGACTATCCTGAAACGCTCAATTGCTTTTTATGCAGTATAATGTTCGTAGCTTGCTCAGAATTTTTGGATATAATTATCTTGAAAGAACAGGAAGGTGATCTGATAATAAGTCTTAAACCGATGAGTTTGGACATTTAAACAAGTTGTGTTGCAGCACAAGGTCTAATGTAGATGATTCGTATCTGTATTACTGAGATCACTGAACAGAAAGCTACTTTTGTTATCTAACAAGTAAAATTTCCTTGCTGTAATGTTTTGCTGTAATTTTTGTTTGCCATGGTTAGCCACTTTACGGTAGAATTTAATATTCGATTCAACAACGTATTGGCGTAACTGACCCATATATTATCGGTGAACCTTATTACAAATAAAATCCTAGCAAAGCGTATGTACCACCTCTTCTACAACATGTACATCGAACAGGGGCTGGTACCCTGTTTTATGTATTGTGGGCAGGTCCCTAACTGGTAGCATAATTAATATTCCAAGAGAATAGAGACAGCCACCGCCGCGTGGTCGTTCGACACGCGTAGACTTTCCGCACGATTGGTACATGAGAATGTAACCTTTTTTCAAACGAGTTACTATTTCAAGAACTAAATCAACATCGCATGAAACGCAGAGTGATTGCGGTTAACCGGAGGAGATATTTGATAACCGAAATAGGCAGCGTTCAAACATTCCAGCATCCGAATTGCCTCGATTGATTAATTTACATTTTCAACCTATTGGAAAGACGCAAGTTGGCAGTTGGTTTAGCAACTGGTGTATGTCTGTGTATGTGATCGTGTGTGCACGCCTCGCACATAGTCACGTTGCCAAATAGTTGACCTCTTTCGTTTTAATCGATCAATAACGAAACATCAGAGTGTGGCCTCCAGCGCGAACCACCTTGTTTGATGTGTTCCGCACAGTGCCAATAAAGCGGCGACGATGACGTCTGGGCACCCAATGGCTACCGAGTTACCGGTGCCTTCCGCATTTGCTGCTTCTGCCCAATTCAGTGACCGCAACCCATCATCAATCGTTAAAGTTGCACCGCAAAACCACAACTGTCCGCACGCTGTGGGATGGGCGGATGCTGGATCATCCTCCTGGACCGTCTGAATCAATATTGACATATGACGGTTCCTTGAAGTGACGTTAAATTGTGATGCTGATGGGGCCGTGATTGATCTCAAAGATGGTATGATAGTAACACAATATTTCAATCACGACGTGAATGATGACACGATTCGTGATCATTGTACCAAACCTGAAATCAGTGGATTGAGACAGGATTTAACATACACATAGTTGATAGATTTGAATTGTTTATACTTTAATACAATATACAATATACAATATAATTTAATATACTTTTATACTTTTTGGCGATTCGATTCCAACCATTTTGAAAACTTTTTGTGTTGTTTTGAAAAAAAAATATCAGAGAACTTCTCGTTTGTTATTTTAAAGGTATAATTTAATCTTCAATCGCACTGAAAAGATTTTTTTTTCTCACCGCATCATCAATGTTGAACCACTGTAAAGATACATATTACCATAAATTAATTTAATTTTGACGACTTGCATCCGTGCACATCAATGCAAACGATCAGAAGGCAAAAAGAGATAGATGTGAGGGCGAAGTTCATGGGCGGTCGAATAGTGCGTTGTTTGTTGAATTTATGCTGACGGATGGATGGGTGGAATGAGTGGAATCCTTACACAATTCGCACCGGCTAGTTCGTAGAGAGGCCAGCCACGATTGTTGCAAATAAAACGCTACTCAGAAGACATAGAAGCGAACAACCATACCGAGACAAATTAATTTAATAAAAATCAATTACTGATTGTAATACTTTGGGGTCCGCCAGAAATAACCTGCGTCACGGGCGATGTCACTCAACGACAGGTCATTTGGGTGCAGAACTATAATAGTAAGCTGGACTACATTGGCGAAAAGAAAATTCGCAATGGCAATCCCATCGATGATGGTCGTTGTTGTCACCCAGGGGCGGATTTAGCCGGAGGGGCCCCAGGGCCGACTGGGGGCCCTAAAATAAAAAAGGTTGGTTTGGTACATAAGATTTGGGGGGCCAGGCCACAGCCCCCTACAGATCCGGCCCTGTTGTCACCAATCACACCTCAGCAGATTGTCATGTGTCTGTTTCGCCAGTTGGGATGTACCTAAATGATTAATTGTTATGGTGTGTTGCCAATACGGTTTACTGGCGTTTCAGAATAAAGAGGAACTGCTCCGTTTTCCATCTTACGTATTCATTTATACCAGCAAAAACAGATCTTATAAGTTTCTACAATGATTGTATTTAACTCTACCAAATTTGTATAAACCAACATACAGATTACAGATGTTTATGTATTATAGGTTGTTATGCTAAACTGTATTCAAGTCTGCTATCGCCATATTCAAGTCTGCAAAAATACCCAATGCACAATATACCCGCTAAAAAGTATCTTGAACCATGATTAGCAAACTAAAATATATTTCTTGTTTCCTTTCCAGGTGAGTTACATCATTTATATGTGAATAAACAACCCGAGTTATAATGCATTCCTATTTAATAAAAGTAAAGGCGTATACTTAGGTAAGTCGTATTTTCTAATATGAAACGAAAAATGTTGAAAAAAGTTTTTCACCAATTTCATACTTGAAGGCATACTACAGTTGACTCTCTAAATCTCGATGTTCCGTATCTTCTACCTTCCATATGTAGCTACCTTCTGGATACTGGTTCACCGGAGTTGACAAACTCGTGGTTCATTCTTCATCACCACACAACGTTCTTTGGCACGACAAAATGGTCCGAAGCACCGTCTCTGGGATACCTCAGTGCTTATAAGTCCTCCTCGAGCATGGTCAAAGTCTCATGACCGTGGAGGACCACCGGTCTTATAAGCGTTCTGCATGATGATACATTTGATGCGGGTGTAGACCTTTTTGACCGCAAATTGTGCGTTTAAATCTCCTTTGATGATTTTGACGATGTTGTATGCGTCCTTATCACTATCAGTGCCTCCAGAATGTAGGCTATGGACTTTGACTATGCTAAAGTTGAAGAACCCTTTGATCATCATTCTCTTGCATATTATCTCATTGATCGGCCTGTTCACGCGCCTTTGAATATCGCCCATCGCCAACGGTCGGAAGAACCGCGAGATAGGGGTAGGAAGGACCGCGCGAATGGCGGTCGGAAGGACCGCCAGGCGGATCATTAGGATAGCGCGAATGGTGTCGGTAGGGCTGCGCACAAGCAGTATGTTGGGACTACGTACTAGTCGATAGGACCGCAATTCTAGAATCAGGATAATCAATCTCACCCAATAGAGTTATAGCAACAAAGATTGTCCTCATGTTGTTCCGTCCCTTTTGGAGAGTGTCCATTCCCAATAATCGGCATCGGCTTTCATAGGATAGCAAGTCGTTGGGGCTACGCCACGACAGTGATGCCGGAGCGTATCTATAATACATTTGGATTGGATTCCTGCAATCCTGTCGATTCAAACTCGGTCACAATGCCAAACCAGGCTGTTTTAAAACTGACCGAACTTGGCAAGAGTACAAGACCGTAGGCCGTACGGGTTGCGTAATTCAGGAATATCTCGGAAAATTATTCCAAGATTTCTATTCGCCTTACTTGTTTTATTAAAATGTTCTCGACAGTTTAGCTCCGAGATCATAATAGCGAGGTCTTTCACGACGTTTGTCCTTTCAAGTGGTTCTCCAATTTTCAATGTGGTAGTTCGAGAGTGTGATTTTCCTAGTAGCAGACTATGCATTTCTTCGCGCTCAAGTCAGACTGTTGTGGTCATACCAACTTACGAAATGCCGATGAAGGTTTGTAGTTAAACAATCATCATGTGTCTTGATGAACCTGTATACATTAAAATCATCAGCGTACACCATTCTATAGCTTTCCGACACAACAAAGAGAACAAAAGTGGGCCTAAATTACTGCCTTGTGGCACACTAGAGTTGTTGCAAAACGAATCAGATTCAGTAGTGCCGATCTTGACCAGTTAGGTTGGAATCCAACCATCCGTGGCTACCCTTAAACTATCCAGTTTGAATGCGATGATTGACACTATCGAAAGCAGATTTCAGGTCGGTATATACAAAATCCACTTGAACAATGAATTTTAGAATATCGAGGTGAACTGTGAATCTTGTTGACGTTGATCTGTTCTGGTAGAAGCCGTGTTGTGGGGTGAGATGCAGTTTGCAGCGAAGGTTGTTCAACAGAGGATTTCAAATTCTTTGAATACTAGACTGAGTGAAGTCCACCACGTACATAGTTGAAACATTCCTTTGTTCCCATCTTGAAAGCGGAGAACATGATGGAATTCTTCAGCACTCGAGAAAAACAACGCGAGTGCGGTCCTGGTGTTTTTTTGTTTGTTTGTTTGTTTGTTTTGTTTGTTTTTTTTTCTTCCTAAGCAATGGAAGGGGAATCTGCTCAACAGACATCCTGGGTTGTCCAGGAAGTGCGGGGTTAGGGATCACCTCCAATAGCAAACAGGGAGGCAGGACTACATCCCCGACCCGCTTGTTTCCTGCCGCCAACCATAGTCCCTTCAAACCAGAAAGTAATGCTTCAAGGGGGGCCAGTGCACAACGCACCCTCGAGGTTACTGCGTGTCCTTGCAGCATCGAACTTCGTGACTCGCTTTTTAGAAGAACACCATGGTACGTGCCAGCCTATTACCGGCTTTCCAGGTGGCCTTACCGCCCTATGTCCTCGGAAGGTAGGGAGGTCGACTTCGCGCCTGCTTCCCTCTGCACGACTGGTATCAAGAATGATGATGCCGCGTGCACCCAGCAGACCTTTCTGCGATAGGGCCTATTCGCCAGCACACAGAGGGACTTGCCGACGCGTGCCTACGCCTGCCCAGCCTTGACGAGGACCCTTTCCGTCCTCGGGCTCGGAACCCCTGGTTGACCGACGCCGCGAAAGCGACGATACCATGTTGTTCTTCGCGCGGCCCTTGTTCGATAAAGGATCGAGTTCGACCACAGAGCATGACCCCATATGACCATGAAGCCGACTCGATCCCTTGGACCACCTCTTATTTGCACCTGTGCCATCCTGAGTCATGCGCCACCTTCTGTGACGTCCTCCGAGACGATTTGGGCGATAGCCGATAAAATCGTTCGCCAACTTCATCTTTACACATCCTCCGAACTAGGTTGTTCGGGGTAGTTCAGACCACATGTGGCAAGCATGTGGTCACGCATGCGCGAAAACGTAGAGCACGAACACACGTGTTCCGCCGTTTCCTCTAAACCTGCGCACCAAACACTCGGGCGAGGCCGAGCAAGCCAGCTGCGTTACCTGCACTATGATTTTGCAGCACGCTTAAACGCCGGGCACATCAGACCCCCATGGTGCTTGCACAGCTTTGCTGGAACAAATCAAACAATTGGGAGGGTTCGTGCAGCATTGTGCCTTATGTCCCTCAATCCGTCCTCCAATCCAGCGTAGGCAGAGATTGCTTCTGTCAGGGCCTTTGCAATCCCATTGCTTGTGCCCCGGTTCCAGAGCACTTGAAGTAAACTTCGGGTTGTTCGTATATGCCCACAGGGCACACCGACCATCCCACCTTGACGCTCCCTAACTTGACTACCTTGGAGGCGTCCGCTGCAGATAGTCGAACTAATGCTACCTGCGTCCCTGCCGGACCTTTCCGTAGCCGAACGGCTGCGGTGGCGTCTCCACTTCACACTGTCGCCGCAGTGCCGTGACGAGCTCTTCGACTTCTGTGATCTCGTCCAGGTCTTTAACCCTTAGATTCTTCTCCGTCGTGAGTGCCCTCAAGCTTGACCGTCTCGCCTAGGACCTCCTCCGCCAACTTCTTGTAGGCGGCGCCCTTTTGCGAGACGCCCCGCTTCAGGTCGAGGATCATCTAGTCCATCCAGGTACGTCTTATTCGACGTACGTCGGCGCCGAGTTCACCGAGCTTGACGTCACTCCTCATCGCCTTCAAGACGTCTGAGTACTTAGCCTCGTCCACCGTGATGACTAGGGCATCGCCCCAGGAGCGATTGGCCCCTACCATAGACTTCTTGCTACCCGCATTCGCCTGGGCCTTCTTTTTCGGCCCTTGACGTCTTCGCTTTCCTCTTTGTTCTTGACCAGGGTCCAGGAGGCGTCATCCCCCTCTATTTCCCTGGTCTGGTGCGGCTGAGAGCTCTCAGCCTGCCGTAACCCCTTACCACCGTCTTTTCCTGGATTGACGGACCTTTCCAGGTCCTTCCTCCCCGGTTTTGGAGGTACCTGGCCGGGGTTCAGCTTCCCAGCCCCACTACCTTGTTCGGGGTAGTAACCCTCCGCGTTTTGGAGCGGCCCCAGGGAGCTCATCCCTGAGACTATCTCCTCGTTTTTGTGTCTGCTCCGTTGGAGCAGTCACCCCGACGTACCCGCAAATACTTGAGCCTCAGTCTGATAGACTTTGGTACCACTGTCTTCGCTGGCACGCCTTCGGTCGATTCGACCTTGCCCGAGTCCGCGAATCCTTGGGCCTCAGTCTGGGTAGACCTCGACTCCACGGATTTCACGGGTTTACACTTGGTCGTACCGACCGCCCTCTCCAGCTTGGCGTCCAGCATCACCTTTCGAAGTTTCAGCAAGCTTCTCTTGAGGTCCTTACTGATATTATGCTTCGATGACGCAAAGTCGATAATGGCGTCCAGCTGTTCCGTCGCCACCTCGAAGGCCGAAAGCCCATCGCGTTTGCGGTTCATCGCCTCCACAAGCCATGGGCCGTCAATAACCCCTACTGGCGTTTTTTTAGCCGAGATGAAGGTTAAGTGACCCACGCTGGCGCTGCGCACTGAGCTGCCGACTATTGCCTCTGGCATCCTGGGCGGAGACCTGAACAACCCACCTCTTGCGGTGAAGGGGTTTGTCGCCTACGCTACTACCACTAATTGAAGAATTGACTTGGTTTTCCATTTTGGACCCACGAGTTGCTCGGGAAAAGAGGTCCACCACGCCAGAGCCCAGCATGACGCGGTACGGGACAATTACTGTGGAGGGTGCCCAGGTACCCCACAGGCTCCGTTAAAGGCCTAGCTTATTATTTCACCCCCTGGCCATGCATCCCCTCGGCACGGTTCGCTTGACGCCTTGGGATTAGGGGTTAGGGACGATGGTCCCGGTCTAACTCGCAGTGGCCATGGGGAGGGCTCGTCAAGCCCTTGGACAAAGTCCCAGCTGCCCCGTAGGGGAACTTATTAATATGTAGTGCTTAGAACGTACTGATCATCAAATTCGCGACGGTTCTAAATCATTTAAGGTTCTTTTCCTTGCGGAACAAGGAATATTATCGGGATTAGTAGGTACGTAGGGGAACACACTGGCAAATTATTAGGCAAATAGGTTGCTAATTTCTTTATTCGCTGTCGCCGCTTCCTCTTCCAAATACATGTTTGATGGTAAGCCGGACTTTTTCGGATTTTCATTGACAAAGACCAAAAACCTTTAAGATTATAATAATACGAGTTAAGCAGAGGAGGGTGCAAGGATCTGTGCGGTGACCTAAAATGGCCGGAACGAAGCTATGACAGCAACTCTTCGTGCATGCGTTTGCACGCCGCGGAGATCTGACTGCAAGAGGCAGAGTCATGGCTTGCTGCTCGTTGATTGACACGCTGGGGTGTGAGATCTATAAACACACGCTGAAGGTACTTTTACTCAAACCCCACATTCCCTTCTGCTCTCATTTAAAACGTAAAAAACTTCTAGCATAGGATGTTATGCTTGTTTTTTTCTGGGTTATTTAAATGAAACGAAGGAGAACATCTTCATTTGAAAACTACACACAGAAAAAACTACACACCAACTCAAAGTGTGGGTCACGAAAGATAAAACGTGATTCATACTTTCGATCCTATTTCATGCCACAAATCTATACAAGCTCTGAAATTAAGATGTAAGTAATGAATGGATGATTAGAGAACAACAAACTTACGAAGCCAATGGGCTTATTTAGTTATCCGAGATTCTAGCAAATACAAAGAAATTCCATTTTTCTTCCAAAACATTCCAAATTTTACCCAACGGCATTCCAAAACTAAGCGGTGTTGAACTTCATTATTAATAAGATTAAAAACAACCTAATAAAGATAAGAAAATCAAATCCAATTCAAATTAATTCTAACCCAAATGCAATCTAAATCCAACTCAAATTTAATCTGAATCCAAATCCAATTTAATCCAAGTGCAATCCAATCCAATTTAAATCCAATCCAAATCCAATCAAAATCCAATCCGATCCAACTGAAATCAAAATCCAATACAATTCCAATCCAGATCCAATTCAAATCCATTCAAAATCCAATCCAACTCCGTACTTTTAATCCAATTTTTAGTTTCGCGTATCACCATCAATCTAAATTTCAGGATATTGATGTTGACCTTCCGAGCAACACCTTGCAAATGACATTTATCTTAAATTCCGCAAATCTGAGATATTATATCAATTCTCGTAAGACTTTGAGATTTTCAAGGCTGTAAAACATTTTCCGTTGGTCTTCCACACGGACCATGTAGTTTCACAGACTGCAATACATTTTTCGCCCACCTTTCAGACACACCTTATAGTTTTCTAAACCACAAACCATTTTCCACCGGCCTCCAGACGCTCATTGTGATTTTGCAAACCACAAACCAATTTCCGACGGTCTTCGAGACGTGTCTTGTGATTTAGCAAACCACAATCAATTTTCCGACGGTCTTCGAGACGCGTCTTGTGATTTAGCAAACCACAAACCATTTTACGACGGTCTTCTAGACGCGCCTTGTGATTTAGCAAACCACAAACCATTTTCCGACGGTCTTCGAGACGCGCCTTGTGATTTAGCAAACCACAATCCATTTTCCGACGGTCTTCGAGACGCGTCTTGTGATGTAGCAAACCACAAACCATTTTCCGACGGTCTTCTAGACGCGCCTTGTGATTTAGCAAACCACAAACCATTTTCCGACGGTCTTCGAGACGCGCCTTGTGATTTAGCAAACCACAAACCATTTTCCGACGGTCTTCGAGACGCGTCTTGTTATTTAGCAACCACAAATCATTTTTCGACGGTCTTCTAGACGCGCCTTGTGATTCAGCAAACCACAAACCATTTTCCGGCGGTCTCGGCGACGCGTCTTGTGATTTAGCAAACCACAATCCATTTTCCGACGGTCTTTGAGACGCGCCTTGTGATTTAGCAAACCACAAACCATTTTCCGACGGTCTTCGAGACGCGCCTTGTGATTTAGCAAACCACAAACCATTTTCCGACGGTCTTCGAGACGCGCCTTGTGATTTAGCAAACCACAATCCATTTTCCGACGGTCTTCGAGACGCGTCTTGTGATTTAGCAAACCACAAACCATTTTCCGACGGTCTTCTAGACGCGCCTTGTGATTTAGCAAACCACAATCCATTTTCCGACGGTCTTCGAGACGCGCCTTGTGATTTAGCAAATCACAAATCATTTTCCGACGGTCTTCGAGACGCGCCTTGTGATTTTGCAAACTAAAATATTTCACTCGTCACAATTTAAATACTTGAATTCAACTCACCTCTTGAAATCAGCGTCAGGCTCCAAAAATATACTGGCAGGATCGCCAAAATGTGTGACCCTAAATGGCCGGAACGAAGCTATGACAGCAACTCTTCGTGCATGCGTTTGCACGCCGCGGAGATCTGACTGCAAGAGGCAGAGTCATGGTTTGCTGCTCGCTGATTGGACACGCTGGGGTGTGAGATCTATAAACACACGCTGAAGGTACTTTACTCAAACCCCACAGGATCGATTGGTAATAGATTTAGGCAGCGTATCCATTATCTATCGTGCACCAGAAAAGGTCGGGAAAGTTGAAATCAACAAGCAGGAGAATAAATATACAAAGACCTGTTTTTCCTTTGAGCTGTTGCTGTCTTTCTCGTGACTCAGAAAAAGCAATAGTAATTGCACTTCATTCAGAAATAATTGGTCTTGAATGTCAAATGTTGAACAACTGTAATAATGATAACTGCGACAAAAAAATGACTCATGCAAAGTAAGTCGAAGTCAATCGCTCAATCATCATTGAAATGAAGTTAAAAAGTAACAAAAATGAATTGAAAATATGCAAAATTACTAATTCCAACAAATTTAATTTTGAAAACTAGCCGAGATACTAGCAACAATCAATGTGAAACTGGCGATTTGAGACTATGAACAATCCTCGGTACCCAGAAATGTCATCTCGGTAACCGTTACGTAATTTATTAACGAACTTTAGAACAAGGCTTAGTACTGCAGCCATGGAAACGTTTTCGAAGTTTGTTCTCTAAATCAACAAAAACAAACAGCGAAAAATGGAAATAGGTAAGAATCGTTCAGGCTGAAATAATAAATTTCATTTCAATTTTAGGCACAAGCTTAGTGGATATAATGATGTGGTGGTATAAACTCTATATATCACTACGCAGCAAACGAAATTTGGTGCGGCTCGAGCTTATGGAGCAATCTCTGAGAAATTACTTCTGCCATTTAAATTATACCTTCCTAGTCGCTGGAAACTACAGAGAGCAGACTGGCCATATGGATTCGAGTAATGAGAGATTTTCGGAACATTGGCCCATTTCGACAAGGAAACTGTTGACCAGCCTTGCACACTCTGAACTGGACGATCCTGGCTGAGAATAGGATTTTTCCAAAGCCTTAAATACATATTCCTTCACGATACACCTATGACTACCATCAAGGTTTTTCCTACGTTGCGTTGTTTTGTAACACGAAATACGATTTTCCATACCAGGACGCTCGATTTTAAGACGATTTGTAACACCTATTTAAAACCAATATAACCGGTAAGGAAAGGATTATAATAATGTAGTATACCCCACGCTTTTCCAGCTCTCGTTGACCCGACAACTCATTAGTCTGGCCCTCTATAATTAGGAATGTTCCGAATTGCAAAATACACACAACCATTTTAATATATTATACTGCCAGTAATTTTATCTATGGTTACATTCCGCAGTTTGCTTTCTTCGACCAACAAAACAGAACAAAAAAATCGCCAGGCGTGAAAACTAAAAACGAAACTACATAATAGATATTACAGTCTTAGGTACAATTTCAGTGGATATGCTAAGTAATAGTCTGAACTCAGGCTGGCGCGCGTGGCATAGCGTCCATTGGTTTGGTGCGATATGATGGTTGATATCTATTAAAAACTATTTCGGACAAATTGATTCTGCCATTTGAATAGAACGAGTTCTACTATATTCTTTGCAAGTAATATGATTGATTTATTCTTTGTTTTTAAATGTTAGTCGAGAAATGTGAATCTGGGAGTAACATATGTACATACAACAAAAGGTCATGGAGTTTGAAAGATCCGAATTTTTCAGCTGAGGGAAATTTCACTCATATCTCCACCTATTATAATGTGTTCGGGGGCGTTCCCGATGAAAATGAATCTAGTAAAAGAAATTTGAATTTAAAGGGAGAAATGAAATAAGGAAAATTGATACAGGTGTGAGAAAAGTTTCGGATGTAATACCTAAGAGGATATATCGGTGGATAGTGGATCAGGACAAGCAAAATTATTCGTTCATCAAAATGGTAGTGGCTCTCCAAATGTAGCAAGCAAATGCTCATGTAACCGCATGTAACGGGAGAAGCGACAAGAATGTCATTGTTGGAAATGAAGAGGCCTATAGTTGATAGACCATTAGAAGGCAATTCACAATTGTCACTTAAGTTGGACATTTAATAAGGACTCGGTATGGATTTTCTGGGGCCGCTAGTTCTTCTAAGGAAAATGGCCTGTTAATGTAATATAGTTTTACGTCTATGAGCTGGCAATTGTATCCGAAGCATCTTGATTCCCGTGATAGTTCCTGAAGCGTTCGTAACCTCCCTTGTCGTCGACCCTGCTTTAGTTTTGAGGCGAGTCAAGCCACGAGAGCTTGTGCATATTAATGTTGTGAAATGCCATGCTTAAATTCAACCTAGAACAAATAAGTACATATTTAATAAGATGTTCAGAAAGAGAACTAAAAACTGATCACTCAAAACAGGCGAATTCACAGACAACCACGAAAAACAATAAACAAACAGGTACGATGATAACCATGGCGACGTGGAACATTTAGAACAAATTCAAATTTACATTAAAGATTGCTTGGATTTACTGGGTACCGCTTGGGTACCGAGAACTTAGTACACTGGAACCATAAATTGAGTACTAATTTGCTCTGACCCCAACATCTTGATTATTATATCTATGATACTAGTGAACATTGTGACGTACGGTAAATAAAGCATGACAAACCTGCATGCACGCACTCACCGTGAGACTCTTCCCAATCATCCAAGTAGCCACGATGCTACCTCACCACAATCAGTTTGGAATGTCAAACGGACTGGACGAGCAGGAACAGTAGCTGCTTGGAGTGATCTTTTTCCGCCAGTATTTTAAGTTTTCACAGATTACTTCCGGTATCGTTTAGGAATACTCTTGAGAATCTATGGGAGTCCCTTCATGGAGGCTCCGATTCAAAATCTGTCGTTAATTTGCTTCGAAATTCCTTCGGAATCGTTTAATGATTTGTTACGGAATCATTCGAAGATTTAGTTCAGAATTCCTTGACCATTTGTCTCAGAACGTTTTCCCTCGGAATCCCCCAATGATTGGCTTCGGAATCCCTCGACGATTGCAATCCCTCTGACTATTTACCTCGGAATCCCTCGACAAATTGCTTCGGAATCATTCCACAAGTCGCTTCTACATCCCTGACATATTGCCTACGAGATCCCTGGAACAATTGCGTTGGAATTCCTTGAGGATTTCCGACGAAATCACTGGAACATTCGCGTTGGATGGAACATTCGCGTCGAAATTGTCCTTTGAGCGCTACTGCACTTAGACGCATAAGCCACACGCTATCAATTTGAGTCGTTGTAGCAAAGTGTATTTATAACGGTCTTAAAAGTCGTATATAATTATTTGCGTAGGTACCTACTTAAAAATTTCGTATACGCCAAGTGCTTTATCCAGCATTTAAGCTAGTCATTTGGTAGCGATCAGTAGCTGATCGACGCGTCACAGGCATTATCGCATTCATCTTTGCCCCGCTTAGGCATCATAAGATATCGCACGTGAGGTGAATGTCCACGATGTCATTCGATTAGTTTACAAACTCATGTAAATCACATGTTACAACAAAGTCAGTTGTTCACTCATGCTCGCTTGTTCCGTCGAATATGCGCAATTCAAAGGGGTATTTTGCCTATGAAGAGATGATGCTCAGGCGCAATATCGGTATTACGCTCATACTACACAGCAAGACATACTCATGGTAAATGCTTCATAGTGAATCATTTTACTCTATGCAGTTCTAGCCAAAAATCTTCTTGGCTTTGATTTATATATTGAGGCTCGATGCATTACGGATAGTTGACGTAGATAGATACAGCAATATTTATTTAGGTCAATAGCACTACAGAAAAGGGCTTCCAATTAGCCTTGCGAGCAAAGGCATAGGATTGTCAAATCGGAGAAAACGAGTTCAATTCATGTTCATGTCTAGGATGTTTCCGGGTGGGAAACATTCTTAACTCCCTGGACATGTACTTGCCACACAAAATACATACTCATGCTATGGTGGCCATAGAAAAGCTTGCAATTAATTACTGAAGAAATGCTAAAAAGAATACTTAAGTTGAAAAGCAATCCAAGTTCCTGTTGGAATGTTGAGCCAACTAAATATAAGGACTTAAGCATACCATTCAGATACCGTGAAGCCTTTACGTATACTTAGTGCACAAGAAAGGCAAAGCTTCTCGAGCAATCGGTTCCCGGGGGTCTGATGTTTTGGTTGTGTTTTCGTAGTGTAGATGCAGTCTCCTTTCTTCTGCTTGTCGTTTATGGAACTGTCAGTGTGGAACGCACCTATCTCTTTCTTTCCCATGATTCTTCTTATGGCTGTCAGTGCGGAATTTTCTATGTTGGCTACGAAATGAACTGTGGTAGAGGTATACAAGTGTCAGTCCCGTGACGGTTCCCCGAAAGGGAACGACACCATTATTTGTTTCGCGCTAAAGGTAAACAACGAGCAAATTGCGCCGCCCTGCAGAGAAAAACAAGTTTTCGTCCATGACCAGTTGCCAAAATTTCTGTGCAACCTTACCCATCCGCAACGCACAAAGTGCTTACTCTTGCTCTCAGCTCAGTTCGCTTCTATACACATTCCGTCGTCATTCATACCGAAGCGCAACTCGCTGTGATCTCACGCGATATTCGAGCCATTCCAAGTGGGTAGTCTAGATATTTACACGTTCGTGTAGCGTGCGATTTCTGTGCGGTAGACATTATACATCGACAACTAGTCAGTCAGACATGTAGACAGACCTAGAGGTGCTCGCCTTGACGAGCCCCCCAGATCCAGCGCTGCAATTGGTTGGTTCGGATCGTACGATATTTCCCAAATTACGTATTCAATGGTTCAAACCCACACAGCCACAGACAGGCCGTTGATATCGTGGTGTAGCGTTTATAACAGTTTATTTTTACTTCAGTCTTAAGGGTTTGTTCACAAATTACGTAACGCTGTAGAGAGTGGGAGGGAGCACTCAGAGCGGTGGGATCCCCACAAAAGAATGATTACGATGATGTGAGAGGTGGTGAAAAAACAATTAAACGCAACGTAATTTGTGAACATGCTACCTCTTAAAACTGCAAACGACACCTCACTAGCACCGAACTAAACCTACAGCCAATGACGATAGTGAGTAAATGCGATAAAAGTGCTGCGAATTGTTCGGAGGTGGTTGAAGGAGGTTAAGCGTGACGAACGTTCGTTAATTTTGTTCTTCGTTTTTCGTTCCATTCCGCTTGACCGCTGATCACCAACGCCTAACAAACACCACCGAAATGCCGAGTCGAACGTGATCATGCGTCAGCATTTGACGTCATTGATCGCATGTTCGTTATGTGATATTATGTATGGGCCTGAGCCGGATATGTGTCCGAATATGCTTCGTGTAGCACAGCATATATTTGTGAGTGCGATGTTGCAACAAGATGCAAGATGTCGC
Source organism: Armigeres subalbatus (assembly GCF_024139115.2). Classification (NCBI taxonomy): domain Eukaryota; kingdom Metazoa; phylum Arthropoda; class Insecta; order Diptera; family Culicidae; genus Armigeres; species Armigeres subalbatus. Next base: position 277,198,005 of record NC_085141.1, read on the forward strand.
ACAAGAAGGTACATTGCGTCTGATACATCACAGCTAATACAATACGCGACACGATGAAGAGGCTGCAACCTAAAATGTCACATACAGCGTCTTGCAAGATTTTTAAGATTCAATTTCAAGCTTCATCATCCGAACCACCTGTTTTGTTGCGGCTGTTTTGGCAGCCACCGCAATCGTGTTCATTTTTGTTAATCATATACAATGAGTAGAGTAAATACATCATTAGTTGGCTAGATTGCAGAAAATAGATTCTTCTGTTGATCTAAACTAGTCGGATAAATATTTACTTGTTATGTCTTCAAATGTTTATACGTCAAATAAAATTTATTCGTACTGCTCTTTACTCCCAGAGCCTAAAATAACAGGTGGGCAAGGCTAGAACAGCAAAGTAACATAGTATGTATGTATATAATTTGACAGTGTTCTCATTTTTGAGGATAGTGATGTAAAAACTGAAGAATATTCTTACATTGATATGTCGCTCTGTCAACTGACTTACTCGATATACTGATCGAAATTAGAATGCAACTCATTCGGATTCGACACGGTGGCTTTTTTCCTTAGTAGTATCACAGTTGTTTTTTTTTTCGACCAACGTAGTACGCTGGAAAGGGCATTCAAAATCCTACGAAATGGTATAACGGTTTCCAGGGTAACCTCACTTTTGTGTTTGTACATCGTGATTGTACTCTTCTACACATTTTCCACTGATTCATTTGATGTGTTTCACTTATTTTAACAAGCTTGGCCAACCTACCCCAGCCCTGGAGTTGGTTGACCGATTTTTCCCGCCAACTTTGATTGTTTATAAATCTCTCCTTTATTTTTTTCCATCGATGATCAAGTCACAAATGTGCCATAGACTTGATCAGTCTAACCATAATAAGTACACCCAAAAAACAAATCTCATAGTTTTTGTATAACATATGGGCATAGACGAGCTCGGTGGTCTAGTGGCTACCGCTTCTGCCTTATAAGCAGGAGGTCTTGGGTTCAATTCCAGGCTCGACCCTTTCCTACTTTCTATTTCTATCTTAGTTATTTCTGTGTTTCACGTTATACCAAAACGATTCCTACTGTTTATAACCTTCCACACAATCCCAAAACCTCCCGTGGCACCTATGAGAGGTCGTAGAGTTCTCTGCATCTTTCTGAAGTAGGTGTCCAACAAATCATCCTTCCCTTTCCTCAGCATTCGCAAGGACGTGGCCAGGACAGATCTCGACTATTGGAGAGTACATTGCTTCCATCTAAGAGTTAGTGATTAGTCCCAAATCAATATCTGTGGTAACGGATGAAAGTGATGCTACTCTCATACAATAATCTTGGCTTGTACCACCTACGAATTTGTGCGAACTGCTAAATGCTAATGCTAATGCTAACATATGGGCATATACCATTATGCAAGGTTTTAATACAATCAATGTAAGCTTTTTATACAGATACTGTATTAAAATAATACAAAATTGTAAGATTTCAATACAATGGTTGTTTTGAAATCTTCCGAAATTTTGCCAAAATTTTGAACAGTTTCTGTAAAGTTCTTATGATTTGAATTAACTTTTTTCGCTTAAGCAATCTTTTTCTTCTAAATACATAAAAAATCTCGCGCTGATAATCATAGGGTTGTAACTGCATAGGTCGATTTCTCTCCGTCGATGTTTTCTTTTTATTAATGTGGCGAATTGCGGTAGGTTTCCGAAGAATTTATTGTTTGATGTGTTAAAGGTTGATTCCATCTTGCACCAGAATCAACAATCACGGTTGTAGCTTTTGAAGCAATTGAGGCATTAACAAAATACAAAATCGATTAAGAGAAAACGATCGACGCGAAAACTTGTATGCAGTCGTAGAAGGTTGCTTCAATGGTTCGAGACCCCATCCTGAAATACAAATTTCAGCATAACTCGAGAACTAATCAAGCAGATAGAAACAAATTTGGCATTTTGAGGTTTTTGAAGGAATTAAAGGTACAGGCCGGACTCCGAAGTGTTGAAAAAAAATTCACTCCGGATAATCGAACCCTCCCGTTGGTCCGTTCATCGGTTCTGACTACCGTTAGAGGTCCGCGCCGATCGTCGGCGGCGGCGTTTGTCATAATTTTGGTCGGCGAAGGCTTGGCGATTTATTGATTACGTTCGTAACGTAAAGTTTTTTTAGGCTATTTTGCAGACATTAACGGGAGAATCTTTTTATTTCGCCGGAAAAATCTAATGGACTGTTCCAAGAGATTCTTGCAAGTTTTTCGAATTTTCAACAGGAAATGCTCTAAAGTTTTCACCGGAATTTCTTTGAAACTTTCACGGGAAATTATATAGAAGTTGGGCATGCATGCTTTGATTTTTTGTTCTCTTCGCGAATTTTCCGGAGCTTCCACTAAACAGAATTTTCTTGTGATTTTTTTAAGTTTCACAAAAACTGTTTCCAACGTAATTTCAACTGGATGTTTTTTGGAATTTCCATTTGTTCGATACGGTTATTATGTGAAAAACGCTTTGACGGTACAACCCAACTAGTCGTTTGGCTGAAAAAGCCTTATGCTCCAACAGGTTGTTTGGTCGAATAGGCCTTGTCGTCGAAAATTCCATTTGGCCGAAACGGTAGTTTAGCAGGAAGGGCAATTTGGCCGAAAATGTTATTCGGCTGATCGGATTATATGGCGAAAAACAATCCGTTCGGCCAAACGCCATTTTTGAACAAATGAGCTGTCGGAGTAAACGTCTATTTCGGCAAAATTATCAGTTCGGCCTGTATGATCTTCACCCGTACGTCGCTTTCAGCCAAATAACATTTTTGGCCAAATCGTTTTCGACCTTATGTTACCTCGTTCGGCCAAGCAGCATTTTCGGTCGAACGATTTATTTCGGAAGCTCGGGCAAACAACACTTTCGGCCAAATGGCCCTTTTATGCCATAAGACCAGCAAACGGCCATTCCCCGTCAAAACATTTGATTTCAACGTAAAATTCTGTAGATTTCAACAGGGAATCCTTGGAAATCTACACAGGTAATTCTTTGAGATTCCCAAAGGAAATTCTTTATAATTTACCTGGGAAATTTCAGGAATTTGCACCTAGTGGGCTTCGTGGCCGTGTGGTTAGTGGCGTCAGAGTATTTGCAAGCCATGGAGTGTGAGTTTCATTCCCACCCTAGTAGGGAGCAAACATTCCGTGAAGCGGAAAATGCTCAGTCCTGTCCGTTGTCTAGTACTAAGTGTTGAGTATTCAGTCTGTGCGACCTCTGGTCAAAGACGGTGATCCTGTCTTCCTCTCTTTTAAATTCTACAAAAGTTCTTCAAAAATTTTAAGAATGCTTACTCAGAATTTCAACGGTAGTATTTTCGATATATCGAAGGAAATTCTTCAGTTTTACGAAAAGCTTTTTCGATTTTTCAACGAAAAACTGTATGGAATTTTCAAGAAAAATAGATTTTTTCAGAAGAAATCCTCTGGAGTTTCAACGGGATTGCCATAAACTGTCGGCAGCATCGGCGCACACCTCTAATCACCGTGTGGTCCTCCAAAAAATCTGGAGGATCTCAAAAAATGAAAACTTCTTAGTTTGAAGAGTTTGAAGAAAATGAAAATATTAATTTCATCATTAGGAAAGATTTATTAATTACGTAACGCAAAAATGGCCATTTTCAATCCCCCCTCCCCTCTATGGCACACTTTTTGTATGAGGTATCAAAAAAAAGTATGGATTGTCACACTTCAGGAAGCCCCCCCTACCCCTCTAGGCGTTACGTAATTTACGGATGTTTCCTAAACACAAGGATTTTTCAGTGCCATTTGTTGTTACTATGAATATAAAACTGGTGTTTTAATTCATACATGGACCACCGTTGGTGAAATAATTATTTTTTCATATAAATATTGAGGCTGTTCATAAATTACTTAACGCTGTAAGAAGAGGGAGAGGTTCAGGCCGTGCGTTACGATTCATACAAACCAATTAAACCTTCCATATATAATGCGTTACAAGAGGGAGGATGGAGGTCCAAAATCTTCAGATTTAGCGTTACGTTATTTGTGATTGAATCCATTCCGGATATTCCGAAGGACCATTTGGTGGCATGAATCACAATGTCAATGTTGTACTCAGAATGTACATACGAATGCTGAAAAAAATATCGGTGCTTTGAATTGAAATTCATAAAATGGCCAATTATGAATGTTCTTGATTTCCGTTCCTTTATGGTTCTTTCACAAAATCCGTAACGCTGAATTTGATTATTTTGATACCCCACCCTCCCTCTCGTAATATATGGAAGGTTTTTTTTTGTACGGATCGTAACGCTTGGTCTGATTTCCTTATTCCCCCTAAAGCGTTACGTAATTTGTGAACAGTCCCTTAGGAAAGCGAGAAAGAAACTATCATTACTAGGTGGTGCAAGCGTGCAAGACACCACGTTACGAATACACAAAGATAATATTTCTATTTTTGTAAGATGGGTAAAAATATAACTCCGGATAATCGAGCCATTTTCTCCGGTTAATCGAGTCCGGCCTGTATCTACGATGATTTGAGACCCTACCCCGCTCCAAAGGGGGGGGGGGGGGGTGCCCATACAAATGAGACACAGATTTTAAAAATAATCTATTTTTGGTGAGACGAAGTTCGAGGGGCTCCTAGTGGCTATTCTATAAGTAAACAAAACACACGTCTCGATTGCGCTTCGAAGGTTTTATAGAAAAATCATTTTCGGTAAGTGAGCAATGCTTTCCTTTTGAACAAAGGAGATGTCAGAATCACAAGCGAGTTTGCTCGTGCATGAAGCCTCGAAGATTGAGGTATGATGCTACAAACACTGGTCGGTAGCAGTGCAAGCACTCGTCGGAAGAAGCGCTGCAAAACAATATTCGTGGCTGCCGTTGGCGTCAGTAGCAGTCAAGAGAAATTGTCATTCCAAATTTTCAGAACCCACATTTTATAGAACAGAAGGTTGAGCCGAGACAACATTTCTGCAATGTGTAAATCATAGTAGCTTGGCGAGGGAAGAAAGCATAAAAGGCGTTTGTAGCGTTTCAGCCGCAATTCATCGAGTGGCTGAAGTTGGTGTCAGTAGCACTCAAGTGATATTTTCTCACCAATTTTTGACTTTGGTTTTGCTGCTGTTAGTGATTGAAAATGCGCATTATTTGAAGTAAATTGATCCTTTGTCGAATCACCATTATACACAAGGCAAAGTTGAAGGAAGTTCCTCTAAATAAGAAAACACAAATGCAGAAAGTAAATAACGTCTAGGAACACAACAGGGTAAAAGTTCCGATAATCGTGGGTGCTCCTATAGTTGCGGTAGTATAGTTTTTAGCGAATCTACATATTAAACGTAGCAACCCACATTATTGATCAATTAGGTGAACTTAGGACAACAGCTCAGGAATACACTCGAAATCGGTAAATAAACCTCAAATACCTTATTTTTCACTGGCCTTTGCACCAATAGTTGCGGTAGTGTTTCTATAGTTGCGAGTCCCGTAAGAAAACAATGGGATTCGCAACTATAGGAACACGAATTAGAAAATACCACAACTATTGGAGCATTGTACCAATAATTGGAGGAATGGTTTTAGGCAACACTGATAGACTTCCTTGCGATCGGAACATATTTCTCATAAAATAAATTTGATGAGCTTTTGGATACACTCTCAAGGTAAGTGAAATGAAGTATCGTTTAGATGTGAGTGATAAAATAGTGATGACGCGTGCTTATTACCTCCACTATTGGGTCTTTTACAAATCGGTTAACCCGTTCGTGAGTTAAATCGTCAGGAAGGGAACCTAAACTATTTTTTAGTTATATAGATTTCTATGATACATATAGGCACCTTTCTGTTATTCTTGTTACTATGGTGCTGCTACTATAGTGGGGCCTTTCTTAGCCTTGCGGTAAGATGTGCGCCTTTCTTAGCCTTGCGGTAAGATGTGCGGCTACAAAGTAAGGTGGTTGGGTTCGATTTCCGGTCCGCTGCAGGAAATTTTCGGGTTGGAATTTTTCTCGATTCTCTTCGCATTTGTTTATCATGAGGCTAACACGATGACTTGATGATATGACGATGACATGACAGAATGACTTCAAGAAATTACATCACCTTAAAAAACAGCAACGAAGTATCAACCTTCTCCAAAATCAAATTAAAAACCACTTGAAATTTAATGAATAATACGACGTGCAAATTTACATAAATGACTGGATTGCTTTTTTTCTTCCATTCGAATAGTTATGCTGCAGAAGTCGGTACCCAACCCACGAGCTTACAATTTATTCGCTAGATGATGGCTTTGAATATATGTCAATTAAAACCCACTTCAACCAATTGGCGATTGAACAATTTCTGTAGCACGCACGGCGACGGGGAAGCATTCAATTTTCGCCCATTAACACCACACCAGGTTGAACCAACTTGAGGCGGTTATTGATGAGTGCGCTTTTCCCAGGAATTCTACTGAGACGCGAATGGAGATCGATAGTAACAGTTGCAAATATTGCTAAAGGCTTGATGGGAGCATAGCAAGTTTTAATTTGCGCTTTTCACATGTTTTTGATTCAACCACATGCCTAGTTGGCTAATCGGCTTTATTCAATAGTTCAAAATATAACGAAGCTGACTAAATATTGAAGAACGAAAATGTATACCAAAGTTTAGTACTTGGTAATACACTTAAGCGGTACTTATCAGGTTAAACTGAGTTAAAGCTAAATTGGAAGTGAAAGAATTGATTCTCGAACTAATCAGCCGATTGTTTATATCAGTCTCGAGTTATAACGTCAGCGATAACTATTTGCAAGGCTACTCCCAAGAAGGTCACCAACATAGAATTTCCCCTCATCAATCTCAGCTAAGTACCACTTCAACCAACCAGCCTTAACTCATAGAACTGTGTCAATCTCGGCAAGATACGGGCGAACAGTTTAATCCTTTAATTATGGCCCCATCTGGTGACTTCCTGCGCCGGCCGGGTGCTCCGCCAATTGGTTATTATTTAACAGGTGGCTATTTCCGAGATGCTCACCGTACTGCTCTGTAATTCGGTTTGATTTGGTCCGATTAATGCCTCCCGAATCGGGTCCGTTTGCGGGCAACATATGGTTCAGTTAATTATCGCAAAGGATGCAGTGCCGTTCCAGCCGGGTGCGGCTTTGTTGGTCGAGCAAAGGTCGGATGATGGTAAACCGCTAAGAGGGTTTGCCCCGCTAGTCCCACTACTACGCGACTACGAAGATGGCTCGCGTCACAGCATTTATTACGATTTGATGCAATATTCCTTGGCCAGGTGATGCGGTTTCGGCATCTGTTTGCTGACAATGTCTTATTAGCGATGAATCGTTTGTGTTGATTCACGCGTGATGGAGCAATTAGCGCTTTGATAAGCCCGGGTGTAATAATATCCGTTTGTTGAAATGTGATCAGCGTTTGCGAATATTGGAAAGGACGTATGTATTCATTATATCGGACGTGAATAGCATGGGTGTGATTATCATAATTATTATGTTGCCTTTGTATTTCGCCGGAAAGTAATCTGATTATATGGTGTGAAGCGTTTGTCTGTATTTTTTGGTGTTCCAGGACATGAATGGAACTTTAAATTTTCATAAATATTATTGTAGCTATTTTCATCCGTTTTTTTCCTGTGACATACTTATATGTTAACTATAACTCCAACACCTATCATGCATATCGAGCCGTCAACGTTAATCATAGCCTACATCGTACATGTAGATATATTATTTTGTGAAAATGTGCATCTATTTCGTTTGCATTGCAGTCTAAAATAAAAATAATACAGTTCATTTCTGTTTGATGCAGATTTGAATACCGGACAGACCCTGCATTTAAAAGATTTTTCAGTAGAGCACATTTCAGAAATAAATTTTATTATTTTCGCATTAAGGGCAGTTTTGGAACAAGCAAGCAACTTTGTTTAGCAAGCAGATTTCTTTCTCGTAAAGAATTTTCAATGTATTTCAATGCTCTAAAATAAATTTTGATGGAAATCCCTGTGAGAAGTTCAAAAAAAAATTTTTTTTGTCTTTATTTTCGAGACTTTCAGCCCGAGGCTGGCTCGTCTCGATTCAAAAATTTTCCGTTCCGATGGATCTTCCATTCCCTTGGCAATTTGGATGAATGAATTTCCTTTGGAAATTCGGATGAATTTCACGTGGAAATTTGAATGAATTTCATGTGAAAATCTGTAAATTGAAGTCATTCGGATACATTTCCTGTAGAAATTCGCATAAATACCCTGTGGAAATCCGAATCGTTTGGAAAATTGGATGAATCGATCGTATGAGCCAAATAATACGACCTCCAGCCTGTTCAGCCAAACCATTAGGCCGAAACCCATCTGGTCGAAAGGGTCATCCGGCCGAATAGGTCATTTGACTGAAAGGGTCATTTGGCCGGAAGGGTAATTTGACCGAATTGGACATTTGGCCAAATACGACATTTGGCAGAATAGATCATTTTTCACTTCTTACTGTGAAAAGTATTAAGCGCGGCCAAATGACCTTTTCGGCCAAATGACTCTTTCAGTCAAATGACCCTCTCGGCCAAATGCCCTTTTCAGCCAAATGCCTTTCGGCCTAATGGTATATTCGGCCTAGTGGCCTTCGGCCAAATGGCATTCGACTAAACGGCCTTTCCCCCAAAGTAGATGTAGCTGTATATGGTTTGTTATTGAGCATAAAACATCGTACTGCTCCTGCAAATGAATGACAGCTGTATCTGCTTTCTGTCAAACGATACGTGCTCTCAACCAGTGATGGGAAATGTCAAAAAAATGTCATGACATTGCTATTACTAATTTCGTAATAACTTTTTCCAAAATTCATTTACAGTTCGAATTTTTTGATTAACATGTAGTACTTAAAGGGTCCTAGAACCTTGTCGGACAGATCATTGTTCTAAATACAAAGTGTGAGCCATGAGAGCGAGATTAAAAAAATGTCACGAAATGTCATGACATTAATGTCATCTGACACTAATTCGGCTCTCACGCCGCCAATATCATGTTTAGAGAAATTACCTGTTGGTAAAGGTTTTCGGGTCATTTGAGGGCTACATGTTTATATGAAGGACATAATTGTAAATGACTTGTGAAAAAAGTTATTAGCAAGTTGGTCCCATGACATCGATATGACATTTCCCGTCACTGATCTCAACCGAACCACTTCCCTTACTGTTTCTCTTTTCGGATGTAGCTCCGGAAAAACTCTTTTTTTTATAGAGGGATGAAGGCAAATCTGCATACAGACACCTGAAATTATCACTCAGGGAGTGGGGTTGGCGCGAAAGGCAGAAGGCCAGACCGCCAGACCCACTAAACCCACCCAAGTAACAGAGGGTTACTTGAGTTACCCTCTCTTCTAATGCCCTGCAACCCCTCCCCCCGGGACTACCTTACAGTATTACTTCTGTGGGGGAAAGCAGTACTGAAAGTACTCCTCCCAAAACGACACCTTTCACAGTGCCTCTCTTCGATGTTTTGTTCTACGTCTGAGCCCTTTGGCTCCCTTGTTGGTGCCAGCAAGCACACAAAAGCGTTGAGCCCTTGAGCCCTTTATTTTTTCCTTGTGCCATTCAGCACCATATCTCAACGGGTGACCGGACGAGTGCCGAGGTCAATCCAAGAATTCCAGGTGGAGATAACATCCGGTTCAATGGTGCCCCGACGACCCGGAGCCGGTGCATTCGCACGCCATAATCTACTCAGCTGGTCCCTGGCGATGGGCCTAGCCTACTCCGATAACCGAGTTTCGATTGCCTTGAGCCATTCAGCTCTCAACTTATTCGTTTAACCATTTAGCTCCCGCCCCGGTCGCGATCGCGAACGACTCGGATAGTCCCCGACGGCGGATCTAACTTACTCCGACGAGAAGTTCCCCGAAAGCGGGAGCTCCTCCGAAACCGGCCGTTTCGTCACGTTCTGAGGCTACGCGCGGTAGCTGGCGCTGGCGTTCCCATTCATTATCGTCTTATATATTCACGACTTCCACAGCGCAGTACTCATGATCCGCTATCCGTAAAGGCTGTCTGCTGCTGCTCTATTCGCCAACTTCGTTGTAGGATGTCGGCTATCCTGGACGTCGCTCTTGCGACCGCGCTCCACTGTTCTGGGTTCTGGCACATTTTTCTGATGATGTTATCGGTGGTAGTGTCCGTTCCACATGCTTCCAACATTGCACGCCTCTCCGTTTCGAACCGGGGGCATGTGAACAGGATGTGTTGTTAACGGTTGTTAACGACTATCATCTCCGTTTTATGATGTGCCAGCTGGAGCTTCTTGATGCGCAACCATTCCTCCACTAAACTGATCGAATAGGCTGCAGTCAATTCGACCTCCTCAATGGATTCTCCGTACATGGTCATGGTTACGTCATCGGCGAATCCCACTAACTTGACTCCTGATGGGAGCTTCAACCTCAGCACGCCACCGTACATCACGTTCCACAGCAATGGACCCAAAATTGATCCCTTTGAAACACCTGCCGTGATGGAGGCGCTAACCAAGCCTTCGTCTGTCTCGTGGATCAATACTCGATTCTGAAAGTAACTTCCCAGAATCTTGTAAAGTCCTACCGGAACTCCCAGCCGAAGCAACGAGTTCGCGATCTCCAACCAGCACGCACTGTTGAATGCATTCCGCAAATCGAGTAACGTAACGTATACCACGCCGCTTGCATTCGAAGGTGACTTTTGCAGTGTCAACGTCAACTACCGATTGAATGGCACCCAGCGTAGACCTTCCTCTACGAAAGTCGAATTGCTCACTCGATAATCCTCCTATCTGGGTCGTGGTGCGGGAATAGTGCTTCGATTATCGTCTTCAGCCTCGTTGGACATCGCTCGGGAGGTGCCAGTGCTCCTCTTGCTTTGGCCATCACCACCCTATAGACATCTCTCCATGGGTTCGAATTGGCGCTCTGGTACAATCTGTCGAAGCAGGCTTTCTTGCTTTCTGGCCTTGTTTAGAGCTGCTTTGAATTGCTCGATGCGTTCCTCGTTCCGTCGCACGCTCGTGACAAAACCGCACCCAGTTCATCCCCACTCAAATTTTACGTGTTTCCCTCCAGGCGCAAAGCTTCACTGAAGGTTCTACTGTCGAATTGTGGCTCCCCGACTTCCTCTCTTTGGCTCGCTGCTTATCCTGTACCGGATAGCCAGATGGTCACTATGGGTATAGCCGTCGTCGACCCTCCACTGCAGGACACCGGTCAAACTTGGACTGCAGAATGTTACATCTGTTATCGATTCCCCTCCGTTTCGCTGGTGGAAAGTACTGCGGAAGCCGTCATTTCCTAGTTCGACGACCAGCTTGGCTAAGACTTCTAGTAGCGTTTGCCTTCTACGGTTAGTAAGGCGGCTTCCCCACCTCGTCGCCCACGCATTGAAGTCCCCTGCAATGACTACTAGCTTGCGACCGGCCAGGTCTGATGTCAGCCGATCGACCATCTGGGTGAAAAGCTCTATCGGCCATCTTGGCGGCGCATTGCAGCTGCAGTAGTACACTCCATCCCGAGTAACACAATCCACACTGATTTGGTTGTAGCAATTCAAATGTGACCAAATTTGGTTGTGTATGAGTTACGTTAACTTCTCTACAACATGTGTGCTGCTTGGGATTTATCTTAGCTATAACTGCACCCTCCGCTCTTGTGTTTACCACTTCCTGGATCGGGAATCTTCCCGTCGTACAAATCGCCGCCTATCTGGATCCGTCTACTACCCAGTTCTCGTTATCCGCGGGGATGCGGTACGGGTCCGACAGGATAGCTGTGTCTGTTTTCGCTTCTGCTACCTACTGCCACAGCAACTGCTGGGCGGCCGCACAATGGTTGAGGTTGAGCTGCGTTACTTGCACGGCTTCCTCGTACTAACACTCAATGGGCAAGCAGGCCCAGCCATGACGTGGTTGTGTATTTGGTTCCTGCTCGCGCATAGCGTGCACTATGGCGCTTTCTCTCACGTATGCGCCTCATGACTCTCTTCGCCGTATCGCCTACATAGGTTACTACTATCCGGCCCTTTGCGTGCCCACGATTTGTGTCCCGCTTCGAAGCAGCGGAAGCACTTATCGACTACCTCTAATGTGGACGTGTACAATACACATGTGGAAGTATTGGCTTGATAAATGGATTGCGAGTGATTTGACTATGCGTCCAATCTGGGAATCTCGAGCTCATTCAGTAGCCGCTAGGTTGCGAAGGCCGACGGAGGTCCTTCGTAGCTTAGTTGGTTAAAGCACCAGTCTAGCGTACTGTAGGGTCATGGGTTCGAGTCCCATCGAAGGGAAAGTGGTTACCTCCAATACATTTTCCAAATCAATATCTTCCACATAACGTACATATTCACATATGAGTTTTCATAACATTGTAAATTAACGTCCAAGTCGGGTGGTTTAATCCCCGGAAATAGGCAATTACCTTTGATTGAACTGAACTTGAGTTGCGTGCTCTTGCCTACGCAATGCGGTCGGGTCTGAGCTTGACGACCGACTGGCAAATAGCTTACACAACCTCACTTGATCAGTACCGTTGCTGATGAAGAATGTGTATAGCCGCCAGACATTCTAAATACTCACGCTCCTCTAATGTGGACGTGTACAATACACATGTGGAAGTATTGGCTTGATAAATGGATTGCGAGTGATTTGACTATGCGTCCAATCTGGGAATCTCAAGCTCATTCAGTAGCCGCTAGGTTGCGAAGGCCGACGGAGGTCCTTCGTAGCTTAGTTGGTTAAAGCACCAGTCTAGCGTACTGTAGGGTCATGGGTTCGAGTCCCATCGAAGGGAAAGTGGTTACCTCCAATACATTTTTCAAATCAATATCTTCCACATAACGTACATATTCACATATGAGTTTTCATAACATTGTAAAGACTACCGGTGGTTGGTAGAGGCTGACTGGACATACTGACCAGCCAACTTTCAGCTTACCAACTTTGATTACCTTTTTAGCGTCGGTGGCCGGTAACTTCACCGTGGTAATCTGGGTCCCCTGCGGTCCTCTTCGCAGGCGGATGGACGCCTTTGCTACCACCACTCCACCTTGGTCCTTGATGGCCGAGGCGATCTCTTCCGATGTCGTGACCTCGTCCAGCTGCTTACATTGGAGAGTCACTTCGTCGTGTAGAGCCCTCACTTCTACACTCTTGCCTAGGACTTCCTTCATTTCGTCCTTGCTTTCTTCTTACACAGTTCACCCATGTTTGCAGCTTCCGTGGGCCCGCTCTCCTGATTTGTGCTCTCCCGACGTCTTTTTGGGTTCTGTTTATGGCCCTTAATGCCAGGCGAGTCCCTTGCTCGATTGTCTGTCCTCTTTTCTGCCGCTTATTAATAACATGCTCCTATATCAATAACATTCGCAAAACAGGCAATTTTGGCTCAATTTGTGTCGTGATTTGTTGTTTTCCGGCGTGCTGACTGCTGAAAAAAATCACAGAAATGAGAAATAAAACAATTAGCTCACCAATTCTTTGTTTTCGAATGGTATTGATTTGGATACATGGTATGAATTCAAGGAGCAGTTCCCCTACTTCTCTACAAAGTTTGTTTTGTCATTTGAGAATAAAGTGAATTGAGCGGCGCACGGTCGCTTTGATAGGACCTGCTTACGGATACATGCAGCTTTTTGTAGAGGTTTAACATTGCCCACTGTCAAACCCCACCACATCCTAGGCAGGCCCCCTAACTCGCAGTGGCCATGGGGAGGGGTCGTCAAGCCCTTGGACATAGTCCCTGCAAAAAAAACTGCCGGAAAAACTCTGGTAGACGCTAAGTGTAAAGTAATAAATATGCTTCCATATCTACGAGCAGACCATACCCAAAAAAGATTAAACAAACAAATAATGCAATTATCTCCGATTAATACTGCTTCTTTAATTATATTTTGCTCATATCATAAATAAACATTAGAGCCGGATGCAACACTATCCCATTTATCTATACTTCTGCTCTTCGATAGCCTTCTCAGCACAATTAGTTGCTATGCCTCAAGTGCTGTATGCTAACAAATTATAACATCATCACCTATTATTTTACCTAACGACGTAGCTTTTCAACCACGAAAGCTAGCTACTGAAGCAATTTCCACAAAATAAAAACATGACCTTCCTCCCATGGCTCGGCTATTCGGCCAAAACACCCATTTCCACATGCAAAGGACTGCCACCGGTTTTTACACGGCAAGGTAACAAGGCACAAGGCCCAGCCAGCATCCAGCGCTAACCGACCAAGATTTATGTCCTCCGTGCTAAACGTTGTGTGGTGAGACAAAGAGCAGCATGTAGCATCAACACAGCCGCACACACAATGGACGACGTGACTGGGGTCTCCTTCGGTCCTGCCGAATACTGGGCACACGCTTACGATTGTCAACAAAATCTCGTCCGTCCAAACATAACTACGCCGGTGAATATCCCTTCATACATAGGTCGACAAGAGGTGGAGCCTTAAAAAGGAAAAAAAAAACACATGTGTTCCTATAGCGCAGAAGTAGCTACAGGCATTTTGTGAATCAAATTGATTAAATTTGATAATTCGGAATAAACGAAGCATTAAAAAATAAACACAAATGTCATTCAAAATGTAGCCTTTGCTACCACCTTGTTGTAGGGGTATGTGGCGGGACCATCATCATCATCATCATCATCATCATCATCAGCTCAAAAGGGTAAAGATATTGATCAATACTAAATTCTCACACGACTTCCGAAGTTACACGAAAAATTTAAACTTTAAATGGGAATTAAAAAAACGTTCCGAATAATCTGTAACGTTATGTCAAGGCAGAAAAGCTATATCGAAAAAGCAAATGACGACCCCCTAGATACCGCCACTGTTAGTAGTGCTGTAAGTAAGGTGTTTGCCGGGACGAATGAAGGTAAAGGCACTGGGTGATGGGGTTAAGGTGGGAAACCACGAAATCCCTTCCTGTCAGACCAGCAGTTTGCAGTCACTCGTAAGTCCCTGGGGAGCGGGAGGAGCATTAACGTAGGAAAGAAGTTCAATGTGGGATGAAACACAGAACGGTACGAATCGCTTCCCCCTTTCTCTAGGGATGATCATTGAAGGAAGTCATTAGTATGCCCAATAGTGCTGATTCGCCCGGAATGCGATGCCCATTAATGAAATCGATACCCTCGATTCGACCGTCGAGATAGCCACTCGGAATTATCAACAATTTTGAACATCTGGGTTCGACGGAGACATTTAAACGCTTCACAAGCACCATCGTTGGGCTGCAACACAGGTGCATAAATTATTAATTTAACAGCACTATATCTTGCTTGCCCAGAAAACAACCGGGTGACCAAGTCAACGTTTTGTCGTCGGTGGTTTGCTGTTGCGTTGGCTTCCGGAAATTCCGCCTTCGTGTGGGCGCCAGGTAAGCAAGCATACATATGGTGGCCGAAGTCAGTAAGCTGCGGTAAATAGGCGAATGTAGCGAGGAGTAAATTCGCGCTCTACGGACAAAATCCTTACTAATGAGTCCAGCGGAATGGAACAGCGAATGGATGGAAGCGTATAACCAGTGAGGAATCAGTTTGTGCGAATAAACTCGGCTTCTTAGAAGATTAGATCGTTCACGTTGAACAATAATATGGTTCAGATTTCCAAATTTACTTGCGGAGATGATGAAAAGTCTTTCACTCTTTGTTGAGATTAGAATAGTTATTTTGCCAACAAGGATCAGAGATCAATACAATTTGTATCAGTTTCCAAATTGTTGTTCTGCGTTGCGCAATTTAATGAACGATGGAACGGTAACACAAGCTTCTGGAAAATTACAAACCCAAGGCCTGTAGATATTTTATGTAATCACGAGACACATCATTAGACCACTCAAATAACAAAATTAGGTAAAATGCAATGTTACACTACAGTGGGAAAAATCAGATATGTCACCATGTTGTAATTGGAAGAAATTCATCCGAGTGTCATATCCGCTAATAAAATTCCACTACTGTATCCAAAGACAGGGAAAAAAGTTGCTAACTGAGCAGTTTACGCTTGCAGAAGGGGATAAAAGCTTGTTAAAAGAGTAGAAACAACGAACCCAGTCTAGCAGCAGCTGAGCAGCGTATTTCTCACGTGCACTTTGTGAATAGCCAAACTTGCTCTACGGAGCGGAATGGTAGTCAGTGCATATCCTTTCGAGGATCTATAGCTGGCATGGGGAAAAAAGTACAAAAGAAACCAGTTGAACATTTTCGGTATTTTTAGTTCCTAATTACAACTGTGCTAAATCTGGAAAATAGTTTCAAATACTTGGGGATTTCGGCGGACAGTACACAGCTGTTAAATTTATCAGAAGACTGTGGAAATGCGAATAAAATCAGTAGGAAGACAGTAAATCCAGCTGGCAGGCTGTTCTTCATCTTCCCTTATGTTTTTGAACAATGTTTCGGATCGATTAATGCACCAGCTCACTTCCAAATTTGAAAAGCTCGACCGAGATCTCATTTTTCCAGCAGTATTACTGTTTTTCAGCTCATTTAAAGGCTTCTCTACCTTACCCAGGTTCCACAGATTGACCGTTGCCGACTATGTCCATCCTGCTTCTTGATATTCGCCTTCGTCTACACCGCTCATTAAATCGCCAATGTGCTCCTTCCGCCAGGATGCCACCGTAATCTAGTCCGTAATTTGTAATTTGATAATCATGACACCTATGTATTTGGAACTTATTAAGCAACTAAAAACATAAAAAAAACTACACCTCGAAAACAATTTAAAAATTATTGACGCTTATAAATAAGCTCACATCTCACATGCAATCATTTCAAATCAATAACAATCGGATACAAAGAGTGGGAACGCAAATTGCTTTGTTTTTCACTTTTGTGATTTGTTCAACAGTAGCACACATGATAGCAATTAAAAAATGACCCGGATTAAGCTATAATCATCCTTTGGATTGCATGTTATTGATAACAGAACGAATGCCATAATTATAATTTTCTTTTAGTAGCCCCTGAGACTTACTTGTTCATGTTGAAACGTTGGAGAAATATTCATTTTGTTAAATTATTTGTGAACTAACGTAAAGACGTACAGACAATATTACTATAACAAAATATGCGCCTTGAAGAGCTTCAAAAGTGTTCCGTCCATGTAACATTTTATCTCCTATATTTATTTCTCGGCTCTATTTTCTATCTCCTTCTATCAAAAGTAAAAAAAAATCCCGGATTTTTTTGTTACAAAATTGTTACGCATATTCACCGCCTACGTAAACTTTAACAAACGCAGACGATTTCCGAACCGGTGCGCATCTATAGTTGAAATATTTGAAGAATTAATGGAAAAATGAAATTGTGAAATGAAAATACTAACTATCGATTTCATTTGCAGAAACATACTTCGGGGTACCATGGTGCATCGAAACTTGTTAGCACTTCAGTATATGAAAAAGTCTTTAGAAAATACAAATCGAATGAAAATTGAACGTTCGTCATTGATCCAAGTGCACGAGGGCCTCTGTGTTTTGTATGCCCTACTGTATTGCATTTAAAGCAACGCAAAATATGATACAATTACGAACAAAATCAACACCTCCTATATCGGAATCCGTCCACCGTGGACGGATCTAGATTCGTAGGATCATAATCCGTACAGCTATTTTTTTAACAATATACATACATATTTTAACTAAAGCAGACCAATTGATCTAATTACTACTGTAAATAGCGCAATAAGCACCTTGAGAAGCAATCCATTTGATATTTATGCTGCTGATCTTACTCTAGCAATTGCGATTTGCAATTTTGTAACTGCCGCTTGCTCAGCGTAGAGCCTTCCTGAAACTCCCTGACTACAATACCTTAGGGTCGGCATGCTTAAAGGGATATTTCGAGACACAAGGAATGACCGCACTGAAGCACAGAAAAACTCACTTGCTGGCTTCATTTATTCGGACTTTTCCGACACTCGTCCACACTGTCCCACTTTCTTATTCTACGCTAACCTTAGTTCCAGGTATTCGTTTCTTTGTCGCCAATCAGCGGCTCTTCACGCAACGAAATGGGTTCGGTTCTTTTTATAGCGTCCTTTTGCAGGTTCGTACGCCATCCTGGAACCTCTCTACAGTTCCGGACTTCACTCGGTGAAACCGGAATTCTGGTGGTAGGATTTTAAAACCCATAAGGTAGCGTGGGCTGCGTACTACATAGTGGGTGGACAAAATACATAAATACGGAGAAAACTGGACTACATATGCGGACACTACTTGTTCTGTGTTTCACGACATAAAATTCGTAAAATTCAAAAAGTATCAAAAACACTCAACACTGAACTACCGAACACTTACAATTTAAACACAATCTCTCTCGGTAAAAGATGTCTAACACGCGAACAAAATGGCACCTGAAATTTCGCATTTGCAGGGTGGCGTTTTTTTGTTTATTTTAATTTCAGAGCCCTCTTCCCATTTCAATGATCAGAAAGCTTACTATCAAGTATAAGAGCAGGATAAGACAATAGACCACCCAAGTAGCAAAATTAATTTTATAATGCACTTTAAGCACACTTCTAGACTTGTGCCTTAAAACCCCATTTAAAGCCAATTGTCCTACAAGCTTGCTTCAAGACAGCCATAAAACCACTATAAGACGAAAGAGGCCCACTCTTGAGAAGGTGTTCAAGACCATTTTCCAAGGTTCGCTTAAAACTTGTTAGTTTTATCAAAGTGAGCTTATGATGGCATGAAAGATCAACATAAAACCCTTTTAGGATTACTAAGGAATTTGACAGCATGTGTTTTCGTTATCTAGATCCGCTGATGTTTATACTTGTTTATATTGAATTTTGTCTGAACCAAATCGAACAGTATCTCATAATGATGAAAATTATTATGGATATGTTGATAAATTGAAACTTAATTGCATTGTGATCACCCATTGTGATCGTGTAATTCCACATGCCACAACCACTTTGTCGATGCTTTTCCGAATAAATGTAACAAATATTGAATGCGCCTTATTTATATTGCAAGATATAATATTATTTTGAAAAACTATGTTTATTAAAAAAATTGTACATACCCAAAAAAATTAATTTTGCTCTACTTTTTATTTTGCAGATGTAACAATATTTGTTTTATGCCCCAATCTATGAAATGACTCATGCATGTAAAATTAGAACAAATAGTTTTCATTGTTCATATAGAAATGGTTTCCATCAAGAAATTTGACGCAGACGATAATCCGCCATGATTTCAATAGTTTTATCGAAAACCATCATAAGATTGGAATAAAACCACTTTATCTCATACAAAACCTGTTAGGTTTATGCAGGAGCATGATAAATTGAACTAGATTTATCGCAATCTTTACGAAGCTTAGTTTGTCCTGAATAAAACTAACTAGTACTAGTCAAAACTAAGAAGTTTTATTGAAGAGCGTTATAAGTTTGGTGCTTTCATTATAACATGTTGTTTACAATTCCAACGAAAACAAGTCGTTCATTTGGAAAGAGTTCGCCGTTAAATATTTACTAAACTAAATATCTGCACAAAATGCTGAATTAAATGAAAACTCAATAGGGTTACTGCTCCTCGGGTTCATAATACCTATATCTATATCAATAACAATCGAGAACAAATAATTAAAGCGCAAAATGTTTTGATTTCCATGTTTGTGATGGTTTTCAGTAGTGGGCACGCATGATTGCAATAAAAAAACGAAACAGATTGAGCCGAAATCATCAGTTTTGCGAATATTGTCATATGATAACATGCAATTCAACTGAAAAATAAATGCATATAACTTATTTGTTTACCTGTCAGTTAAACATCTATAGGGTTATTTTTAATCAAAAAGTAAATGGTTAATACTTCTTTATTAAAAATAAACCAACTTCGAAATACGAGTAGAGTTGATAGTTCGATAATGATTTTTGGTCGCGATTTTGCAACAATATGTTAAAGGTTTCAAAAATCTATCTTGTAAATACTTAACTTGCCAGTATTTGTTGCGTAGCTCAACTGTTCGTTGAAAACTGGAGAAATTCGCCTGTGTATTGTACCCAGTTGGTTATGATTACGAACGCCCAAAAAATCAAGAAAATGTATTTTAAAGAAAATTGATCGATCATATGATAAATGGGAGGATATGAAATCTGCCTGGTATTGGAAGATCAAGACAGCTGATGCAGCTGGTGGTAAATTTGATCCGATAGAAAGAAAACTGCAGCTGATGATCCGATAGAAAGAAAACTTCGATAGAAAAAACAGATGCTTGCGCAAATGGAATTTCCATATATGGGATAAATTTACATTATTTTTGTCTTTGATCCACTTGTTTTTAATTTATACACTTGTTTGCGTCCAATTTGACATTATGTTTTGTTTGTTTTGATGTATTCTTCAACAAGAGCACTTTCTCCCACTCAAAACCACATAGTTTTAAGGAAGTTTTATAATAGCATTTTCAAGATCGTTTTTTCTTAATGAAGAGTACCATAAAACTTTCTCAAAACTGTTTGGTTTCAATTGGGATATAGTGCTCTTGCTGCATAATGTATCAAAATAAACAGCTTAAGATGGACCTGGAGCATATAATAAAACTATTATAAGAGAATTTAGATTTGAGGTAACTTGGACTAGATGAAAACTATGATAAAACTCTACAGTTTATGCGAATCCTTGATAAAACTGCAATAAAACTTGAATAAATCCAAATTGATACTAAGTGAAACTTTGTGGAAACCGGTTGAGAACCCCTGTAATGGTATCACCATAGGAGCAGTGGTCCTCAACACGGTTTCACTTCAGGGTCGTTTTCCAACTCGATTCTCCCGGATATTTCTTCTACTAATTGGTGGCAAGGCGGAAGATACAAAACAAAATGGCGGAAACAAGATTTTCTTTACAGACAAAATTTAATGATAGACAAACAGTTAGGGTTTAGAGGCCATACAAAATTTATTTTAAAAGAAACGTTTCTAACTTTTGAATTATTGTTTATTGGCTTGTTTGGACTTTCGTTGGGAGCTCACCGTTGCGGCCGTTTGTAGAGGTGGTCGACATGCAGGAAACACCGGAACTTCAGCAACATTTCATCTTCTTCTTCTTCTTCGTCGTCGTTCTTTTCTTCTTCTGTTTCTGACTTCTTCACAAAGTCCTTCACTGTTCCCACACTTGACCAGGGAACCACTAATGTCCGTGTGTCATAAAGGCCACTATAACGAAGGCCATTGTTCCGTGCCCGGGGAGTGGTACCGAAACGCACGCGCACTATGTAGAGTGGATTAATCAAGCGAGTTGCACCACCAACGAGCCAGACAACGATATATTCTTCAGCTCAATGTCTGCTCAACCACTCAAAACTTCATTCTGCAGTTTTCTCTTACACCACTTACTCGCTTGATTTCAAAAATCCCTAGTACTATTCTGATTACTGCGATAATATAGGCGTTAGAAATTAACTTTAGATTCCGACAGTGCACTATTGTCTTGTTCTTCTTGTTTGTGGTGTTTTCACAGTAACCCGTACTAATAATTTTAACGTGTTAATTTTAAGTATATTGTATCTGTGGTTTAACACGTTTTAACGAAATTTTGGTTGGTAAGTTTTAACATAGTTTTAGCAAAACGTCCACTTTAAAAACTCTTTAAACACCAACTTGGAACTTTCGCGGTTAGTTATATCGTTCTAACGGCGGTCTGACACACTTCACTCCTCCGGGCGGTATAATCAATCAATCCCCCACTCTATTGGGGAATCCTCTTTATAGCTTTTTCTCACGGTAGGTGACTCATCACTTTTGAATTATCATAACGACGACAAACAGTCTGTGGACGACGATGCAGATCCGATGATGGACGAACGATGGTATTACAGCAACAACAATCTTATACCTACACTCTCATGGGTTGGTTGATGTCTCATACTACTTTACACATTTACTCCGACATTGGCTGCATGCTAAGCCTTAACAATTAAAAAGTCCCTAACACTTGTTTCCACTCAATTATTAATCAATTATAGAAAATAAATAAATAAGAAAATGAATAAATAAGCTATGAATGAATAAATAAGTAAATAAATAATTAAATATGCAAAATTTATAAATAAAGAAAATAAATAAATAAATAAACTATAAATAAATAAATAAATAAATAAATAAATAAATAAACTAAAGTTGGAGTGAACGGAACAAACAAAATAAATAATAAATCTGGAGACATCAACCAAAAGCTACTGAACACAAAATAAATATCACTCAAACACTACAAAAAGTGGAGACAGACATTTATTTAATATTCAGACATTTATGACAACACAAAACATTTATAACAATTTTTTTCCGAGCTAAACCACTAACTGGCCTTCCCACCAAATATTTAACTGTGACCCGAAAATGAACGGTCACAAAATAGAATTCAAAATGTTACTTGGGCAGTGCGCCTAAGTATTTATGAACGGCGGCGGCATAAACCCATTTTTACACCGGCGTCGGCGGCGTCACGCCGTAAGCAATGTTCGGCAGCGGCGGCGACGGCGGCGTGAATCGGCGTGAAGAATTTTGAGCTGAACTTTGATTTTTTTTTATGAATTTTAGGGTTTTTTGTACAATTGCTAGCCTCAGTCAGACTGATGGGGGGAACATCCTAATAGCTATAGCTTGAATCTCCACAGCAAAAGTTTACATTACACCCAATATTTTTTTTACACGGTTGGTATTCTTTAATTTCCCAGTTAACCTGATTTTTCACAGTATTTACCACCTGAATTTTCTATGATTTTTTGTGATTTTTTTCATGGGGTTGACTTATAGTTTCGTCAACGCTGAAAGTCGTAATCAACTAAATACCCACCCGTGTAAAAAAAGAACCGGGTGTACATCCTCCACTAGGACATTTCCGCATCACAGCACATGAGTTCATTGGAAAGTACTTCGGATATACATCCAGAAATTCGTGTGGAAATTCCTTAAGATATTCCTCAGAAAATTCGAGAAAGGATTTCTAAGAATTAATTTAAAATTTCCCTAATAAATTCCTTCACCAATAATTACCTTGAAAATTTATTAGGGTATTTCTTCGGAAATTCTTTCCGAAATTCCTTCAAAAGTTCCATCAGAAATTTCCTTCTACTTGAGGGATTTCTTCGGAAATTTTAGGGATTTTTTTAGGGATTCCTTTAAGAATTAGATACCCATGGAAAATCCTCCAAGAAGTTCTATAATAAAAATACCTACGGACACTGTTTTAGGAATACATTCAAAAATCCATTTTGGAGAAATCCTTCAGAAATTTCTAATAGAAAATCTTCCAGTAATTCCTCAAAACATTTCATCGGAAACTCTAAGAAGATATTTTTGGTTTTCTTTAGAAATTTCCCTCTGGAATTCTTCAGGACTTCTTTTCAAATTTCTTATAGGAATCCCTTCAGATATTCCTTTACCAACTCTTCCAGAAATTCCTGTAGACCTTCGAAAATTTCCCTTTAAATAACTTTAAGTATTATTTCGGGAATCTCTTCAGAATGATAAATGTCCAATTTTTTTTAAACATTTTTAAGTGTTTTTCTCTAATTGAAAATAAGTTTAACTCTCAAATACCTTCAGAAATTTCTCCAAATTCGAATTCTTTCCGGAATTATTCCTGCAGTATTTTTATATGGTTTACTGAAGTAATTTTCTAAAGACTTCCTGGAGAAAGTTCCAAAAGAATTTCTGAAAATATTACAAATGCTTTTCCGGAAGGGTTTCTGAAGGAATCCCTGGATAAATGTCCAAATTGATTCTTGGTGGCTTTTCTAAAGAGATTTTCGAAGAAATTCCTGAATAAATTTCCGATTCAATTTTTGAAGGAATAACCGAAAAAGAACCTGAAAAGATTTTCGAGCAGAATTTTAAAATGAGTTTCTGAAGGAATATTCGAAGGAATTCTGAAAGTAATTTACGAAGGAATTTTAAATGGATTTTCCAAACAGCTATTGGAATTTACATAAAAACTCCTATATTTCTCCAGGAATTTCTTCAAAAACCCGGACAGTAGTGAAACAAATTCAGTTTGGACTCTAGAATTAAAATAACATGCCAAGAAAAACTTCCTAAATATCGAGATTGCAGGGCTGGTAGCCATCAATGTCGTTCAAAATAGTGACTTTAGTGACCAATGCTGACGAAAAAAGGGACCAAATAGTGACTTTCAGTTCCAGAAAGAGTGACCAAATAGTCACTTTCAGTTGACTTTTATATGGTACTTATTTAATTATTTCTCAGACATAGAATTATTTCGACTCATCAACCCAAGTAACCATGGAGCTATTATATGCTTGCAAATAATACAGCCATTAAAGTAGACTTAAAGTGTAAAAAGACCCTTTTACGACCGAAATAATGCTTCATTACTTTGACATGCTGAAATAAAACATAAGTAATGCATCGCTGCATTTGTAATGCTGAACTAGTGTATCGTTGCTTGACAGTTGATGAATAAATGCATCTTTACATCGTTAAAACTGATCTAATGCAATTAGCATTTAATATGCTGATCTGTGATTGATTACCTGCATCAATTAATGCTTGGTGGTTACTTGGGAAGTTTATAAGTCTGCGGTCGGAATCTTTGTTGTTTTGGAAAATAAAGCAACGGTATGAAGAATTTTAGGAACTAACTTTCTTTATAAAGCATGTAAAAATGCATCCCATTTTAAAGTATACTCATAAAGGGAACTGTTCCTTTTTTATATTTCACTAAACATATATTCATCTCATCGTGAAACAAACAAATACAGCACAATCTTCATTGTAACTTTTCACAAACATGTATGCTCACTGTTTAAAAAATCACAAGAATAAGAAACAAATTGAATTCATTTTTATTGCTTTGTTTTTCTTGGGATGAACATAGGAGCTATGGGATGAAGTCGAGGAGCAGTAAATCTACATTATGAAATCATGAATTTATCGAACATAAATGGACAACTTACTAGTAAGCATTATAAGAAAGTGTCCGAGGAAAATTAAGCAATTCCGATCAAATAAAACTACGCGCGCATGTTTTCTACATACAAGCTTTGCCAGACTAGTTTTTACGAGGGTTTAATTCCACATCAGTTTACAAAGTTGTACGAAACATGTTAGTTAACTGGGTAAACAATTGAGTGGGTTAGAAGCAAAAGGGTGTAAGTGACATTTTGGTCAACTTTGAATTGACTATAGCAAAAAATGCTTTGGTTTTACAACTTTGCGTCAATATATTGTTATACTTTGTACGGTATTTGTAAAAAAAATTAGAAAATCCCAGTATATTAGTTATTTTTAAAATCTTCATACGATTTGTATGAAAAAAATATTGAAAAACTTGACAGATTTTGTCACTTAACCCCTTTGAGTTTGACCCTCAATTAAAGGTTTGCCCTCTTATGTTTTCAAAAAATATTAAGGAAACTCATGAGCTTCATTACTTTAAGCAAATTCAATGAATCCACGAAAAAAATGGGAATGGTCAAAAATGTTTATGTTATGCATTGTTATGAAAAAAAAAACCAAGCAAGCACAAAACTTTTTTATACATTCCAGAAGCTTTGTACGGCAATCGAAATTATAATTTATTTTACAAAAAAAAAACAATTTTCTCCTCGTCACATGAAAACTGTAGTATTTGCGTCGAAATTATGTTATTTTAGAATTAGTTACAGCACAGAATCTTGCCAGAGATCAAAGAATCATTTTAAAAAAAAATTTTTGGTTATGACATGTCTGAACAAGCAGTTTGTTCGGAATATCATACGGTGGAAACAGATTTTACGACCGTAATTGTGATGAATGATTTGTTTATCGGCTTTATCGGTCATTTCTACTCAAAGTATGAGGGAGTAGATAATCGAAAGATAATTGAAAATCATCAGATTGAAAGCCGTTCGCTAGGGCACGAACAAGTATGAAACGATAGTGGGTGAAAGGGAGAAAGGAAGACCATCTATTGAACAGCACACAATCGAAGCGTGGATCTTCTTGTCTAACGCCCTGGTTGTGGACGGCTTGGTTAGTGGTATGGAAACCACCGTGCCAAGACAGCCGCCCAAACATTCACGATTTTTTATATTTGATCATCCAAAATTTATGCATTTTCAGTTTCAGATGTATATCATCTGAATGTGTGCGAAAATCCCATAAGAACACCAAGTTAAACGGTTGGCCAAGTTTCAAAGCGAATATAAAGTCACGAAGAAGTTAAGGGCAATTTTAAGACCAAAAGGCACTTAGCGGTCATTTTTTCCGATCCGTCATTCAATTTCCGCCATGAACTCTAGGAATTGGCGAAAATTAAAATTAGCCAAAAGTTTCTAAAAAGTTGAAAATAGTGACTTTAGTGATTTGAGCTCGAAAAAAAGAGACTTTTTAGTGACTTGCCCAAAAAAGTGACCAAGTCACTAAAAAGTGACCCGCTACCACGCCTGAGATTGCAAATATTCGAATATTCTCAAGAATTCCTACGATTAATTCTGACAATGAGCAATTTTCAAAGGAACTTCTAAAGGAATTACCGACATGCTTAAATTTCTTAAAGAATTTATTTGGACATTTCTCCAAGAATTTCTTGGGAATTTTCACCAGGGATTCCTTCAGAAAATCTTCCAGACGGAGATAAATTCCGAAATTCCTCTAGACTCTAAGAATTTTCTTCAGGTATTCCTTCAGAACTTCCTCCAGGACTTCCTTCGGAAATTATTGCAGGAAAACCAAGAAATTTCTTTGGGAATTGTTTATCAATTCTGGCTATTTAAGTACAAGGAGAGTGAATGAAATTTTCAATTTGGTGGGTCACGTGCCCCATCGTGTTCCAGCTTCAGAAGCCAAGTTACAATTATTGCTTTCTGTAGCCAATAAGATCTTGGATGATCTGACATTTAACACGCCAATGCGAGTGAAAGTGACAGAGATAGAAGCAAACAAATCTGCTAAAAGTATAAGTTGACTTGGTTCGGCAGATGCAAACGATCTGCATACTGTAATTTTTGTGTTGGCCAATCATCGGCGTGAAATACGTAATTCGGCGGCGTCGAGCCAACCGGCGTATGGCGCGCCGCCGACACCTTGACCAGCGTCGGCGTACATCAATAAGTGTCGGCGGCGGCGGCGTGGCGCGGCGGCGCACAGGTCTAAAGACAAGGGATTTAAAAATTAATTCCTTGATTTCTCACGGATTTCAGTCTCAAGTGTGCCGGAAAAGCAATCGATGTGACTGAAATACATGCTACACCTCGTTAATTTAAATCAAATAAAAGCTTTTTTAAACGATGTTTTGCAAGAATAGCTATTTTTTTAAGCAGAAGTGAACCCCATTGCAGTATTACATGTCCCACAAAATTCATGAAAAGTTGCTTTCTGTCATAAATATCAATTAAATAATGCAGGTGTACGCATGTTAGGTTATCATAATAGATCTAACAAATGGTCGGAAGAAGAAGAAGAAATGGTCGCAGTGATTAAAATACCCAACAAGGAAAAAAAAGCCGAGAATGAGATTAGAAACCCTATTGGAAAATTATTCCAAAAATATAAAATGCTAGAGTCCAAAGAAAATGGTAAAGGAATTTGGTCTGGGATTTACTAGTTGAGCAACATTTTATTTGATTTTCGCGAATATAAAGTGAAAAAAGTGTGTTTGCTTTGTGAAAGCAACTTACAAAAGCTAATACTCATGTGGCAGCTTGATCTTTCTCAAAGGTTGCCAAAATCTAACAAGATATTTTTGTCATTAGAAAATCTAACCGTTTTCACTCCGCCAGAAATTATATCTAGTAACTTTATTTTATATGCGTTTTCTTGAAATAGATATTTAGCTTTATTCAAACGGTGCACAGGTTGAAAAAATGATCACGTGACTCCTCTAATAGAGTGTCAGTACGGCTTTTGGTTATGAGTTTATGCTAATTTGTTACATAAAAATAATACCCAACTTAGTTTGAGAAATAATATGATATTTCTTTTTGTTTTTTATTATAAAGAAAATGAATGCTATAGAAAGATATTTTGAGGTTAGCCCCAATCGGAGATGTCATCTTCTAGCACCTCCAGCAACAGTGGGAATGGACACGTGATGGTACTTATAATCTAACATCTAAATAAATTTAAATTCTTCTGTTTTGGAGATCTGAAAAATACCTATTGTTTGCCGTCCGTAAAACGATCTGATGTATTCCACAAACATCCAAAACATTATGGTAAAATGAGATGCATTGCACTCTATTGACTCTATATGTACGTTCCAAAAGTCTCTAAAAAATTTGTGCTTGCAGATTTTGAAAATGTTTCGCGTTGCTGGATTTTTGCTTAAATTCATTGAATAAGCGAGATGGTATACCTCAATCGTTAGCACGACCCTTGAGCACACATTGAACTGTATCTGTTTGTAGGCAACAGACTATCTCACAACCGGCAATTGATAAGTTGTTACAGCCTCGTCGACTGATCCCTGTAATGGATGATTATAATTTCATAATCCGGGCCTATTAGGAAACCGAGCATAACATGTCATTTTTATATTTTTTCATTCCGATGTGTGAGATTACCAACTTCTATTAATGCTAAGCTTTAAACAATCTTCTTGGAGCATTTTACGCCATTCTCCTCCACATAACAGATACATAGGTGGTGGGGAGTAGAACCGCTATCGCATATTTCATGAGAGACCAGTTGGATTTTTTTTTCAGAATCTTTCGTCGCATGTCCTTCTGATGTTAGTGGGTAGTTAGCACCACTTCCATTACGAATATGTTAGTAGAAGAGTCAAATGCATTTGGCGAGCTTTAGAGCTTAAAATCAGTGGCTGACGGATTTGGCCACTGATGTAGCGAAGGTGCGCTTTTGTTTTTCTAATGCTTAGTGTTGGATTGACGCATAAGCTGGAGTTCGGTTCGGACAGTCGTATTACAAACTGTACTCATCGTGATCGGCTATAGTACAATTACTACTTTCCTTATTCCTAGAAATAATAAATCCCCACTAGAATAACTCGATCTATTTGAAGCAAGCCCATTGTCAATATTCTAATTCTTGCGTAACAAACAGATAAGGCCTATGCTGTTATTGACACCCAATCTTAAAGATAACTGCTAAGATAAAGCATTTTTGGAAGTTTTTTTAGAAAAGATAAGATAAATTGGTTTCTGCTAAGATACTATTCAGAGAAGTTCATGGCTATTATTATGAAATCGGTCCTATAGAACAGAGCATTTTTAAACACAGGTAGACCTTCATTTCATGTTGGGCATCAAAACAAACCAAATGAGGATCCTATCCACACCATTCCATATTTTATTCACCGAAACGAAGGATACCAACAAACAACAACAAATCATACGCATCAGCAGGGCAGAGTAGGCACCATATGTGTGCTATGTCCAGGTGGTTTAGCCATAGATTTGATGCATTCAGATGAAATGCCTACCAGAGGTTGATGGAAGGCTAGTTTTGTATCTCTGTTGGCATTAATACCACAGTGACTGATGGATTCCCCCAGCCTGGTACCAACTAGTGCTATTACATTCATGCTTCCGGTTCGATTCATGCGTTCCGTAAGCAGGTTGATGTGGTCTCGTACCGAGAGCTGAAACTTAAACAAACCACGCTGGATTCGCTTTTCTTGCACTTGAACCGAATATGGAACATGCAGAAAGTTTGGTCAGAGAAGTGCTTTTGTGACTGCTACCGAAGAAGGGAACTATAGCTTTAGATGAAGTGCCAATGATTGAAATATTCGGAAATCAATATTCAAAATGTTTTTTTTTCGATTTTGTAACATTTGTGCAGAACTTAGAACTTTTCTGAAAAAAATAGGAAAAAATCTCGTGAAAATTCCAAAACGAATTTGGTAGAAGTTAAAAAGGATTTTACGAAAAAAAAACTATCCGGATGAATAAAGAAGAATTTTTCGATGGAAATCGAGAATAATTTCTTTGAAAAAAAAATAGATGAATGTGTTGTAAAATTTAATTCCGCTGCGCACATGAACAGAAATAATAACAGCGTTATTACTTTGATTTGGACCAGCCATGACATAAACTGTCAACCAAGCCAACTACGCTCGATTGTTTATTCATACTGCCAGCTTAACCCCGGTCCGAAGTAGTTGGACATAGTGGGCCCCTTCGTATCCGTCGAATATAGGTGATCCGGTACAACAGGGGGGACAGGGTCGAGGGGATGGGTCGTTTGACCGAAACCCATTAGGCCGAAAGCCATTTGGCCGAATGCCACTAGGCCGAACAATCCATTAGGCCGAAAC
Source organism: Armigeres subalbatus (assembly GCF_024139115.2). Taxonomy (NCBI): domain Eukaryota; kingdom Metazoa; phylum Arthropoda; class Insecta; order Diptera; family Culicidae; genus Armigeres; species Armigeres subalbatus. The sequence goes on from NC_085141.1 coordinate 277,228,255, forward strand.
CCATCTGGCCAAAAGGGTCATTTGGTCGAACGGGTAATTTGGCCGAAAGAGTCATTTGGACGAAAGGGCTGTTTGGCCGAAATGGTCATTAGGCCGAAAGGGTCATTAGGCCAAAAGGGCCATTTGGCCGAAAAGGTCATTTGTTCGAAAGGGTCATTTGGCCGAATAGGACATTTGACAGAATAGGACATTTGACCGAATAAGACATTTGGCCGAATAGGACATTTGGCCTAATAGGTCATTTGAAAAGTGAGAAATTAGGAGCGAAAAGAGAGACGTCTCTATTCTCATTCCTCATTTCTCATTTTTTACTGTAAAAAGTGAGAAGCGTGAAGTGAGTAGTGAGACGTCTCACTAACCACTTTTCATAATGAGAAGTGAGAAATAAGGAGTGTGAAGTGAGAAGTCTTACTTCACGCTGTAAAAAATGAGAAGCGCGAAGTGAGTAGTGAGACGTCTCAATATTCACTTCACGCTTCACCTTTTCTACAGTGCAGTGAGATAAAAAATAAGAAAGAGAAGTGAGACGTCTTACTACTCACTTCTCATTTCTCACTGCTCACATCTCACTGTGAAAAGTGAGTAGTGCGAAGTGAGCAATGAGTCGTCTCACTACTTGTTTCGCGCTTCTCACTTTTTACAGTGAGAAGTAAGAAATGAGGAATGAAAATTGAGACGCCTCTCTTCTCACTCCTAATTGCTCACCAAACGACCCTTTCGACCTAATGACCCTTTCGCCCAAATGACTTTCGGCAAAATAGTATATTCGGCCAAAAAACTTTCGGCCTAGTGGCATTCGGCCTAACGGCCCTTCTCCGATCCAGCATACACAACATCCGAAGCAAGATCATCGCCTCATCGATCAAGCCTCCGGTTTCGGCCAAAACGGTACTGTGCGATTGTAAAATTCAGCAGAAACTGAAGAAGGAGACCGAAGGAAAGGTGGCCTTATCGTTCCTTAGCGTCACGTGGTCCAGGAAGTGATGCGGACGTGCAAGAACAACAGATCAACAACAAGATCTACGAAAGGGTCAGTAGAATCTGGCCATGTTCGAGCAGCAGCAAACCAGTCAGTTGAAGCGACTGTCAATGATGGGAAAAACAACTGAAAATAAACGTTCTTCCGAAGACCACCAACCCTTCCGACGAACCCCACTGTGTCAGATTTTATTTTGTTGAGCCTTCTAATGGAAGTTTTGATACTCCAAACAGTTCGTAGCCAAAAAGAAAACAGCTGAGCTGAGAGGGCCAAAAGCAAGCTGACGTCAGGCTTTAAATCGGTCATTCATAAGGTAAACTGTCGTAAGGACGCTTGGCAGAATGTCGAAGCATTTTTTGAAGAAGACAAGGATTTCACGTAAAATTTGTTTCATTGAGTAATCTTTGGAAGCTTTTTATGATCGGAACCCGAAATTAGTATATATTTAATACATACACCCGAAAAACATTTTTTTTTTGTATAAGATCTTGGAAAAAAGAATTTTCCATGGATTTAATACAAGAATTGTAAAGTTTTTTTTTATAAAAACACTGTATTAAAATAATATGAAACTGTCAGATTTTAGTACAGTGCTTGTATTGAAATCGTCCGAATTTGTATATGCTCAAATTTTATACAGATTTTGCAAGGTTTTAATGGAGAACTGTATCTACTGGTTTGGTGTACTTTAGAGTTCATTACTAATCCTAAGGATATTATAGACTGAATTCAAATTCAGTGTCATTGCACAGCAGTTGTGGAATATTCATGAAACGTTATCCCTTAGGAACCTGTATAAGGAACAACTTTTTCGTGCGGTACACTGCCGTTCCGGTTATCATCTTGCATTCTTGCAACTAACACAATTTCAAAGAACCGATCCAATTTGAAGGTAGAATCTATGTAACAACTTTGTAGTACCAGGTGACCGATACCCTGCGCCCTTCCGACAAGAAGCTTTGCAATGTATGCATGTCGCAATCACACTGGAATTAATTTACATTTAAACCCTGCAACTTTCGCTCTTTTATCACTTTTGTTTGTTTTTCTGATTGGGTTGATTTAGAATAGGTAAGGCGAATAACGGTCGTCGTTAGTAAGTTTGGTTGTTGGTAGCAGGACAGTATAGACGTAGCAGGAATTACATTTTATAAAAGCTCTCAACAGGTCATGCCGCCAGGTGCGGAGAAGGGGGTGTGTGATTTCTATCAATCATTGCCATCAGTCAAGTGCGAGAGTCAACGAGCGAAATGCAGTTCGATTCAATTCATGTAGGGTAGATTGTGGAAATATTTTCAGTAAGTTTGAAAATATGAAACAATGATTATCAAACGAGACACTTCGATTATCACTCATTGTAGGTAGTTCTAAATTCCTGATAGAAACTCTGATAAAAAAATTCCAATAGGCAATAGATTCGACAGTAACATAACGTAAAGAACATTATTCCTACGCTATTTTTGAATTTAATTTAAAGTGACTATCGTCTCCTTTGAAGTGGCTGCATTCATGTCGTTTGATTTCAAAGATTTCGTTATTTTTCGTTTGCGTTCGAACTTTATCCCCATCTTACGCTATACACAGCACGTCAGCCGGAAGAGACACTCTCCGGTGGTGCTGCCTGCCTGTTCAACATCCTTCGCTAGCGCACATTCCGGTAACATTGACTGCGGTCTGACTGCTACGTAGCTGCGGCAAATAGGACTAAGGTAAATATTTGCCCAGTATTGGTTGGATTGTAATTGTTTGAATACGAAGGAACGTGATTTGAGAGAGCGAATGCATTCGATTCGATGCAGATCGAACGAACTAGCTAGATTGAATTGTCTCGATGGAACTGTTCAAACGGGATCTCGAAAAGTGGGTACAATTAGACTCTCACTCGAAAACTGCCAAACAATTATCAGCCATGGGAATTCGGTTAAGTACCATGTTTGGACTGAACCGAAAAACACTGGATAAAATAATTGACCGCGGCTTCGCGCTGCCTCATTAATAACAATAGCGAAGCGGATTAAGACAGGTAATCACCATATTATCCACCGCGATGTGATTTACGAGCTCATTGAATTCGATGCTAATATAACGTAGCGTCGCTGCGCACCGCACCGGCTGACGCTTATCTATATTATTGTTGCTTGTTTTGACTGAAATGGGGGTGTGCGTAGGAATATTGAAAATGTTCATTTATAGACAACACAGGCTCACGAAACTTTTCAACTCCTTGCCAATACAACTTTTTGTGAACAGTTTCCTTTCTTTGCTCCAAAAAGGAACAACGAAGACCAAACTAAGCCTCGTTTACTTATTCACTGTTGAATTTAATTTAAATCTGTTGCTTCATTGATGCATATCGATTCACAAAGATCGTTCCCTTGGATAAGTATAAATGGAGATTCTTTTCCGTAGTTTTTGCAAGGTACATTTTTAAGTCCCTCCTTAGCTGTGAGGTAAGACGCGCGGCTACAAAACAAAGACCATGCTGAGGGTGGCTGGGTTCGATTCCCGGTGCCGGTCTAGGCAATTTTCGGATTGGAAATTATCTCGACTCCCTGGGCATAAAAGTATCATCGTGTTAGCCTCATGATATACGAATGCAAAAATGGTAACCTGGCTTAGAAACCTCGCAGTTAACAACTGTGGAAGTGCGTAATGAACACTAAGCTGCGAGGCGGCTCTGTCCTAGTGTGGGGATGTAATGCCAATGAGAAGAGAAGACATATTTAAGTCACCATCATTCTCTGGCACATACTTGAAAGATGAACCAGATGGACTGTTCCATTTTCCATTTGACTAAAACCAATCCACCTGACCGCAAAATAGAAGAATAAGGAACCAGAAATATGAATAAAAACGATAGTTATGGGTAGTGAAACATTGAAACTTCACATCACGCTTTATTTTGAAAACTAGTGTAACTTGTCACAATGAACGTGAATTCCATATTCTACGTCAAAGCGAATTGCGATTCGGTTCTCGATTGACGGCATTTTTTTTAATTTTTGCGTCAATTGAATCCTTTAAAATAGACTATTATCAGCAGTGGCGCCGGGAGTGGGCAGGACAAGTAGGGCATGTCCTATGCACGAGTTTTCCTGGGTGGAACAGTCAAGGCATTGCCCTATTCATGATTCTGGTGAGAGTATATCGCCTAGGTAATTATTTTATATTTTGACGTTGGCTTTCTCGGTCTAATTTAATGATGACGGCTAGTTTGACATAGCCCGACGCGACGTTTAGGTCCTGTGGAGCCATGCCAAACTAGCCGTCCTAATTAAATTAGACAGAAAAAGCCAACATCAAAATATCCATTCTACCAGTCGCAATCTCCTACAGTTGCAATACTGTCCTATTTTAGTTGCAATACTGTCTGTTAGTTCTGACTACTACTTCAACAAAAATATTATCAAATATTAGGAAGATTGACGTTTTATTCATTCAAATGGATTATTTGCAGTCTACGGGGAAAAGTTTTGTAGAAACCTAAAAACATTAATCTAAGAAATCACAAATATAAAATCTGGTCCGCGAGGGGTTCTGAACTCCTCGATTAATTGAAGATCATAAAATTATCTGGAAGTGGATCGCTACGATTCATAGAAATTTCTAAAAGTTTCGAAAGATCGAATGAACACATTAAAAAATCTTTAATTTTATATACATCTTGCCTGAAACAATGTTTATAACAATAATTTTATGTACTTCTAAGGCTTCTAAGGCCAAAGCCGGTGGTGACGATCAATGGAAAAGTACTAAACTCGTCTTATAACAGATCAGAATTTTTTCCAACATGGCCATCAGATACTTCTTCAGAAGGCCCTTGTTTATCCTTCATTTAGGTGTTTTTTAATCGTAAAATTAAGTTCAACACCACAAGGTCCGTATCCACGACACGATCCACAGACCACCAGCGATAGCCAGAGCAACCGTAGACGACGTAGAAATGGTATCTAAACAATTGGTCGGGGTTTTGCCAAACCGCACACCTAGCGGGCTGTTGACTGTCTTGTGATATTTTGTTCGTAAAAGGAAAACAGAAATCATTTCATATCAATTCACACGTACATTTGTTGTAGGATATCTTCAGGTATGGGGTTGTGGGATATCCGATATGATTTGTGAACAATTGAATATGTTAAACCAGCGGTTCTCAACTTTTGAACTTTTCATTCATTGAGGACCCTCCATTTTATCGTCGTAATGAAAATAAGCGTAACTAATAAAATAATGAAAAACGGACCTGAAACTGAAGGGATATATGACTGTCCATTATTCACATGGTGTTTATCCAAAAAGTTGTTTGAAATTTCCGTTATTCCGTGAAACTTTGCAATTCAAATTAAGTTCATACACCAAGCCTCCAAGCCTCTTGAAAGGATGCTTCCAAACCTTTTGAAAGGAGGTTTTCGACCTTCTTGAAAGAATGCTTCCGAGCTCTTGAAAAAAGGCATCTGAGAATCTTGAATGAAGGCTTCTAACAATTTCCAAGCATCTTGAAAGAAGGATCTTGAGATTCCTGAAAGGAGGCTTTTGAACCTCTGGAAGGGAGGCTTCCGAGCAATTTGGAAGCAGGATACCGAGGCTCTTGAAAGATGGCCTCTGAGCATCTTGAAAAATGGCTTCTGAGCCTCTTGAAGGGGGCTTCCGAACCGCTTGAAAGGCGGCTTCCAAGCCTCTTGCAAAAGCTGCTGTTCGGCTTTTCGAAAAAAAAAAGTCCTTTAAGACTTTAAGCCTTCATACATTGTGCTGCTTATGGTAGGAAAGATTAACTGGACTTTGGTTTACTGATCGCCATGCTATACAAAGTTTTAGAATCAAAAGTTAAACAATTATCAATAAGTTTTTATTGGGATTGTAATACACCCCCCTGAAGCCAGCGAATTTACCCCCAGGGGTACATGTAACCCAGGTTGAGATCCACTGTGTTAAAGGAATGCTTGAGCAGTTTGTTGGCGTTTAGGTGGTGGCCGAAGTGAAAGCAAGCCCTGAAGGTTGATCTACACTTTCCGTTTCTGTCGAACGATCGTGGTCGTATTATTGTGCCTTGCAACAAAATCACAACTTTCGTGATCGTTTTCCAAGGCTCTCATAGATGTGGAAAATTCATCCGCAGTGCGAATAAAGGGTGTACGGAATCAAATTGCATCACTTTGAACTACTCGCCAAAAATTAGTCTATCAACCGATTGTCATGAAATTTTCAGGGACTGAAATACAATATGCAAGCTTTGACTACGTATAACTATTTCACTGTAATTCTTAAATACATCCAAATGCTGAAGCTTTTTTCTTAAATGAGCTCATAAGATTTTGTACATGTCCTTAATTAACATTTTTCATCCTGAAATCTATCTCAACAAAAAAAATTAACTAATTTTATTGTCTCAGTCGATTATTTAACTTAATTAAAGTCAACTTTCCCGAAGAAACCATATTTTTTGACGCCTCTAACTATTACAAAAATCGAAAACAAAACATCAAAAAAGTGCTGCATTGTGAACCGGCCTAAACAATGAGATTGATGCTCTCCCAAAATCTGACAAATATCAGTCCAAAATTAGATTTCAGCGCTTTTCCTATTTTTTTGATTTTAGTTTTTTACTATAGAAGCGACAAAACAGAAAGTTTTTTGGAAAGTTTACTTGTATTAGTCGGATAATCGAAAATGTTGACGTTGGAGTTACATTTTGTGTTCCGTAATGATCAATTTTGGAGGCTTCCGAAGCTCGTGTTTTCATTCCAGACCAGTATCTTTCGATCGGCCGCAATTCTGGTGATTTTGGGGTCCGAGGCACATAATTGGATTACTAACATATTTTTATGAGATGTGGAATATGGAGGTGAATGCGCAAGATTTATTTGCACACGTCCTATTCCTTCGGCTGTATTTTCGAAACTACTAGAAATTTCGTAATGAAATTCTCGCAGTGTGAATAACACATGCTGAAGCTGTCTTCCACAAAATTTCGTTAAAATCAGCTCAGGAGGCAAAATGTTATCAACTTTTGAAAGTGATGCAATTTGATTCCGTACACCCTTTAACACGTGCTATCAAAGCATTCATCGCCACAATCCACCACATGGCGGTCAAATTTTCAAAAATATCAAAGTAGCTTTTTGACGTAGGACTTACGTCTCTCTTCACTATACCGGGTGTCATTTCAATATTTTTAAATCGACCGCGTTACGCTGTGTTGAAAGATTTTGAATGATAATAGCGTTTGTCCCAGTGAATGGATCTCTTCGGAAAACCCCTTAATCGACAGATCTTAAGTATGCCTTTCATATTCATGCTTGATATGACCCGAAAAACTTGTTTCAATAGGCCTAAAACTGTTTTCGAAGCAAAACATTGACTGCACTGAAACCTATAAATATGGGTGCCGCTTGTTCCTCGCGTCATTTGTTAGCTTGATTCTGATGGGTGCAGACGCTAGCGGATAAGCTGCAACTGCGCACCAAAATAAGCCATTAAAGAGGGTGACGCAATTTTTCTTTCTCATTATGTTCAGAACTTCCAACGGGATATTTTTCTTTCATTCTTACCGGGACAAGCAAAGTCACAGCAGCATCGATTCGACAGCACTCGCAACTTTTCGCAAAACAGCATCGTCCGCATCATCCACTTTTCGGCCTGGCAGCGTCGAGGCCACCATCAGCCAAAGCATGCCAGTACAGCCGCAGAAAATGTTCCAGAAGCAGCCCATTCTACAGACCTGACACCGCAGCAATGCCGAGGAGATACCGGCAGCAGCAGCAGAGTCGAGCCGAAACTAGCCGGCATCAATGAAGAGCTGAGGCCGACCGGCATCAGTGTTGAGCCGAGACCGGCCGGCATTGGTATCGAGCCGAAACAAGTTGAAGAAAATTGGCGATTAAAGGTTGCATGAAGAAGAAGAAGTCGAAGGATGATATTAGAAAAATATTGCATGGGGAAGCATACGGAATTTTTTTTAAAACTCTTCTCAAAAATTCTAGAAGCGGTTTAATTAAAAACGGAAAGCAGTACGGGGTTGGACTTTTCTTATACTGTGTATCAAGTATGATATCATGAAATAAAATTTGAAATCGAAAAATTGCGTACATTATGCAGTAGAAGGAAAGTCCAACCCCGTACTGCTAACCGTTTTTAATTAAATTGCTCCTAGAATTTTTGAGAAGAGTTTTAAAAAAACTTCCCGTATGCTTTCGCGTGCAATATTTTTCAAATATCATCCTTCGACTTCTTCTTCTTCATGTAAGCTTTAATCGTCAATCAAGAGAAAGAACTGCAATGTTCTTGAAGAAATCGCGTGTGTGTGTGTGTTTTGGTTTCGAGTAAAGAAACCCCCTCGGTCAACCAGTTCCCCGAAAGGAGTTAATTTTCGGCCCTTATCAGGGCCAAGAGAGTTAATAATAATTTTCGCAATTGGGTGGCATTCGTCACTAGTTCGTCGCATGCTGCATTAAGGCAATTCGCATCCCGCTGCTTCCATTGAAGAAACAGCACACGTCAAGCGGATACGCTGCATGAAGACAGCTTTGGTTTTGCGCTCCACCCAGGAGCACCCAGCATCAGCCTTATACCCTCCGCGTTAGAAAATGTACTTGGGTGTCAAATCCAATATTCTAGAGATAAAATGTTATACGCGAATAGCAGATTTTCAAGATTTTTTAAAACCGTGACATAACAAGAACTGTTAATTTCTCACATAATCTAATTTAGATAAATAAATCGGTGATAATAGCCCAAACATTATTATATAACAGTTTTTGTGAGCAATTTAAAAAAGATATCTCAAAATGAAAAGCTATCAATCGATATATATCTCAAAATGAAAAGCTATCAATCGATTTATATAGCAAAACATTGTTTGATACTGTTCGCGCACAAAGCGAACGTGACTGAATGTTTTCCCAAGCTACCAAACCTAAATTTTCCGCACTTCCCACCTGAACAGCAATTCTAAGCTCGATTGCCTGGCTTTTGGCCTGTACCGTACGAAAAGTACCGTTAGGAAATAGACGCCAGTAGCGAGCAACAGAAGCTTATCACGAACGCGTCGATGATGATGACACTTTGGCTGACAAAGGAACGGGATACAAGACGCTCACTGATTGGCCGACCAATCGGGAAGCAGAGACGATTCAAAATTAAGTATAAAAGAAAAGTGCATTCGCTTACAGAGCATTCAGTCCTTCTTATTAGTTGGACCAAGCCAAAACAAACAGCCTTTTTCAAGGCTATAAGAGTTAAATAATTTCCTTATTCAGTCGATATCACATGGACTCGGAGGCCCTTCAGTCGAAGCTGCGAATGAGCTGCTGCTGGGTCTGACGAGAAGGCATAAAATAGCGCAACGTGATTTTTTTTCCTTTTATTCTGACCGGGACAAGCCAAGTAACAGTAATATCGATTCGACAGCATTTACACTTTTTAGCAAGGCAGCATCGTCCATACTATCCATTTTTTCGGTACGGCAGAGTCGAGGCCAACATCAGCCGAAGCATAGCCATCAGTACAGCAGTAGAAGAAGTTCCAGAAGCAGTCCACCCCACAGACCCGACACCGCAGCAATGCCGAGCAGATACCGGCAACAGCAGCAGAATCGAGCCGAGGCCGGCCGGCATCAGTATCGATCCGAGACAGGCTGAAGAAAAGCAGAAGAAAGAATTGCGATGCTTTTGAAGAAACCGTGTGTGTGTTTTGGTTTCGAATAAGAAACTCTTTCGGTCATCCAGTTGTCCATGAAAAAGTTAATTTCCGGCCCTTGTCATGGCCAAGAAAGATAATGATAATGCTCGCAATTGGTCACCGGTTCATCGGTCGGCAGTTCGTATCCCGCAGGTTCCATCTGGAGAAACAACACACGTCGGCACATACCTTCACTGCATGAAGACAGCTTTGGTTTCACGCCCCACCCGGAGCACCCAACATTAGTTTTACAATCCACTGCAACATGACGCAACAGATGGACATAGAAAATATTTTTTTTAAAGCATACGGTTCTTCTGAGAGCCATTGATAGACTTACTAAAGAGTTCTTAAAAATTCTAAAATACTCTAGAGATAAAATGTTATACGCGAATAGCAGATTTTCAAGATTTTTTCATAACCGTTACATAACAAGAACTGTGACATATAATGAAATAAATCACAAAAAATTCCACTAAGAGATGAAAAATCGATTGAGAGCTTTTCTTTTTGAGAATTTTTTCCTCTATTGCTCATGAAAATTGTTATAATAATGTTTGGACTGTTATCGCCGATTTTTTATATAAATTAGGTGACGTGAGAGATTTGGATATATTAAAGCCTGTCCACGTTAAATTTCGGACACTGAGATAATATCCAATTGTTTTTCAGCCTTTTATCAATTTGAAGGAAGATGAAAACGTGCTAAATGCATCACATATAGCGGATAGATTCAGCTATGCGAAAATTGATCTTCTCTGCGGTTTGTGAAAATTTTAAAAAATCGCATTGGAAGATGGGTGTCCGAAATTTAACGTGGACAGGATTTATACATCTTCAAAGGCATGGTCAAGTCAAGTCCTACGTCTACTTCGCGGTTATGTCACAGACATTACCCACTGTTCGTTTTTTTCTGAAGGTATGTTTTTCTTAGGGAAACAATCGGACGCTCATTTTTCGTTGCGATTAAAAATAAGCAGAGGAGATTTTTTTATGAGCGGTACAATCCCAACAAAGTAGCCATCAAGTCAAACATGGTTGGGGTTCAGCCAAAGCACACCAAGCGCCAACGAAAAATTACCGATTTTTCTGCTCAAACTTTCGTTTATCAGATTTAATTGATCGCAAATCGCATCGAAAATCCCTCACCCACATAACTGAGGATATCCTACTGCAAATGTATGCTTTAATTGATATAAAACAACTTCCGTTTTTCTTGAACGAACAAAATATCACAAGTCAGTCGAAAAGCCGCTTGGTGCAGTCTGAACCCCGACCACATGACAAGCCAAATTAAAGCTATGTCCATTTAGAATCCGGAATAATCAAATCATCTGTATCTCGGTAACGGATTGACGTACAAATAAGGTTAATACATCAAAACAAGGGTAATTCACTGTACTTTGAGGAAAAAATATTGATACAAATAATTTCTTCTTGTTTCTAGTGAAAATTCGTACCTTCTTCTTTATTCTTCTCATCAAAAGTTGCACACCTCCGGAGTCAACTTCCTTGGCACATTTGTTTCACATTTTGGTCATCTGAGTCGCGTCCCGAGCTGTTTTTCCACTTTTCTTAAGCTTCCACTTCATTACTGCCCAAAATGTCTCGATGGGCCGGAGCTGTGCGCAGTTGCGTGGATTTATGTTTTTATCGATGAAATCTTCGTTATTATCGCGGTACCACTGGATGACTTCCCGGCTGTAGTGGCAACTCGCCAAATCTGGCCAAAACTTCGCGAGACCTTTATGGGCTTTATGGAAGGTCGACCGCGGTTTTTGAGACATTCCTCCTTGTACAGCTTCGAGTCCATCGTCTTATTCGTCACAAACACTTAGGTCTTTGCCCCACAGTTGCATATCTCTTGCCACAATCATCCGGTTTTTTTTGCAAGTTTGTCCAAAAAGCAAACATAAACTTCGCAGGAACTACTCCTCGTGCCGTCACAATGTAGAATTTTTGGCTAAGAAGCTGTCCGAAATCCATTTTGACGTAGGTTCCATCATCGATGACAGGATTATCAACGTGGGTGTGCAGACTTTTTTCTCTCCTTTCGGCTTCCATCTGGAATAATTTTAGACACGATGCACGAAACTCCGTGAAATTTATACCACAGCAAGTGGGCGCCTAGGTAGACAAACCGCTGTAAAAGAATTCTTGCAGCGGTCACTTTCCGTGCCGCTGCAAAACAATAGATGATTCCGGATTCTAAATGGACATAGCTTTATCTTGAAAATGCAGCATTTGTGAGTTGCAAAGTTGAACGGAAGCAATTTCAGTACCTGGAAGACCAAAGTCGAGTTCCTTCTAGTACGAGAAGAATTGTGGCAGTTCGGAAGCCTTGTGGAGGTCGAAATACGTATCTGTAAAGTTGCAATCAAGTAGCGAAATTAAATGGGATAGTGCGAACTTATGACAACGGACAGAAAAGTTATCGTTTTCGCTCAACTCTGTCCACAAGCTGGCCTACCAGATATCTATTTCAACATATTTAGTGAACAGCCTGACATAAAAAAAAACTAGAAATGTATCCATTCGAAAGAATTCCAAGTTCTTTCTCATTTACATTTCAGTTACCTATCCTAGAAATCTTAGGGTTTGTCTAGCTTTTTTCGAATCTCAAGAAACCTAGTATGATAATTGGAAATCCATTTTTTTAGAAAGCAGCGACATCCCTAAAACACTTTCCCAGGCAAATCTGCAGAAAGCAATTGAAGGCTTGCTGACAATGAAATGAATGACAAATGGCTTGAATGATAACAAAATTTCCCAGATTATTACAGGATCGATAACAACCTTGTCTATACCATCCTGTAATTGTTTTTCCTTGTACTCCTTAACCTCCTTCAAAACCAATATTACGAACTAAGACGCAAATCATAATTATAACTAAAATTTAAAGGTAACGGCTCCGTTATGCCTACTGGCGCTTGAGTCTTGAAATAAAAACAAATGCCTTTAAAATGTTTATGTTCCATGCAGGATACGATACGTTTTACTTGGCTACCACATTATCGAAAGGTTTCTTTTGGCAATTCCTCAAATGCGTCTTTAAGGATTATATTAGAATGCTACAGATCATACGCACGCTTCAATAAAAATTACTCACAAAGCTCTGAGAAAATCTAAAAATCATAAAGGATTTATTAGAAATTCTTCAATAATATTATTTATTCAATCAGTATTGAATCAGCATGAAAATACTGTTCTAACTCTTTAAGGACAATTACAACAGAATCCCAAAATGGCCGTCCTATCTCGCACCTCGAAAATCTGAGAAACTTTTTTTACCGTTGCCTTCTGCTGACTTTTGGAGTTATGTGCTTCCGAAAACATAGACCTTTAGAAATTAGATTCGCACGCGATTCATCTTAAGCAATTTTATTAGTCATTGAGAAGCGTAATTTCCTTCAGGTATAGTATTACAATCGTAAAATGTACCAATTGTTCTATGTTAAAGATCTCTTTTAGTGAATATCTGTAGCAAGCATTAGCTTGAAATTTGAATTGGCTATGGTCCTTCGAAGCCTCCCGGGCTCGTCCAATACCGTTCCAATGGCTCTAGGAAGCAGATCTGATGACAAGTTGACTTCGAAACAACCGTCGTTTTTACAATGACTAACACCGAGACCGGTGCACGCCACGATCTACTCAACTAGTCCCGGGTAGTAGATCCAGCCTTTTCCAATAACTGATTTTCAATGTCTTTGAGCCATTGATCCATTGATCCCACCTCGGTCGCGATCGCGAATGGCTCGGATAGTCCTGGACGGCGACTATATCCTACTCCGACGAGAAGTTCCCCGACAGCGGGAGGTCCCTCGTAACTGGCCGTGACGCCACGTTCTGCGGCTAAGCGATCGCCGTAATCTGCCAACAGGTGCGACGGTGATAGCTAGCGCTTGCGTTCCCTTACCAGACCTACCCAAAAGGCAAAGCCCAATTTCAAGGATAACTACTTGCTGGTGAGCCAGGAAATATTCGGTACATATTTTTTATACATTTTCAAAATAATCAAAGTAAGCGAGATGGATCAACTAGGTCCGAGCTCAAGACGTCTTAAAATCAAAGGAAAAAAACAAAGTAGGGGAAATGACGGCTTCGTCAGGATTTTTTTTCAGAATTGCATCTAGTTTTACAGAATGGCTGATTTTTTAAAGGAAAACTAAACACGATTTGAACAATCTTGTGGACTTATTTTCTTTTTCTTTTACTTAACAAGACATGAAATTCTTGGCTTCTTTCCAATACGCGACGCATATTGATTTTGCAATCAATGATCGAATTTCGCAAGCAGATAATGTAGATCAACAATTATGTTTTTCTGCTTTCATTATTGATGAGAGTTGTTCACAAAGATACGTACTTCCGAAGAGAGAATTTATCTTACAAGAGATCTGTCTTTCTAAAATTTAGATTTGAGCTCGTTGTTGCATTGAGGACAATTATCTCCATTTGAAACATTGCAGATACATTATATACATCATTATATACATCAAGAAACTGTGTTATCAAAAATTAGCGAATGGGCTCGAAAAATTCTGTCGAAAGGCTTCGAGTATACCAGCATATTTAACAGATTGGCATGAGCTGTTTTCTACCGGATTAGAGAAATGTATTAGTTTTCGACAATCAATTTTGCCAAATTGTTTCAATTTGGTGTGTTGGATAATAAAAGTTCGACGTGTTGATCCCTGACTTGCAACTTTCTGTTCAAGTCATCGGTATGTTTGGTGACATGTACTAAAATCGCCAGGCCACTTACCCATTCAGAATCATGCAGCTTGGGCATTGGTTTTGCTTTGTCTTGTAAAAATAGTGTGATTTCCTTTCGCTCTCAAGCAACGTGCCATGGGTTAGCCAACGAATTATCACAACAAATCTCCGTATTCTTCTTTTATTTCCATCAACATAATTTGGAATTGATGGTGGTTGAGTTTCCTCGCGTAGGTAAAGTTGATTTTCTTAATAACGAGCCACGCTACATCACGAATATTGATCTGTTTTGCACATATAGATCTTTTGGTTCAAAATGCAACGTGCAGAGAAATATAATAAATTACCTTTGTGGCCGATTTAAAAAATAAACAAATTGCTTTAATTTTCAAGTTTACAACGCCCATGTTGTTTCCCGTCATTGTCGGAGCTCCATCAGTTGTTAGGCCTTAAGTTTTCAAAGAAGAGTTCAAGCTTCTTCATACAGGTCTTAACAGCTTTCCCCAGGTCTATACCGGTAGTCGTTTCCGTTATTGGGATCAATGCTACTAATTCCTCTGTGATTTGAAGTCCCCTTATGAAGACAGCTACATGTGCCTTGCTTTACATTAAGTATTTTCATCGATTTCAAGCAGACAGAATTAGAAGCTGGTGGTTTTATCACGTAACGTTAACGTTCACCGTGGCTTACGAGAAACTGCTACTACTGAAGGAGGCTTTTTCTTTAGAGCACACTATATCATCAACAGCCGATATGCATTCCCTAACAAGTTCTCCGTCCTAGAAAAATTTCATCCATATTGCCAACATCTCTTCAACAATAAAACTGACCCTGACCCATGCTGTATTGTTCGACTCCTTGCTTGCCCACATTTATTTTTTAATTAATAAAAGCCTTCAGTATTATTTAATAAATAATAAGAAGAAGCTTCTCGAACCAGATAAAAAAACTGTCGGGCCGGTTATTGCCTTTCTCGTACAACCAAGTTGAACCGAAAGGCTATCATTTCACTCTAAAATCGAACTTTTTATAGAAGTCTCGGAGACCCATGATGTTATATACCAATCGACTCAGCTCGTCGAGCTGAATAAATGTCTGTCTGTCCGTGTGTATGTGTGTGTGTGTGTGCACACGAAAACCGAAAAACATTAGCCATTTTTTCATATAGTAATTCTTAACCGATTTTCTCGCAACAAGTTGCATTCGACTGGGGATAAAGCCTTGTTGATCACTATTGAATTTGATAACGATAAACCATTGCGTTTAAAAGTTATTAAGAAAGTGGAATCGAACTATATAAGCGCCATATAAGGTTGGTGTCTTGGCTAAATGCGAGAAAGGCAGTATCACCACTCGGTGAATTAAGTTGTTTTTTTTTGCCGGTGGTAGTGTCCATTCCGCATGCCATCAACGTCGCATTCCTTTCCGCTTTGAACCGGTGGCATGTGAACAGGATGTGCTCAGCCATTTCTGCAATGTCTGGACACCCCATTGGAATGGACACTTGAGTTTTGGTCATGACTGATAGCTGCGCTCGTTACTTAACTGTCTTTTCTTGAAACAAATTCTGAGGTTTTGAAACTCTGAACAGTTTAAGAGTTTATGAAATTCATGAAGGTATTGTATAGTCGAGTACCGAAGTTATCCATTCCGATCAAGATGGTGAACATCAGAAAACAGCCCTGAAGCACCTTTGTAGAAATGAAAGAATCGCCTAGCAGTTTTCCAATGATTATTCACCAAGAATGAAGTATCAGAAAGCAAAAATCGTTCACTAGGTAAGATATATCGCTATATAATTCTTGACTCCAAACCACTACTGGCAGCGCCAGCCCCAGTGATTTGACGGTGCACCAATTGATG
This sequence comes from Armigeres subalbatus, assembly GCF_024139115.2. Classification (NCBI taxonomy): domain Eukaryota; kingdom Metazoa; phylum Arthropoda; class Insecta; order Diptera; family Culicidae; genus Armigeres; species Armigeres subalbatus. The sequence continues at coordinate 277,244,487 of NC_085141.1, forward strand.
GAAGAACGATGCCTTTGAGAACAATAGCGTGCTTGCGATGAGAAATCCATCATCCCCAACGACTGACAGGAATTAAATCCCAGACTTAAAATATTACCTTGAACACCAAGAAGCGACTCTACAAGGATAGGGTTAGGCGGGGCAAGATGGGCCACGGGGTAAGATGGGTCAGGGCCGTTTTTGAGCATCGTGTACATTTTAATGTGGAGATTATAACTTTGTAGGAGGAATAATTTGGTGCTACTTTATTATCACTCGATTTGATGATAAAATTTTATTTTGGTAGAGTATAACAAGGTAAAATATTTTTCAGCATTGTTTCTTATGTGAAACACACTTTCTATAAAACGTGTAATCTCGTCGAGCAATGTGAAATTTAAAATTTTTTTAGTGACATAATGAACGAATTATAAGTAATGTAGGTGATGATATACTAACTGCGTTGAAATAAATAAATTTTATCGAAAATTAGTCATTCTAACGTGAACTTACAAATGGGGCAAGATGGGTCAGCACATACTGAAGGGCATAATTTGTATTCAAAACATATTTTCCATTGCTGGTTTAATCATTTTAAGGTTACTTTTGACATAATGATGGTAATTTGTTAATTGAAAATGTCTATTTTTTGTTTTTAAGAAAGCTATACTTAGACGGCTTGTTTTCATAAGAATTTTCAGACATTTTTAAATGTAGAGCCATTTCTTCATCCAAGGCTTAAACATTATTTTTTATTCAAAATAATCATTGGCAATAAAGCTATCTATCTGTGTGTAATTCAATATTGGGAATAAAAACAATATGAATTGCAGTATTTAAAGGTGACCCATTTTGCCCCGCTGTTTGACCCATCTTACCCCGCCATATTTTGATTGACAGAAAAATAGACTTCTACTTTAATGACTCGAAATGGAACAAAAAGTGGAGTTTTTGTTATTTCATACCCCTGGCTTACAGATTATGAGCTATTTTTATAGATCCATGTTGAAAAGTTGAAATAAAATGTTTCTGTTTTGAGATATTCAGGGTTCGCCTTAGGCGACCCATATTGCCCCATCATACCCTACACACCCAAAACAGATTTCTGGACTAATGCGCTGCAGATAAGAATATGACTAGAAACTTTCCGAGCCCCTCCTGTGCGGACACATTTTCTAAGTCCGGCTCCTTTTTAGGCATTTTCTTAATGGGAGTCCCTGTGATTTTTATCTTAATTCACGTTTAATATATTAGAATTAAAAAAAATGTACATTAAAAAATTACATAATTCGCAAAATTGAAAAATTTAAAGACACAGCTGATTACGCTAGTTACTGCGACCAAACTCTTATTCGATTTAATTGATAACCTCTTTGGCCGTTAATCAATAGAGTCGAAATTATGTTTATACACGTTGGACAATTATGCATCTTGATTCATGATTCTAGGTGAATTCTAGGTGGAGAATAATAGGTAGATATTCCTTTTAATGTTTTCAATTTCAAAACCCACTTTCCACTTCTATAGCCGTATACCATTCCATCAAACATATGAGCTAGACTAGGTAACTTATCAGCTACGTAATAAATGTCCTTATTAACATCCAAATTAACAACACTAACATTATTAATGCCATAACTGCTGCAGACGTCATACATCATCCTCGAAAATATCGTGCTTGCATCCGATTACTCTTCGAAAACCCCAAAAACAACAAATGAATAAAAACATCACAAATGAACACTTCCGGTGGACCACTCCACGATTATCACCGGCATAGAACAACGCTCCAAAGCGAGAGCATACGGAAACGAACTTTTAGCCACCATGCTGTCCATTTGTAGTATAGGTAAGTCATACTCAGACTCGAGGCTTGCCCAGTCGGCACCTAGGACGATTTGTTTACGGATGTGTAGCAGCGCGGAAGACGGTCTTAAAAATTAAAATACTGCGGAAGAATGCATAAATTTGTGCAACGATTCTGACGCGGTGGTAATTGCTTATGTGGGTCGAGCGGTCTGCGAATAATTGGGTGGATGTAATTTCACCGTTTGTGAGAAAAACATTTCTTCAGAAATAATTCACTCCACTCGCTGTTGACTGGGTTAAAAGGACCTGGACCTGCGTGACCGGCTCGAGTATAATTTGTGGCAATTACTTATGGTATTCTTATCGTACTGGAGGCTGGTTTTAACACTAAGCCCGTAGTAATGCTACTGAGCTTGCGGGCTAAATAAATAAGTGAAAAATGTGTCCAATCAAATGGCAAACAATGTGTGGAAAAGCTGCTGAATCACGTGTAAGAATTTTAAATTGATTTTTTCTACCACACGTCCAGGGTTCACACGTGTTTGATTTATGGTTTTCATTTTATTCATAACCACAGGACATGCGATTGTCTTGAAATTTATTGTTTTCTCTCACTGAGTGGCCCGGTTGCAGCCAGCAATGTTGCAGTTTGGAAAATTGGGTATCGTGTTTGCGGGTCCTGTCGTCGTCAGTCTTCCTTATGGGAATGGGCTACAACTTATGGGAATGCCACGAACAGATTTCCATATGCGAGATGTCGTTGGACGAAAAATGTAATCTTTTCTATATGAGACACCATCTTCCACCTTCGGTAGCGCTTCCTATATATACGCACGTTGGTCTACCCGATTCTCTAGCTGCGATCATAATTTCCCAAGACATGTCTTGCAACCGGATTCTAATGTCGAACTCCTTTTTAACGAGGTTGTTGTTCGGTACAATAGTAACATGCCCCGTCTAACAAAAACTTTCATGCTGCAGCTGTCTTCTGTTGTTTGCACGAGCTATGGTTCACCTTTTTCTATCATATACCATTCTTAGGCGCACTGTAGAATACTTTGTGAGTGCCACACAGACCACTTACAAATTCTGTTGGGACATAGTAAGAATGATTGAGAGTTGGCCAAAATGATGAGTTTCTACAAGCTACAACTTCAAAATGCAATAGCTTTTATCGATTTTTGAGTCGCGTCCAAATTGCTATGAATGAAAATGAATGTTCCACAACTCTGCAAAAGTCAACGACAAAAAAAAACATTTTTCTTAAAACATTACTCGTCCCTTCGTAATTAATTGTAACAACGTTATAATTCACTAAAGAAATTTCACCCGCCCGCGCCGCACTGTCATGAACCTAATTGTGTTGTGCTGCGGTTCATTGAAAATTATTTTATACCATTTCGGCAACAACCTCCCCGCCCGATTTAATCTTGAGCACACGGAACGATTTAGAAGTCATAAAGCCCCTCTCGACCGGAAAATCCTTTTTAACGTTCACGAATCTTTTTTCCTGCCACACGTACCGCACCATTTTAGTGGGGTCATCCACGCCAGGTCTAAAGTGCAAAGCAGAAAATTAAAATCCTGTTGTATTTTCAAGCACCTTCGATAATTTGATCATATTCTTGTTTTTTTTTCTGCACCGGTTCAACCCATATTTGCATGCATGAGTTCAGGGATGCAACCGCCCAAAAAAAAATGAATAATAGGTTGAGCAAAAATGTTCCCAGCATAACGAAAACAACAAGCTCACAGCTAATAAACACTACCCTCTCGTGACAAGGAAGAAATTGTTGATGGGGATCTCCCCCGTCCGAGGCAAGGCTCGAGCGATATGTTTTTCTTTCGGAAGCTCTCCTCGGCAGCAGTGTGGCGCAAGCAACATCACCATCCGGTTGTGACCTCGGCCAAGATAAGTGAACATAAAATATTTAAAGTCGGATCATAAAATCGCCCGGTGATAGAATCAACACCGGTTCCTGGTGCTCGGTTCATTCTTGCCTTAATTAGATTATACATTAACAGTGAATGCGGTACAGATCGTGTACAGATTAATTACCGTGAATGAGTATCTAGACTATAACGAATATAATTTCTTAATTTTCCTTTTCTCTCTTGTGTGACATAATTTCTAAAAAAAAAGAATTGCGTTTGAGTTCAATAATCGATTTTTCTTCAGTTTTTGATTTGCCTGAAGGCTTCAATGTGCATTATTTATGACCTTAAAGACAATTTATGTTATTAGTTCGCTACCTCTACCCTTACTTTTAAATAGGACCTAAGTTAAAATGATTTTGAAATTTTAAAAATACTTTAAAAGGGCTTGATCTATAATTCTAATGTCTTAAGCAATATTTTATGTTTTGTGAAAGAATATACACTTTTATAACGAAACTTTTTACATCTAAAACATTTTTTTTTCAGTCGGTTTTTTCAAAAACTTGCACTGTAGGTAAAAGAGAAATACACTGAAACAAATGTTGTCATATAGTTTTAAACTTCCGGGAGTCGCACTGTTTTAATGAGGACAACACATTGATAAAAGTGAGTCAGTCAGATGGCTAATTTGCATTAAACTCACAAAATAAGTTCTTCATCAATTGAGAAGATATCAAAAGCGTTTCGATAGAAGACTCAAGTGAATATGATCGGAAAAGGGAATAGTGACCACTAATGAATAATTCATTGATGTTTTAACAATTCTTCCAAAGGCGATTTTTTTTAAATCATAATTCACCGTTCTTACTCAGCTATGACCACAGGTTGCCACTGGATGGCCTTCCGGAAGATCCGTAAAAATGCTCAATTTAATGAGTTATTCTTAGCTTTTACTCATCTATGACCGCATGTGGCCACCGGAAAATCTGAAACGTCCATAAAAATGGGTATTTTGTAAAATTCGTCCTAGAGCAGCGCAAGTTTTTCTAAATCATTTCTGGCAGTCATCTTGGAGTTAATTCACAATTATTAGTCAGTTTTGACCGCAGGTGGCCAACCGACAGCCTTCCGGAAAACCCACAACGATTGTAAAATGGTCACTTCAGAGCAGCTTATTTTTTGACTTTGTACAACATCTTACCCGAAGGTGCTGGGTGCCAAATCAAGATCTAAAACTGGGGACCGTCACGAAATCATGTAAGATTTTGAACGTTATTAGCGCCAGTATCTTTCGGTGGATTTAGAAGATTTGTATATCAATCAACTCGGACACTCTCCAGCACTTTGTCATTTTCATTAAAACTCAAGTTTATAAGCTATAACTATTGGAAATTTTAATTCTTGTCAAACCAAGTAAAAATTTCAGATCCAACCGATCCCGGTCGTGCATTCCGAACACGAACATCAGAATGATGTGAATTACGGACCTTTTCGTCCACCGCAAGATTTTCTTTGTGTATAAAAGACCGTGCGCGAGTCATTAACAACACGGGCGTCGAAGCAAAGCAAGAAGAACGTCATCAGGGTCAACAACAGCCGGAATAGAACCACAAAGCGAGTTTACAACATCCACACAAGCCAGATATGATATGCGGGGCAACAGGGACTATGCCCAAGAGCTTAACGACCCCTCCCCAGGGGTCTGTGAATTAGGGAGACCTGCCTAGGACGTGGTGCAGTTTCGCAGTGGGCTCTGCTAAATCCCTCCCAAAAAACCACAAGTGTCCGAAAGCAGACATATCAAAGCGACTGTGTGTCGCTTAAAAAGCACAAGCCCAGGGAGTGCCATCGGCACATCAGGGTTGACCCCAGTAAGATCCTGATTATGATATACTGGCAAGGACGGAAATCTTCGTTTTACTATCAGTTGCATCGATGCTCAGTAGGCAGCTTCGTCATTGATTCGTGTTTGTTTTGATCAGACGCTCGGCAATGCAGGCACGAACATCTCGCAGCATGCTGTCAAACTTCCATACCAAATTTACCACCCGATCCTCAATAGCCGATTGATAATCGAGCGTAAAAAATGAATATCTACCGGGGCTGAAATGAATATTTTGAATTGCGGTTGATTTGCACCGATAAATGATGATTATTTTTCTTTATATACTAAACAGAAGCATATATTTTAGGAATCTGACTTCAAAATGTTGAATCCATGCACCGCAGTATGAAATGATATTCATATTTTGAGATTTCAAATTGAATATCAATGTGCCAAGCTGAAGATTCATTTTGACACCGCACAAAACAACGCTGACACCGAGAGTCATCGCTTGCTGCTGTTCGTGCACATGCCGTCCTATTCATTCGCACATTCAAATTCGGAAAGGACTAGCAACTTGATTGTGTGTTGGATGTCAGCTGTTTGAGTGTAGTTGAAATGACTTTTTCTGTCCCTGTATACTGGTTGCAAGTTATTTGACTTTGTTTTGGATATTGAAATATCGGAAGCGAGGGCTGGTAGCCTTGTTATTCTATTCTCTTAGTAAGGCCGGGTGGCACCGACCTGAAACGGCGAATGGGCTAATGGTCAGGCTGTCTTCCGTCCTATAAAACCGTGGCGGGCCTTGTAGCACGCGGTACAATCTTGCCACTCAGTTGCCAGCTGCGTGGGAGTAGGCTCAGATGCTCTTTCCTGACTAACGCTGATCTGACACGAAAGTGTCAACCCTCGCATGGCCTCCCAGCATGCCGCAAGGTATGGATAGATAACCATGGGATCGTGAAGGCGACTACACCAGCAGGATTCGACAGCAGCCGCAATGGGGACCCAACAGCAATGAGCAAATCATCTAAAAATACCAAAGCAACGCAGGATGGAGTGGCCGAAGGAAAACGGTTGGCGGAAAGCCAGACCGAGGAAATCCGCAGGAGGAAGGCCGTGACAGGGGCGACTCCGAGGCTCAGTAAGGTTACGCAGGAGGCGAACCTGAAAGTAGCTACCTAAAAGTCAGCAGCTCCTAAGCGGGAAAGACGGGAGAAGGTCAAGTGGAAGGCCGGCCCTCGCAAGACGGAGAAAACAGTGCCTCTACCAGCGAGGACCTCTGCAGCTCGCCCGGAGGAAGACCTGCCCTGGTGGGAGGTCGTGAACCCCAAAAAGGCGAGGAGGAGTCGCCCATGAAAGCCCATGAAAGTTAACGATAAACTCTCTGGCCTATGAGGGGATGTCAACTGCATCCGAAGAACGCGGAAAAGAGTTCTGAGTACAAAAAGTTGACTGAGGAGGAGGTCCTGGGTGATGGGGTTCAAGTAAGAGCCTTATGCCCAGTCTCGAACATCCAGTGCAAGAGCCTGGATGAAGTAATCGAGGCCAGAGACCTGGTCGATGCACTGAGAGATCAGCGCAATGTCGAGATCCAGGGATCCGGGAATGCAGGTTGCCTCATTCCAAATACCTCAGGATGAGATCAAGAAGGTAATGGATACCCGACTAGAAGGTCATATCAAAATTGTATCAACCTATGTTATTATGTTATACTAAATGTTTATAACAAAATTAGTTAGAAACGTGGTGCAGGATGTTGTTAAAATATCTAAATTTCTATCAAAAATCATTCTACTGGAAACAAAAAACTATCAAATTTTGTTACAATTTTATCATGAAAATAACATATTTTGTTAGAAATTTATAACAGAATCAGATACAAAATATATTGTATCTGTGTAGTTGCAGATTGTGATCAACAATACGAAACTTTTGTTTTTGTCTGAACAAAAATATTTTTGAAGAACACGAAACTAACAACATTACAAATAAGGCAACCTTTGCAAATTATATCAACGTTGTGATATCTATATGGCTGGAAGACTTTGCTACATCTATTTTAATTGCCTACTGTTGGGCAATTCGGTGTTAAGCACTTTTTAAATCATATTATGATAAAATCCTGTTACAACATTTGAAAGATAAAAGCTACTAAGAACAAAATTGTATCAAAATAAGTTATAAATATCACAATATGTTAATATTGAGTTCAGTTTCTGTTATGCTCTTCTAGTCGGGTAGGGCTAAACTGAAAGTGGCTTGATCGGTATGTCCGCTAAGCATAAGCCAAACGCTTCAGGCCTGCTTCAGGTATCTTGGCAACTGTCTGTAAAGGACCTGATCGCAGTAAGCAATGCCGTAGGTGCAGCAAGCTATGCTGCAGCTCGCACCTGTCAGGCTGCACCAAGGTGTATGCTATGTCCCCCGGGTACAGACAACAGACACCTTACCGGTGACCAGGCCTGTCCGGCCTCTAGAAGGATCCAGACATACAGGCAACACAGCTAAACCTAAACCACTGCGAGGAGGCTCAAATGCCGCTACAACAGTCGGTTACCGAGTGTAAAGCTGATGTAGCCTTCTGTCCGATCCATACCGCATCCCTGCTGGAAACGGCAGTTGGATTACGGATAAGTCTCAGATGGTGGCCATCTGGACTTGCGGGCGATACCTCATCCAAGAGATATTATCATCACCTGATGATGATGGTTTCGTCGTAGCAAAGGTAAACGGTGTTTATCTTTGTAGCTGTTACTGTTCTCCCAGGTAGAGTATAGTCCAGTTTACTAGGGTAGTCGACATTCTTGCAGCGAAATTGCCTGGCTTAATTAGTTGTAGCAGGCGACTTCAATGCGTGGGCAGCTAGAGGTCATACCCTGCTAGATGCGCTAGCGGTATTTAACGTATTCCTGCTGAATGAAGGCCAAGTGCCAACGTTCAGGGGATCGAGCGGTGATTCATGCATCGATGGACGGTGGAGCCAGAATGGAAGGTTCATGAGGGACATACCTCCATATTCCCGTCACAACCACAAAGCGGATCGGCAAAACCGATCTAGGATGGCGCACTTCGCAGCTCAACCCCGAACTCTTGGAGGAATCACTACGATGGATTTTTCGAGGGCACTCCTAAGAATTTCCCGTTGAAATCCAGAAAAAATCTCGTTGAAATCTAATTTTTGAACGGGGAAGAGGCATTTGGCAAAAAAAAATCATTACGTCGAAACCCATCGACCGAGCGTCATTTGACTGAAAATCACGAAAATGTCGTTCGACTGAACTGGACTATTGGCCGAAAATATCGTATGACCGAAATGATTGCTTGGCGTAAAGGGCCTTTAGACTGAAAATGTAATTTGGTTGATATGGACATGCGGCCGAAAACAGTCCTTCAACCGAATCGGTCATGTGGCTGAGAAAGTTGTTTAGCCGAATTGTATTTTTGGCAGAAAGGTTCAGTTGACTGAAAATGTTATTTGACTGAATGAATCATAGGGCCGAAAACTGCCGATTGGCCGACACGATAGTTTGGCATAACAGGCCAATTGGCTGAAAAAGTTGCTAAAAATAGATCATTTGAAAGAAAGAGCCATTTGTCATAGAGCAAGAAATGTCGTTTGGCCGAAGAGGTCATATGGTCAAAAATGTTGTTTAGCCGAACGGATCGCACGACCGATAATGTCGTTTGCTGAATGGATTAAATGAGCAGAAATGTCGTTCGGCCGAACAATTTCTCATTTCTCATTTCTTTATTTCGCAATTCTCACTTTTCATTCCTCATTTCTCATTTTTCACAGAAAAAAGTGAGAAATGCGGAGAAAGAAGTGAAATATCTCACTTCATATTTTACATTTCTCATTTCTTACTTCTCAATTGTCATTAATCGAAAAGTGCGACTTTTCACATTCACTATTGTGACTGACGACTGGAGAATGCGTGTCTTCCATCTTAGTGGTCGTGATTAGTCTCTAATAGTTAGCTGAGGGAAAGGGACGACGTGATTCTACTCTCAAGCAAAATACTGCATTGGCTTGTATTATCTACGAATTTGTGCAAATCGGTTATGCTAATTTTATTTCACCAGGTTTATGATGAAGTATTTTCATCTAGACCCACAGTGCATAAAACTAAACTTGTTTGTCCGCTACATTAACTTTTTTTTTAATTTATTTATATTTATAGTAGGTATGTCGATAATCATCTGAATTTTGTTCAAATTATTTAGGATTCTAAGGAACGTGTTGCATAGATATTAAAAGGGCCTTCCTCAGCCGTGCGGTAAAAGGTATGGCCACTAGAGTGATTCAAATTTTGACTTTTTTGCTCCTCTATGCTTAAACGATGGCATTTGCCATTTTAAAAATTGTCCTAAATTTTTAGCTAATTTGGATGTAATTTGACTGAGCACAAGCAGTTTGAAGCTTGTATGAAAATTACTATGAAAACAGTAACTTTTATGAAAAACCGTTCCCCATCATTGTCCATTAAGCTCTAAAAATGTATGAATACGTTAGAAACATAGGAAATTTAACAAGGGAAAATATCGTCGTTGTTGCTAAACGATTTGATGCTGGCAACAAAAGTTATTAGGGAAATACTGGATTATGGGAAATTCAATTTAACACGTAAAAGAATAACATCAATATCAATAATGAGCATTTCTGTTTTCTTTATAATTTTGCTTTCAAAAGTCAGATTGCTTCGCAACAACAACTGACTTTCAGTTTAGGATCTATTCTATGATGGCGATGCGTTAAATATATTGAAATAGATTCTGGGCTGCTTCACGAAACGATCCTTTACATAAGTGGCAATTCTCATAGTAATTTTCATATAACCTTCAAACGGCTCGTGCACAACCAAATTACATCCAAATCAGTAAAAAATTTGGGAGGACTATTAAAATAGCAAAAACAATCGTTTATGCACAGGGGAGCGAAAAAGTCAAAATTTAAATCACTCTAATGGCCACAAAGCAAGACCATGCTGAAGGTGGCTGGGTTAGATTCCTGATCCTGTCTAGGAAATGTATAGGTAGGAAATTTTCTCGACTTTCCTTGGCATAAAAGTATATCATCTTGTTATCCTCATGATATACGAATGCAAAAATAGTAACGCGGCTTAGAAACCTCCCAGTTAATAAGCTGAAAGGCGGCAATGTCCCAGTGGGGGATGTGATGCCAATAAAAATCAGAAAAAGAATAAGTTTCATTGATTTTAGTGGGTAAAACGATAAAAAATACCGAAAATAAACTGTAAAAAAAATCTTGCTAGTTCTTTGTAAATAATTATTCGTTACACATCGCGTTGATTAGGAGAAAAATACTTCATTGGGCATTTTAGTTTTATTCGAAATTGATCTAAAACTTTCTGAAAATATTCACCTATAGGTAGAAAGCTGCATTTTTTTAAAAATATTTCCTCCATTGCTTTCACAGACGAAATTTTTCACACTAATTGTTTCCTCAAGTGTAAAGTCGACGCCGAAGTTTCTAGAGGAAAAAAATATACAAGTGCCTTCTCCCATCCTACCTTTTCCCATCGTTTTCCCCCCTTGAGACATTTTTATCGTCATAAATCATCGCTGTTGGAAAATAATTATATCCGAATCACAGTTCCAATGCCGAAGCTTCCATTCCACCACCACAACATTGCAATAAGACACAAATTTCAGATTCAATAAAGCCCCCGAGATGGTTCCCGGTTTAACCTCCCAGTTTTCCGATCAGCCTCTCCCAACCCTCCTGACACTTCACAAAAAGCTAGAAGAAAAGTTACTTGCAACATCGAATGTCATTCGGCAACAAAAAACCGATCCGGTGCTGCACCGCCACCACAGTCCGTCGTTGTCGTCGTCACTAAAGTCTGTAGGGAAAACTTGTTTGTCCTAGTCATGGTTTTCATTCGTCCCTCTGGCTGCTTGGCGAGCAAGTCGACACTGATTATTATCCGCATACGCCCATCGCTTCTTTTTTTCTTGTTTCACTGCCCACCACTGACTGACTGATAGCACCTACATTGACGCTCATCCGAGAGGGCAATGGCAGTTGGATGACGACGACGGTCTCTATGGCGTTCGGAACAAGGAGGTGTTCAGAGTTCGCCTCTTGGAGATCAACACCACCGTCGTTGTTGAAGCTGGAAACGTCCAGAATAATTCTTCCTTTATCATTCCATCATCTAGTACGATAAGAATTGAGGAACGTCATCGATGATTTATATATATTTACGTACATATGATTTTCATATTTGAATATGAAGGAATTCTAATCGATACCGATAAACACCCATAAAATCTATATCCACTTTAATATAATGAACGAGTCAATCAATACTGCCTGTATTTTGTCAAATTTTTGAAATGTTTAACCGCAATATAAAAGATACAAACATGCTCAAAAGAACACCATTGAACAAGTCGTCTTCCTATTGGATCGTAATGTCTTGAAGAACATGAAGTGCTTTTTTATCTGTGCGTTTTTATCAGTCTTTTCAACAACATTTCCTTAACTACAAGAAAATCTACTTTTGCAACTGAGGAACAGCGAATTAATCACCGAAGAAGGAAACAGAAAAAATACGTGATTTTAATTTATAATTTGAAAAGTTTTACTAGTGGCACCGACAAACTAGCAGCTACACTTTCCACCACCCTTGATGACCGTCATAATTAAGATGATTATCGCATTTATTTCCCTATTTTCATATCGATCGTCACGGTACATAATAATAAGGGCCCGTCTTGTTTCTTTCATTTCCGTTCCAGTGAATCTTGCCAAGATAAGAGCAGAAAACTGCGGTCAGGAGGAACTGGCCACATGCGCCCGACCCTTCCAGGTACTGCAGTCGTCAACGGATTTGTCGATAGCGACCAAAAAAGAGGAGCTGGATAAAATTTGCCCGTAAGTAGCTGTGACTGAATAAAATTTTTTTTCCATTTTCAATCAAGATAACATAATTCATGCAATAGATATACAATATACTAGATACAAACTTCGATGAAAGAAACCATATTTTAAATTGACTTATCAGAATTTTCTATTATCCTGAAAAAAAAAGAACAACTCTCAATTGCGACATTGATTGCATTTTGCAATTTGCAATTGCAATTTGGATTCAAAACTATCAAAAATTAATTCAAGTGTGACAATAAATATTTTCAAAAATATTACAAAAATGTATTTAAAGAAAAATAAAAATAAACGTTTCCAGTCTGAAAAGAAAAATTTAAATGTAAATGAAACAATATGAAAAAGCAATGGAATTGAACAGGGAAAATAGGAAATGTTCCATAACCGAAATCAAATTTTCAAACAAAATTAGCTTTTTTTGTAAAAAGAAACGCATACAAAGTGAAATTATAGAAACTTCTGAAGCAAGGGTAAAAAATTTTCTTAAAAATTAGCAATCTTTTGATAGTTATAGAAACGATGTTATTGATCACTCGATTGTTAATATTTGTTTTTTTCGCCACAGGCTGAAGTGGTAAATGGTAACTTGGCCTAAAACCACGCAATTAATATACAAATTTTATAAATTAAAAAGAAAAAGAAAGGCAGTGATGAGATTCGCCGAATTCTCCATGGTAAAATGTAGGGCGGATATTTTAAAATGACTTTTTTTTTTCTCCTTTAGGCTGATTTTGAGGGGGCAACAAAATAAAATTCGAATAATTTTGAGGATTTTCAAAACATTATCTAACAAATCCGAGGAGTTTTTTTTTTTTTTTTTTCATTTTAATATTTATTTTTTATTTTATCCCTCCTCTTTTACCTTTCGGAGACCAGCAGGATAGAATGTTACTTAATTATCTGTAAAGGCCTTACCCGAGCAGAAGAGATTGGCTAAATAATACCTAATTCTGTTATTGATACCATACTCTGTTATGAACTAACCCTGCATAAAAATTAAAATACCAAAGGAATAATACCAAAAATTAATATGCACAATACTTAAGCTTAATACTTGGGGTCCCCAGTAGCATTGCGAGCAAAGGCGTAGGATTGCAAATCTAGAGATGGCGAGTTTGATTCTCGGTCCGGTCTAGGATGTTTTCGGGTTGGAAACATTTTCGACTCCCTGGGCATAGTGTATCCATTGTACTTGCCACACAAGATACATACTCGTGCAATATGGCGGGCAAAGAAAAAGCTTTCAATTAATAACTGAGGAAATGCTAATAGAATACTGTTGAAAAGCAGGCCAAGTTCCAGTTGGAATGTAAAGCCATTGAAGAAGAGGAAGAAGAAGAAGAAGAATAAGAAGACTTAAGCCATAACATACTCAGTTATTAAATGGAATTTCAATACCAAATTGTTTGGTATTGAAATACCTAAGCATGTTATCCCTCAGGTATTCTGCATACATATATTATTATTATTTTACCTCTTATGCAAGGCTAGTTCATACCAATTTCTGTCTTCGTATAAACGTGTTTTTTTATTAATAAATTAAATCCAACACTAAGAAAGGAAGGGAACTAAATGAGTTGTTTTCGCGGGCCAACTGAGGGTCTCTCCAGTTTCAGTGTTCACGAAGATAGGTTTAAGAAGGGTGGGCCAGAGGAGCCACCCCAGCATGCCAACCAAGGGCATCGCCAGTTGACTTACACTTATTGTAAAACATTTTAAGATTAATTTAAAGTTAAGGATTAAAAATTTTGTACGATAATTTACGCATTAATAAAATTTGTGTTGATGCACTGTTCCCACGATGAATATGACTGTATGAAAATAATGCGCTGTTTTCCGGTGGTGTTCACTGCCTTTGTTAAGGATTGGGTTGGGGATGTCAATAAGAAATGGGGTTTCCAGTCAAATTATTACTGCCTACAGAGAATCCTTTTAGATTTTCTGACCTTTCATTTTGAAAGGACCAGATCGCCGGATAAAAATGGGGCGATATTCGAGTTCCGAAAACGGAAGGATCCTGAATTCCTCGAAGAGAGGTTTTATTCAAAATCCTTATTGAAAGGAAGATATAAAACGTTCCTAAATGTGGCAGCATGACTTGTCTTGTAATAGACTGGAATCATAATAGTTAGGCAAAAGCTCCCCAAAGAGAATGACAGGGGGCGGTCACTGGGGAGGTGGAGCCTTTGGCAAACGGACTTATCGCCGAATCAGAGTGTTTGTGGTGCCCCAAGACTATATTTGAAAATATAAACCTGTGTCCTTAAGAGTAAAATCAGCAGTGATTCAAATCGTTTGGGGCTGTCAGTTTGAATATGAATCTAAAACATTAATTGTCCCAGCACCTGTTCTAGATTCAGCTTTTATTCCAATCAACTGTCAAAAAAATAAAATTGGTATAACGCTACGTTCTATTTTCTGCAGATTTGAACCACGATTGAATCACGAGATTCAAATATTTTTCAATTGTTTTGGTGTATGGATGCGTCATTTTATCTACGGATCAATCCACTTTGCAATTCCGGCACCTTTCTTGGCAGTAACATAATGATTTCAATTAATTGAAAATTTGAAAAACATGAACTGGGGAAACCAGCCAGTTTGTTATAATTTGCTCCAGATTCAAACTAGAATAGTGGTAGAAAATTTAGAATGAAACTGAATCACTACTGATTTCACTCTAAGGTAGCAGAAAAGGAATCTATGACAAAAGGTCGAAAGTCAAAAGGTCGAAAGGACAAAAGATCGAAAGACCAAAGGTCGAAATGACAAAAGGTCGAAAAGACAAAAAGTCGATAAGACAAAACGTCGACAGGGACAGAAGTTCGAAAGGACCGAAGGTTGAATGGAACAAAATATCGAAACGGACAAAAGGTCGAAAAGGACGAAAAGTCGAAAGGAAGAAAAGGTCGATCAAAAACAAGTTGATAACAAGTTGGGCGTATTCCAACGGAATTTGTGACATGCAGTAAACTTCAGTAATACACTCATCTCATCAATCAAAGTCAAAGAACGAGCAATTTTCAAAGAAGTGGCAATTACTATGAAACAATGTTATGAATATCTTGATTTTTCTTTTAGATATAAAAAAGATTGTTGATTTAAGAAATAAATAAAACTTGTAGTATGCCAAATTGATTTTCTCCGTTTCAGTTTCTTGTCTATTTCGGCTTCGACGTTTTGTCCTTTCGACCTTTTTCCCGTTCGACGTTTTGTCCTGTCGACCTTTTGTCCTTTTAGACCATTTGTCCCTTCGACCTTTTGTCTTTCAACGTTTTATCTCTAACCCGCAGAAAAGGGCAGCCATTGAAGATCCGTCGTCCGCCAGTGCGTCCCGCAGTGTTGTCCTACACTCTGGGCAAAAAATTCTGTTCTTTGGTTTTACTCCATCTTAATGATTTTACTAAGTAAGTTCAACTAATGGAGGGATATTTGAATTTTCTGAATGTCATGGCAAACTGTCAAAAAAAATGCACGCCAGGGCCACAGGAGCGCGCGCACTGAAAATACACTTCAAATATCCCTCTATTAATTGAACTTACTTAGTTAATACTATAAAATCGTTTAGGTAGAGTAAAATCAAAGAGCAGTTGCCCTGAGTGTAGGGCAACTCTGGCGTCCCGAATTCTACCTAGATCCCATAAAGATTTCGGGGGTGGTCGTACTTGGTACATCTGCAGATAAAGTGCTCCACACTGTTTTCGGTGTTTGCAGAACTCACAGCGGCCGTTCCCGAAGTTGTGGGAGACCCTTGTGTAGCCGGTCCAAAGCCTCGATATAACTTGCTGTTCTTTCTGAGAAACAGGGTACGCCACTCCAGGGGCCGATGGAACCTTTGATTTTCTTAAAATAGACCCCTCTGACAAGACACCATGCCTCGTGGTGGCGACTGCAGTTGCCACCCGTAGCGACACTCTTACCTCGACATGTGCAGACCTCTCATTCACTTCCCCGCGCTCAGTCTGTTTTCGCTCTAACTTGCCAATCACAAGTTAGTCATGCTTGTCGACTGCTGCTCGGAGCGCCAGATTCTCTGCAAGCTGCAGGCAATCTGAGTGGTTGCAGTCGAAACTGCGTTCCACTGCTCCACCGCATGGCACACCCTTGGATAAGGGTATCCGGGGTTGTGTCCCGACCGCAAATGTCTAGCATAGCTCTTCTTTCGACGTCGAAACGAGGACATACGAACCGTATGTGGTCTGTAGTTTCAACATTTGGGCAGTCAGGGCAGACGGGGCTCTCCGCGTGCCCAAACCTGTGGAGGTACTGCCGGAAGCAGCCATGGCCTGACAGGAATTGTGTCAGATGGAAGTGAACTTCCCCATGGGGTCTCTCCACCCAGCTCGATATTTTTTTTTTTTTTTTTTTTTTTTTTTTTAATTCGTTTATTTATAAGGCTCAGTCGTGTCTAACACTTCGCGGAGCCGCGAAACAATATTGTATTAATGTATTAGTACAATCATTAAACTATGTATCAATATAAAATTCGATGTCATCAATTTTTACATTCATTGCTTTTGCTATTCTAATCTTATCATCCTCTATAATTAGTTGTCGTTCGCGTTCGTCCTCGATCCACTCGTACGATGCGATTCTATACCTTTCCTTCCTACGAGGAGAGTCAGAAACGACAGCACAATTGCTTTTCTCCTCGCTTGATGGTGCACTATTTTTGCACTCCGTTTTGTGCGGATGTACGTCCTCAGTTTCTACATTCGATGATCGGTGCCGCACTGTGTGTCTTTTTTTCGCATTTCTATCCAATTGCTTGGGTTTCAGATTATCACTGCTGGATTCAGCTTTATCTCTGACAGGAGAAGCTGGGGTTTCTTCTTCTGTTGCAGAATTCAATTTTTCGAGCTGATGCTCTATTGTTGCTTTCGCCTCGCTTCGTCGTTCCAGTAGAATCGGACAAGACTTTTTTAGGTGTTTGTCAGATTTACAGGAGAAACACTTTGGCTTTAAACCATCGTAATAGATTCTGCCTTTTATATTCCGAAAATATAGTATCTCCGGAATAGTCTTCTCGATTTCAACGTACACGCCGCGGACTCCGGTAAACATATCTAGTTGATACTCCACTGGGAACCGCTCGCGTACAGCTCGTTTCACCTTTCCAAACCTTGACAGCACGGATGTCAAGTCGGAATCAGAGATCTCCGGCGGTAGGTCGAAGATACGTACATACCGGCTGTTTCCTCCTGCTTCGGACATCTGGACCATTACACTTTTTCCATTCGTGTAACTGAATGGCAGCATCTCTGGGTTTTTTTGCAAAGCAAACCTCATTGCTTCCTCCGTTTTAAAACGTATGAAAACCTTATATCTTCTAGGCAGTTTCCATCATTTTCTGATCCCCACACAGCGATTTCACAAAACGCGCCATATCAACCAGAGTTGGTTGAGTTGCACATTCGGGGAACAGGAAAGCCAGCGTGTTTTTGACTGCAATTTCGCAAGCCATTATGATAGGTATGGTTACGAATATCACAAACAGTAAAACAACACCGAGAGCAAACCAGTGAACAAACGCGTGTATTCACGTCGAGGTGATAACGTCCACACTGAATCCCAGCTCGATATGTTAGGTATCAGCCGGTGGGTCCACCTACCTTTAGAAGAGTTATCCCACTTGCGCTGCCATCTGGCAACCGAAGTCACCCTGATGCGTTCACGGGCTCCTCTGGTGCCACGTAGCTCGAAACACTCCTCGTCTTCCCGGATGCCCAGGACGGGCCGCCGTACCTAAGAATAGATACGGCAACGCCTACCAGTAGCCTACGTCTACTGGCACATTGGAACTGTTGGACATCATCCTCGATAATGCCGCAACAGCAGTCGAAGCCCTCTTGCACGCATAGTCGACATGGCTGCCGAAGGTCAGCTTGTCGTCAATAACGACCCCAAGAAGCTTCAAACTCTGCTTTGATGCGATCGCGACTTCACCCACGTGAATCACTGCATGTTGACGATAACCACCTCCGTCTTATGTTGAGCGAGCTGCAGGCCTCTAGCGCTCATCCAATCCTCCACCGTGCTGATCGGTGTAACGAGAGCGCGATGGCATCCCAGCTTGCGCTGTTGAATGTGTTCTTCACATCAAGTGTCACTAACGCACAGTATCGAATACCTCGCCTTTTCTGTTGGATCGCTATCTCGGCGGTCTTTACCACCGAGTTAATAGCGTCCAACGTGGACTTACCCTTGCGAAAACCGAACTGGTTGCTAGACAGGCCGTTCGTACCCTCTGAGTACGGGGTCAGCCTGTTGAGGATGATCCTCTCTAGCAACTTGCCCGTCGTGTCTATAAGGCAGATTGGTCTATGCGCCGATGGGTCGCCCGGCGGCTTCCCGGCCTTCGGCAACAACACCAGTTTCTGTCTTTTCCATCTTTCGGGGAATCTACACTCATCTAGGCATCTTTGCATAGCCTGATTGCCTGAACATGTTCGGGTTCGCTATGATTGCTGCCTTGAGAGCACTGTTTGGAACTTCATCAGGCCCTGGAGCTTTGTTCGTTACCAGGGATTTGGCCACCGCGATTAACTCTTCGTTCGTCATCGGAGCCACCATTTCGGCTGCACCCATATTGCCTTGGCCATCACTATCCTGTAGGAACTGTCACATGCTGCATGCAGCTTTTTGTGTGAAAGTGATGGTGTCATATATAAATTATTCCACATGATTTTTGTTTTACGAAGACTTTTTCACTTGGAAGAGTATTCCAAAATAACCGGGCAGCTTGCTTAATATTAAGCAGTTATGAATATGTGTTCATTTCCCGATATGAAAATCATTGTGGAAATAAGTTTACAAAACAACAACTTGAAAATATTTGTGTTATTATAAGAAGAGTCTACACGGCACATAGATGAAACAGTTGAAAATCCATGAGGGAAGATCCATTAATTACGTAACGCAAAAATTAGGCATATTCAACTCCCCACACTTTTTGTATGAAACATCTGAAAATTTTGTATGGATCGTCACACTTCGCTCAACCCCACCCCCCTCCCCCCTTCCTCTTCTAAACGTTACGTAATTTGCGGACGCTCCCTGATCAACTGTGATGAATGCAGCTGTGATGAAAAGAAGAACAAGGGCCAAAACAATAAAAAAGAAGCAGCGTCTCTGCAGGTCTCGTCCCAGGTATTTCCCATAGTGCCGCAGTGGCCGGGGATTGTACCGAAGCTCATACCCTCAAGGATTCCTTGGATCCAGGCGAAGGTTGTACCTAGGCCTTCCATTTTTCCCGGGAATCAACTTCCCGGGAAACGGGAAATGAAACAATAATTTCCCGGGATTTCCCGGGATCCCGGGAAATAAAAAAAAACTCTAGCTAATTCAAAACCGTAGTTTCAATTTTGTAGTAAAATATGGTTTTGAAAATATATATTAGACATCAGGGATGCTTGCTATTTTGTCCTCAAATTATGAAAGAGTTGTTGAAAGCCTGAGAATGTTTTTGTTCAGTTCGAAAAGCGTTAAGTCCTTCTACAAAACGTTCGCCATGTCATAAGTATTAGCATCTGCTCTGGTTCGAGAGTAAGATCTATAGTGTCCTGATGAGCTCCTGAACTATTCTTATACTCGACGACTTTTTTTGTGTATAGAATCTTCAGGTCAACTTTGAAGGATAAACCATTTTTATTCATGTACGTCCACTTGTACACATTTTGTATTTAAAGCAGATGAATGAAATATTTTTAATGAGAATTCTTCCATTCGAATTAAAAAAGAGCTTACAGGCGAGTGCTTGATTGTCGTACTTTAATGATTCTGACTATAACATTTTTTTCAATCAAACTATCCTTGTAATGCCGAACAGCACCTAAAAATGAAATGAAATGTTTCAGAAATATCTCAAAATACAAACGAGTCTTCGGAATATGAGTTTGTTCGGGAATTGAATCAAAAAGGATTAAAGGTCTTAAATTTTTTTGACAATAATAGGACAAACCTGCCAAAGCGGTCACTGCTATTGCCTGAATATCTGCGAACATTGGTAGCTCTGCTGTTTCACCACAGACACTCAATTTTAATTCGACTTCACAACACTTACCGACGTTTGAACCTACTGAATGAACGAACGATAGATACAAACTGGTTCTTTGTCTCGCCTCTCTTCAACACGTGTTGGAATGCACCGTATGATTCTGTGGCATTTTCAGTTATAACTTAAATTCTTAAACTTCAAAAGTGAAATAAATAGTAAGATGATGCTTGTAAAAAAATTTAATTGATACCCCAAAATCCGTTATCATCAAATTTAAAAAATAAGAAGAAATTTTAGTATGTTCATTTCCCGGGAAATTCGGGAAACTGATACATAAATCCCGGGAATCGGGAATCCCGGGAAATATGATTTCCCGGGAAATCGTTTCCGGGAATGGAAGCCCTAGTTGTACCGCAGCTCATACCCTCAAGGATTCCCTGGATCCAGGGGTGTTTTAGAGTCTCGCTTTGAAGGGCGGAAATTACACTAGCGGATTCCGTGAAGACCAGGATTGGTTTGTTCGCAGGAAGGGTAGCCGCAGAGCTTAAAATATTCATCTTCATGAAGCAACTTCGGTCCGAATTTTGACAAACATCGCACGATTATTCAAAACATAGAATGGCATAGTCAGACGACTACTCCACAAACTCATTCATTCGACTGTCACTGAGTGTGCTTGCTATGTGCAGAAAAAAACATAATTAGCATTGTTTATATTGATGTTTACCTTTGAAAGTGCCTCGCGGATGCAAATCGGATTCAGTTATATGTGGTAAATTACTTTACTCCCTCTACTCATTTAATACGTGTTCAGAATTCAGATAATTTATCAATTTGTAGAATGTGCATAAATATTCAATGGCTAATATTCAACCGAATATTGACAGTCCAGAGCCGACTATAAATAGTGCTGTCTAATGAGCAGCTCGAAGTAGCTCGAATTTGCTCCCGTCCCGCTTGTTCTTTTTTGTCAACAAATGGGCATGAGCAGGACAGGGAGAAACTTCGAGCTACTTCAAGCTCTCATTGGACAGCACATTACTAGACACATTACTAGAAGTGAGTTGACAAGTGAAGAAAGGTAGACTTCACCAAAAAAAATCGATTATTTTACACTCTGGGTAGCCGCTACAAAAACAGCGGCAGCTTCGGCGGAAAAAATATTACATTGGCGGGGTAGACTCTCCGATTTGGCCAGGTTGGGTCCACAGACTCCAAATACGACTCCTCGACTGGCTATTTCGGAAGCGCGTTGCGCTGAGTTCCAGTACGGATCTTATAAGTTCGTTCGTGTTTTCTCCTCTTTTGAACCGGAAGGCGATTATGCGCTAGATGTTAACGGGAGGCATCAGCCAGTCCTTTGCTCCCTGAGAAGTGCACTGGAGGGAGGCTGGTACCGGCTTCACTTCTCAGGATCCGGTAAGCTTCGTCGAGGAGAACAAACAACAAACAATTTAACCTGAACAAACTAGTTTTTTAGCTGAAGTAGTTTATTTGCCACGAAACAAGCTCTTCTTCAGCTTCCAATGTTTGTTGGGTTGTCTTCTCCTGAAGTGGCAGCCGCAAAAGAGGTGGCTTTGCGACAGATGGCCATCAGAATTTAATGGATGCCGGAAAGGAAGAATCCCGGCATCAACGCAAGCTGCTTCAACGGGTGTGGACGGAAGCAGACCAAAGGCTAGCTGGACGTAGCTGTTGAAAACGGGCGAGAGAGTGTCGATGAGGTTTCGGTAGACAGGACACGTTTTTTGCACATGTCGAGGTAAGAGTGTCGCAGCGGGTGGTAACCGCAGTCGCCACCACGAGGCATGGCAGAAGAGTGAGCGCATAGGTTTAGTATGGACTGCACATGCCGAGGTAGGAGGGTCGTAGCGTAGAACTGTTGGTACCTATCGCTATCGACACCTCGAGGCATGGCAGAGGAGAGTAGAGTGAGCGTTCAAGTCAGCCTCGCATGGCATGTCAGAAGTGAGAACCTAAGTAAGTCCCACATGGTGTATCAGAGCGTGTGTCAGGAGGAGTGACAGGGACAAGGAGCAAGGACCCAAATAAGTCTCAGATTGGTGTGCTAGAGTGTGCGTGGGGCCCTCCTTAGCCGTGCGGTAAGACGCGCGGCTACAAAGCAAGACCATGCTGAGGGTGGCTGGGTTCGATTCCCGGTGCCGGTCTAGGCAATTTTCGGATTGGAAATTGTCTCGACTTCCCTGGGCATAAAAGTATCATCGTGTTAGCCTCATGATATACGAATGCTAAAATGGTAAACAGGCTTAGAAACCTCGCAGTTAATAACTGTGGAAGTGCTTAATGAACACTAAGCTGCGAGGCGGCTCTATCCCAGTGTGGGGACGTAATGCCAATAAGAAGAAGAAGAAGAGTGTGCGTAAAGGGTGAGCACCCAAGTTAGACTCATATGGTGCCTCAGAAAGAGTGTCAGAGTGTGTCAGAGGCTATGTTAGAGAGATCACCCAAGTAAGCCTCATACGGGATGAGTGCTTGTGTGAGTGTGAATGAGCGAGTACAGTGAGTACTGCCTATCCCCCTGAAGTAATGCTGTATTAGTAGAGAGGGTAACTCAAGTACCCTTCCGTTGCTTGGGTGGGTTTAGTGGGTCCAGCGTTCCATCAACTCCACTCCCTGAGTGATAATTTCAGGTGTCTGTTTGCAAGTTTGCCTTCATCCCTCTATAAAAAAAACAAGACGGGACACGTTTGATCAAGGCCTTAAAGCAAGCAGCTGTCGATGATAGCTTGTACGATTTTTAGTGTGGTGCTTCTGTTCTGGTACGGTGTTTTTCGCAAGGGTTTCCATGAGACTGATGCGGGAATTGCAAGCTACTTTCACCACCCGGAAGTGCGGTAGAAAGGTTAGTTTCCGGTCGATGTCGACACCAAGCACCCGGACGATCTTCCGGTTGGGGATGGCATCCGTGCCAAGCTTTATATAAGGCCTGTCAACTGATACAGGCCACTGCAAACGTGTACCCGAACTTATTAGCGACTTATTAGCGTTCATAACAAAACCGACGGATGAAGCCCAGCGATAGATGGCACTTACAGCCGCCTGAGTTTTGATCCTGTTCCTACCAGGCGTTCTGCCGACAACGACCAATAAAATGTTGTCGGCATATACAAATAAGTACACATTTGCTTGTAGAATGCTGAAAACCTCGTCCATATCGATGAAAAAAGCATCACCGCTAGGACCGACCCTTCGGGAAAGCCGGTTTCTTCGGGGTACTCGTCTGATGCAGTGAGTACAACGAAACTTTTCTTCCACTCGTCCGGGAACGTGCGGTTTTTCCCAAAGATCGTTGACGAGCTTGAGAAAATTAAAAAAAAAACATCATTTGGTCGGAAAGATCATTTGGTTTGGATCATGACCGAAAAAGATGTTCGACCGAAATGGTCGTTTGGCAGAAAGGACCATTTGGCCGAAAATGTTATTTGATCGAACGACGTTGGTCAAAAATGTTATTTGATAGAATCGGTCATATGATCGTGAATGTTCTTTGCTTAACCAATGGTCAAAAATGTCGTTTGGTTAAATAATAACCATGGTGAAAATTGTGAAGTGATTCATAATAATAGAGAAGTAAGAAGTAAAATAGAGAAGTAAGAAGTAAAATAGAGAAGTGAGAATTGAGGCGTCTCACTTCTCACTGTTTAAACGGTTTAAACACCACCGAAAGAAGTGGTTTCCCCCTCAAAACACTTTTCGAACTAAATCTTTCACATGTTGTGCAAATGCACAAATTGAATTGTTGGAATTGTTTGTTTTCAATGCTGTTAAATAAAAATCTGTTATTTCTTAGCTTCATTGTTATATTTCATTAATCAAATAATTTATGCGCTGGAGAACTTACAACTCACAATAGAAATATACGCGAAGGGCAAAAACTAATTATTAAAAAAAACAAAAGTCATAACAATACGGATTAATTTGAGCAATAAAATCGTAACTTTTTGTACACAAATAATGTTTAATTCTCTTCGGTTGATGTGCAATTATCCGCATTATTGCAGAAACGTTTATTGTTCTCACTTTTACGGCTCAGCAGTTATGCCGCAACATAAACACCTAATTGCTTGTTCAAATTATGACCAAACCAAAGTAGTTTAATCCTCAACCACATCCGACATGGCATCGAAGCGACAACTTACTCCTACTTAATGTACAGAACTTCATAAATCTTCCAAACGTGACATCGCCTTGTCTCCGGTGACACTTTTTTTGTCGCCTTTGACCGTTGGTGCCGGGTTTAACTCACCATCCGCACATTGTGGGATAGTTTTTAATGCTACAATTTATTTTCCAGGACTTTCTGGTGTCCTTTTGCAAAGCGACTTCTGCAGCTGCCTTCCTCTACGTGCGTCTATTAAATATTTCCTTTGTTGGCACTTTTCCATTGCAGCGATTTAACTAGGGGCCTACACTGCATCCGAAGCTACACGCGGCGGTGCATGACTCTGGAGCAGCGGAATCGTTTCAATAAACTCTATAATGGCACCCATCAATTCGTTCGAGACCTCTGCCGGGAAGGACCGTATCAGAGCGAATTTTTAACGCACGCTCCCTGCCTGCAGCGTGTGCGACCGGACTACGAAGTTTGCGGCCGGAAATACCACAATACGGTTTCGGTTATCACCCAGCAGCAACAACATCACCAGGCCCGCCACGAAAGGCATCACCAGCAGCAGCAGCAGCAGCAACAACAACAACCCAATCATCATACCACGGCTGGGCGGGATGCCGAGGCGGATGTGCGGACAGTGTGCTGCTCGTTTATAGAATATCTAGACTGTTCGGAAAGTGTCGCCAAGAAGACATGCGGTTGGGAAACGGCGAAATTCACGCGCGGATTTCTGGACAAAATGTCGTCGAATCTGATAAATGTAAGTTTCCTCATAACTGTGTAATGCCTCATTAGAGTTGCAATTATTGAAAATATACTTCTCGCTTAAAAGGACCTAAGTAACATTTTTTTCATGAATTAATTTGAACACTGCAATCAATAGATTTCATGTTGTTCTGTTGATTGCGCTATTCAAATTAAATCATGAAAAAAATGTTACTTAGGTCCTTTTGAAAAGTTAAGCGAGACTTCGATAATCATTATACGATTGTTATTGCAAACAGAAGCAATAGAACATCAACTTGCAAATAATATCCTTCACAAATATTTTCTCATCAAATTTTATCTAAAGGATATATGCTTTTCGGATGAAAAATATAATTTGATTACAAAGTATCAAAAGTTTTTAAATATACCCAATATACAAATCAATTTTAACCTTCCTAATGCATTAGAAAAAAGTTACACATTGTGCATTGGGGTCCATTTGGACCCAACATTTCACCACGATTAAAAAAACTCAAATTTCAACCGATTTTCGATCTTTAGGTACCAAACGAAAGCTGTAGGTTCCTAGAACAAGCTCATGGGGTGATTCATCCAAATTGACTTCTTTAGTCCCCGGGGAACCTGTACTAAAGAGGTACTTTTTGAGCTTCTCAATTTGGCACTAAATTTTCGAAATTCGTGTTATGAAACATACAATTGCTTGCAAATATGTGCTCTGATGATCCCAACTGTATTTGCTATCTTGTATATGCCATTTTTGGGGAAATTTATCCCTCCACCGGTCATCGGAGAGCCCTCTGGAAGATCCGGAACTTCCGTAAAAGTGGCCAATTCTAAAAGTTAATCCCATTTTACGTAATCATTCATTCTGGCAAATTGTGGGTGCAATCAATAATAAATGTCTTCTGTGACCTCTCAATGCCCCAGAAATGGTTCTCCTGAAGATTCGGAACATCCGTAAAATGGCCAATTCCAAAAGTTCATCTCAAAACAAATTTTAAAAACTATTTATATCAGCGAATTGATTTTGCAATCAATAGCGAAAGTCTATTGTGACCCGAAATGACCACAATACGGTCCTCAGAAAACCCGAAACATTCGTAAAATAGATTAATCCTAAAAGTTGATCCCAGAGCTGAACATTTTTGTTAGCATTCATGTAGTAAACGGTATATATAATATGTGGAGTAAATAGTGTAAGTTCTCTGTAACCTACCAAAAATTAATCACATTCGATTTTTTAGAAAACATTGTTAACGGCTCCGGTTCTCCGGGAAATTTGGGACAACCGCTAAAATTATTAATTCCTTAAGTTTAGAGCTCCACATTTATTTCGAAAACATCTATAGCGGGGAAATGATTGTGCAATCAATAATTGGAATTTTCTATGACGTCTGAATGTCCACAAAACTGTCCTCCGATGATTACGAAAAAGGAATATCAGTAAAAATGGTCGATTCCAAAAGTTCATCCCACAACTTTGCTAAACGACATTTTTGCATCAGCGCGCCGCCGTTTAAAATTTGTCACGCCGGTGGTCTATAATATTCCACGACGATTCAAAATTCAAGTCCGCAAAATTTTCCGATTCAATGGAATTTCCGTAGATTTTTCCAATTGATCCCTAGAACAAAACGTTAGAACTAAAGAGTTTTTTTCCTGGAAATACCAATGGTATCCCTAAAAATTCCATAAAATTTTCCGTTAAAATTTCGAAAATCCCACCTTGAAAAGTAAGTTAAACTTCGAGAGTAAATTTCGAAGGAGATCCCGTTAGAATTCAAAAAATTATCGTTGAAATAGATTTTTTGAATGGAATTTTTGAATGTTTGGCCATTTTGTCGAATGCAACAATTCCCAACAAACATTGGAGAAGAATGAAGCGCTTATGCTGTTCAAAGATCTAGTAGCCTAGGAATTCGAACATATCGGCATAGAGAGAGAAACCTGAACAAAATATGACCAGAACACATCGAGATAGGGATGTTATTGAGATGTAGAAGGCCCGAATGTATGTAGATTGAAGGGGCCGAGAAAACCACCGGCATAGGGAGAGATATCGATATATAGAACATCGAGATGTAGAGAGGACAGGACAGAAAGTGTGGAAAAGCGGGCATCGAGCGGCTACCTTCTACCAAAGCTGTGGCACCACCAACGAGCTGGGAACCGGCTTCATAGTGCTGGGTAAGATGCGCCAACGCGTGATTGGGTGGCAGCCAATCAACGCAAGGATGTGCAAGCTGAGGATTAAAGGCGGTTTCTTCAACTATAGCATCATCAACGTGCACTGCCCACACGAAGGGAGACCCGACGACGAGAAAGAAGCGTTCTACGCACAGCTGGAGCAGACATACGATGGATGCCCACTGCGGGACGTTAAAATCGTCATCGGTGACATGAACGCACAGGTAGGAAGGGAGAAATGTATAGACCGGTCATCGGACCGGATAGTCTGCACACCGTATCGAATGACAACGGCCAACGATGCATAAACTTCGCAGCCTCCCGCGGAATGGTAGTCCGAAGCACCTTCTTTCCCCGCAAAAATATCCACAAGGCCACATGGAGATCACCTAACCAAGAAACGGAAAACCAAATCGACCACGTTCTAATCGACGGTAAATTCTTCTCCGACATCACGAACGTCCGCACTTACCGCAGTGCGAATATTGAATCCGACCACTACCTCGTTGCAGTATGCCTGCGCTCAAAACTCTCGACGGTGTACAACACGCGTCGAAGTCGGACGCCGCGGCTTAACATTGGGCGGCTACAAGACGGTAGACTAGCCCAAGACTACGCGCAGCAGCTGGAAGTGGCACTTCCAACGGAAGAGCAGCTAGGCGCAGCGTCTCTTGAAGATGGCTGGAGAGATATTCGATCCGCCATTGGTAGCACCGCAACCGCTGCACTTGGCACGGTGCCCTCGGATCAGAGAAACGACTGGTATGACGGCGAATGTGAGCAGTTAGTGGAAGAGAAGAATGCAGCATGGGCGAGATTGCTGCAACACCGCACGAGGGCGAACGAAGCACGATATAAACAGGCGCGGAACAGACAAAACTCGATTTTCCGGAGGAAAAAGCGCCAGCAGGAAGATCGAGACCGTGAAGAAACGGAGCAATTGTACCGCGCTAATAACACACGAAAGTTCTATGAGAAGTTAAACCGTTCACGTAAGGGCCACGTGCCACAGCCTGATATGTGTAAGGACATAAACGGGAACCTTCTTACGAACGAGCGTGAGGTGATCCAAAGGTGGCGGCAGCACTACGAAGAACACCTGAATGGCGATGTGACAGACGAAGATGGCGGTATGGTGATGGACCTGGGAGAACGCGCGCAGGACAGAATTCTACCGGCTCCGGATCTCCAGGAAATCCAGGAGGAGATTGGCCGGCTGAAAAACAACAAAGCCCCTGGGGTTGACCAACTACCAGGAGAGCTATTTAAACACGGTGGTGAGGCACTGGCTAGAGCGCTGCACTGGGTCATTACCAAGATTTGGGAGGAGGAAGTTTTGCCGCAGGAGTGGATGGAAGGTGTCGTGTGTCCCATCTACAAAAGGGCGATAAGCTGGATTGTAGCAACTACCGCGCAATCACATTGCTGAACGCCGCCTACAAGGTACTCTCCCAAATTTTATGCCGTCGACTAGCACCAACTGCAAGGGAGTTCGTGGGGCAGTACCAGGCGGGTTTTATGGGCGAACGCTCCACCACGGACCAGGTGTTCGCCATTCGCCAAGTAATGCAGAAATGCCGCGAATACAACGTGCCCACACATCATCTATTCATCGACTTCAAAGCCGCATATGATACAATCGATCGGGACCAGCTATGGCAGCTAATGCACGAACACGGTTTTCCGGATAAACTGACACGGTTGATCAAAGCGACGATGGATCGGGTGATGTGCGTAGTTCGAGTTTCAAGGGCATTCTCGAGCTCCTTCAAAACCTGCAGCGGGTTACAGCAAGGTGATGGTCTTTCGTGTCTGCTATTCAACATCGCTTTGGAAGGGGTAATACGAAGAGCAGGGATTAACACGAGTGGTACAATTTTCAATAAGTCCGTCCAGCTATTTGGTTTCGCCGACGACATAGATATTATGGCACGTAACTTTGAGAAGATGGAGGAAGCCTACATCAGACTGAAGGGAAGCTAAGCGGATCGGACTAGTCATCAACACGTCGAAGACGAAGTACATGATAGGAAGAGGTTCAAGAGAAGACAATGTGAGCCACCCACCGCGAGTTTGCATCGGTGGTGACGAAATCGAGGTGGTAGAAGAATTTGTGTACTTGGGCTGGTGACTGCCGAAAATGACACCAGCAGAGAAATTCGGAGACGCATAGTGGCTGGAAATCGTACGTACTTTGGACTCCGCAAGACGCTCCGATCGAATAGAGTTCGCCGCCGTACCAAACTGACAATCTACAAAACGCTAATTAGACCGGTAGTCCTCTACGGACACGAGACCTGGACGATGCTCGTGGAGGACCACCGCGCACTTGGAGTTTTCGAAAGGAAAGTGCTGCGTACCATCTATGGTGGGGTGCAGATGGCGGACGGTACGTGGAGGAGGCGAATGAACCACGAATTGCATCAGCTGTTGGGAGAACCATCCATCGTTCACACCGCGAAAATCGGACGACTGCGATGGGCCGGGCACGTAGCCAGAATGTCGGACAGTAACCCGGTGAAAATGGTTCTCGACAACGATCCGACGGGCACAAGAAGGCGAGGTGCGCAGCGGGCAAGGTGGATCGATCAGGTGGAAGATGACTTGCGGAACCTCCGTAGACTGCGTGGTTGGCGACGTGTAGCCATGGACCGAGCCGAATGGAGAAGACTCTTATATACCGCACAGGCCACTTCGGCCTTAGTCTGAATAAATAAATAAATAATAGATGTAGAGAGTTGACTGTATAGATAAAACTATTGTTTGTTGGTAAGTCTGAAGGTTGTTTCAATCCCAGGTCCGTTCCATTCTCCTACTTTGTATCTTTCTCTATATTTCTCATGTTCTAGCAATCGCTAGAACTGGAGAAGGACTTCCATACCGTCTCCATTCCTATACTATACCTTTAACTTGACTTTTCTAGTAAAAAGTGCTAGAGTTAAAAATATACGGAAAATCTCGTTTTCTACATCCTATAAGAAATTCTATCAGTTGCTTTCTCCTATATGTCACATTTGCAGCTCGTTCACCAAGCCGAACCTCCGCCCCTCGAACCTAACCCAAAAATTCCAACAAATTCCGCATGAACTCGTGGCAAGTGCAGAGGAATATTCTTTTATTATTGATTGCAAACACAATTCGCCAGGATAGGTTGCTACGAAAAAATCGCAATGCTCTGAGATAAACTTTTGGAATTGACCACTTTTATGAATGAACCAGATCTCCCGGAGGACCATCTCTTAAGCACTTGGAGGACACAGAAGACTTTCCCTATTAACTTTCCAGAGTGAAAGGTAACGAAAAAAATCGCTGTGCTGGAATTTTGGAATTGTTCAATTTTGGAAATTGAAATTGTTTTACGGATGTTCCAGATCTTCCGAAGGATTGTTTCTGCGACATTTGTAGACCACAGAAGACTTTCACTATAGAGTGCATTCACAATTCACCAGAATGGATGGTTACGAAAAAATCTCTATGCTCTGGGGAGAACTTTTAGAATTGGCCACTTTCACGGATGTTCCGTATCTTCCGGAAGACCATTTTTGTGGCATTTGGAGGTCACAGAAGATTTTCATTATTGATTTTTCCATAATTCTCCAGGATATATTATTATGAAAAAGTTACAAAGCTCTGGGACAAACTTTTGTAATTGGCCATTTTTACATTTAGGGATCACAGAAGACTTTCATTATTGATTGCACGTACAATTTGTCAGAATGGATGCTTACGAAAAAATCGCGAAGCTCTGGGATGAACTCTTGGAATTAGCCAATTTTACGAGTGTTCCGGATTTTCCGGAGCGCCGTTTCTGGGACATCTGGGGGTCACAGAAGACTTTAACTATTGATTGTACCCACAATTTGCCAGAATGAATGGCTATCAAAAAATCGCGAAGCTCTGGGATGAACTTTTTGAATTGGTCATATTGCGGAAGTTCCGGATCTTCCGGAGGACCGGTGTTATTATTGACCGCCAGCGTGGATCCATCCAAAGTAGATGAATTAGATCACCAGCTAGAAAGAATCCCCATTAGCAATAAATACGCACAGAAAAGCCAAACATGTCGACGGTTTCGTGTAATTCTGGCACCATTCAAAATTTTTCGTTCTTGAGCCAAATTCATAATATATCAAAATTTATGTGTATTTCGAAATTTTACAATTTTTCGGAAAATTCATATAAATCTATAAACTTGACTATTTTTTTTAAATTTTTCTAGAGCTGAAACACACAAAACTAATCTATTTTGTATCAACACATGCAGAAAGAATCGCAAAATTCTAAATAATCACAAAAAATATAGAAGTTTCATTTTTTGAGTCAAAAATTCAAAACGTCGTTTCTGATAATTTGCAGATTTTGAGTTGTGCCTTTTTTGCAAGGAACCGTCGATGTGTCTATATCGTACCTATGTTTAATAACGAATACGGACAATAATTGAATTACGCAATAAAAATTGATAAACAAAATGATTACAATAAATTGCTATCAATCAAAACAGCACTAACAGTTGACATTTTCCACCTTCTACTCTTTCCACAGATGTACTGCGAAGATTACTACAACTCGAACAAATGCCCCTCGATGCAATCATCCGGCATCAGCATCATACCCAGCAGCATCACCAGTTTCCTGGCCTTCTTGGTCCCGAGCGCTCTATGCTTCATGAACAAATATTTCTCAAATATCAGCCTACTTCGGTTACGATAAAACCGCGCCTTGTTCCTAGGTACGAATTTCAAAACTCATGAAACACATCTCCATGGGAGCCGTCGCTCGTTGTTCTTGGCCCACTGCTCTGGTGTGCCTTCTCGCGTCTTGATTACCGGCTTACCCTAACCTTTTCCGCATTAGGTAGGCCTACCTACCGCTCGCTCGGCAGTGCTCAGCTCACCCATTTCGAACTTGTAAATGACAAACTTGTTAACATAGGTTATGAAACATAGAAGCGCAAGAGACGACGACGAGTTATGATCATCACAGTTTCGATCCAACATAGGCAACGCTGAAGCTAATCAACAAGCGAGGGAGAAATTAGTGTTAATTAATTTATTGACTCGAATTAGTGGCCAGGGCTAAGGTGCTCATACTCCTCTACCATTCAATGGTTATGATCTGTTTAAAAAATATAGATCATAAAAAACGGTGACCAGGGTTGTTGATTCGTTAAACTTCAGTTGTGATGTGGAGATGTCACAAACTGAAGTTAATTATTAAGAAACCGTTCCGTCTTTATTAGTTTTAGACTGAGACAGGTTAGTTAAGGTCAGTTCAAGAATTTAATACGTTTAAGATGATCAAGAATGCTAATCAAATGTACATATGCGAGTTTACGGTAGCTTTAGGTAGTCATATACTAAAATGCTAAATCAACATCATAATATTGAACCTGTATTAAGCAAAATCCATTCAAATGAGACATGCTAGTAATATGTTAAAATTGAAACCAAATATTAGCGAGTAAGCTACTGATAATAAATATCATTAATTTTTAAAGAAATTTAATCAAGAGTGCTATTGCGTTTTATATTATAATCCGAAAATTATGACTATTTATGATCATTCATCAGACTGAAACTGCACTCTTAGTTGAATCCTCACATTTTTGGATAAGCCACCCATATCTGTATCTGACTAATAAGACATCGTCATGAATATCAGAGCGACTAGACAAATATTTAACATTATGACAAGGAGTGTACTGATAGTTTAATGCCGAGGTAGCATGTGCGTGCAGTACGCAAAATCCTCAACTTCCTCTTCCCATCGCTCAATATGTAGCAATACATCGCCAACCATGGAGCATCTTCGCACGTGTTGAATCACTATCATGATACATTTGCACCGCGTTGTTGTTCGACGTTCTGGCTACGTACCTGAACCAGCGCAGTCATACGATTTGCGTGGTATAATTTATTTATTATCAGACTAAGGCCGGAGTGGCCTGTGCTGCACATGAAAGTCTTCTCCATTCAGCTCGGTCCATGACTGCACGTCGCCAACCACGCAGTCTGCGGAGGGTCCTCAAATCGTCCTCGTCCTGATCGATCCACCTTGCTCGCTGTGCACCTCGCCTTCTTATTCCCGTCGGATCGTTGTCGAGAACCATTTTCACCGGATTACTGTCCGACATTCTGGATACGTGCCCGGCCCAACGCAGTCTTCCGATTGTCGCGGTGTGAACGATGGATGGTTCTCCCAACAGCTGACGCAACTCGTGGTTCATTTGCCTCCTCCACGTACCGTCCGCCATCTGTACGCAGCACTTTCTTTTCGAAAACTCCCAGTGCGCGTTGGTCCTCCACGAGCATCGTCCAGGTCTCGTGTCCGTAGAGAACTACCGGTATAATAAGTGTTTTGTAGATAGTCAGTTTGGTACGGCGGCGAACTCTATTCGATCGCTCCGTCTTGCGGAGTCCAAAGAACGTATGATGCATCTCCGAATTTCTCTGCTGGTATCGTTATCGGAGGTCACCAATGATTACACGAATTCTTCAACCACCTCGATTTCGTCACCACCAATACAAACTCGTGGTGGGTGGCTTACGTTATCCTCTCTTGAGCCTCTTCCTATCATGTACTTCGTCTTCGACGTGTTGATGACTAGTCCAATCCGTTTAGCTTCGCTTTTCAGTCTGATGTAGGCTTCCTCCATCCTCTCAAAGTTACGTGCCATAATATCAATGTCGACGTCGAAACCAACTAACTGGACGGACTTCGTGAAAATCGTACCACTCGTATCAATCCCTGCCCTTCGTATTACTTTCTCCAGAGCGATGTTTAATAGCAGTGTTACGGTTGTTTTTATTTTGTTTGAAAAGTTGTAAATATTCGATCGAGTCTGTATCGTTTGTGCTATATTGTGTCTTTTTTATTTGTTGATTCTGCGTCTGGACTCAAAACGAAAGCCTGAAAGTAGACAATAAAATGTTTAGTTGTGATTTGTCCCAAGTTTGTTCCAGAAACAGACATCGAATCGTTAATGCCAAATCCCTGCTGGGAACGGCAGTTAGATTGCGGACAAGTCCGGTATGGTGGGAATTTAAACTTGTGGGCGATACCCCATCCAGAAGATAATATCTTCTCCCGACGATGAGGGTTTTGTCATAGCAAAGGTAAACGGAGTTTACTTTTGTAGCTGCTACTGTCCTCCTAGATGGAGTATAGAGCAGTACACTAGGGTAGTTGATATTCTTGCGGCGAAACTAACTGGCCTTAAACCAGTAGTTGTAGCAGGTGACTTCAATGCGTGGGCAGTGGACTGGGGTTCCCGGTTCACTAACGCTAGAGGTCATATCCTGCTAGAGTCACTAGCCGTATTGAACGTAGTTCTGCTGAACGAAGGTCTAGTGCCAACGTTTAGAGGACCGAGCGGTGATTCATGTATCGACGTCACCTTCTGCAGCGCAGGATGGACCGAAGAACCAGGATGGATGGTTCACGAGGGTCATACTTCTAGCGACCATCAGGAGGTACGTTTTATGGTCGAGTATACCCGGAAAAGTACGTCAAGAAGGGGCGGTACAACTGATCCCGGATGGCGCACCTCACAGTTCAATCAAGAACTGTTGGAGGATGCGCTGCGCTGGGAAAGTCGGACTACAGGACTGAGCGGTAACGAACTGACGTAGTTACTAACACGTGCCTGTGATACAGCGATGCCAAGGAAGACCCAGCCCCCAGGCAATCGACAACCAGTGTACTGGTGGTCTAACACGATCGCAGATCTTCGTAGAACCTGTCTTAGAGCTGAAAGAGAGTTGCGACATACTAGAACGGACGCTGAGCGAGTCGATAGACGTGGGGTATTCCAGACAGCGAGCAGAGCTCTGAACTACGAGATTGGATGTAGCAAGTGAGCCTGCTTTGAACAGCTGTGCAGGATGGCGGATGACACCCCATGGGGAGATGTATACAGGAAAGTGATGTCTAGGACCAATAGCACACCTCCTGAAAGATCCCCAGAGATGTTAGCCGGAATAGTAGAGGGATTGTTTCCGAGACATGAACCATCGGACTGGCCCGCTACCCCGTACGATTCAGTTGACGTGGTACCGCTAGTGACTAACGAAGAGCTTATCGTAGCCGCAAGAAAA
This sequence comes from Armigeres subalbatus, assembly GCF_024139115.2. NCBI lineage: Eukaryota > Metazoa > Arthropoda > Insecta > Diptera > Culicidae > Armigeres > Armigeres subalbatus. The sequence continues at coordinate 277,280,031 of NC_085141.1, forward strand.
CTCAAGCTCAATAAGGCTCCAGGCTCGGATGGTATTCCAAACCTGGCCCTTAAACACGCCATTCTTGCTGATCCAGATATGTTCAGGAGCTGCCTCCAGAGATGCATGGACGAAGGAAACTTCCCAGATCGATGCAAACGGCAGAAATTGGTGCTATTACCGAAGCATGGCAACCAGCCGGGGGACCCTTCGGCATACAGACCAATTTGCCTACTCGACACAGCTGGGAAGCTGCTAGAGAGGGTCATCCTGAACAGATTGTCGGCTTACACAGAGTGTGCTGGTAGCTTATCCAGCAACCAGTATGGTTTCCGTAAGGGCCGTTCTACCATCGAAGCAATTCGATCGGTAACGGATACGGCCTAGATAGCGAGAGGTTTAAACAGAAGAGGTATTAGGTACTGGGTACTGCGCATTGATTACACTTGATGAAAAAACGCGTTTAACAATGCTAGCTGGGAAGCAATTGCTGACTCCCTGCACCGATTGAGAGCTCCGGATTACCTGTGCAGGATACTGAAAAGTTATTTTCTGAACAGGGTGCTGATATACGACACGGATGCTGGTCAAAAGTCGATCGTAGTGTCTGTGGGTGTTCCACAGGGATCGATCATCGAACCGGTTCTATGGAATATTATTTACGATGGAGTATTACGCTCAAGTCTCCCGGGCGGTGTGAAGATTGAAGGGTTCGCGGATGACGTAATGCTGAATGTAACAGGAGACACTCTCGACGAAGTCAGACTGAAGGCTTCATACGCGATTGGCAGAGTGGATGAATGGCTCAACTTGAGGCGGTTGTCCCTTGCACACCACAAGACGGAAGTCGTGGTGGTGCATAACCGTCATGGGTTGCAGCAAGCAGGGTTAAGAGTAGGGACCTGCACAGTTAACTCCGTGAGGTCTCTTAAGCATCTGGGCGTAATGATCGATGATAAGCTCAATTTTACGAGCCACGTCGATTATGCACGTCAGCGGGCTTCATTGGCGATAAAATCTTTATCACGAATGATGTCCAACAGATCGGCGGTGCAGAGTCAAGTGCGTAGGTTGATAGCGGGCGTAGCATTGTCTATCATCCGCTATGGCGTACCGGCATGGGCCGTAGCACTAAAGGCCGAGTACAATGTAAAGAAACTGATCAGAGTACACCGGCTGATGTGCCTACGTGTCGCGAGCGCATATCGCACCATATCATATGAGGCGGTGTGCGTTATAGCTGGGATGATGCCGATAGACATACTCCTAAAGGAAGATGTGGAGTGCTACAACGAAAGGGACTCGGTGCAAGTGCGACGTGTCAAGAGAGCAGCCTCGCTGCTCAAATGGCAAAGAGCATGGGACACCGCAGTCAAAGGTCGTTGGATCCACAGACTGATTCCGGATGTGTCCAACTGGGTCGATAGAAAACATGGTCAGGTCAACTCCCAAGCAACCAGAAGTTCAGATTTTACTTAGATTTACTCTTAACCGAACTAATTGGTTCACTATGGTTCACATCAAATTCCAAGCATCCTTAATGGAACTTTAAAGTTCACTTTTACGCTCCCACCATACAAAAAATTACTTAAAATGAGAGCTGATTAAGCCAAAATAGCCCTTCTTATCCGAACTTCTGGTTGCTTGTGTTGCCAGGTGTTGTCTGAACATGGTTGCTTTAAAAAAATCCTACACAGGTTTGGCTTCGCAGATTCTGCGGAGTGTCCTGAATGTGTATGTGAGGTAGAGTCGGCAGAGCATGTGATGTTCGCATGCCCGCGATTCGAGGTAGAACGCAATGCCATGCTGCTTGTTAGTGGTATGGATACAACCCCGGACAACCTCGTCGAGAGGATGTGCCGGGAGGAAGCTATATGGAATGCAGATTATGTCGAAACTGCAGTGGTGGTGGCGTCTTGAACAAAACCAACGAGTGCAGTAAGCGCACCTGTGCAATAGTGCACAGGGAAAAGGGTGGCCATTAATCGAAAAAATTACTATCTCCTATTTGTCTAATTTATATGCTTTGGGACAGAATGTCGAAAGACAAAAGGTCGAAGGACAAAAGGTCGACGAACAAAAGGTCGATGGAACAAAAGGTCGAAGGGACAAAAGGTCGAAAGGACAAAAGGTCGACGGGACAAAACGTCGAAGGGACAAAATGCCGAAAGGACAAAAAGTCGAATGGACAAAATTTAAAAACCTCTAATTCTGTATACATGAAAAATACTAAATATATGACAATTTTGAAAACACGTTTCTGGAAAAAAAAATCTAGCTTATTACATTTCCCACAGATTTCTCCTTCTTTATTTCATGGGCAATTCTTTAACCAATTCACAGTGAATATTCAGCAGCCAGGGCGAGCATTGTATGATTTTGATTAGTTCTCTGATTCAGTGCCGTATAATTAATTATTTCGCCAACGCGATTTCCTATACATTCCTATACATTACATTCCGATGTCGATCATGGGGAATCAGAAGATTGTCAGTCTCTTGTATAAATGTGTGTCAAATTCATTTTCCACTCATCATCATGTCTTAGATGGGGATGTTATTGGTTTTAATTCAACGTGACGTTGTTATTGGTTTTAAATAAGAAATAAACACTGAAGCATGCACACAAAGACTGGTCTTAAGCCGTACATAGCAGTTTACATTATGCACATTATTCGGTGATTCAACCGTACGAATAATTTTAATTAACACTCAAACATGCGTGATGTTGTATTTTGTACAACATTAACGAAAAAATTTCTCTCATGGTACACATCATGAACGATCCTGCATTAGTGTTCCAGGATAAAATCAAGATTGTGAATATGCAAGCACTCTGAGTATGCGAGAGATGGGTGCTTAGGACCATCTTTGGCGGTGTACAAAAAGACAGTGTGTGGCGGCGAAGAATGAACCACGAGCTAGCCCAGCTCTACGGCCAGTATCCAGAAGGTAGCTAAAGCCGGAAGGGTACGATAAGCAGGGCATGTTGCAAGAATTCCGGACAACTACCCTGCAAAGATGGTGTTCGTTTCCGATCCGGCAGGTACGAGACGGCGTGGAGCACAGCGAGTGAGGTGGACAAACCAAGTGTAAAACGACTTGGCAAGCGTGGGGCGCATTCGAGGATGGAGAGATGCGGCCTCGAACCGTGAGTTAACGTCGTTGCCGACCGGACTTTGTGGAATTCCATCGACGTTCCCATCGGTGTCTGCATTTTGGAGTTGGCAACATCGAGGCGCATCAGCAGAACTAGGTGAACGATATCGAGGGCGATCATCGAACCTGTACCTATCGAGGCAGTGCAGACTCAGCATACTTGTAATGTAGTTAAGTTGAGGATAATAAACCAGTTGGTTGTGAACAGTGAAGGTAATTAGACGTTTAAGTTTTTTTTAAAAAGACCTCCGTATTCTCGAATTATTAAATCGTGTATTGTGGCGTCAAATTGTTGATTCAGTGGTTTCTGTTTAGATGTAAACTAAATAAATGAATGAATGTACTCATGCATATTGCATATTGGTGGTAGAGTTTTGTGTGGAAATTAGAGGTTGTGGGTTCAAGTCAAGATTGGGCCATCGTTTTCACGAACAGTCTGTAGGTCGGCTATCTGAATCGCTCAAAAAGGTATCTTATATTACACTAGCAGACCCGACGAACTTCGTTTCGCTTAAAATTGATTTATTCTCTGTTTAGGTCTCGAGTTATGCAGGAATTCAAGATTCATTTGTATGGGAGCCCCTCTTTCCAAAGTAGGGAGGGGTCTCGAACCATCTTAAGAACCTTCCCCGGCCCCAAAAACCTCTACATGCAAATTTTCACGCCAATCGGTTCAGTAGTTTCCGAGTCTATAAGGGTCAGACAGACAGAAATTCATTTTTATGTATATAGAAGATTTTACTTGTGCTGAATTTGTCGAAAACATGGGCCAACCTGACCCTTATTTGGCCAAGTGTCATCCTCGATGACGGTACTTACAACATAGTTTTTCTTTGTATTGTTCTCAATACTATGGCTTTTTAATTTTAACCAATTTTGTAATTTCGACCTTTTGTCCTTTCGACATTTTGTCCCGTCGACCTTTTGTCCATTCGACCTTTTGTCCCGTCGACCTTTTGTCCCTTCGACCTTTTGTCCATTCGACCTTTTGTCCTTCGACCTTTTGTCTTTCGACCTTTTGTCCTTCGACCTTTAGTCATAGATTCTAATTTATATATCATATGAAAGTATATACCCTAGATAAAAGAATCGGAAAATATTGAAGCACTGTGTTTATTCAGTCAAAAGATATGGGCTGGTGAAGTGAAAAAAGCTGATAAAAATAAAAAATCATTACTTACTTTGATTTGTATGTTATAAAGTCATTTTTTCTCCAAATGTAAGGTTTTGGTTTGTTTTGCACGCGAAGTTTAATATCAAAAAGTTGTAGAAGAAAAACTTTAAGTATCATAATTCTTTGCTATAAAATGGTCCCGCAAACCTAATGTTCCCAAATGTCCCCTGATCTGTAAATGGGGGATTGAAATATAACCCTAGTATAATGTGACCAGATAAATTTTGTGTGAGCGCGGGACAAAAAAAAGGTTAACGTTTTATATGTTTTTGCAATACGCCTAAATCAAATCTTTCAATTTTTTATTTGTTACCAAGGCTTAGTTTGCTAACTATTCGATAAACGGCAACTCATTTTAGAAGTCAAAGCTTTCTTCAAACGTTGAATGTGCAGCTCAATATAGCTGCCATGGAATTTCGTATAATTTTGAAGTTTAGCGGTTCCCTCTCCGATAACTGCAAAACTGTTGCAACTATCGAATTGCAGTTAAATGACTTTCAGTTCAGCATTTGATCGTACAGAATTTTGTTATAATTTTTTTTTGTAGCGATAGAAACAATGATATCGAATCTCGAAATGTATTTTCTGAATAACCTAAATAACTCTTTCTAAAATACCTAACAAAAGTAGATACTGTGATTATGAATTAACTAGATCATATTTTTTGAAAGTATATTCTGGTTGAAGCTTTCGTCTTCAGGAATATGGTCCACGGTTTTTGTTCCAATCTATTTCTAAACGGGTGAGACTGAATAAATATTAAATCAAAAATTCCGTCCCACTTCAGATCGCTTGCGATTCTACAGGGAGAGCATCATGCTTGAGTTTCGCGTGCAGAATCGCATCGATCCGGTTAATCGCCAAAAAGGATTTCGGTTCAAAAGGCACCAAAACCCGATTCATTATCCATTGTTTTAGGCAAAGAAAGTAAATTCGATAATTCAACGGAGAATAACACGTAGAAATCAAGCAATGATGCAAACCACGAGTCGTATTATGAACGATTCTCTGTGCCATGAGTCGGGTGTTGTTTGGTTCGCGCTTGATTTGAACTTTCGATGAGATTTAAGAATTTGAGTGTTTCCCAACACTGCTATCGATATCCAATAACAACACAGTAAAGATCGTCGTCTAACTGGAGTAGATTTTCCGCAAGATTTTTAGTCCGCATGGCAATTTAAATGGAGTGGAATATTGTATGTTGCGTTTTGAAACACAAGCAATTACACAGCAGAAAATACATGGAAGCAAAATATTGAATTTCTAATCAAATCTAATAATTTCTTTTAAAACACAAACTAATAGCTAACAATGTACTCTATTTTTATTAAATTGCTCAGCATATCGTCGTTTTTTTTTTTTTTTTGCTAATTATTTTATCTTTTTTTTTTTTTCTAATTATCTAATACATGCATTCATCCCTTAGACTAGGTGTTCCGTGTTTTCTTAACACTATCATCCTTATTTGCTATGTTACGCTTTTAGTTATTATTAATACATTTCAATTGCCTCTGGCAGTTAGAATTTTTTCCTCTGGTTGAATTTAACCATGTAGGAATTACAATGTTTTCAACTTAAACTAAACTTAACCTATTTTATACTAAGGGTACAAGGAGTTAATCGTTGCAATAGAAGATTGCAACGATTTTTGTCTAAAATTGGAAATTATCTTGTTGGACATTTGTTGCAATGTCTCAATATTAGAAATTCTATGAAGTTCATTGGTACTATACCACGGAGGCAACTTCAGAATCATTTTCAAAATTTTATTTTGAATCCTCTGGAGTGCCTTCTTTCTGGTATTGCAGCAACTAGTCCATATTGGCACAGCATACAACATGGCAGGTCTAAAATTTGTTTGTAAATCAAAAGTTTGTTCTTAAGACAAAGTTTTGATTTTCTGTTTATAAGTGGATATAGGCACTTAATATATTTGTTACATTTGGCTTGAAGGCCTTCAATGTGATTTTTAAAAGTTAATTTTTGATCTAGCAGAAGTCCTAAATATTTAGCTTCGCTAGACCAATTAATTGGAACCCCATTCATAGTGACAATATGTCTGCTAGAAGGTTTCAAATAAGAAGCTCTCGGCTTATGTGGGAAAATTATAAGCTGAGTTTTGGAAGCATTCGGGGAAATTTTCCATTTTTGCAAGTAAGTGGAGAAAATATCCAAACTTTTTTGCAATCTACTACAAATGACACGAAGGCTTCGCCCTTTGGCTGAAAGGCCCGAGTCATCTGCAAACAAAGATTTTTGACACCCTGGTGGTAAATCAGGTAAGTCAGAAGTAAAAATGTTATACAATATGGGCCCCAGTATGCTGCCTTGGGGGACACCAGCTCTTACAGGTAATCTATCAGATTTAGTATTCTGATAGTTCACCTGCAGTGAGCGATCTGACATATAATTTTGGATCAGTTTAATGATGTACAGAGGAAAATTAAAATTCATCAATTTTACAATCAAACCTTCATGCCAAACACTGTCAAATGCTTTCTCTATATCAAGAAGAGCAACTCCAGTCGAATATCCTTCAGATTTGTTGAGCCGAATTAAGTTCGTAACTCTTAATAACTGATGAGTGGTTGAATGCCCATGGCGAAAACCAAATTGCTCATCAGCAAAAATAGAATTGTCATTAATATGAACCATCATTCTATTTAAAATAATCTTTTCAAACAGTTTGCTTATTGAAGAAAGCAAACTGATTGGGCGATAACTAGAAGCCTCAGCTGGATTTTTGTCCGGCTTCAAAATTGGAACAACTTTGGCGTTTTTCCATTTATCTGGGAAGTATGCCAATTGAAGACATTTGTTAAATAAATTAACCAAAAAGGATAAAGAGCTCTCAGGAAGTTTTTTAAGTATGTAGAAAATACCATCATCACCCGGGGCTTTCATATTTTTAAATTTTCTAGTAATAGATCTCACTTCATCCAAATTAGTTCCCAACGAAGGGTCAAAACCATTATCTTGGTTGAGAATGTCTTCGAAGCTTCGTGTAACCTGATCCTCAATTGGACTAGTGAAACCTAGACTAAAATTATGGGCACTCTCGAACTGCTGAGCAAGTTTTTGAGCCTTTTCGCCATTTGTTAATAAAATTTTATTTCCCTCTTTAAGCGCTGGAATTGGCTTTTGAGGTTTTTTAAGAACTTTCGTTAATTTCCAAAAGGGTTTCGAACTGGGATCCAACTTCGAGACATTATTCTCAAAGTTGGTATTTCTCAGAATAGCGAAACGTTTTTCAATTTCATTTGCAAATCTCGCCAAATAACTTTCAACGCGGGATCGCGAGTTCTTTGGTATTGCCTTCTTCTCACATTTTTAAGACGGATCAGTAGCTGAAGATCGTCGTCAATAATAATGGAGTTGAATTTAACTTCACATTTCGGAATTGCAATGCCTCTGGCTTCGACAATTAAATTTGTCAAAGATACGAGAGCATTATCAATATCACTTTTGGTATCGAGAGGAATTTGGTATCCTATCGATATACGTTTTATATAAATCCCAATCAGCTCTATGATAATTAAAAGTAGAGCTGATTGGATTATAAATGGCTTTTTGTGAGATTTCAAACGTCACAGGAAGGTGATCAGAGTCAAAGTCAGCATGAGTTACCAATTGGCCACACAGCTGACTTGAATCCGTTAAAACTAAATCAATTGTAGAAGGATTTCGACTGGAAGAAAAACAAGTTGGTCCATTGGGATATTGAATAGTATAATATCCCGCAGAACAATCTTCAAATAAAATTTTACCATTGGAATTGCTTTGAGCATTATTCCATGAACGGTGTTTGGCATTGAAGTCACCAATTCCGAAGAATTTTGATTTGTTGCGAGTCAGAATTTGAAGATCAGCTTTCAACAAATTCTTTTGCTGCCCATTGCATTGAAAAGGCAAGTAGGCTGCAATGAAGGAAAATTGTCCAAAATTTGTTTCAACAGAAACTCCCAAGGTTTCAAAACTTTGGTTTCAAACGAAGAAAATAATTTATGTTTGATACGTCTATTAATGACAATGGCGACCCCACCACAGGCGCTGTCAAGACGATCATTTCTGTAGATAAAATAGTTTGGATCTCTTTTAATGGAGAGTCCTGGTTTTAAATACGTTTCAGTTATAATGGCAATATGCACATTATGAACTGAAAGGAAGTTGAATAATTCATCTTCCTTACCCTTTAGAGAGCGGGCATTCCAATTTAGAACTTTCACAAAATTATTTGGATCCATTGAAACGGAGTCCGATAACAATTTTTTGTGTGTACTTTATACCAACCTGAACAGCTTCAGGAATGGTATTTGCTTTGAACATTGCATCAATCATGTGATGCAATTGTTCAGTTAAAAAATCAAGATCGGAAGCAGTCATGCTACCTGAATCGGCAACATGACCGTTATTTTCCGTTGGGACATGGGTATAAACCTCATTTTGAGAAGAGAAATTTGGTCTACCAGCAGCGATGTTTGCATACGTAGGTACATTGGAATAATTGGAATTTACTGAAGTGCTTGCTACCCGTTGACGAGCGGCAAAATTTGTTTGTGAATTGTGGTGGGTATGAATTGCTCGACCGGTAACCGGTTTCGAAATTTGAGCGTTTGAAAAATTTCTACCCGTCGAATCTGGGATCCGATTGGAATTTCCGTCATCAATTTTGCACGGGAATTCAAAACTTTTGCGTGAAGGGCATTTCCAGAAACTGGATTTATGATTGCCCCACAGTTTGCGCACTTAAATTTATTGGAATCTTCTCTCACAGGACATGCGTCCTTGGCGTGAGAGGTTCCACCACAAATCATGCATTTAGCATCCATGTGACAATGTTTGGTTCCATGACCCCACTTTTGGCACTTACGGCACTGGGTGGGGTTTTGGAAATTTCCCCAGGCCTGCGGAAATGTTCCCATGTAACACGGACATGGGACATAATACAGGCCTTTTCCAAACTTTTCATATTATTTAGTTCACTTTTGTTAAAATGAACTAAATAAAATTCTTGAGAAATGCCCTCTGGGAAGTACCAGAGTGGGATTTCTTTTTCATCTTAATTACTTGGACTGGTGAAAATCCAAGTAATTGAGAAATTTCAATTTTAATCTCATCCAGTGATTTATCATCACTGGGGAGACCTTTCAAGACGACTTTGAACAATCGCTCAGTTTTGTCGTCGTATGTGAAGAATTTATGGCGCTTCTCAGTTAAATACTGAAGAAGACGTTTGCGATCGTCAAAGGATCCCGGCAAAACACGGCAGTCACCCTTCCTAGCAATCTGCAATGAAACCTTGATCCCCTGAAGGTTACTCAAAATCTCATTCCGGAAGCCAGAAAACTCGGCAACAGATACCACAATTGGCGGAATCCTTTGCTTTGCGAAAGCATGAATCGAATCACCTGGGCTAGAGGTAGATTCGATTTGCTCAATTTCATCATTAATCAAATCGAACTGATTGCTCAGTTCGATTGGAGAAGAATTATTTCCGATATTAGAGTTAGAAGGAATATCTGAATTCTCCAGCTTCCTTCTATTTTTTCCGCGCTTGGGCAGGACGGTCTTGAAACCTTGTTTCTTTGAAGGAAGTGGAGAATTCAGAGACTCCCCTTCCTCTTGTTTTTATTAATGCTCATTGCTGAGCGTGGAGACGTGACCTTCTAAGAGGTTTTTCCCAGAACGGTGTCCCTGCAGGATTACCACCGCTTGTCGGAATTTTACTTCCGCAAACGGGTCCAACGTAAAACGAAGGCACGGGTCCTTGCAAAGATCGTAACGGATCAGTGGGTACAAATAGCGCTAAGAAGCATCGTTGAAATTAAAATAGCTTCGGGTAGTATTAAAAACTTCCTTCCGCAAAGAGAGAAAGAACCGCACAGCACGAAAGCACGATGCGGTCTGAACAATGTACTCTATGTTTCTGTATTTTGCGGGCCATTATGTAGAAATAAGTTGAATGCGGGACTTTTCGCGGGAGACTTTTCAGCGCGGGACAAATAATGAAAATGCGGGACTGTCCCGTGAAACGCGGGACGTATGGTCACATTACCCTAGTACCACCTTCTAGTGAGTGATTTGCTTGCGCATATTTGCGCGTTTACAAGAACGCTGCAATCAAAGTTTTCTTGAAAATTGTGGTTTTTATTCTCTATACCTCGTTATGTTTATAAAATGAACAACATTATTACTAGAAATACGGTTGTTTGCTATTTTATGCATGCTGTGTTAAAAAAAAAACAAAATCAAAATTACCGAAAAATTAAAAAAAAAATGTTTTTTTCGCGGGTGACATTTTTTGAAGGGTTACCGATGGCCTTTAAGGGTTAAAAAAGGTTCTTTAATATTCCTGCACATGAAATATGTTGCATAGAAACAGTTTTCATTGAAAAAATATTTTTGGCCGCCCATTTGTATGAGAATTTCTCATAGTGCTGTGATGCAGTGAACACTTTGCTCACCCCGACAACCAAAATGTCGCGGGTGGGCTGCGGGGACATCAGTATGTAGATATAGAGGTCATCGCGGTTCATGCGCGGTGGTTGTTGTCGTGGTGCTCGTCTCCAACGTGCGATTATGGTACGGACCGCTAGGTTACTATCATAGCTTGCGATCGACTGGTGGTGAGGTAGCCACCCTTGAAGTAGATGTTGTGTGCGCGCCCAACAGAGCTCTAGTCCCCACAAGTCCCCATCTCACGCTTCCACGGTGATGAAAGACCGCCAGCTAAGGGTTGTGTACTTAGCTGGTAGTGCAGCCTGGGCACTGTTGTCCTTCTGACATCAGCTAGAGTAAGAAGGTACGCCTCGAGCGTCTGTTCACCAGGAGGTGCGGCTCAAACAGCGTCTGCCTGGTACCCAGCGGCTGATTAACGAAATGCTGTATCGCGTCAGCTACACCTAAGGTGGCAGCCCCATCATCGCGATGTAGGTAACGCGACCCCGGTAAGGTAGCTTACTGAAGCCTCTCGAATACCACGAAAAATGGAGATAGAAGAAAAAGAGAACGTTATTTTTGGCAACCGACCCGGCAACGAAATAAGGACTATGATTGGAAACTCGGTACCTGGAATGTCAGGACCCTAAATGAACCTGGACGAGTGAGCCTTCTGGCTCGTGAACTGCAGAAGGTTGGAGTGAACGTGGCTGCTATTCAAGAAGTCCGATAGCCTAGATCCGGAGAACGTGACTTCCGAGCCGTGGACCCCACGACCAACACTGCATTCAAGTATAACATCTATCACAGCGGCGGTGAAAAAGCAGAGCATAGAGTTGGATTCGTAGTGATGGGCAAGCAGATGAAGCGAGTGATGCGGTGGAAACCCATTAGCGAACGAATCTGTGTGTTGAGGATACGGGGCAAATTCTTCATTTACAGCCTAATCAACGTTCACGCACCGACAAACGATAAATCCGACGACGTGAAGGACACGTTTTATGAATGTCTTGATAAAGCCTATGGAGAGTGCCCAAAGCATGACGTGAAAATTGTTATCGCAGACGCTAACGCTCAGGTCGGTAGAGAGGACTTTTTCCGTCCCATAATCGGTAGGGAGAGCCTTCACTCCGCTACCAATGACAACGGCCTACGGCTAGTAAATTTTGCTGCTGCCAGAGGGATGGCCATCAGTAGCACCTACTTTGCACGAAAGAACATCCGAAAGCACACCTGGAGACACCCAAATGGTGAACCTTGCAACCAGATAGACCATGTTCTGGTGGATGGGCACCATTTCTCGGATGTTATCGATGTGCGGACATTCAGAGGTCCGAATATTGACTCTGATCACTACCTCGTTGTCAGTAAAATTCGATCACGGTTGTCAACTGTATCAAACGAAAGATCACAGCGAAGGATGCGTTACAATATCCAGCGATTGTCGGCGGAAAGAGTATTGGCTGAGTAACGCCAGAAGCTCGACGAACGGATAAGTGCAATCAACGTTAGCGACAACATCAACGATCTATGGGAGTCGATCCATGGAGCGATGAGCACAACAGCACGAGAAGTGGTAGGCACTGCACAGAGGCGACCCAGGACGGATGGAGTGTCAGAGAGTAACAGACGAGAAGAACGTTACCAGAAGCCGGATGTTGGTGTCGGGTACCCGATGGAATAGAGATCGGTACACGGAAGCAAGAGCAGCCGAAAAACGAACCACCGCAGGAAGAAAAAAGAGTACGAAAAACAAGTTATTAGTGAGGCGCAGGAAAAAATGGAGCAGAACGATATGCGGAGGTTTCATGAGTCTGTCAATGGCTTGCGGAGAAAGACAGCGCCATCTCCCGTCATGTGCAACGACCAACAAGGGAATTTGCTGACAGATAAAACTGAAGTGGCTGCCAGGTGGAAGCAACACTTCGAGACTTTGTTGCATGAAGGAAGTGACGGTGCATCGGTGAACAGAATAAATATTAGCGACGATGGACAAGCTGTGGAGCCACCTACACTAGATGAGGTTAAAAAAGCTGTTAAAGAGCTGAAAAACAATAAGGCTGCGGGGAAGGACCAGCTCCCGGCTGAACTTCTCAAACATCGCAGTGAGCAGCTTTATGAAGTTCTGCACCATATTATGTCGAAAATATGGGAAGACGAGGAAATGCCTGCTAGCTGGTTGGACGGCCTCATTTGCCCTCTCTTTAAGAAAGAGCACAGACTGGAGTGCGCCAATTACCGAGGAATAACCCTCCTTAATTCGGCGTACAAAATTATGTCTCGTATTCTGTTCAACAGATTGAGACCGCTTGAAGAGTCCTTCGTCGGCGAATACCAAGCAGGTTTTCGTGAGGGCCGATCAACGACGGATCAAATGTTTAGAGTAGAGTGGGGCAAGAGTGCGCGTGGGGTAAGAGTACGTTTTCGATTTTTTGAAGTAATGAAAAAAGATAAACTAGCAGCACTGCATCAGTTTCACAGGTATTCTGGCCAACTATTATCATGTGTAATTGTAAACGATTTGAATAAACAACAAGGGAGATATGGAGTTAGATAACTTTTTGGTCATTTTGCTAAAAATAATTGGGTTTCCGCAACTAGTATTTCATTACCATATATACGTTCAATTAGATGAACATTATACCATTTCGATAACCTATTGTATAGAGTACTTTATGGTACAGAACACCAATCGGGTTGGTTTTCCAAGAAGTCAAAACCATTACTTGAATAAATTTTGGGACTGTGGGGTAAAAGTACGCAGGAACCGGTGGGGCAAGAGTTCGCATATAAATCTTCAAGTTATGACGTCAAACCCGTATTTCCGGCCGAAATAAGACTTCTTCCAAAGCGTAAAGATCCACAACTAAGAAAAAAAGGACAGGATTCGAAATTATCACAAGTTTTTAGGATAAGTTGAAGTAATTCGGTGTTAGAAAAGACTAAGCGAACAAAGCACTGAAGCGAAATAATGAATTGTATTAGGACTTGTTGTACACCTAAACATAGTACGAAAACACAATTTCATCTTAATGGTAATTTCATTTAATCAAAAGATACATTCATAAATTACGCAACGTTTAGCTGGGAGGGGTTGTGAGATGTATGACGATACATATAATTTTTAGAGGATTCATACAAAAAGTGTAAGATAGGGCGGAGGGGGGATGAAATAGCCAAATTTTACGTTACGTGATTGGTGGACTTTCTTTAAGGAAAATTCCTTTGTATACGCCACGCGAAACCAGATATATATTTTTACATCTATAATTTTTTGTATATACAAATAAAAAAGATTTTTCGTATGAAAGTGCACATTTTTAGGACCCCCTCCCCCTTTAAGAGTAACGTAATCTTTAAACATTCCCATAAATATGCTCATTAAACATCAATTAAATGTTATTAACTCTTATTTGTGTTAATATATACTTAAAGCACATGATTGGATAAATGCGTACTCTTACCCCACCCGATGCGCAATTTTACCCCACCGGTGGGGTAAGAGTGCGTTTTTCACTTGTCTTGCAATAAGGGTTCTACTAAAACGAATCTCAATAATTTCAATATTTTTTCCACTGGGTAACATAAAGGAAGAGTATATGAATCATCGACACTGATTTGATATGCAGAATCTTGCTTCATAAGGGCCACATGATCGATTGAAAACTAAGTGCGTACTCTTGCCCCACTCTATTCTACCCTGAGACAAATCCTTGATAAATTCCGGGAGTACAACTTGCAGACACATCATCTGTTTATTGATTTCAAGGCGGCGTACGATTCAGTAAAACGGAATGAATTATGGCAAATTAAGCTTGAACATGGTTTTCCAGCGAAACTGATACGGCTGATTCGTATAACGTAGGACGGATCGAAATCTAGTGTAAGGGTTGCGAATGAAATATCGACGTCATTTGTTACCTTAGATGGGTTAAAGCAGGCTGATGCATTCTCGCATCTACTGTTCAATATAGCGCTCGAGGGAGCGATTAGGAGAGCTGGTGTGCAAAGAAGCGATACCATTATCACAAAATCGCATATGCTCCTGGGATTTGCGGACGATATCGATATTATCGGGATTGATCGCCGTGCCGTGGAAGAGGCTTTTGTGCCTTTTAAGAGGGAGACAGCAAGGATCGAGGACTCACGATCAATACCAGCAAAACGAAGTACATGGTCGCTGGCAATCAACGTGGGTTCATTAGTGGTGGTGGTAGCGAAATGGTGCTGGGTGGTGAAAAATTTGAAGTGGTAGAAGAATTTGTGTATCATGGAACATCAGTGCGATAATGATGTTAACCGCGAGGTGAAAAGGCGTATTGCAGCTGCAAATAGGGCTTATTACGGACTTTGTAACCAGCTTAAGTCCCGTAGTCTGCAAATGAAAACAAACTCGCACTGTATACTACTCTGATTCTTCCGGTGGCTTTATACGCCCATGAGACATGGACGTTAAAGGAGGCTGATCGGAGAGCTCTTGGAGTGCTTGAGCGTAATACTAAGGGCACACCTGTGGTACTTGTACCACGGTACAAGAGAACAAGAAAATTATTCCAAGACTATCTTTAATAAAGACAATAATTGGTATGGTATTCATTTCAAGATTCTTGTACCATGGTACTTGTACCACCAGTGTGTCATTAGTATAAGGTGCTGCGGACAATACTCGGCGGTAAACAGGAGAACGGTATCTGGCGGCGCCGCATGAATCACGAATTGTACCAGGTGTATAAAGGGCTGAATATTATTAAGCTTATACAACACGGCAGACTACGGTGGGCTGGTCACGTTGTTCGTATGCCGGAAGAACGTCAAGCGAAGATAATATTTAGTAGAGAACTCGGAAGAGGCCGCAGGCTTCGTGAAAGGCCGCGTACACGATGGCTTTTTGCAGTTGATGAGGACCTGAGGGCGCTCAATGTTCAGTGCGACTGGAAGCGATTGGCCCAGGATCGAATCCAGTGGAGAAAGATACTCCATTCGGCGTAGGTTCAACGAAGAGCTGTAGCCCATCAAGTAAAGTAAGAGTTAGCATAAGCGTGAGCGTTCTCAATAGCCCCCCCCCCTGATGTATTGCTTAATTGCGGGCCGGGGGTACGGACTAGCGAAAGGGTTTTGGTTTTAGTGGGTCGAATAAGAGTTACCTGACATTCCCATCCCCACACTACCTGAGTTACCTCCTCAGGTGTCTGGTTGCAGATTTCCGTTTACCCTTGCTCAAGAAAATGTAACCGTTCGGGGAATGTTCTCGAGGATTGCTAAAACGGTGGCTTAAGCGCCACTCTCTACGAGAGACCACCGGTCGTGTTTGGTTTGCCCGACTTTTGGAGACCTTTTCGCTCAGGGAAACTTCTCGAACGGTTCGCGGAATAATGTTCAATTTCGTAACGCATGCACTGTTTCTGACTCTTTCTTAACGAAACGAAACTTAGGGAACGTAGAAGGAGTGTTCACTCATTCGAGCAATAACGAAACGTAGTTTAATTTAGTGAGAGTGTTTATTATAGTTCAGGCATTAAACGTACTGAGATCCAACCAAGCATAAAAAAATATTCAATCAAAACACTATATTTTAGATCATTCATTCGCATTGGACGCGTATTTAACGTACGGAATGGAAAAGAGCAAACATGGCCATGTAATAAAAAGCTCTTCACGTACCTGCGCAGGATTTTGATGACTCGGTGCTGGCGGGAACGATGAGGCTATCGTTGTCTCGATGATGGCGACAATTACTTCGAAGATGGCAGTAACACGATGGCGGTCACCGGCGGGTCCGTACTGCGATTTGGCGCGCAGCGATGAAGATGACCCGTGTGCGATATGGCCGATCTAAAGGTGCGGAGTGAGTGGCGGCTGGAACGGAAGCTCCCGATTTCGATCGGAGAGAGTGTTGTGGCACTTGGCCTGGATTCCCCGGGGCGATCGGCTCCGCCGAATAGAGGCACACGTACCCAAGCGACCCGGCTTCGCGTACCTTTCCGGTTCACCGAGCGGGGAGTGGTGTGTCCTCTATCCTTTGGTTGGGATCGAGGTTCGTGGCGTGCAATTTACGACACGCAGAAAAGACGAACCTACACTCTCTAAAACACTGGTCCGAAAATGTAACGTAAAGGACCTTTCCGTCGGCAATTAACGACCAACGTGGTAAATTCGCAACGATTGACTTAGCGACCTCACTCACCTCCGTTTGGCTACCTACTTGAGGCGGGCCTTCGCTGGGCACACGGGTCGGACGGTCAACGGACGAAGTCGTGGTGGAATACCACGAACGGAATCTCGATGAGGTGATGAATGCCGCCGATTAGCGACAGAAAATCCAGCCGTACGAAAAAAGCGCAGGGCGCTGCGTGTCCAACACGAAATCACATTAATTTAAGAATTGCTCAACTTAATTCGATTTAATTACCTTTTTTCGTATTAATTCACTTTAATAAAATTATCTGAGTAGAAAACGCAATCGATTGGACCTCGGTCCACTAAGCTAGGAAGAAAAACACAGAACATTTAACACCACTTATTTTTTTAAAACTCACTCACTAATTTTACCTTCAAATTAAACTAAAACTACTCAAGCAAAATCTTAAACTTTCAAGAACTGAACGTAAGTATTTAATTAGCGCACTTCTGCTCTCCAGCCGATTCGTAGACGAAATGAGCGAGTCTGAGTCGTACTTGCGCCAAGAAATTTTGAATCTTTTGAAATCATTTTACTATTCAACTATTCAAATCTGAGCTATCATTCAATTTGATTGTAAAGCATATTCAAATAAAATTGCGCCAACCGATTGGCATGGCGATCGGAGGCATGGCGCCTGTTTGCCGCCTATTTGCAGCTCACATGCGTGCCATAATGAGTTGAGCTTTTATAACAAATACTGTAAACTTGAAATTGATACAGAAACGAACAGATTTTATGAACGCAAACGAAACACGACACACGATCATAAATAAAAACAAAATTCAAAATTTATTTTTGTTTTATCGGTTCTAATCGAATATTTTTATTTTTATTTTAATCGAAATAAACGTAAAACGTTACAAAAAGAAAACCTCCAACGAGGCCTGGATGCCCTGACAGAGTATCTCAACAGCTGGAAGATCTGTATCAATGCGGCGAAGACCCAGGTCATAATTTCCCCCCACTCTAAATTTCTTAAACATGTTCCGCCTTGGGACGGTAAAATCATCCTCAATGGCACGACTGTGGCCGACTACCTTGGCTTGACCCTCGACAGCAAGCTTATTTTAGGCAGCAGGTTGACGAAGGTCCACCGTCTGGCCGGTGTAAAAACCTTACATGAACGCTTTGATGTGCGTAAAGAAAAGTTTAGGGTTCGTTGCTTGCGTTCAGATCAGGCTCCAGTTAGAGCGCTAGTTCTTAATGTAAATATTAGTAGGTTATCAAATTTTAAAAACACTAGGGCCTCCTAAAGGCCGTCATGATATATTCAATTTTTATACTCAAGACATAATATTTAAGCAAAATCAAATCAAAGGGCAAGCTGGCCGATCACTGTAAATGTAAAAAAAGTAATATTGGAACAAAAAATGATTAAATAAAGAAGAGTTTTACTAGGTACTTTACTAAGCAGGCACGATTTTCGCTTATCTTCTGGGTAGAGAAAAGAGGGGTGGGGGAAAGATGAAATATATCACTGCAAACTACGAAAAAAAATCCGACCCCAAAATCCTTTGATTTTGTCTCATCCAAACAAAAAGTAGGAACCCTGATTCCTAGACGTTGTAGAAAATCAAAAGATATTCATCTCATATAGTTAGATGCATACCACAACTACCTACTTAATGAAGCCAGTAGATGCGAACATTTCTTTCTGAAAAAACTATTTTTTAATACTTTTATAAATTTTATGTTTAATAATAATTTTTATTTGGGCACAAAAGAATAACGTAACCTCTGCTTGACTGTCCAAGTTCACTCCCAATCATCTAAGTTCAAATCCTTTAATATATCGACCTCCTCTCCATCACCGTTCTTCTCCAGTGGATATTCCGCTCCCGGGGTGTCTTTCTGTTTCTTCACCTTCTTTTTTTTCTTCTTCTCTACATCATCAACCTTCTTCGGCTTCTTTTTATCCTTCTTACTCTTCTGCTTGGGAATTTGTTCATCCTCTTCCATCGAATCGTCCAGTTCCGGGCCATTTCCGGAATCATCTTCCTCGTCATCCGATGGGAACAAATCCACCGGTCCGTCCTGCTGCGCTTTTTCCTTCCTCTCCGGTCTCTTAATCGTCGGTAAATCGTAATCGCCAATGTTTTCAGACTGGGTAGCTTGACGCCGTTTCGCTTTCTCGTTCTCCTTTGCAAAGCTCTCGTAGAAGGTTAGCAATGGGGTACCCTTGGCTTTGCGGGTAGCCTCCCAAGCTTGAATCTGGGCAATGTCTTTCAGCCGGAACGGAAGCACTCTGCGTTCCTTTTCGATGAGTGCGGAGTTTTCTACTATTTTGTCGCTCAATTGTTTTATTTTCCGGGAATATTTGTACACTTTGGTGGACTTACAGAAAGACCTAAATGCCGTGACCACCGGAACAGCCATATCCGGGAAGCAAATCGAAGCGGATTCATGAGCGAGATACTCCAAGGACAGTTCGTAGATCTGGTCGAGAACAGCGTCCTTATAGGCGTTTTCCTGGATATTGGCAGGCGCAAAACGGAGAAGGCAGGTCAGATTGACTGGCTTCATCGAAAGTTTTTTGTGTTCTTCGTTGAAACTACTGGAATTAAGCACTTCGATGACGAACGGAAGAACTGGGATGAAAACTCTGGTTCTTGCGGATAGATCCAACAGCATTCGGCAACAGTGGAATCGAAGTGGGAAATATTGTGCTGAAGGAATTAATTTAATCACTCCAGTGATGATGCTGACTAACGGATAAACCAAAGGTTCCAATTCTTTTTTGTTGTACGCCACTGCCAGCACATCTGCCCACAATTTCAACGAATTGATGTACTGCCAATTATAGATGTACTGGAAACTATCCTTTTTCTGCAAAATAACAGCATTTCTCAAATGGATCGCCAGCTGACGAATGTACAAAAACACGTGCTGATAAGAGACCGTCATATCCAGGCTAAACATTTCCGTCAGAGAACGTCTCATGAAATTAATGCCTGGAAGAGTGTTCGGGCTGACAAATTTACTGTTCTTCACATATGCCAGGTACATATTCTTGAGAACGTCATTCAAAAACCGACGCTGCTGACCACACGTGATCTTCAGAATACAAAGGAAAGCCAACACTCGGACCGATTCTTCCTCAGAAGTACTCCAGATAATGATCAATCGCTTCAAGATCGGTTTCGTGATTGAAGAGTAGCAAACAAGAAAAGAACAAAATTGATGCAAATGCTTCAGCAAGACATTCATGATATGATTAGAAGAAACATTTTCCAACAAATTGGTCAAATCAACAAAATACATCCTCAAACAAGATTGCACTTTGGCAAACTTTCTATTCTTCTTGAGCGTTTTGATTCCCTTCGATCCGGTCAAGCCCAGATAACTCTTTACCGCATTTCCCAGATGAAGCACGCAAAGCTGCACAACTCCGTTGAATATTGCCGATCCTTCGGCTTTGTACGCAGGAATTACATTCGTTTCACCCGTTACAGTAACCAAAGCTGAGTTGAAAGCCTTGCAAACCGTTCGGATCGTGTCCACTTTTTTCAATGGCGTTGTAGTTAAATCATCGGTCCATTTCTTCAGCATCTTCAAAGTAATTTTCTTCTGGACTCCTGGGGTTACTTCCTGCTCCTCCTCATCATCTTCTTCGTCCTCCTCATAATCGCTCTCGTCGCTGGCAACTTCCAATTTTTCTGGCAATTTATGAACAGCTCCCTCTCCTGTTTCATCGTCACTCAAGTCATCCAAATTCACCTCCTCGTTATCTTCGTCGTCTTCTTCTTCATTGTCGCTTCCGTCCATCTTACCAAATCTGAGCAACTTTTTATCGTTTTTCTTCAAAAACGCATACAGTTCTGGATCCGTGTCCTTCAGTTTATCCAGCGCTGCTTGATGCTCCTCAGCGACATCTTTCTGGCCACCAGATCGTTCGTCGCCTGCAGATTCCAGTTTCTTGCTTTTCTTTCTTTTTGTTTGTTTCGTGTCCTCCTCGATGGATTTATGTTTAACCTTAGGCTCCTTATCTAACTTTGCTTTTTTCTTCTTCGGTGGAACGAAATCCTCTACAGGGCCATCATCACCACTGAGATCGGCATCCATATTATCCAGAAAATTATCCAGCGACATGCTCTGCAGATCCGGCTTCTTTTTACCTTTCGGTTTCATTTTGTCACTTTGCTGGAAACGAATAACGATCAGATTTACTCCAAATTTTTGTACATCTTTAAATACCTATAGCGTTGCTTACCTTTGCTTTGTGTTTTCGACTGATGAATTGTATAAAAATGTGTAGATATCGTCAAAACTTACTGAAAATTGGATTTCAGCGTTGAATATGAAACGCACGTGTTATCTGTATCGGTCGAGAGCGACAGCGGGTACCTCGATGCTCCTCGATGAAACGATGCGATTTGTTTTGACATTTCAGACTCGGTGCAGTGTTGGCAGAAATTTAATTTAGAGTACAATATTTAGCGAATCGGTCCACTGCAGTACTAGAATTAAAATATTACCGATTGCAAAGTCCGTTCAAAGATGACATAGCCAGAGAAGCGCTTTCAAGAACCCCCCCCCCTCATCGTGCAATTCTTCCACACGGTTAGATCAGACAACTCAAAATGAAGTTCAAACAACGCAAAATTAAGTTCATTTTACTTAATTTGGACCGTTGGTGGGGGAAGCCAATTTTGAGTTCGATGGCCCAACTCGGATTTTAGTAGTTTCCGTTTGATCACGTGTGAAAAAGTACCTAAATATTAAGTTGTTTCCACCTAATGTTAAGTTCAAATAGGTTCAAACAACCTAAATTTGAGTTCAACCCCTCTAACCTAGCGTTGGCTTCCCCCATCGAACTGCTATCGTTAGGTGGTTTTCTTTATCTGTTTTTGACATCAAAGGATGGAATGAAAGAGATGCCAGATCGAAAACAACTCAAAATTTGGGTTGTTTGATCTACCCGTGCAGGGGAATGAAGAGAAGGTTAATACGCCTACCAACCATTCATTCAATATTCATTCAATATGTACAATGTTTTTGTTTTGATTTTGTTTAATTCATGACATTGTGGATTTAGTCGATATACAGTCGGGATTCGCTGGTTGGGATTTTAATACTTGGGTCACTTTTTAAGGTTGGTATCGTGTTCAAAAGAAATTTCTTTTTCTATCTCAATCACATGTTAAATTCCGTTTACTGAATCGGAAAAGTAAAGAATTGAAACAAAATTCTTTCAGTAGTATTCACCTAACAAGAACAAAAATCAAAATTGGAATTTGTAAGGTTCCCACGCAAAGTAATGGGAGCTGTCACTTTACTTTCGGAAAAATATTCTGCTCGATTATTCCGTAAGTACAAGTGACATTTTGCTCCATGCAGATCAGTTGTCAAAATTCCGCTTGGTAATAATGAACAAAATTCCGTAACCCCTCTACTTTTTAAGTCGATACTGACCTTTAGTTGGGCCTCCGCTGGTTGGGCCATCCCGGATAAAAAATTACTGTAACTTGTATGGTATAAGTCATTGAAATATTATAAATTTTATGGTACACAGTACTATAGATAGTGGAATATATAGATGAGCGAAGATAAATCCTCTGTCTCCAAACGAACTGTCAAACGTGTCTCCAAACGAGCATGACGTCACGATTTCAATGGAAACGTTAAGTGCTGTGACGTCATATGCGCGTGTGCACGGGCAAAAAAATCGACTCAGCCATGCTTTCGCTCATCTATAGATTCTACTATCTATACACAGTACCATCTATTGTAATTTTATTGTAATTTTTAAAGATAGAAAAAAATCTTTATTGTAGCCACATTATAAGAACAATACATTAAAATGTTACTAATACATTGTATTATATTTTTATTGTTTTGTATTGTTTATCAAAAATGTACAGAATATAAAAACTATTATATTCCATTGTTATGAAAATCATTTTTATAGATAAAAACATACGATTCTTCGAATATGTTTTACATGATAAACAACAGTTAAAAACAGTAAAATTTCAATTGACTCTATTCTATGAACAAACATGTTTTTTAAAATTATTTTTCATGCTCTGTTAACATCAATTTATGCTTATCGAGATGTTTATTATTCTTTCATATTAACGATTTTATTAATCAACTTAAAAGTTCTAAAAAATTTCTTTTATTTGAGTATTTCGTAGTTTCCGTTGAGTGTGTATGCTGGCGATTTGACATGTTTTCCTCCGCACCAAAACATGAAACAAGTTTGTAAAAGTGTTTTCTGTTGCGGTAATGTCGGAAGCCGCTGGCCAAACCTTTGAAGGGCAAATCAGGTCAGCTGACAACTTCTGATTGTAACTCGAACATCCGCAACAACCATTTTCCTTGATGGTGTTCGACGTGTATTTCCGGCAGAACCGCATAGTGTCAACATCCTGAATCACAATATATGCTCCGGTGTTGGATTCAACTTAGCTGGTAAGTTTTCTTCATTAGGAACAAATAGGAAAATCCTGAACATAATTGTTTTTTTTTTCATTATATTCTAGGTTGAGCTGGTGCAAAACCATTAATTTTTATGCACTTTTATTGTAAAATTTCCATTACATTCAATGGTAATTATTATGCACTAAATGGTGCTGTAGCAATAAAATTTATTGTTTTTCAATGATATTTTTTATCCGGGATGGCCCAACTAAAAAGCAACCGTACGTCAAAATTCAATGTAAACACGGAAAACGGGATTGGGCGTCACTGGACATCATTTGTGATGTTCAAGTCGAAATACACGTGTTCAAATGGCCGAAAACCCGAAAATGGCCGAACACGTGTTCAAATGGCCAAAAAAACCGAATTCGTTAGTTGGGCCGAGGTCGTGGCCCAACCAGCGAATCGCGACTGTATTACTTTTATGGCTACTCAGAGTAAGCGCAAAATATTGAGGGGAACAGCAATGTTAATGTCTTGAAACTTAATTTTAATGATTACAAATATTTAGTCAAATGAAATAAAAGATATTTTAGTTACTAGATAATACTATACGATACATACATACCATTTGACAGCTTGATACCCAACATGTTCCGGACAGCAGAACAAAGGGAACCGAAGCGACAATCTTTATCTAGTAACTAAAATATCTTTTTAGCAGGAATTCGCTTTTCAATATTTCAGCACCAACATTTCAAAAGGGTGAAACTGCTTTTGTAAACAACAGCTTTTCACGTCACTGGTGGACTAATTGGGTTGTTTAGGGGTATCGATGTTTTTGCATATTCTGAATCTGTAGGAAAAACTGAGCCTAACCCCAATTTTTCAGAATTTTTAGAGCCCCAGAACTATTTTTAATTTGCATTTTTACTTTATATGGGACTAAAAATTTGTTCTAATGCTGCATGGGCCAACTGTCATTCTATGAATGTTAGTGTCATTCTATCGATCGAAATGGCTTATTGTTTGCTGTATAAAAATGTAAATAAAAGGTTTACAAACAAAACTAAATATGTTGGAGATCAGAAACGCACGCTCTTTATGTTAAACTATGAAAGACCTCATATTTTTCTCCGCTACACAACCCAATTTGAGCCCACCCAAACGTAAAAAAAATTAAAGTTATTTATTATTAAGATTTCTAATGCTTTTTTGCCAAAGCAGGCACCTAATGATATATCCTTCCGGGACCAAAGACCGAATTCGCCATTTCAGGATTGGCAATCCCATGCCTTTGTTCACAAGCCGGCATTCAACATTGGAATTTTGCCGTTTAAATGGTTTCAACTAGGAAATTACAAGACATATTTCGTTTGTCATTACGATGTCGATATTATTGACTCAAGTGTAACGCTCAGTGTTGGGAAATGTACATTAAAACACTTTGATTATGCGAATGTTTATCTTTTTTTCAGTCAAATTTCTTGCGCCAAACAAGCCGAAACAGTTTGCCAAAAAAATGTACGCGACATCGTGACATTTATTTTTCCGATGAAGCAAACTGTTTGCTTGCTGCTACGTTAGAGTCGTGCCGGCGCGCGGTCAACATTTGCGTGAAATTTTTTGTTTCGGCTCGTGCGCAGCGCAAACAGCCCAGAATCGAGTTCAATTACCTGTGGCGCAAAGCCTAGAAGGAGTGCTATCCGTAGGTACTGATTTATTCGTTCTTGTCTCTAAATCAAGCAAGTAGTAATGAAATGAATATTTCCCACCAAAAACGGTTATACGTTGTGAAATTATTGTACGAAAACATTAATTGTGGGGAGAGAAAATGGTAAAAGCATGTGCTGACTGTCGTCTGCTTGGCGTGGCTGCTGCTGTGGCTGCCGTGGTTTTGTTTTTATTTTTTTGCATAGAAGAAGGAATGGTAAAAAGAAATGTCAACCATTCCCGTCCCTGGTAACGCTGCATGTTAATATATGCGATCATCGGTTCTCCAGTTAGCCTTGCGAGCAAAGGCATAGGATTGCCAATCCGGAGAAGAAAGCTGGAGAGTTCGATTCTCGGTACGGTCTAAGATGTTTTCGGGTGGGAATTTTCTCGATTCCTTGGGCATAGTGTATCCTTTGTACTTGCCACACAAGATACATACTTATGCAATGGCGGGTGAAGAAAAGCTTTCAATTAATAACTGTGGAAATGTTATATGTTGAAAAGCCGACCATGTTCCAGTTGAAATATAGAGCCATAGAAGAAGAAATTCGATCAGCATCTTCAAATTACTTAGCTCTGAATTTGTGGTTTTGTTTCATGCATTTCCTATTACTGCTGCAGTTTTTAATTCCATTATTATACAGATTTCTCGTAAATCAATTGAGATAGTAATCGATAGCTATAGCCATTTCGTTGTCGTGCTTTTCTCAAATATTGGCCAAATCACACCATATAACAATTCCGGATGTCTGCTACTTATACCCTAGACCACGGTGTGTACTAATACCCTAAAGGTATAAAATGTACATACCGTCGTGCAGGGCTTCTTTTGAAAAATCAGGGGCTACTTTGGACATTTTAAAACAAGAATTATAACGAAAATTACCATAAAATTGTCATTATCACCAATCGGGTGTCTTGTTGATAGTTGGACGGCAACTTTCTGTTACAAATTTGGTATTTTTTCCGTTTAGTTTTTTCAAAAAATTAAAAATCCAAAGTAGCCCCCGGAATCAAAAGAAGCCCCGCACGACGGTATTTATATGGAGTGTTAGTAAGTGTTTTAAATAAAGACAGAGTTATTGAACAACATATTTTATTATCTTGTTTTCAATTCAACATTTGTTTAGAGACCCAAATATTTTCATACCGTGTAAATAAGATTTTCATAACGCTGCCTTATGAAATTTCATAAGGATAATCAATGAAAATGTTAGAACAACTTTAAGATAAACATATGCATCATTATGGGCATAGTTCACGCAAGGTTCATTCAGTTCCATAAAGCAACCTTATGATTTTCAATCAATTGTCTTGTGGCCAAATTTCATAAGGTAAGTTAATGAACTTCGAAAGGTTTTTTTCGGCAGTGTATGTATAAGAAAAAACTTATACATTGCATTAGTCACATATATTCCAAAACTTATACTTTTCGTTATTAGCTTTTTGTTATGGGATAGTTCATTAGGTGGCATAATTAAGAGTATAAGTATTTTCGAATGGTTTTTTGCCATAACATATAAGGTTATTTTTGTACGTGCACGCAATCCAACACCACTGATGGATGTAGTGAATCTTCTTCTTTCCTTAAATGGCGCTGGATTGCATGGGTGGGAACAAATAAGTCCACCAGCGACTTTAGAAGCTCTTGTTTGCAAAAGCAGTTTCGCCCTTTTGAAATATTGATGCCGATTTTTTTTACAAAAAAAGTTATGGGCCAAACACAATGGATACGTTTGGCCCATTACGCCCAAATAGCAATCAGTCCAGAAATACTTAATTTTAAGTACTTTTAGACTTGATTTTGGGTAGTTTGGTTTCTTAGTGTATGTGCTAGTACTTCAATAATAACCGATTCAAATTTGATGAAGTTTTGACCAAGGTGATTACAAACAGGTGTAACAGTATGCCAATTAGGTTCTGCAGCGTCTGTATCTAACCTCAAACTGATGACAGATTAGTAGTACTTCGCGTTGGACTCGGGGGCAGCCAACCAATCACGAACTCAAACCTTGTCGGAGTTCGCGTCGGAGTCAGTGGAAAGTACTACTGAACTGTCAAAAAAGTTCATTTGACGAGGACCGAATTCATTCGTGACGTCATGCTACAGAACCTAATGGGAGAGCCAGCCGGTTTGTTTGCTTTTTGCACTGAAAATGAATTTTTCACCCCTGCGCTAGTCTCTCCCATCTACTGTCCAAGTGAGTGAACCCTGATATGGTCCAATGCACCGAGTTCATCATTGACGTTTGAGACGGGCGCTGTTTACTAAGAATGAATACTTTTTCATTCATCGAGTTCATGCAAGTGTTCATTTTTAGTAAACAGCGCCCGTCTCAAACGTCATTGTGTTCATTCGGTGCATTGGACCATAAGAACCCTGGTTTTGACATCTCATCTCAAAAACAAACCAAAAGAAAGTGCGATTATAAATATTTTGGTTTTCAAGTTTTTCAAAAGCAAAGCAATTTTCAATAACATAACACTTTTACATTTCCGTATTTTGCCGAATAATGTTGATGTCAGGATTTCCAAAAATGCTTCCTATGATAGTACTTAAACCATATCGAGCAACTGGCTTGTTATCATTTAAAAAGTGAGTTAAAATTTTATTTATTGATTATTATCGTTGACCGGCTTTATCGTTGAATATAGACATCTTACTCAACAAACGACATCTCGTTTAGAGCCTCCGCCGAATGTGGACCAAAGAGAAGTGGACACTCTTGCTAAATTAGCCGAAGAATGGTGGAATCCAACAGGGCCGCTGAAAGGACTACATTCGATGAATTCTCTCCGGGTTCCATTGGTTCGAGATGGACTTATTGCGACAAGCGTGGTTCCACAGGAGCAAATCCGATCACCTCAAGTGCTCAGAGGAATTGATATTCTAGAGGTCGGCTGTGGAGGTGGTATTCTAACGGAAGCTCTGGCAAGAATTCATGCCAACGTAGTTGGAGTTGATCCCGGAGAGAAACTCATTAGTGTGGCAAAGGAACACGCGACACGGGATCAAAAAATATCTGGGAGAATTAAATATTCGGTTGAAACTGTTGAAGACCATGCACAGAAGAATGTAGAAAAGTACGATGCTGTGATTGTGTCGGAGGTGCTGGAACACGTCAACGATAAAGCAGCGTTTTTGGAGCATTGCGTGATGGCGTTGAAACCGGGTGGATCTATTTTTGTAACGACGCTGAACAAAACGACTGCTTCTTGGGTGGGAGGGATATTGGCGGCGGAGTACATTCTGAAGCTGGTTCCGGAAAATACGCATGATTGGGAAAAGTTTATTGCACCGCTGGATGTACAACGGATTTTGAAAACATTTAACTGTACAACTATTTTGATGCACGGAATGACGTACGAATTTTGGAAAAATAGTTGGTCCTGGTGTAAACGAACGGACATAAACTATGCCGTTCAAGCTGTGAAGTTAGTCGAAAATTGAAAATACAAAAAGCGATTGCTTGTAGTTCCTAATTATTGTTTTATTCGGCCAACGTTTCTCTACTCATCGTCATCCCTCGGCTTCTCCATTCTTTTGATGTTGAGCGGCAATATACTGGATTGCCGTTTGCCACCCTTTTCGTACTTCTTCTTCATCGACTTCATGACGCTGGTGTAAAACTGGGCCATCTCCTCGTCGGGAACATCCTTGCGCATTTTTTGTCTCTCGGCTTCGGCCGCCCGCTCTCGCTCAATCTGCTCGGCCAAATCTTTGTTTTTCTCAAGCTCAATGAGACGCTCAATTTCCGGGTTCATTCCGCCATAACTTACTCGCCCTTCGATCAGGTCTTCGCATGGGACGTAGCTGGTTTCGATTATATATTTGGATGACTCATGCAGCATTTTGTCGGTGAATTCATTGGAGTATAGAGCCCTGAGTGAGGGAATCAAATTGGTTTAATGGTTTATGAATGGGCTGTTCTAACAAATAGGAAAAATCTTTTGAGGAGGTTTTTGACTTCATACTTTTTCATTTTGTTTAGCTCAATAAACATTATTACTAGTAGGGTCATTTGCCAATTATTGCACACCTAAGGAAACAGCCAATATATTTGATATGTCTGAGACAAATAGAAACACTATTTTCATAATAGTAATAGTTTGTAACTATAGTAATAGTTATGTTATTGTCTATTTATTGTCGATACAGATGAAATCAAGAACATGTATGAACTTGTCTCAACTACGTCGCTCGACTGAAATGTCGCTGGTCGCTGGTGACCCTTTCCAGTAAGTGCTCCAGCGACGCAGGCAAATTTAATGCGTCGCCGCAGCACCAAACTGGAAAGCGCTCGCTGGTTGAGCGACGTTCCAGCGATGACTCGCATAGACAATAACGAGTTTACATCTTTGTATCAGGTCAAGGAGAATTTAGGAATAGGAATAGGAAAATTTACATTTTATTTGAAAACAAGACATAGCACACACAAATTAAAAGAAAACTATAATTAAACTCTAACAGTACAATTTATTGTGGTTTATTAGCGAGATGAAAATCTGGTGGTTGAACCTTTATTCAGACCAAGGAAGTTTGTATACAAACTCGGTGATCTATCTATTCAAAGCTAATAAATTTTAGAATAGAAATCAAAATTATTTAAAATTATGCTCTTGAATGTTTCTAACTCACCTCCCTTCGGCATCATCCTTTTCCTTTTCAAGCTTTTCTCTGGTTCGAGTCATAAATTTCATTTCCAAAATACCTTTCGAAAGTTTCACTTTATTCATTTTATTACTCATTTTGGTCAAACTACTAAATTTACTGGCAAACCTATGGAAAAATGTATCTGAATTCCAAAAAATCGCAATAAATTAACCAAAATGTAAAAGCGTGACAATGACATCAAAAACAAAAATATTTTTTACATTTTGTTTTGTGTCTCCGAACCGGTTGACCGGGGGGTGATAGTACAATGAACGTACTAGACTACTGCATTTTAACGTAATAGACTTTATCTCGCTTAACATGTGAAAAGAGCGAAAAGAGCCTACACTGAAAGAAGCGGCATGGTAATATTGACCAAATTGAGGTTAAATTAAAAACATTTTACCACTTGCTTTGTGCAGACTACACATAACGTTTGAATCAACCATAACTGCAGTTGATTTTACTATGAAGTCTTTTTTGACATTCCGTCGGGTTGACTGCATATCCCAGGTAACCGTAAGCCTTAAAATAAGCCGTACGTGCGACTATAATGCTAGCACAGAACTAACAAGCTTCATACTGGCTCTGTAATAGCCCTATACAGTAGACGTTCGATAACTGCAAGTCATTTAACTGCAATGCTTTTGAACTGCAATTCAATAGTTGCAACAGTTTTGCAGTTATCGGACCGCTAAACTTCAAACAGATGTCAAACTCAATGACAGTTGCACTGCGCTGCACATTTAGATGCACTTTTATTACATTCATTTCATTTAATTTATTTAGTTAACATCTAAACAGATAACACTGAATCAACAATTTGACGCCACAATACACGGTTCGAGGCCGCATCTCTCTATCCTCGGAAACGCCCCACGCTCGCCAAGTCGTTCTGCACCTGGTGTGCCCATCTCGCTCGCTGCGCTCCACGCCGTCTCGTACCTGCCGGATCGGAAGCGAACACCATCTTTGCAGGGTTGCTGTCCGACATTCTTGCAACATGTCCTGCCCATCGTACCCTTCCGGCTTTAGCTACCTTCTGGATACTGGGTTCGCCGTAGAGTTGGGCGAGCTCATGGTTCATTCTTCGCCGCCACACACCGTCTTCTTCCATACCGCCAAAGATGGTCCTAAGCACCCGTCTCTCGAATACTCCGAGTGCTTGCAAGTCCTCCTCGAGCATTGTCCATGTTTCATGTCCGTAGAGGACAACCGGTCTTATAAGCGTCTTGTACTTGACACATTTGGTGCGGTGGCGAATCTTTTTCGACCGCAGTTTCTTCTGGAGCCCGTAGTAGGCCCGACTTCCACAGATGATGCGCCTTCGTATTTCACGACTAACGTTGTTGTCAGCCGTTAGCAAGGATCCGAGGTAGACGAATTCCTCAACCACCTCGAAGGTATCCCCGTCTATCGTAACACTGCTTCCCAGGCGGACCCTGTCGCGCTCGGTTCCGCCCACAAGCATGTACTTTGTCTTTGACGCATTCACCACCAGTCCAACTTTTGTTGCTTCACGTTTCAGGCGGGTGTATAGTTCTGCCAGCTTTGCAAATGTTCGGCCGACAATGTCCATGTCATCCGCGAAACAAATAAATTGACTGGATCTGTTGAAAATCGTACCCCGGCTGTTACACCCGGCTCTCCGCATGACACCTTCTAGCGCAATGTTGAACAACAGGCACGAAAGTCCATCACCTTGTCTTAGTCCCCGGCGCGATTCAAACGAACTGGAGTGTTCGCCCGAAATCTTCACACAGTTTTGCACACCATCCACCGTTGCTTTGATCAGTCTGGTAAGCTTCGCAGGGAAGCTGTTCTCGTCCATAATTTCCCATAGCTCTACGCGGTCTATACTGTCGTATGCCGCCTTGAAATCAACGAACAGATGGTGCGTTGGGACCTGGTATTCACGGCATTTTTGAAGGATTTGCCGTACAGTAAAGATCTGGTCCGTTGTCGAGCGGCCGTCAACGAAGCCGGCTTGATAACTTCCCACGAACTCGTTCACTAATGGTGACAGACGACGGAAGATGATCTGGGATATCACTTTGTAGGCGGCATTAAGGATGGTGATTGCTCGAAAGTTTTCTTGTAGATGGGGCATATAACCCCTTCCTTCCACTCCTCCGGTAGCTGTTCGGTATCCCAGATTCTGACTATCACTTTGTGCAGGCAAGTGGCCAGCTTTTCCGGGCCCATCTTGATGAGCTCAGCTCCGATACCATCTTTACCAGCTGCTTTATTGGTCTTTAGCTGTTGAATGGCATCCTTAACTTCCCTCAAGGTGGGGGCTGGTTGGCTTCCATCGTCCGCTGAACTGACGTTGTCATTACCTCCGCTGCCTTGACTTTCACTGCCTGTACTCTCAGCGCCATTCAGATGTTCCTCGTAGTGCTGCTTCCGCCTTTCGATCACCACACGTTCGTCCGTCAAGATGCTTCCATCCTTATCCCGGCACATTTCGGCTCGCGGCACGAAGCCTTTGTGGGATGCGTTGAGCATCTGATAGAACTTGCGTGTATCTTGAGAACGGCACAGCTGTTCCATCTCATCGCACTCCGCTTCTTCCAGGCGGCGTTTCTTCTCCTGAAAAAGGCTGGTCTGCTGTCTCCGCTTCCGTCTATAACGTTCCACGTTCTGCCGGGTACCTTGCTGCAGCGCGACCGCCCGTGCTGCGTCCTTCTCCTCCAGAATCTGTCTGCACTCTTCGTCGAACCAATCGTTCCGTCGACTTCGACCCATATACCCGACGTTGTTCTCCGCTGCGTCGTTAATGGCTGCTTTGACTGTATTCCAGCAGTCCTCGAGAGGGGCCCCATCGAGCTCACCCTCTTCCGGCAACGCTGCCTCGAGATGCTGCGCGTATGCAGGGGCGACATCAGGTTGCTTCAGTCGCTCTAGGTCGTACCGCGGCGGTCGTCGGTACCAAACATTGTTGATGACGGATAGTTTTGGACGCAGTTTAACCATCACCAGATAGTGGTCAGAGTCGATGTTAGCGCCACGATATGTCCTGACGTCGATAATGTCGGAGAAGTGCCGTCCATCAATCAGAACGTGGTCGATTTGTGATTCTATCTGCAGTGGTGATCTCCAGGTGTACCGATACGGGAGGCTGTGTTGGAAGTAGGTGCTGCGAATGGCCATATTCTTGGAGGCGGCGAAATCAATTAGTCGTAGGCCGTTTTCGTTCGTCAGCCGGTGAGCACTGAACTTTCCAATAGTCGGTCTAAACTCCTCCTCTTGGCCAACCTGAGAGTTCAAATCTCCTACGATGATTTTGACGTCGTGGCTTGGGCAGCTGTCGTACTCACGTTCCAGCTGCGCGTAGAATGCGTCCTTATCATCATCAGTGCTTCCGGAGTGTGGGCTATGGACGTTGATTATGCAGAAGTTGAAGTACCGGCCTTTGATCCTCAACTTGCACATTCTTTCATTGATCGGCCACCACCCGATCACGCGCCATTACATATCGCCCATCACTGTGAAAGCTGTTCCCAGCTCGTGTGTGTTGCTGCAGCTTTGGTAGATGGTATGATTACCTCTAAACGTTCGCACCATTGATCCCTTCCAACAAACCTCCTGCAGCGCTACGATGCCGAATCCACGGTCCTTGAGCACATCGGCGAGTATGCGTGTGCTCCCGATGAAGTTGAGAGATTTGCAGTTCTACGAACCGAGTTTCCAATCGCTAGTCCCTTTTCGTCGCAGTGGTCTTCGCCGATGGTACGGTCCGTACTCTCTTGTTGATTGTTCGTTGCTTAAAATTTTTTAAAGGCTGGCTTGCAGGGCCTGACACCAAACCCCCTAAATTTCAGGAGGACCATTCCTCCTTATTTCCGGTGGACCATGGTGCACAGTTTCACTTAGAGTCCCTCGCTGGCACTCGGACGATGATCAGCCGCCCCTAACATGGAGAACAGACGCTGTTGTGAGCCGATCCTGACATGGAGAACAGACGCTCAATACGATTTGCACCTCCGGAGAGGAGCAAACCCCCCCTTCCCTGTCAGCATACGACCATAGTTCCCACCGGGGTTGGTTACCCGATCTTCCCTAAGGTTGCTCGTATCCCGGCCAGCACCGCGGGGAGGTAGGGATAGGAGTTGCTGGGTAAGAGGCTAAGGACCGCGAGATGGGGTCTATTTTATTCCTTCAGGTACGCGAAGTACCAATGGTACGCTTTACCCAGCATTTGCCGTGCCGTGTTTTTATTACATCTGACGTCGATTGACAACCGTTTGACGTCTAGAATGCGTTGCAGTTATCGAACGGCATTCGTTAACTGAAAAGTAAACATTTTGCAGTTATCGAACGGCTACTGTATAGCCGAAAAGGCGAAATATAGTGCTAATGGTTACCTGGGATTGTTGTTAAATATACCATGTGCAGCTGTAAACATTGTAGTAGATGTTACTATGCGCATTAACAATAACATAATATTAACAACAAATATTTTTATTTCGGCTCAGAGTAAATGATTTATGGGGATTTATGTTTGTTTTCATTTTATTTTTTCATTCTCTCTGGTTGAATATTTTATATTTCACATTAAATTAGAATATTTCATTGCTGTGGAGGAGAGGCTATAGAGTACCTACATTAGGGTCTCGCCGACATTTCTCACCAACACGAACGCAGGTTCGTGGTTGCAAACAAGCCCATTTGATTTTGCCGTGACAGCTGCTCGTGGTTGCAAACAAACTCAGTAAAAGTGTGAGTGAAACGTGCGTGTACGTACACGATCGCTGAAAGCCTAATTTAAAATCTACATAATCACAGAATTTTATTTCTATTTGATACGGATCCTGTTAAAATTGCTGCTCCTCTGCGGCTTTAAATTTAAATTAAAGGCCATCTTACACCTCGGGAAAATTTTTCTCCGGATTTTGATCCCCGTGCATTTTAAATGTGGCCGGGATTTTGATTTTCCGTGCCCAAATCCCGAAAACATCGCATATGCAAAAATGCATGAGGAAAACATCCGCGGACCAAATTCCCGAGGTGTGAGGCTACCTTAAGGCTCGATGCCCACGTAGCGTCATTTCAACGCAGAGTGCACGTGGCGTCAAAAAGACGCAGGTGTGCACCGGGAAAAAGCGGTAACGCAGCGTCACCACGCCGATGTACACCAGCGTTATTTTAACGCTGCGTGCACGTGACGTTAAAAAACCGCTACGTGAGCATCGGCCCTAAGGCTGCCTTACACCTCGGGAAAATTTTCCGCCGGATTTTGATCCCCGTGCATTTTAAATGGGCCGGGATTTTGATTTTCCGTGCCCAAATCCCGAAAACATCGCATATGAAAAATGCATGGGGGAAAAATCCGCGGACCAAATTCCCGAGGTGTAAGGTGGCCTTTAAGGTATTCTTAATTCGGAATTTTCCGGATTAAAAAGTATCAACACCCATTTAAACACATTATGCCGTCAGTTTTCAAATTTTATGCTGTGATTTTGTTTTGGTTCATTTGAATGGATTTGATAGTCGGATTAACGAGAAAAACCCCGATAAAGGTAGCCTCACACCTCGGGAATTTAGTCCGCGGATTTTTTCCCCATGCATTTTTACATATGCGATGTTTTCGGGATTTTGGCACGGAAAATCAAAATCCCGGCCCCATTTGAAATGCACGGGGACCAAAATCCGGCGGAAAATTTTCCCGAGGTGTAAGGTACACTCAGAAATATAATAATTCTAGAATAGTATAAAAACAAATCGGTTTTTATATTTTTGATGTTTATTCTAGGCATAGTTTAAATAATAATCTTCTCAAGTTTATCATTTAATCTTTAATCTAATTCTGCAAAATTATTCAACAAGTGCATTAGTTTGTTTGAAATTGCAGTGAACGCCTTTTTTTTCTTATCTGCTCAAAATAAAATGGCCAAAAAATCCGGGACTAAGGATAAGTTTCGGCAGTTGGCAACTGCCAAGCCTCGACCACAGATGGAGAGAAACGGACGGATTTACGATGTTGTAGGTAACAAACATTTTTAATCGTTTTCCGAAGAAAATTTCGCTTATTGTGCACTATTGGCCATCGATTTCAGATGATGACACTTTGGTTCCGATACCCTTCCTTCCGGACACAACATTCAATATCGAATTCTTATACCACGCATTATGGATACACGATGCAAGGTCTTACCGGACGTGAAAAGCAAGAGCTTCTTGTTGAACGTATTTGACACACCAGGGCATGTCCTTCTAGTGGACGCAGCAAAAGGAGTGTCCTCAAGCTCAAGCATACATTACCGGTTCCTTACATGAAATTCAACAATATCGGAATATATGAGTCGCTGAAAATCATTTAGATGATAAGCAATTGATAATTTGTATTTCGAAGTCCGTCGGTGCCTGCATTGCTTCTGTAGGATCTTTCACCGAATCACTAAAAACATTTTTAATTGCGACTGTTTTGCTCATCGAGAATAAATATTTTTTTGCGAGTTTTTCTATCCTGTTTTTGTTTTGTTTTTGGAAATGATGAATGGTTTCAATAAACCAGAACAAAAGTTGGCCAAGAATACTAATTTCAATAGCTCCACACTATACTATTCTCATATAAATGAAAGTTATACTAACCAAGTATAACCAGATCATAAACGAAGTTGGGGTCAACCAGGCGAATAGCCTATTAGAATGACTTTTAATCTATTTGGTATTATTTTTTTCCAGAGTGTACATTTGTCGGATCAGCGGGGGTATACTGTATTGAAAGATTTTATAAGATTTCCCAACATGATGATGACTGCAAAATGTGAAATTTTTGAACCCGTATGTCCGAGGCATCCTGGCTACGATCTAGTGATGGGATAGACAAAAGGGTGTTTGTCAGTAGCCTGGGAAATTACCATTCGATGTGATTTCTTGGCCTACCGATAACTACCGATTTTTCTACCCACGGTAAAAAATATACACGTCCATGCAAACTGTTCTGCATTTGAATATGCACTACTTTGGAATCAAATCAATATCAATAGCTGAGCTCGTCGAATTCAAAGACCACCACTTCCATTTGACGTGCACAATGTTTTGAACGAGGTTTTGAATATAAAACAACAAAATAAAAAATAGAATTACCTCAGCATAGATTTGAATAACATACCTTTGCTTGAAAGTCCTTCGTCTTATCATGACTCCATCTCACACTTCGAAATATCTCTTGAATAGGCCTTTTCATGTGACACTGCCGAGACTGCACTTGTTTACAACCGCTGAACAGACCTGCAAGTCCGAAGCTGTCACTTTCATAGAAGAACTGTCAATTGACGATAAAATCAGCTGTTTTTAAACGTCTCGTGAAAAGGCCCATTGAGCAGAACAGATGAAAGAACTGTCATCTATTTTTAGAACAACACCAATATCGCTCCACTCTTAAATCAATAGCTTTGAACCTGTGAATTCAATAGCATAGCACTTTCAATTCTAGTGGAGACATTATTGGTGCTGATCGAAGTGCTAATCATTTCAGCATCCAGTGAGTAGCACTTTGATCAACAGTGTTGATGTTATGGAATTGTCTGCATTAAACACACTTGTGAAAGGTGTGACACCGGTGACACCACTTCAAAATCAAACGAATATCATTTTCAATAATAGTGATTGTAAAGTTGATCATTCAATAGATGGAACAGTTGAATTGAGCGTGTTGATTTTTTACCGTGCAGTAAAGCAACCCATTTATCAAGAACTTATCTGGCCACCCTGGAAGTGCAGTTCAGATTCTTGGACGTATACCCTATCGGTTCTATTTATGTGATTCCACCACGAATGACATTTCGTTGAATAATTTCGTTCGTTTGTTCGTATTTTGCAACAGTTTTACGAATACTGAAGAAATTTCAGAAATTTAATTCCTTTTCAAACCAAGTTTTTCCACCATATTTTCCTTTTAATCGCAAAGTGGAATGAAGCTTTGAAGTTTTCCGGAGAAGATGTTTAGTTTTGGCAAGAAACCTGTCGCTCCGAAGCGGGACAAAAAGCGCGATCCATCCGACGTATGTTTTCACTGCCCTGTCAAAGGATTAGTCATCGCTTGGGATCTGATTCTAATCTCGATTTCTTACAGCTCGGACTGTTCGGCATTGGAGACGATATCGCGGGTATCGGTGATGACGACGATGATTTGGGAGATGACGGGGATGACGGCGATTTGGAGGCGGAACTGGCTGCGATAGCCGCAGGGTCTGGTGCTGGAAGAAAAAGTCGACCGAAGCAAAAGCCGAAAGGCAATATTGTGGCACCTGAAGCACTGGATGCGATGGTAGCCGCCAGTTTGCGCGACGTTGGTAGTGACGAGGATCTTTCTGACGGCGATGACGATTCTGATTTATTGAATGAACTGGCAGAGATAGCAGGCGGAAATGCCGTTGACGAAGAACCAGATCTAGACAGAGCGTCACCTCCAAAGCGAGCAGCTTCCAGTGGATCGGCAATAAAGGACGTGATCAAATCTAGGATCGAAATGTACACTATTGCAGAACAGAATGCTAAAAAAGCAAACGACTCGTCCAAAGCTAGGCGGTTCAATCGAGGACTGAAAACCCTCAAAGATTTATTGAAACAAGCAGAGGCTGGCAAGACGGTGGATCCCAATGATATACCTCCGGAAGTAAGTGTAAAATCGACATCCTCCGAACCAAAACCGGATCCACCAAAGGAGGATAAATCTCCAGATGTTCCTATAGTTCCAACCAGAAGGGCTCCTGCCCCTCCTCCTCCCGCAAGTCCTGCGCCAATCTTTGAAGCAACGTCTGTAGAAAAAGAATCTGAACCTAAATCAGAACCCCAGTCTGATCCGCAATTATCATTGCTGAATACGAGAAAAATGCAGTATAAGACCGCTGCATTGGAAGCGAAAAAAGCAGGAAATACAGAAAACGCTATCCGATACATTAAGATAGTTAAACAGTTTGATTCGGTTATTCAAGCTCTTGAAAACGGACAGGAAGTAGACCTTAGTAAAATGCCACCACCTCCTGCTGAACTCGATAAAATGTCTACAGCGACTCCGCCGCCTGTGCCTCCTCGTGCGAAGAAAGAGGAAGATCAAACACAAAAAGATGCCGAAGTGCCTAACGTTAGTAACATTTCTGTTCCGGAAGAGCCTGATCAGCCCGATGAAGAAGAAGTTTTGATCCAAGCTTCCAGTATTGGTGAAGCCTTGCAGCAAAGGTTGGAAAAGTATCAATCCGTAGAAAAGGCGGCCAAAGATGAAGGGAACGCTTCCAAGGCACGACGCATCGGGCGAATTGTTAAACAGTATCAAGACGCAATTAAGCTTCACAAGGCTGGGAAACCGATTCCTATCGATGAACTTCCCACTCCGCCGGGTTACGCACCGATTCCCGTAGATGAACCCCCGAAAGTAGCTGCGAAACCTGTCCCACCGCCGAGGCCATCTCCACAGGTGACACCAGTGGTATCGCCTGTTGCAGTTCCCGTTGCCGGTATGTAGTAATTAAATTTGAAAGATAAAAGAAGGAACGATTTCAAATCTACTGCCATAATAATAACTTTAAACTTTTTTTATCAGGTCCCAGTAAAGTACCGAAGCCACCTCAAACGCAGAACGAAAAACAAATCGCTTTACTGTTGGAGCGCCAGAAGGAATTCAGAAAGGCAGCCGTCGAGGCCAAAAATGCCGGGGAACTCGAAGAAGCTAAGGAATACCTCCGAGTATTCAAGGGTTTGGAAAAGTTAATTGATACCGCCCGGGGTGGTATCCCCATCGATATGAGCACCATCCCGATAGCGCCATCGAAGCGATCTTCGCTGGAGGATTCCTTTACGGTCGTTGCCGAAGAGGATTGCACGCCCACGGATGACGCGGATGTCGATCTGAACACTCGACTCGAGGAACAGTTGTCCAAACAGCTGATCATGTGCAGGAACACCAGGGATCATCACCGAGCGATGGGCGATGTGGCGGGTACGAACCGATTCGAGAACTTAGCCTTGAGCGTTCAGAAGGATCTGGACTTTGTGAGATTAGCACACAGGAAGCGACTTCCGGTTCCCAAGTTTCACTACGAAATGAAACAGTTCAACGTAGTCAAATGCAACACGGATTTGAGCGACAACGAAGTGGAAGTCTTGATAGCTAGGGGAATCAACTACAACGTTCCAAATCCAAAGGAAGTGGATACTTTTGTGAAACTAGAGTTCCCCTATCCGACGGTTTGTTATGAGTCTCAGTCGTTGCAATGTGGGTATTGACTGTGTTTTTAAATTTCCAGGACGATCCTTTGAAGGTGAAAACAGGGCTTGTGAGAGATACGGATAATCCGGAATATAATCATCGACAGAGCATTGAAATACAAAGGAGTCTACGAGCGTGTCAGCGGATATTCAAAAGACAATCTCTGAAATGCGAAGTGTTTTCGAAAGGGTAAGCATTTATTGTTTTATATTCCTCCAATGGATTTCGCCTGTTCTTTGTATGGCGCGAACTGTTGTCTATCCTGTTCTCAGATTTATATGAGTTTTTACGGTAGTATACAAGAAGATGCATGTCAATCAATCTAGAAAGTGGAAAAGAGGGACTTATCTACGACTATGCTGAAGTAATCAGAAACTTAGTATGCTGGTGCCCTCCATGGTACTTCATACTAGCTATACTGCCCATGATCGCATATTTGTAACATTTGCATTTTGGTTGATTTTGCAAATTGTTTGTCAATCCTCCACACAAACTCAATCATTTCCAGCTTACCACAGATAAGCAAGATAATAAAGCCTTTTTTACTATTGTGGGATTAGATGCAGGTCAATGAGCTTTCTGAACGAAATACAAGTGTTACAAATATGCGATCATTGGCAGTAATAGTTGATGCAGAAGTATAAAATAGCTAATGTCGCTTGATTTGGCGCAATCAACATCTAGTTTCTGCGGTCAAAGTACCGGTACTATTATAAGTGTCAATCAAAATAAAACATTCTCTACAAAAGTTATACCCAGCGTTTTGAGCGTGATGGATGTGATCAATATGAATCAACTAAAGGAATCGAAGTGTGTGTGCATGTCATCCTCTACTCCTCGCCCAGCTGGGGGCGTTGGTCAAGTATTATTATTATTTATTTATTCAGACTAAGGCCGAAATGGCATGTGCCAGTCTTCTCCATTCGGCTTCGTCCATGGATACACTTCGCCAACCACGCAGTCTACGGAGGGTCCGCAAGTCATCTTCCTCCTGATCGATCCACCTTGCTCGCTGCGCACCTCGCCTTTTTGTGCCCATCGGATCGTTGCCGAGAACAATTTTCACCGGGTTACTGTAACATCCGAGTATCTATTACTTCGAAACGGCTTAGATTTCTTAATCACGAACAAAAAATATACGCGTTTTTTAAAGTCTCTATGTTTTGCCTTTGCCGTGTTGACTGTTGAAGTCCTCATCTAGTAGGGTGACCATATGAAATTTTTCCAAAGGAGGACAATTCACCAGAATTGAGCGAAAAAGGAGGACATTTGGTTTAAAAAGGAGGACATTAAAAAATATCCATCGATTTTAAGTTTTTCATATGATTAAGAATGTTATATGTGTTAGATTTTTGCACTCTAAAGTCTATTGGAAGAAGTTTTTGTAAATCGAGGCAAATACAACACAAACACAATACTTCTATTTTAATAACATAACAGATTACTTTATTAAGTTCGATGAAACGTTTTCGACTATCATTATAGTCTACATAAAGCACTTTCTAAGTATAAACTACCAGCAACCTCTTTTTAATAGAAAGATTTTAGCTTCAACTTATTTTAAAATCAGTTGCGAACAAATGTTGAATATTATTATGCTGGCATTTTCAGCGATATTTCACAGAATTCTAACAAGTATCATTGTTTATAATTCTGAATGTTTATTGCTAAAATAAACAACAGACCGAACATTAGGTTCTATAAGGACCAGGTACAAGATACTTAGTTGTCCAGCGAGTTTTTTTTCTTGAATGCCATTGAGAATCACAATTTAAGGTGGTTATACAACAAAGCCACAAATCAGCCATCTTGGAAACCACGTGCTTTTTCTAGAGGTTTTTCAAGAGCACGAATTGAGAGAACCACAACGCCCATATGGTTGAAACATCCGTAGATCGTTTGCTTACTTTTGCTAAACAATCGACTTTATTTTCAGCATTATACGAACATTGTTACGCTAGATTTGTATATTTAATAATACAAGTAGAAAACGTGTGGTAAATTTGAAATTCACCACATGGCTTGATTGTATAATCACCTTAAGGCAGGTGAATTAGAATGATACCGTTAACTGTTTGACCATAAAATTCTCGATTGAACACATTCTAAACTGTTTAGATTAGTTCTAGGTATTTCTATTCAATTCTAGCCAGGGCTAGGTGGCTGCTCTCTGCCTCATATATTCAAGAAGCATACCGTGCAATGCGTTTTAAAGGCAAAGTGATGGGTGTTTACTCGTAGAAAAATTTGAGAAGCATTCGCATTTTTTTTTTCCTAATCCATTTTTCACAATCCCGATGCTTCTGATATTTTTACCCCTGTATTACTGTAACTCACGGCGTTGCAGTCTTGGATAATCAAAACGAATGTTTTAGATTTTTCCCGACGATACACCAACATCAGTCGAACCTTTTTTTTTTGTCTTTATTAAGGAGACTTTCAGCCCGAGGCTGGCTCGTCTCCGGAGTCGAACCTTCTACATCATTATTGCATTATTTTATTCCAAAACTTTAAGGAAAATATTTCAGAATTAAAAACAGAAACGCAAACGTGTAGAATGTTTTGTTACTGGACTTCTGTTGTATTATGGTTTGTTAAACTAGATTTTTTTTTCAGCAATAGTTATATATGCAACTATTTTTTCAAAATTTCCAAAAAGGAGGACATTTTAGCGCAAAAGGAGGACATCTGGTTTTTAATGAAAAAGGAGGACATGTCCTCCTTTAGGATACCATATAATCACCCTATCATCTAGGGATTCTTCCCCATAAACTTGTTCCAATCTTCTTTTAATTTATATTTCCTGTTCCTTTCTATTTTCACTTCCTTTTTCATCAAGTAAATTATAAAAACTCAAAGGTGCAGCCCAATCGGGTTGTACGCAAAAGTGACGTAGGACTACGTAGCTATTCGAAATTGATAGTATTTGCCATAATAATTTGTGTCGTTTTATTAACATTGAGAAAACTGCTCGGAGGCCAACTGAATCAAGAAGTCGAATAGTTGTTCCCAGTTGGATGGACTTCGAGTCTCTAACCGTGGAATTCCCAGTAAACCACATATCGTATATGAAATGATAAATTGTATCGCATATATTGCTATTTTCTTTCACACTCGTATATGACTGCTTATAAAGATGGCTAAAATATGATTATTATTGTATAAGAAACCAGTGTAAGCAATATTTACGATTGCGTTTATGGAAGTCATAAACCTATATAAACAATATCAGTTTTATCGGATCAAATCGGAAATATCGTTTATGTATACAAATATTGTCATGTAAATCATATACCGATGTGCGTTGTACGTATATAGTTTCCACCTTCTGCGCGTTGAGCACTTAGCCACTGAACCTTACTGAACCTAT
This sequence comes from Armigeres subalbatus, assembly GCF_024139115.2. Classification (NCBI taxonomy): domain Eukaryota; kingdom Metazoa; phylum Arthropoda; class Insecta; order Diptera; family Culicidae; genus Armigeres; species Armigeres subalbatus. The sequence goes on from NC_085141.1 coordinate 277,323,277, forward strand.
TTAATTTCCAAATTACTTACTTCACTCCATCCGATATGCCAAAATTCCGATTATTGCCGGTGTACTTTTTGGCTGCCAGCCATTATCGCTGAATATCTGCATTAACAATTAATCGAACAACTAAAATGTAATTGAGTTGTAAACACTGTTCGAGAGTAAACACATGATGAAAGACATTACTGATGGTGACATTTTATAATCGTTTGGAATGATGCGCAATCGTTGTTATGTACGAACATTATCAGGATAATCATAATTTGTTATCATATACGATTCAGCCACATTTGTACGTACAACAACAAGGCATCCGAATCGTATCAATGTAGTTCATATCGTACACTGTAGCTCTTGTCAATAATAAATCTCCACCTAGATTATGATTGTCAAAATTTTGCTGCTTTTCAAGAGTTGCGGAGTAGCGCAAGGGTAGAGCATCAGCCTTTAGTTCCAGAGGTCAAATGTTCGAGACAGGGTTGTTACCATTTATTTTTCCAAATATTCACTAAGTCGTATAAATGTTCATGAAAACTCGAGAAAATCGTTATTTAGCACGTATATGGCCTCCACTTTAGTGGGTATATAGCGATTTGGTGCATTATATACACAATATCTTATGTGTATATGATGACCTATATCAATAGCAATAGGTATAAAAATGTTGACTGGGTCTGCTATGCGTAAAATCTTGTTTTTTTCGATAATAAATAGTTGAAAATCAGTATTTTCAAATAAATACAAAGAAGCGTTGACTCATCCTTGATCGAATGGTCATGGAAAAAATGGAAAAAGAATGGAAAAAATTGAAAATCCATCGAGAAACGGCTTAGATATTAAAGTTTAAAGTCTATCATATTTTCGTGACGGTCCCAGATTTTCGCAATCGTAAAGTGTACCCCAATATAGAAAACACAGACGTAGTCCTACGTCAAAAGTAGTCAGTGAAGATGCTAACTGAGCCTACGTTCTGTTACCTGTATCAATTATTGATGGAATAGTCCTTTCGAAAATAAGTCAAACGGTTGATTGCGGATGTAGTCCCCGAGGGAAATGTCTGTTAAAAGCTTGAATCTGAAACACTTTGAATCGATAAATTAGAGAATTTATCAAGGTTTTTTCACGGTTTGATTTTAGCCGATTGTGACCAGTGGTGCAATTTATCAACAATGCCTGCTGAGTGTGATTCTTTTGTTTTGTATTTTTCTCTGCTCCTCTTCGCCTATGACGGTGTCTTTCAGTAAGTAAGACAAAGCAGGAGTAGATTAGCTTACTCGGTTTGCCAAAAGCGGGCTGAAGCTGATGATCATTCACCACAAATCTCCTGTCATTGTCTTTCAAGTGATAGTATTCACCCATGCAGCGAGTGAACTGAATGGACTGTCACTGCGGGCTGCGTGTGCAATGAGAAGAGATGTCTTTGGTTTACTCTTTCTTTGATTGTTGCTGCTAACCATTTTCAGTTTTCACTGTTAGGAAGTGAGTGTGAAGAGGATATGGTAATGGTATCAATTTCAACAAATTTCAGTCACTGAGATTGAGAATTCGCACCACTGATTGTGATCCTCATCATCAATAAAACAATGAATTACCCTAACCAAACAAATCACAAACAAATCGAAGAAAATTCAAGTGGTATCCATCCCATCCAACCGCGTAAAAAAAAACCTTGATGAGATTTGTCATCATTTCCTATAGTTCAATTCTGAATTTCGGCGCCCCCTAAAGGCCTGGCGCCTTTTTTTTTTTTTTTTTTAACGAAGGTAATGGAAATCTGCAAACAGACACCTGGGGAGGCGAACCCAGGTAGTGTGGGGATGGGATCACCACTCCCGACCCACTAAAACCAACTCCTTCCTCTCCAGTCATTCCCCCGGCCCGCAATTAAGCAATACTTCGGGGGATGACTATTGGGCATTGCGCCCCCTCCATGACGTACACAAGTGCACGTATGCGCCTCAACTCTTCGACACTCCCCATGCAACACATTTGCACAAGACATACTGGCACCACATGTGCCCCAACACTCACCTGCCTATGCCGCTTGAATGACTACAAGGAGAAGACCAGGTACCCTGCAGGGGGTACCCCCATGCCGCCATCTCACAACATAGACAGTCCTCATTCAGTATGGTGCTCACCCCGTCCTGCAACAGAATGGCACCACTTGTCTACCAAGCCGGAGGCGACCCTAGGTTGGTGGCTCCTATGCCGCTCCTACCTCAGCTACGAGGCAGACCCTTTCATGTCTCCTATTTCTGAGGTGCCGCAGAGGCATCAACCCCCTGACACTTCTGCCTGTCATAGCGAGACTTTCGTGTCCCCTACTTCTGAGGTGCCGCAGAGGTATCTGCCCCCCGACACTCCTGCCAGGCCTAGCGAGACTTCACTCATTCCGTCCCTGACAGCCGGATCACACTACTGCCTAAGCAGCCACTCTGACCATACGTACCATGCGAGTCTAACTTGTGTGCTCGCTCATACATTCAGTCCCAATCGCTTGCACCACTTGTGCACCACTCTCTTTGACATTCAGTCACTCACTCAGTGGGGGTTGTAATACCCCCATCTCCCATTTTTATCCACTCTGTGCACCTCCTGTGCATCGTTTGGGCGTGGAACACCCGGCACGTCACGCGTGCCTAACACTCCCCTACCCGGGCTTTGATACGGCCAATAGGTCTGAAGGACGGGTACTTTGCAGATAGCACCCACCTATTGACATTTCGAAGCCCAGATAGTCCTCAGCCATTGTGGTGGTCTCCCCATCCTGCAACGGGGTGGCACCACTTACCTTACATGTCTCCGATTTCTGAGGTGCCGCAGAAGCATCAACCCCCCGACACTCGTGCCAGACGCAGCGAGACTTTCGTGTCCCCTACTTCGGAGGTGCCGCAGAGGTATCTGCCCCCCGACACTCCTGCCAGGCCTCACCAGACTTCAGTCATTTTAACACTACCGACCATGCGTACCATGCGATACTTACTTGTGTGCTCATCCATACACTCGGTCCCTCACTCTGTGGGGGTATTACGAGTAATACCCCCAACTCCCGTTCGCTTGCACCACATGTGCACCACTTGGGGGTGTGTGGGTACCACCCACTGCCACCCGCTTGCCACCGAAGCAGCCCTCACTCTGTGGAACCTCCACAGGCTCCGTTAACGGCCTGGCTAATTGTTTCACCCCCCAGGTCATTCATCCCTTCAGCACGGGTCGCCTGACACCTTGGGATTCGGGGTTAGGGACTTGTATGCTTTAAGCGGCACACGGTCGCTTGATAAGGTTTGCTTGCGGATATGTGGTTTTTGGGAGGGATTTAAAAGCCCCCCCTGTTAACCCCACCACCTCCTAGGCAGAACCCCCTGACTCACAGACAGCTGGGGAGGGGTCGTCAAGCCCTTGGACATGGTCCCTGCTGCCCCCAGGCCTGGCGCCCTTGCGGGGGCCAAACTGGCCAACCACACGCTACGGCGCTGGTTACCAGCTATTCGGAGAGATTCCAGTACGATGGGTGATCTCAAGACGTTGTAACAGTACGCAATCACATTGCTGAACGCCGCCTACAGGGTGCTACAGGTCGGACTCGATTATCCGGAGTATCGATTTTATTTTCACTCCGGATAATCGAATCCTCCTCCGGATAATCGAATCACTACAAAAAAAAAATCAAATTTGCAATTAAATAACAGAAAATTGTTTTATTTTATTTCCATTGGTGTAGTCAAAATTTATTTGAGAAAAACATTGATAATCCACCTAGCGGAATCGGTGACTTTCTGGTAAAATATGGAAAAATAGTATTTTTGCCAAAACATTTGAGTCTATAGTCAGATTCAGTCAATTTTCAATATGAAATGATAAGACAGGATTCCCATTTGAATGCAACTTGATGGTTGACAATAGGTGTTAATAAAATAGCTAGACTATTTAAGTTTTTTGTAGATGAGCTGCTGAAATTCCTTGATTATGATGATTCCCTGATTCCCGAATCCTAATCTTCGTCCATCCTTAAACATTGTAAACCTAACCTCGAGTCACCACGAGTACGTTTGCTTATTTCCCTCTCTTACTACAGTGTTGACCCGATTTTGTCACTCCCCGATTTTGTCTACCCCCGATTTTATCACGTTTTCGACCCGATTTTATCACGTCCCAATTTTGTCACGTTTTCGACCCGATTTTGTCACCCCAAAAAATTTTGTCTTTCTTTTTATTTTCGTAAATAATACCAAAAACAACATTGATTTTAATGAAATAACTTTCACCGCCCGTAGTTTAATACGAACGACTTCTGAGTACCTGGGAAATATTATGTAAGCAATTTCGATAAGAAATAACGGGTACCGTTCACGCATTTGGTCTCTCCAAGGCATAAAATGATTTATATTTGTGGAATGAATTAAAAAAAATTAAAATTTTTTTTTCCAATTTTGTCACATACCCAGGTTTTATCACCCAAAATTCACCAGGGGGGTGATAAAATCGGGATATTACTGTAATTTAATAATAAGATTATGTCGATTGTACATATCTCAAAGAAACGTGGCTCCGTAAAGTGTTATACACGCCTCAGCCTACCAAATAAACGAAATTGGATAAGTACCGCAAAATGGGTTGGATGTTGTGCACTCAAAAACACAGACATCACCTCAATTCGCTGACCATAGACGGTCGGTATATAATACTTTGAATCTCCTAGCCATCTAAAATAATGTTAAAAATTTAAAGATAATTTGGGAGATTTCCTCTGGAAGCTGCAAGGGGTCGCCGTGTTCACAACTTAAAATTTGGTTTTGCTGAAGCTGTTAACTAAACCTAAACTCTGCTTACCTAAATGAACGTCCATAAATTACATAAGGGGTCGTACACATATTACGTAAGCATTTTTTCTGGGTATTTTGACCCCCCTCACCCCATGAAAGATTTTTTTTATACAAAAGATTTTTTATTTATATGGTGCGTAAGAAAATGACGGACCCCCTCTCCCCCCATAAGTGCTTACGTGATATGTGCACGGCCCCTAAGTGTGACAATCCATGCACAATTTTAAAAGGATTGATATAAAAAGTTTGATTTTTGCATTACGAAATCAATGGATTATAGGGGGATATTCTGCAAGATAAATTCCTTTGCAAAACCTCCAATTGTAAGGAGATCGGTTCTGATTACGCATTTATACTTGTTTTACACATGGTCCTCAATGGCAATTGTACTAGAACAAACCGTTTTATCACATCGTCGTTGGGGAAATATTTCTCTGCGCTTTTTTCGCATTTGTATCCGGTGATGAGCAATTATTTTTTCATGTCTTGTTATGATCGAAGAAACTCGAGGCTTCTTGTCTATCGTCGTTAATATATATTAAAAGCGAATTCTGCCATCCTTGTTATGCACCCAAACTATGGCGGTGAGGTTACGCTTTCATGTGTCGAATGAGTAACTGCTTCATCAATTATGGAACCACATTGGATTGATATAAATAGTAAATCTGAAGATGTTGTCTCAAATGCAACAGCTTAATTGACAATCGATCAAGAAATTACATGGCAGAAAAAAAAGAAAATAGACTTCCACGGGAAAGTACTTGAAGCGAGAAGTTTGTGGACATGTTCTAGAGAAAATAGTTTATTCATGTAATTAAGATTAAATAGATAAAACACCCCTACTGCAGTCCCTACCATTCCAGCTATGTTCATGTTTCTTCATATAATCATATTTTGTATGAATATGGCAGTAATATATTCATTTCAATTCATGGATTTGACATACAAGCCTATAGTCAAATTTCAATATACAAAATAGTCCCTTTTCAACCCCCTCGAACAACCTTGATACGTTATTATTTATTTATTCAGACTAAGGCCGAAGTGGCCTGTGCGGTATATAAGAGTCTTCTCCATTCGGCTCGGTCGATGGCTACACGTCGCCAACCACGCAGTCTATGGAGGGTTCGCAAGCCATCTTCCACCTGATCGATCTACCTTGCCCGCTGCGCACCTCGCCTTCTTGTGCCCGTCGGATCGTTGTCGAGAACCATTTTCACCGGGTTACTGTCCGACATTCTGGCTACGTGCCCGGCCCACCGCATTCGTCCGATTTTCGCGGTTTGAACGATGGATGGTTCTCCCAACAGCTGATGCAACTCGTGGTTCATTCGCCTCCTCCACGTACCGTCCGCCATCTGCACCCCACCATAGATGGTACGCAGCACTTTCCTTTCGAAAACTCCAAGTGCGCGTTGGTCCTCCACAAGCATCGTCCAGGTCTCGTGTCCGTAGAGGACTACCGGTCTAATGAGCGTTTTGTAGATTGTCAGTTTGGTACGGCGAACTCTATTCGATCGGAGCGTCTTGCGGAGTCCAAAGTTCGTACGATTTCCAGCCACTATGCGTCTCCGAATTTCTCTTCTGGTGTCATTTTCGGCAGTCACCAGTGAGCCGAAGTACACAAATTCTTCTACTACCCCGATTTCGTCACCACCGATGCAAACTCGCGGTGGATGGCTCACATTGTCGTCTCTTGAACCTCTTCCTATCATGTACTTTGTCTTCGACGTGTTGATGACTAGTCCGATCCGCTTAGCTTCCCTTTTCAGTCTGATGTAGGCTTCCTCCATCCTCTCAAAGCTACGTGATATAATATCTATGTCGTCGGCGAAGCAAAATAGCTGGACGGACTTATTGAAAATTGTACCACTCGTGTTAATCCCTGCTCTTCGTATTACCCCTTCCAAAGCGATGTTGAATAGCAGACACGAAAGACCATCACCTTGCCGTAACCCTCTGCGGGTTTCGAAGGGACTCGAGAATGCCCCTGAAACTCGAACTACGCACATCACCCGATCCATCGTCGCTTTGATCAATCGTGTCAGTTTATCCGGAAAACCGTGTTCGTGCATTAGCTACCATAGCTGGTCCCGATCGATTGTATCATATGCGGCTTTGAAGTCGATGAATAGATGATGTGTGGGCACGTTGTATTCGCGGCATTTCTGCAGTACTTGGCGAATGGCGAACACCTGGTCCGTGGTGGAGCGTTCGCCCATAAAACCCGCCTGGTACTGCCCCACGAACTCCCTTGCAGTTGGTGCTAGTCGACGGCATAAAATTTGGGAGAGTACCTTGTAGGCGGCGTTCAGCAATGTGATTGCGCGGTAGTTGCTACAATCTAGCTTATCGCCCTTTTTGTAGATGGGACACACGACACCTTCCATCCACTCCTGCGGCAAAACTTCCTCCTCCCAAATCTTGGTAATGACCCAGTGCAGCGCTCTATCCAATGCCTCATCACCGTGTTTAATTAGCTCTCCTGGTAGTTGGTCAACCCCAGGGGCTTTGTTGTTCTTCAGCCGGCCAATCTCCTCCTGGATTTCCTGGAGATCCGGAGCCGGTAAAATTATGTCCTGCGCGCGTTCTCCCAGGTCCATCACCATACCGCCATCTTCGTCTGCCACATCGCCATTCAGGTGTTCTTCGTAGTGCTGCCGCCACCTTTGGATCACCTCACGCTCGTTCGTAAGAAGGTTCCCGTTTATGTCCTTGCACATATCAGGCTGTGGCACGTGGCCCTTACGTGAACGGTTTAACTTCTCATAGAACTTTGTTATTAGCGCGGTACAGTTGCTCCGTCTCTTCACGGTCTCGATCTTCCTGCTGGCGCTTTTTCCTCCGGAAAATCGAGTTTTGTCTGTTCCGCGCCTGTTTATATCGTGCCTCGTTCGCCCTCGTGCGGTGTTGCAGCAATCTCGCCCATGCTGCATTCTTCTCTTCCACTAACTGCTCACATTCTCCGTCATACCAGTCGTTTCTCTGATCCGGGGGCACTGTGTCAAGTGCAGCGGGTGCGGTGCTACCAATGGCGGATCGAATATCTCTCCAGCCATCTTTAAGAGACGCTGCGCCTAGCTGCTCTTCCGTTGGAAGTGCCATTTCCAGCTGCTGCGCATATTCCTGGGCTAGTCTACCGTCTCGTAGCCGCCCAATGTTAAGCCGCGGCGTCCGACTTCGACGCGTGTTGTACACCGTCGAGAGTTTTGAGCGCAGGCATACTGCATACTGTGGTCGATTTGGTTTTCCGTTTCTTGGTTAGGTGATCTCCATGTGGCCTTGTGGATAATTTTGCGGGGAAAGAAGGTGCTTCGGACTACGATTCCGCGGGAGGCTGCGAAGTTTATGCATCGTTGGCCGTTGTCATTCGATACGGTGTGCAGACTATCCGGTCCGATGACCGGTCTATACATTTCCTCCCTTCCTATCTGTGCATTCATGTCACCGATGACGATTTTGACGTCCCGCAGTGGGCATCCATCGTATGTTTGCTCTAGCTGTGCATAGAACGCTTCTTTCTCGTCGTCGGGTCTCCCTTCGTGTGGGCAGTGTACGTTGATGATGCTATTGTTGAAGAAACGGCCTTTAATACTCAGCTTGCACATCCTTGCGTTGATTGGCTGCCACCCAATCACGCGTTGGCGCATCTTACCCAGCACTATGAAGCCGGTTCCCAGCTCATTGGTGGTGCCACAGCTTTGGTAGAAGGTAGCCGCTCGATGCCCGCTTTTCCACACTTTCTGTCCTGTCCAGCAAATCTCCTGCAGCGCCACGACGTCGAAGTTGCGGGGATGTAATTCATCGTAGATCATCCTGTCGCAACCTGCGAAACCTAGCGACTTACAATTCCATGTTCCAAGCTTCCAATCGTGATCCTGTATTCGTCGCCTTGGTCTTTGCCGATTATATCGAGTCGCATTATCTCTTATATTGTTCGTAATGATTGGTTTTCCAGGCGGCTTATTGGGCCTGCGCAATCCTCCTGTCTCGTCGGAGGGCCGTCGTGTCAGGGCTGTTTAGCGTCCCACCTAACACCAGGACTTGGGCTTGTGCGCTTTGAGCGGCACACGGTCGCTTTGGTGGGGCCTACTTGCGGATACATGCAGCTTTTTATAGAGGTTTAACAGGGCCCACTGTCAAACTCCACTACATCCTAGGCAAGCCCCACAACTCGCAGATGGCCATGATACGTCCCATATTGTTAAAATAATATTGAAATTTAAAAATAAAAATAAAAAAACTAGGAAAAAAATACTCCGGATAATCGAGTCTGAAATTCCGGATAATCGAACTCCGGATAATCGAGTCCCCGGATAATCGAGTCTCGGGATAATCGAGTCCGACCTGTAACACCAATTGCAAGGGATTCGTGGGGCAATACCAGGCGGGATTTATGGGTGAACGCTCTACCACGGACCAGATGTTCGCAGTACGGCAGGTATTGGAGAAAAGCCGCGAATACAACGTTCAGGTTCATTCTCGAGTCTTTTCGAAACGCGCAGAGGGTTATGATATGGTGATGTTCTTTCTGTCTGCTATTCAGCATTGCTTTAGAGGGAGTAATACAAAGGGCAGGGATCGACACGAGTGGTACGATTTTCACGAAGTCCGTCCATTTATTTGGTATCGCCGACGACGTAGATACGTAACTTTGAGAGGATGGAATATGCCTACATCAGACTGAAAAGCGAAGCTAAACGGATTGAAATAGTCATCAACACTTCGAAGACGATGTACATTATAGGGAGAGGCTCAAGAGAGGACAATGTAAGCTACCCTCCATGAGTTTGTATCGGTGGGGACGAAATTGAGGTGGTTAAAGTATTCGTGTACTTGGGCTCACTGGTGACCCCCGATAATTCGAACGCATCATAGAAGAAAACCGTACGTACTTTTGTCTCCGCAAAACACTCCGATTGAATAGAGTTCGTCGCCATACCAAACTGACTATCTTCATTTATTTAGTCTACATCTAAACAGATAACACTGAATCAACAGTTTGACGCCACAATACACGGTTCGAGGCCGCATCTCTCCATCCTCGAATACGCCCCACGCTCGCCAAGTCGTTCTGCACCTGGTCTGGCCATCTCGCTCGCTGCGCTCCACGTCGTCTCGTACCTGCCGGATCGGAAGCGAACACCATCTTTGCAGGGTTGCTGTCCGGCATTCTTGCAACATGCCCTACCCATCGTACCGTTCCGGCTTTAGCTACCTTCTGGATACTGGGTTCGCCGTAGAGTTGGGCGAGCTCATGGTTCATTCTTCGCCGCCACACACCGTCTTCTTGCACTGCGCCAACGATGGTCCTAAGTACTCGTCTCTCGAATACTCCGAGTGCTTGCAAGTCCTCCTCGAGCATTGTCCTTGTTTCATGTCCGTAGAGGACAACCGGTCTTATTAGCGTCTTGTACACGACACATTTGGTGCGGTGGCGAATCTTTTTTGACCGCAGTTTCTTCTGGAGCCCGTAGTGGGCCCGACTTCCACAGATGATGCGCCTTCGTATTTCACGACTGACATTGTTATCAGGCGTTAGCAAGGATCCGAGGTAGACGAATTCCTCGACCACTTCGAAGGTATCCCCGTATATCGTAACACTGCTTCCCAGGCGGGCCCTGTCGCGCTCTGTTCCGCCCACAAGCATGTACTTTGTTTTTGAGGCATTCACCACCAGTCCAACTTTTGTTGCTTCACGTTTCAGGCGGGTGTACAGTTCTGCCACCTTTGCAAATGTTCGGCCGACAATGTCCATGTCATCCGCGAAACAAATAAATTGACTGGATCTGTTGAAAATCGTACCCCGGCTGTTACACCCGGCTCTCCGCATGACACCTTCTAGCGCAATGTTGAACAGCAGGCACGAAAGTCCATCACCTTGTCTTATTCCCAGCGCGATTCGAACGAACTGGAGTGTTCGCCCGAAATCTTTACACAGTTTTGCACACCATCCACCGTTGCTTTGATCAGTCTGGTAAGCTTCCCAGGGAAGCTGTTCTCGTCCATAATTTTCCATAGCTCTACGCGGTCTATACTGTCGTATGCCGTTTTGAAATCAACGAACAGATGATGCGTTGGGACCTGGTATTCACGGCATTTTTGAAGGATTTGCCGAACAGTAAAGATTTGGTCCGTTGTCGAGCAGCCATTGCCGGCTTGATAACTTCCCACGAACTCATTCACTAATGGTGACAGACGATGGAAGATGATCTGGGATATCATTTTGTAGGCGGCATTAAGGATGGTGATCGCTCGAAAGTTCTCACACTCCAGCTTGTCGCCTTTCTTGTAGATGGGGCATATAACCCCTTTCTTCCACTCCTCCTGTAGCTATTCATCCCAGTAAACCACATATCGTATATGAAATGATAAATTGTATCGCATATATTGCTATTTTCTTTCACACTCGTATATGACTGCTTATAAAGATGGCTAAAATATGATTATTATTGTATAAGAAACCAGTGTAAGCAATATTTACGATTGCGTTTATGGAAGTCATAAACCTATATAAACAATATCAGTTTTATCGGATCAAATCGGAAATATCGTTTATGTGTACAAATATTGTCATGTAAATCATATACCGATGTGCGTTGTACGTATATCGTTTCCACCTTCTGCGCGTTGAGCACTTAGCCACTGAACCTTACCGAACCTATTTAATTTCCAAATTACTTACTTCACTCCATCCGATATGTCAAAATTCCGATTATTGCCGGTGTACTTTTTCGCTGCCAACCATTATCGCTCAATATCTGCATTAACAATTAATCGAACAACTAAAATGTAATTGAGTTGTAATCACTGTTCGAGAGTAAACACATGATGAAAGACATTACTGATGTTGACATTTTATAATCGTTTGGAATGATGCGCAATCGTTGTTATTTACGAACATTATCAGGATAATCATAATTTGTTATCATATACGATTCAAGCAACATATGTACGTAGAACAACAAGGCATCCGAACGGTATCAATGTAGTTCATATCGTACACACTGTAGCTCTTGTCAATAATAGATCTCCACCTAGATTATGATTGTCAAAATTTTGCTGCTTTTCAAGAGTTGCGGAGTAGCGCAAGGGTAGAGCATCAGCCTTTAGTTCCAGAGGTCAAATGTTCGAGACAGGGTTGTTACCATTTATTTTTCCAAATATTCACTAAGTCGTATAAATGTTCATGAAAACTCGAGAAAATCGTTATTTAGCACGTATATGGCCTCCACTTTAGTGGGTATATAGCGATTTGGTGCATTATATACACAATATCTTATGTGTATATGATGACCTATATCAATAGCAATAGGTATAAAAATGTTGACTGGGCAGTTTCCCAGATTCTGACTATCAATTTGTGCAGGCAAGTGGCTAGCTTTTCCGGGCCCATCTTGATGAGCTCAGCTCCGATACCATCCTTACCAGCTGCTTTATTGGTCTGACTATCTACACTGGCTGACTACACTGACTATCTACAAAACGCTTATTAGACCGGTAGTCCTCTACGGATACGAGATCTAGACGATGCTCGTGGAGAACCAACGCGCCCTAGGAGTTTTCGAAAGGAAAGTACTGCGTACCATCTATGGAGGGGGCAGATGGCAGACGGTATGTGGAGGAAGCATCAACCACGACTCACGAGTTGCATCAGCTGTTGGGAGAACCATTTATCGTTCACACCACGAACATGCGGAAGACTGCGATGGGCCGGGCACGTAGCCAGAATGTCGGACAGTAATCCGGTAAAATGGTTCTCGACAACGATCCGACGGGAAGAAGAAGGCGAGGTGCACAGCGGGCATACTGCGTGGTTGGCCATGGACCGAGCTGAATTATAAATGATAAAAAAATGAAAAATAAATAAATTAATTAAATTTAATGGTAGAAATCGGACCATTTACGAAAATGCATAAATAGATCGTTATTTTTATAATCAAAGTCCTCCGTTACACGTTCGTTCTGGAAATTGGTTCGGAAAGCCCAGATTTGCATAAATCCGTTCTTATTGCCGTTTTTTTTTCTCAGAATTGTACCCAATACTATTTCAGAAATGACGAATCAACAACAACATCCCATGATGCCCATACAGGCCCTTAGAGGCCATGCGCATGAATTACGGCACAATACAAAGTCAATAGCAATCCATGGGGTCCATATATGCCCTTAGAGCCCATGTGCATGATTTAATAATTAAATATGTCCAAACCGGATGTTCTTCCCAAGTAACCAAAAGTTCCTTTCAGAGTACGTTTCTCGCCTCATCAGCTTCACTGAGCTGCTTAAGCGAAAAACGTACTCTTCAAGAAACTTTTGGTTACTTGGGTTAGTTTTCCAAATCATTCTGGAATTCAGACGAATTAGTCTACCAAGTCAACTGGGCTCAATATAAAATCAATAGCAATCCATGTGGTCCCATGTGCATGATTTAAGAATTAAATATGTTCAAAATAGATATGGGCAAAACAGCTCATTGCAGTGAGCGGATCTGATCCATTCAGCTCATTGAACAGAGTCAGCTCCTTAGATCAGCTCTTCAGTTCTTTAATGTTACATATATTAAAAAATAATTTTTGATATTATTATTTTGATTTAAATTATTGTTCAAAAATTTGAAATTTTTTGTAATTCATTCATTCATTCATCATTCATCTATTTGCCTCACTTTGAAATTTTTGAAATTTTAAAAATTTCTTTTGAAAAACCGTCAATTTTAAAATAATAACATTTATTACGCTTTTTCTGACTGTCTAGTTTTGAAGTTTAGAAGTTCATTTAGAATCATCACATTTATTTCGGGGCGACAAAAGGCAGTTTCTGGACAGTTAGGATTCAGTTTTTATTCTTAAGAGAATGTCTAGAATAATATTATATTTTGATGAGCAATAACAATGCCATCCTCCATTTTTCATCACGAGCTTTATTAGTAGCATAGGTTATCATACTCCTAATATACTTAATTCGGTGGGCACGCTTGGAACACATTTTTTACTTAAGTTCGACCAAAATTGTAGAATTTAATTGATTTGTTTTAATTCAGTTTAATTATTTTAATCTTTCTGCGTCTAATGGTGAGGTATTTGTTCCCTCACCCCTTCTGCTCCCTCCTTTTCTATTTTATGTTTCCAAACTTAAACCAACGTGATCACACTAATAATCCTAATAAACTGCACATACCTCTATCATATCAATCTACATACAAGAAGCGAAAATCAACAGAAAACGGATTTCAATCATTTCCCTTCTACCATAAGTAGGTATAAATCATCTAAGCTAAATATAATAAACTCTATCGTAGCGATCCCGAACTGTCTAAACATCTATTATGAACATAAACAAAACCGTTTCTATCTCTACAAACATTTCTCTAATAAAAAGGTTCCATAGCAGTCGCTAGAGCCGGAAGCGGTCAACAAGCCGCTCCATACTCTCCTCCTCTATCTTCTATTATCTCACAAGTTTACTACCCTGAAACTGAACTGTTTCGGACCCCTTATGGGTCTGAAGCAGAGGACGGGACGCTCGAGCCTACCAGTCAGTGGATGGAAAGGTCCGTTGTGATAAAGGGTCTATCACAAGCCTCGGATAACCTGGAATAAGTTTTTCACGAGTCGAGTTCACATTGATATCATGAGTTCTATAAATTAATCGTCACGTTGAAAATTTAAGCCAGCAGTGTAAACGTATTGCCTAATGTCATACAACGTAGATTGGCCACGGCCCGGGGATACGTTGAGTATAACAAGAATAACAAGGAAAGCCCAGATTTGCATAAATGAAGTGGCACTTGATATGTTAAAGAACAATTCCACTGAACATTTAATAATCGCACAATGTTCTGTGTATTTTTTCTTTAACTGCCGTTTTTGCGAATTTGGACTTAATCGGACTTTACGAACCAATTTGCAAAATGAAACGAGTGACGGAGGTGCATTTCCTTTATATTTCGACAGAAAACATCAAATCAAATGCACCAGTTTATGCAACAACCGATGTGCTGAATTATCCAGAGATTGATTTTCTCAACCAAAGGCATAATCCAGCTTTTTTTCGCCCCATAGGCTGGGACAGTGCAATGGTGATCGCCCATACAAAGAAAGTCATGTTTTTTTTTAACTTTCAGATCTTGCTTTTATCCTCATATTTAAATGAACAGAAATGCATTTGTTTCATGTAAAACAAGCTCAAAGCATTTAGCACCTCAACATGTGTACCGTCGTGGCACTAATGTTCTTAGATAAGTCAAATGTTAAGCTATCTATCAAGCACCCGTTCTATCATCATCATAGACATTTCGTTTTGAAAGATTTGAAAAGATTTCAGTTAACTACATAGGACTTTCAGATATTAATTTTTGTCGAGCAAAAATTTTGCACACGAAATGTTTTGCATTGATTTTGCTATTTGAAAAAAAAAAATGAACTTTTTTAGGAAAATGGTAGATTTTCTCTCCTTTTCTCTTCCGTCCCATTTTCGGTTGCGTATGACGAAACACGTCCTGTGTGTGCTCTTGAAAAACGAATCTTCCTTTCGGCGTGCGTGAATGGTGAATCGTGCCCTATCCATCCGCTGATATAACGAACGATATGACAATGAACGGCGCCGTTCTCAGATGTTGGGGTGCTGGATGCTTTCCATGCTGCAGCTGTGTTTGTCCATCATCCAGGTCCAGGTCTAGTATTTTTTCATCCTCCTGTTTCAGAGGTTTTCTCCGCTCGGACACGCTCATCGGGACGGTTACGATTAAACTGCAGCCACTGGAGGTGCAATGCGAGATTCATGATTCATTCCCGGTGAGTACTTTTAATTTCGGGACATATTTTACTTTGTTGTTCTTGGGTGAAAAAAATATGAAAATGTTTTATCGCTTAAAAGTTCATGCTTATTTTGTTCAACGCACAGATAATTTCCCCAGATTTCAAGCGTTTCAACTACATCACGTTTCTCTGAAAGCGTTCCACGAGTTTCTGAAAGGAATGACAAATATCCCTAATGCATACTTTTTTTCTCATCTTTTCATATCAACTGGAAACTGCGTGCAACCGAATGGTGTCCATTTCTTTGTCTGGCCAACTGCATCTAGCTGATGGACGGTCGTAAAACAGTCGGCGGCAAGTTGGAAGTGAAGATACGTGTTCGGAATCCGATTCTAACCAAACAGATCGAGCAGATAAACGAAAAGTGGCTGATTATCGATGCATGAGTTCAGTAACCACCAGCACGGAGAACAGACATCGAAGTTAGGATAATTTTCGGTAGCAGCATGTTTGCAATCCTTGGCGGTGACGATAACTATTTTACGATCACCATTAACCATCGACATAGTAATTGAGTGATGCCAGCACTTTCAACACTTTTTAAATTCGATTAGAACGTCTGTGCTCTGTGCCATCAGGACCTCAACACAGCCAGAGCCGCTTACCACAATAGGATGCATTTGCTATGCTGCGGTGCGACAGCTTTGGTTGTTATCGAACTGCTAAGCTACGAACGATGTGAGATTTACTAGGGAAAATCGGAAAAAATGGGAATGGAATCTAAACAATCGGTACTACTTATATAACCACTATTACAAGATCTGTGTGATTCAGCAGGACATTGGACGGTAAGGGTACCACAAGACCATCGAAACTGCGTGATTGAAACAATCGATATGGTAGCAAAAATACGCTTTAATCTTTTGTTGTATGTTGAAGAACGGACTGTTAGTTGCGGTATGTTTACGTGAATGGACCACTTTACATCGTAAAGTGTACCTTTGATATGAATAAAAGTGCTTAAATTAAAAACAATGTGTGTGTTTTGTTTTTTTTTTCATTTTTGAAAGAAATCCTAGAATTAATTGAAGAGCTGTAGCAATGATATTCAACTTTACGATTAAAATAAAGCATGTCTGGAGCTTTTTTAAGATGTTATGAAAAATATATTTACATGGTGCGTGACGATTTTCTGCAGAAAACTTCAAAACTTTTTTTTTCAAATTGCATAAGTATTGGAGAAGTGGTATTTTTGTTTTGTTTTTGGCGATTAACGACATTTTTCAGAACAGCATAATCATTTATACCGTGCCATGCCCTATTACCGTGGGGTTAAGGACGTGTCCACAATAAATTCGCTATATAAAATTCAATTTGTAACAATCATCCTTGAAAACTATGTCACTTTAATCAATATATAATTACGTGATGGCCCACCCGACACCGACCAACCAGCACCGACCAAACCGATAGATCAGCAATAAAGGAGTCAGACCACACGAGCAAAGTCCAATGACCAGCGACCCAGATGTGATATGCCCCATCAGCAGTTTTAGTATACAAATAGCCGGTTCGAACCCCCGATCAATCTCTTTTTAGTTCAGGTACTTGAGGTAATAGGTAGTTTGTAAGAAGTGTTGAGATGTTATTAAGTGAAAATCGATAGAATAAAATATTTTTTTTAATGAAACGTTGAGTGTAAACTCATTATTGGCGCTGTAGCAGTTCGGTAAAGTTGAAAAGACTTGTGTTTATAACAGTGGAATAGTAGTGCACAAAAAAACGCTACTCAAGTGGTTCCCGCTAACGCGTCTGCAGCTGAAGGATTACATCCGCTGTGAAGATTTGAGGATCCCCCCGGCACAAAGAAAATCAACTGAACCAAGAGGACACCGGTAAGTAAATTTGAAACTTTTACATACTTTTACTTGTGTTGTGAAGTGATAATTTACGAAATTCTGGATCGGCACTACTAGATAGACCGAACAGACAGTGTAGAAACATTGATTCAGTACTACAAGATAGGCCGATTATTTGTTTGTTAGCCCTAGCCCACCACTCAGTCGAGCAGCGAGCAAAGGCGACATTAATTCTACATTCCCTACACTTGAAAAAACAGCGAGCAACGAGCTTACGTTTGTTTTTACTCCTCCTCCCCCCAATCAAAACAGCAGCGGGTGCGCATTAGGCTTCGTTAGCATAAAGCAAAGTTTGCAGCTACGATAGCCAAGTACAGCTACTATTTGATAATTCAATGCCGAAAATTGTCAGTGACAAGGCATTAAAACAAGCAAGGAAACAGTTGAATATTACATTGAAAAATATTCAATCTTCAGAGACAGAAGATAGCTTGGATTCGGACGACTCCGGCGACCTTTCTCATATCCCCCTAAAAAGTAACATTATCCCTCCGATTTCAAATCTGTTCATTTCCGAAACCGTAGAAATGGAACAAGCTCTGACTCAAATGATGGACCAACTCTGTCAAATTAACGTACAGGGGTTAGGCAAAATGATTGAGATAGGCAAAATTTGGCCCAAATTCAAATCATTATAACTTTTTGAAAAATTGATGTAATTGGACAAAACCGGAAGCATTCAACGGCAAATTTAGTCAAGATTTAGGAACATGTGCGGTCAAGAATACTGGCCACCGGACACCGGAGATGTTCCGGATTTTCGGAGGCCATGTCAAAAACACATTTTTTCTGCCGCTCGTATTTTTGTGTGGTTTGAAGTTCCATCGATAAACATTATTTTCCTAGAAACTAGATCTTATTGAAAAATGAATGCGGGCTGTTGCGCTAAGATCCGTTGAAAAACAGCCGAGATATGGCCATTTCAGTAAACCTGGTTCCGGATACTATGGTCAATTATGTGTATCCTTCCAATCACGTATATATTATCCGGTACCATATCAATATTGGTATCAAACTTCAAGATTTTTCATAGAGATGCTTCAGGAAGCATATGCAGGACGATCAGTTGCCCTGACCACTCTGTAGTAGGTTCCAGGTGCCCCGGGGAAAGTGGCCAATTTGAAAAACATTCAGAACCCTATCAATATGGGTATCAAACTTCAAGATTTTTCATGGAGATGCTTCAGGAAGCATATGCAGGACGATCAGTTGCCCTGACCATTCTGTGATAGGTTCCAGGTGCCCCGGGGGAAGTGGCCAATTTGAAAAACGTTCAAAACCCTATCAATATGGGTATCAAACTTCAAGATTTTTCATGGAGATGCTTCAGGAAGCATATTCAGGACGATCAGTTGCCCTGACCACTCTGTGGTAGGTTCCAGGTGCCCCGGGGGAAGTGGCCAATTTGAAAAACGTTCAGAACCCTATCAATATGGGTATCAAACTTCAAGATTTTTCATGGAGATGCTTCAGGAAGCATATTCAGGACAATCAGTTGCCCTGACCACTCTGTAGTAGGTTCCAGGTGCCCCGGGGGAAGTGGCCAATTTGAAAAACATTCAGAACCCTATCAATATGGGTATCAAACTTCAAGATTTTTCGAGGTGATACTTTTAAATGCATTTTAGAACCAGCAGCTGTCATGACCACTCTGTAGTAGGTACCAGGTGTCCTGGGGAAGTGGCCAATTTGCAAAATGTTCGAAACCGTATCAAAATGAGTATCAAAGTTCAAGTTTTTTCAAGTAGATGTTTCAGGAAGCATATTCAGGACGATCAGTTGCCCTGACCATTCTGTAGTAGGTTCAAGGTGCCCCGGGGGAAGTGGCCAATTTGAAAAACGTTCAGAGCCCTATCAATATGGGTACCGAACTTCAAGATTTTTCGAGGTGATACATTTAAATGCATTTTAGAACCAGCAGCTGTCATGACCACTCTGTAGTAGGTTCCAGGTGTCCTGGGGAAGTGGCCAATTTGCAAAATGTTCGAAACCATATTAAAATGAGCATCAAAGTTCAAGGTTTTTCATGGAGATGCTTTTGGACTCTCCTGTCGAATAGAGTTCGCCGCAGCACGAAGTTGACCATCTACAAAACGCTCATTAGACTGGTCTGCCTCTATGGCCACGAAAGTTGGATGTTGCTGGCGAAGGACCAACGCGCCCTTGGAGTTTCCGAATGGAAGGTGTTGCGGACCATCTATGGTGGGGTGCAGATGGAAGACAATGGAGGTGGTGGTGGAGGTCAATGAACCACGAGTTGTAACTGTTAGGAGAACTACCCACACGGTACAATTTTGGCAGTTACGATGGGCCGGGCATGTCGCCAGATAGTCAACTTCGTGTGGCGGCGAACTCTATTTGACAGGAGAGTCCAAAAGCATCTCCATGAAAAACCTTGAACTTTGATAATGAGTACTGAGCATTTGATATGGTTTCGAACATTTTGCAAATTGGTCACTTCTTCGAAACACCTGGAACCTACTACAGAGTGGTCATGACAGCTGCTGGTTCTAAAATGCATTAAGAAGTATCACCTCGAAAAATCTTGAAGTTTGATACCTATATTGATATGGTTCTGAACGTTTATCAAATTGGCCACTTCCTTCGGGGCACCTGGAACCTACTACAAAGTGGTCAGAGCAACTGATCGTCCTAAATATGCTTCCTGAAGCATCTCCATGAAAAATCTTGAAGTTTGATACCCATATTGATAGGGTTCTGAACGTTTTTCAAATTGGCCACTTCCCCCGGGGCACCTGGAACCTACTACAGAGTGGTCAGGGCAACTGATCGTCCTGAATATGCTTCCTGAAGCATCTCCATGAAAAAACTTGAACTTTGATACTCATTTTGATATGGTTTCGAACATTTTGCAAATTGGCCACTTCCCCAGGACACCTGGAACCTACTACAGAGTGGTCATGACAGCTGCTGGTTCTAAAATGCATTTAAAAGTATCACCTCGAAAAATCTTGAAGTTTGATACCCATATTGATAGGGTTCTGAACGTTTTTCAAATTGGCCACTTCCCCCGGGGCACCTGGAACCTACTACAGAGTGGTCAGGGCAACTGATCGTCCTGAATATGCTTCCTGAAGCATCTCCATGAAAAAACTTGAACTTTGATACTCATTTTGATATGGTTTCGAACATTTTGCAAATTGGCCACTTCCCCAGGACACCTGGAACCTACTGCAGAGTGGTCATGACAGCTGCTGGTTCTAAAATGCATTTAAAAGTATCGCCTCGAAAAATCTTGAAGTTTGATACCCATATTGATTGGGTTCTGAACGTTTTTCAAATTGGCCACTTCCACTGGGGCACCTGGAACCTACTACAGAGTGGTCAGGGCAACTGATCGTCCTGAATATGCTTCCTGAAGCATCTCCGTGAAAAAACTTGAACTTTGATACTCATTTTGATATGGTTTCGAACATTTTGCAAATTGACCACTTCCCCAGGACACCTGGAACCTACTGCAGAGTGGTCATGACAGCTGCTGGTTCTAAAATGCATTTAAAAGTATCACCTCGAAAAATCTTGAAGTTTGATACCCATATTTATTGGGTTCTGAACGTTTTTCAAATTGGCCACTTCCCCCAGGGCACCTGGAACCTACCCCAGAGTGGTAAGAGCAACTGACCATCCTTAATATGCTTCCTGAAGCATCTTCATGAAAAATCTTGAAGTTTGATACCCATAATGATAGGGTTCTGAACGTTTTTCAAATTGGCCACTTCCCCCGGGGCACCTGGAACCTACTATAGAGTGGTCAGGGCAACTGATCGTCCTGCATATGCTTCCTGAAGCATCTCCATGAAAAATCTTGAAGTTTGATACCAATATTGATATGGTACCGGATAACATATACGTGATTGGAAGGATACACATAATTGACCATAGTATCCGGAACCAGGTTTACTGAAAAGGCCATATCTCGGATGTTTTTCAACGGATCTTAGCGCAACAGCCCGCATTCAATTTTCAATAAGATCTAGTTTCTAGGAAAATAATGTTTATCGATGTAACTTCAAACCACACAAAAATACGAGCGGCAGAAAAAATGTGTTTTTGACATGGCCTCCGAAAATCCGGAATATCTCCGGTGTCCGGTGGCCAGTATTCGTGACCGCACATGTTCCTAAATCTTGACTAAATTTGCCGTCGAATGCTTCCGGTTTTGTCCAATTTCATCAATTTTTCAAAAAGTTATAAGGATTTGAATTTGGGCCAAATTTTGCCTATCTCAATCATTTTGCCTAACCCCTGTAAATATCGCTTCTCTGTCGCATCGACAAGAAAACCAAGAACAAGCCATTCACGCACTAGCACAACCGCAACCCCGAAGTGAACAACAGTCAGTACAAGTATCAAACAGGGGGGGTCCCGTAGCGTAGTTGGCTACACGTTCGCCTTACAAGCGAATGGTCGTGGGTTCGATTCCCAGCCCCTCCACCAAACCCTCGTCAGTCGCCGGATCCGCAGCCCATACGGTGGCGTTCTGGGGTGCACGCCTTACCGTCACGGCTGCCTGATGACGACTGACAACTTGTTCTTCTCGGAGGCATTCCTCCAACGTTACCCGGATAAATGGCAACCGAACAATGCAACGATCATTGGATAGACGACATGGACAAACGGACACAATGGATTCACGATGAGATGGACAAGCAACGACAACAATAATGATAATGGAAAAATCTAAAAATAGATTCTGTGTGGATTCTGGCAGCAGAATGCCACAGTAGATCACGGCACAGTAGCGGTTAAGTAACACAGAGTGCCTACCAAATAAAGAAAGGAATAATAAAAAAAAAAAAAAAAGTATCAAACCGTAGAGTAGAGGATTTCTTCCGTATTCCCGACCCAATTAAATCACTCCCACACTTTGAAGGCAATAGAAAACAACTACATGCATGGCTATCCACCGCTGAGGAAACTTTAGATTATTTCAAAGAAGAGGTTTCTCCACAATTATTTAAGATGTACGTCACCGCTGTGACGAACAAAATTGAAGGAAGAGCCAAAGATATTCTTTGCTTAGCAGGAAACCCCCCAGATTTCGACACCATCAAGAGTATCTTAATTAATGCTTTAGGTGATCGACAAGAATTGTCGACCTATAAAAGCCAGTTATGGCAACATAGAATGACAGATGGAATGAGTATCCATAAATATTATCAAAAGTCTAAAGAGTTGATTCAAAATATAAAAACATTAGCGAAGCAAAATACCACATATAAAGCTAACTGGGCAGCAATTAATCTTTTTATTGATGAAGATGGCCTTGCTGCATTCATATCCGGCTTGAAAGGCACATATTTCGGACATGTTCAAGCGGCCCGCCCGAAAGACATAGAGGATGCTTACGCATTTCTCTGCAAATTTAAATCTCAAGAAATCTCAGCCAGTTCTCTTTCAGACAGATCGAACAAACCACCTTTCAAACACGAAAATACTTCAAAAAGCGATCAAAGAAACTATTCAAAACCTTCATTTCAGCCACAGTTACAAGGTGAAAGTTCAAAGGTATTTCAACCTAGGCAATCTTCTTCGATGGAAATAGACCCATCTCTCAAAAGCAGATTAACGTTGAATAGAAAGTTAATCAATAATACGGAACTAGAATCATCGGATCATGATTGTTCTGAAGACGATGATGAAGAGGAAGTTGTTGAGGGAAACGTAAATTTTTGCACAGCAACGGCATCCACAAACCCCAAATAAAACAAGATTTTGATTTTCTACCTTACATTCTAGTTCAGGATAAAGTTAATGACATAAAAATTCGGCTACTTATCGATACCGGTGCCAACAAAAATATAATTAGAGCTGGTATTATCCCCACTATGAAAACTAAGAGCACATCTACCGTAAAAAACATATTCGGAACGCAAGTTATTAATAAAAAAGGAAAATACAATCTTCTAGGTCCAAATATTCCAGTGCAAACGTATCATGAACTGAAATTTCATGATTTCTTCGATGGTATTTTAGGTACAGAGTTTATGTCCCAAACAAACACATTCATTGATTTCAATACGAACAAAATTTCAATCAACAAAGTAGATATCCCTTTTAAGAAATACTATCCAGCAAGAAAATATCATTGTTATACAGTTACTGTGGAAACTGATAAAAACGGCGACTGGTTTGTGCCTTCCTTTCAGAAAATCGCAAAAGGCAACGTTATTCAGCCTGGACTGTATTCTTCCATTGATAATAAAAGCACCATAAAGATTATTTCCAAAGATAAAAAGGCACCTGAGCTACCCAAACTTAAATTGAAAGTCAATAATTTCGAAACGTTAACCCCAATTCCAATAGATTCAAATGAAGCCCCCGATAAGGAGACAATAGAAAGTTTAATTAGAACAGGGCATTTATCAAGGCTAGAAAAAGACAAACTCATTGACACAATTATAAGGAACCATAGAGTTTTGCTTAGGAATAACGAGAAGCTAACCTCCACGACAATAGTTAAACACAAAATTGTTACAAAAGATGACAACCCGGTTTATACAAAAACGTATCGATACCCCCACCATTTTAGAACCGATGTAGAAACTCAAATTAAAGAAATGCTTGATTGTGGGATTATTACTCCATCTACCAGTCCTTATTCATCACCAATTTGGGTTGTTCCCAAAAAGAAGGATGCTTCGGGTAAACAGAAAATTCGAGTTGTTATCGATTACAGGAAAATTAATGAAAAAACAATCAATGACAAATTCCCCATGCCAGAAATTGAAGATATTCTAGATAATCTCGGGAAATCTCAATACTTTACAACGCTAGACCTTAAATCTGGTTTTCACCAGATCGAAATGGATCTAAAAGATCGTGCGAAAACTGCATTTTCTACCACCCAAGGACATTTTGAATTTACCAGAATGCCCTTTGGTCTAAAAAACGCCCCAGCCACATTTCAAAGGGCTATGAACAATATCCTATCTAACTATATAGGTTCAATCTGCTACGTCTATCTTGATGATATTATTATCATCGGGCATAGCCTCGAAAACCATTTAGGAAATGTATGCAAAGTATTAGA
Organism: Armigeres subalbatus; assembly: GCF_024139115.2. Taxonomy (NCBI): domain Eukaryota; kingdom Metazoa; phylum Arthropoda; class Insecta; order Diptera; family Culicidae; genus Armigeres; species Armigeres subalbatus. The sequence continues at coordinate 277,347,830 of NC_085141.1, forward strand.
ACGACTCGCTCAGTTTAACCTTAAAATTCAGTTAGACAAATGTGAATTTCTACGAAGAGAAACGGAATTTCTAGGACACATTGTAACACCCGAAGGAGTTAAACCCAACCCTGATAAAATCCAGCAGATTCTTGATTGGAAAATTCCGAAAATGAGAAAGAGATAAGACAGTTCTTAGGATTATCTGGTTACTACCGTCGTTTTATTAAGGACTACTCTAAAATAGCTAAACCAATAACCAAATTCTTGAAAAAAGATATACCCGTAAACATAGAAGATCCGGAATACGTTGCATCATTCTCAAAATTGAAACAAACCATAGCTTCAGACCAAATCCTCGCATACCCAGATTTCGAACTCCCCTTTATTTTAACCACGGACGCTAGCGACCATGCAGTGGGAGCAGTGCTGTCCCAAATACAGGACAAAATAGAACGACCGATCGCCTTCGCAAGTAGGACACTCAATAAGGCGGAGACGAACTATTCAACTATAGAAAAAGAAGCACTCACTATCATATGGGCTATCAGAAAGTACAAATCATATTTACACGGAAACCAATTCAAACTATTTACCGATCATAAGCCGCTTGTGTTTATTAAAACTTCGACAAAAAACAATAGAATACTAAATTGGAGACTTGAACTAGAGAATTATCAATACACAGTGGAATATAAACAAGGAAAAACGAACGTTGTGGCAGACGCTCTTAGCCGCAAAACTGACGACTCCACTGAAATTAACGCGAACATAGACGAAGGAAGACCTGAAATGTTACAGACTGATACATCAGACGACGACGAAATGAGACAACCTAATGACATTTCGGATAATAGATCTGAAGACTTGGAAACTGTTCATTCCGCTGACACCTCCGACGACTACTTCATTAAATCAACTGAAAGACCAATAAACTATTACAGAAATCAAATAATATTTCGCACATCAAGATTGAACATAGAAGCAACAGAATCACCCTTCACGAATTATAGAAGAGCGACTATAAGTATGGAAAACTACAACGAGACTTCAATGACAGCATACATAAAAAAAATACCACAATGGAAAACAGACTGCAATCCTCGCCCTGAAAACCTTATCAAACTTATTCAAGAAACTTATAAAAATCATTTCAGTAGTTTTGGATTTTCGTTATAACACACTTCCAAGTAGAAGACGTCACCAGCGAAGAAAGGCAAAATCTTCTCATCACGAAGGAGCACGAAAGGGCACACCGCGGAATAGCAGAAGTGGAAAATCAACTGAAACGAGCGTATTTCTTCCCAAAGATGCATCATAAAATAAAATCTGCCATCAACGCCTGTACGATTTGCAACACGCACAAATACGAACGCAAGCCCTACAACATAAAGATCTCACCAAGGCCAGCAACAAGGAAACCAATGGACAGAGTTCACATGGATATTTTTTCAATTAACTCATATAATTTTCTATCAATGGTCGATCCTTTTTCAAATTTGCGCAAATGATCCCTATGGACACTAAGAACCTAATAGACGTGAGAAACGCCCTCACCGAGTTTTTTGGTCACTACGGAGTACCAGCACAAATTATTACAGATCATGAAACAACATTCCGATCCATTCAACTTAAGAATTTCTTAAGTAACCTTGGAGTTTCCCTTGCCTATGCTTCATCTTCAGAAAGCAATGGACAAGTTGAAAAAACACACTCGACCATAATAGAAATTTATGATACCAACAAACACAAATTTCCCGAAATGAACACACAAGAACTAATCTCAATTTGTATTTCTTTATATAATTCCAGCGTGCACTCGGCAACACAGTTCACACCGAACGAGGTTCTTTTTAATCAACGGAATCAAATTGACCCACAAGATATTTTTAGAGAGGCCCAAGAAATTTTTTCAAAAGTAAAACAAAACATAGAAAAAGCTAGAAATATTCAAGCAAAAAGTAATTCTCATAAAGAAGACCCACCGATAGTCGAAGAAGGCCAAAGAGTGTTCGTTAGACCCAATATTAGGAAAAAGCTAGATCCTAGAGCAGTCCCTACAGCAGCAAAACAAATTAAAGAGAAAACCTTCGAAAACATTAGAGGAATAAAAAGACATAAGGGTAAAATTAAAAGATTGAAAAAAGTATGAAGTTTTTCAACGTATTATTGTTTATATCAATCAAGCAGATACTAGGCCAATATTTAGAAATTAACGATCTTCACCATAACCCATTACTCATGCTAAAAGAACAAAATTGCTACATTCAAACAGGGATTATTAAAATTTTGCATCCAATAAACTTGACAATGTTAGAAATTAATGTTGCTTTGTTTTTAGAGTTTTCAAGAAAAATCGATCAAGATTTACCTATGTCAAACCTCATCTTGCGAAAAAGTAGACAGCTAGCTGATAATTTATATAAATTAAAACCAGTCAGGAGAAATAGGCATAAAAGATGGGACAGCATTCGCAAAGCTTGGAAATGGCTCGCAGGAACCCCAGACGCAGATGATCTGCGTATAATCAACAGTACATTCAACGCCCTAGTCGACCAGTCCAACGAACAGATCAAAATTAACCGAGTTATCAACGAAAGGATTTCGAATATAACTAACACCGTCAATCAACTCACATCAGTGAACAACATTCTTCTTAAGGAGACCGACGCTATCACCCTACTTTTATCCTTGGATACGATGAACAATATCCTCGAGGAGATTGAAGACGCCATCTTGAGGGCTCGTGTATCACTTTCGAATAGTAAGTTACTAACTCTTAAGGAAATCTTTCTCATTGAAACGATTATCAACAAACAAGGGATAACGACTGACTTTCCAGAGGAAGCATTAAGCTATACAAAACCCAAAATAGTTAGTAAATCTGATACTCTGGTTTACATCCTGGAAGTTCCAAAAACCAGTAACAATTGTGAGATAATTAGAATCATCCCACTAGCCGTTAACAACAAATTCATAACAGATACACCCAACTATATCGTGAAGTCGCAGAAGAAGCTCTACACTACCATTCATCCTGAAAACATAATCCAACAATTCCACGACATTCAACCTTTCTCAGATGTATGCCTGTTCCCAATCATAATGGGATTGGAAAGCCACTGTTCAGTACTATGGACAAATTCTACAGATGTTATAGCCCTACCGGGAAACAAGGTACTTATTAGAAACGGGAAAGATGAACACATCAGATCAAACTGTGGACCCCATAATAGAAACCTAACAGGAAATTTTCTACTGCATTTTCAAAACTGCACTATCATTATTGAAAACAATACCTTCACTTCAGAGGAAACATTCATCAATACAGTTCAACTAACAGGAATATTCCCGAACTTATCGATCAACAGGAAACTAATCCAGAAGCAAAACTTATCAAGTCTGAGTCTGGAAACTTCAAACAATCGACATCGAATTGACCACATACAACTACAACAATTCGAACACAAGAAATGGTTCTATGGACTCTTCGGCGGTTTTTCAACCACCGCAATAATTCTTATAACAATAGCGATTCTCTGTTTCCGCAGGAAAAAAGTCATTTTTACTATCAAATATCCCAGGACAACCAGAATCCCCAAGAAAGCGCAAGGAGTTTTTCCCCAATCGAACGAGGACGTTCGATCTTACCCCCCGGAGGAATTACGTGATGGCCCACCCGACACCGACCAACCAGCACCGACCAAACCAATAGATCAGCAATAAAGGAGTCAGACCACACGAGCAAAGTCCAATGACCAGCGACCCAGATGTGATATGCCCCATCAGCAGTTTTAGTATACAAATAGCCGGTTCGAACCCCCGATCAATCTCTTTTTAGTTCAGGTACTTGAGGTAATAGGTAGTTTGTAAGAAGTGTTGAGATGTTATTAAGTGAAAATCGATAGAATAAAATATTTTTTTTAATGAAACGTTGAGTGTAAACTCATTATTATATGTATTTAATATTGATTAAAGTGAAGTGAAGGGAAAAATATGTTTTGTACTTCAACTCATAAAAAAATGAAGAAAATAGTATTCGACATTTGACTTATGCATATGCCTAATACCGCGTACATTCCGAAGAAGATTCCAAATACTGCGCAGAAAATTGCCTAATACCGTGCTCTATCAAACAGGCTCAAATGATGAGCTTAAGAGCACATTTACAATAAAATGTGTAAATAATTGAATCATATACAAATTTAGGTCAAACATACTAAAAAAAGTCATGAAAATTGACTATTTTACACAGATACCTACTGGGAAAAGAATCATTTCCTTGGGAAGTTAGCAATTTCTCAATATTGACGGTTTAAAAGCGTTTATTATTTTTTTCAAATAATTTACTTCACATTTCTTTAGGTTTTAGATTGATGATATCCAATCGAGTGTCTAAGTAGATTTGAAGACAATGGGAGGATTTGTATTCAGATGAAAAATACTCTACCTTCATTTCTAAAGGAAACTGCACAGGAAAAATATTTACGTTTATAGTCTGTGGTAAATATCGCATAAAAGATATTGTATTCGTATGTGCTGAATGACACAATAAAGACGATTTGTATGTTCATTAGATGCATACCATCTTCAAGTCTCCCAACAGAAGTTTTTCTTTGAGGAAGTATTGGAATGATACATATTGCAATATGTAATTCATCTGAATAATGCTTCCCTAGTAATCCTACGCATAAAATGTCGTAGATATTTAATATGAATGTTTCAATACCTATACGATATTGTCTAGTATTATGTATTCAATGTGATGGTTACGTTTTATTTTTCTGAGTATCAACTTCACGGTATAGCCTAGTCACGGTATTAGGCACTACTGGCGAAGAAGATGGCCTAATACCGCGACAATTGTTTTGATCAATAAAAATGCAAAAACAAGAAATTTAAATACCATTTCAGTACCCAGCTCATTTTTTATAGCTGTAAAACTGGGCTCAATGAGATATTGGAAGTAAATATCATTTAAAAATCAAGTTACAAGACTTGGAAATATAACCATAATTTTAAGCGTTTTGCTAAGCAGATGCAAATTTTGGCTGGTCGAGCCATACATTTTCACATTTATTTTTTAGCGCCTAATTTACGTCACAAATACCCACAATAATAATTTGCTAACATTTTCTGATATATATTTGTGTATTTCACCAAATAATGTGATGTGTATGACAGACAGTACTTCTATATTCATCAATTTGGATAAAATCCACGGTATTAGGCAATGCGCGGAATTAGGGCAGGTCACGGTATTTGTATTTCAACCCAAAAACAAACAAATTCATCGCGTGAATAATTTCTTATTTCTAATGTGTAATAACACACAGTCAAGGATATTAGTCATTAATACACTTTAATCACAGAGAAATTTAATTTTAGTGTTTTTCTCTAACAATCAATTACACAAATCATCAAAAATTGCACATATTGCCTTTTTCTCATCCACGACATTTTTTCATCTTATCTAACATGCTAAGATAGCCTTATATGCATCGAAATAATTGCTGCTCTTTCATTTCGTAGTATGTACCGATATTAAACCCCCTCCTCTCGGATATGTGATCTTGATGCGATGGGTGGGCTTACGCCATTAGCACTGAGATGGCAACCAAAGACATATCCTGTCGTGGTGGTATCACATCTTGACTATTTTTGTTTGGTGCCGCGTCACATATCTGGCATTGACGCACTTGTTTTACGTATGTGCATGTGATCCAACGGGGCGGCTGATCATCGTCCGATTGCCAGCGAGGGATTTTAAGTGAAACTGTGCACCATGATCCACCGGATATAAGAAGGAATGATCCCCCGGAAATTTCAGGGGTTTGGTGTTAGGCCGGGCAAGTCAGCCTTTAAAAAAACTTACGCAACGAACAATCAACAAGAGAGTACGGACCGGAACCATCGGCGAAGACCACCGCGACGAAAAGGGACTAGCGATTGGAAACTAGGTTCGTGGAACTGCAAATCTCTCAACACGCATACTCGCCGATGTGCTCAAGGACCGTGGCTTCGGCATCGTAGCGCTACAGGAGGTTTGTTGGAAGGAATCAATGGTGCAAACGTTTAGAGGTAATCATACTATCTACCAGAGCTGCGGCAAAATACACGAGCTGGGAACAGCTTTCATAGTGACATGCGATCAAAGGCCATAGGTTGAGGATCAAAGGCCGGTTCTTCAACTTCAGCATGACCAAAGTCAATAGCCTACACTCCGAAAGCACTGATGATGGTAAGGACGCATTCTACACGCAGCCGGAAACGTGAGTACAACAGCTGTCCAAGCCACGACGTCAAAATCATCATAAGAGATTTGAACGCTCAGGTTGGCCAAGAGGAGGAGCTCAGGTCGACTATTGCGCTCACAGGCTGACGAACGAAAACGGCATACGACTAATTATTTTCGTTGCCGCCAAGAATATGGTCATTCGCAGCACCTACTTCCAACACAGCCTACCATATCGGTACACCTGGAGATCACTACTGCAGACAGAATCACAAAACTACCACGTTCTGATTGATGGACGGCACTTCTCCGACGTTATCGACGTCAGGACATATCGTGGCGCTAACATCGACTCCAACCACTATCTGGTGATGGTTAAACTGCGCCCAAAACTATCCGTCATCAACAATGTTCGGTACCGACGACCGCCGCGGTACGACCTAGAGCGACTGAAGCAACCTTATGTCGCCACTGCATACGGACAGCCTCTCGAGGCAGCGTTGCCGGAAGGGGGTTAGCTAGATGGGGCCCCTCTTGAGGACTGCTGGAATACAGTTAAAGTAGCCATTACCCGAGCAGCACGAGTTAGACTAAAATGGTTGCACCAACTTGATTGTGACGAAATCTGGTCACATATCAGTTGCAGTAACATATTCGCAACATGTGTGCTGCTAGGGTAACGACGCAGCGTAGAACTACGTCGGGTATGTGGGACGAAGTCGACGGAACGATTGGTTCGACGAAGAGTGTAGACAGATTGTGGAGGAAAAGGACGCAGCGCGAGCGGTCGCGCTGCAGCAAGGTACCCGATAGAACGTGGAACGTTATAGACAGAAGCGGAGACAGCAGATCTGCCTTTTTTAGGAGAAGAAACGCCGTCTGCAAGAAGCGGAGTGCGTTGAGATGGAACAGCTGTGCCGTTCTCAAGCTCAACGCATCCCGCAAAGACTTCGTGCCGCGAGCCGGAATGTGCAGGGATAAGGACGGGACCATGTTGACGGACGAATGTGTGGTGATCGAAAGGTGGAAGCAGCACTACGAGGAACATTGAAATAGCGCTGAGAGTACAGGCAGGGAAAGTCAAGGCAGCGGGAGAGGTGACTACCAGCCCTCACCTTGAGGGAAGTTAAGGATGCCATCCAACAGCTAAAGACCAATAAAGCAGCTGGTAAGGATGGTATCGGAATTGAGATCATCAAGATGGGCATGGAAATGCTGGCCACTTCCCTGCACAAACTGATAGTCAGAATCTGGGAAACTGGCAGCTACCGGAGGACTGGAAAGAAGGGGTTATTTGCCTCATCTACAAGAAAGGCGACAAGCTGGAGTGTGAGAACTTATGAGCGATCACCATCCTTATTGCCGCCTACAAAGTGATATCCCAGATCATCTTCCGTCGTCTGTCGACATTAGTGAATGAGTTCGTGGGAAGTTATCAAGCCGGCTTCGTTGACGGTCGCTCGACAGATCTTTACTGTACGACAAATCCTTCAAATATGCCGTGAATACCAGGTCCCAACGCACCATCGGTTCATTGATTTCAAGGCGGCATACGACAGTATAGACCGCATAGAGCTATGACAAATTATGAACGAGAACAGCTTCCCTTTGAAGCTTACCAGACTGATCAAAGCAACGCAACGGTGAATGGCGTGCAAAACTGTGTGAAGATTTCTGGCGAACACTCCAATTCGTTCGAATCGCGCCGGAGACTTAGATAAGGTGATGGACTTTCGTGCCTGTTCTTCAACATTGCGCTGGTGTCATGTGGAGAGCCGGGTGTAACAGCCGGGTGTGACTTTCAACACATTCAGTCACTAAATTAATGATTTTGTGTGTGTTACTTCTACGTGAAGTTAAACGATTTACAATGATATGGAAATGCTAATATCATCTTCCAAACTTAGACGCACATGTTCATGATAGAATTAGAGGCGAAAGTATAGAATTGATAGTTCCGTTAGGATACGGCAGGCATGAAGAATGTTTTTATAGAAGTCGATTTGAAAGCGAGCGGAGGGCAATATTTGTGATGGCACATATCACACGACCTTCCTTCTGCCAAGCTCCCGTATGAAGGGGGAGGGAAGAATATCAGTGTGGAAGCTGACATATCTCCACTGGCAAAAGGAAGGTGGTTTGACTTGCTCATATGCCATCGCGTGCGGAAGGATTTTCTATCGACGAGTACTGTCTCCAAATTTCTAATATGACATCAGCATTTAGTCGAATAGGATTTTTTTTTTATTATTGCACAGTTCTGTTTTCTCATTGCGTCCGTCTCGTCGCAACCAACTTGGCTGCCTCTGAGATACCCTTGGTGGGGGCATCCATCAATTCAGCTGTTATTGGTCGACGGTACAGCAGCAGAGCCTTTCTCTGCTTTGTTCACACACACACACGGCACACTTGAGCGATAGATTTTGTTTGCCTAGTTAGAAGAACCACTAGTGCGTGAATTCACCACAAGGAGGTCTGGAATGTTTTGTAGGTAACCCACGCACTACTGGATCTAGTCTCTTTTATTTGTGTAGGTTTGTTAAATCTTTCGTTAAAATTTATAGGAAAAGAATTTTTAGAAATGTTCGGGAATTTTGAAAAAATGCAGGTTAAAGAGGCTTGGAAAAATCATAGAGTAAACATTTATTAAATCCCCCACGAAAAAAAAGGTTAACTAAGTATTCCTGCTCTTATCCTGCTATTTTAAACATGCAAGAAAGTAAGGGACGCCCAATAACAGTATCGCCAAGGGCACTAGAAGTCCACGCTACGGCTCTGCCTGTGATAGTGTTGTTCGGAGCAAAACTGAATGCAATTTCCTATTCCAGGTCGCTCGTTTATGAGCTGCTAGTCGCCAATCTCGCTGTATATGCGCTACATGTCCAGCCCACTCTAATCTGCCTTATTTTATTAGCCTGCCTATGTCTGCTTTTTTTTAATACGTGGTACAACTCGTGCTTCATTCATTCGTCTGCGCCATTTACCAATTTCTACCATGCCGCCAAGTACTGAGCGCAGTATTTTCAACTCAAACACTTTGAGAATTCGATCATCTGCATCTTATGACGTCCATGGTTCATGGCCGTACAGGACGATTGGACGAATCAACGATGTATACAGAGCTAGTTTTGTTGCTACCTGTAGGCATCTTCCTAAAGTTACCAAAGAATTTACTGGAGAAATTTTCAAAGGATTACCCGATGAAATTCTCCAGAAATTGCTTAAGGTAGTTTTGAAAGAATTCCTATTGAAATTTCAAGAAAAGGAGGAATTAAAAAAAAGATCCGAAGGAATTTCTAAAAGAATCTCCCGAAGTAATTCATAAATTGATTTTAAAAGAAATTCCTAAGCAAATTTCCAAAGCTTAAATAAGTTTCCGAAGTAATCGAAGTAAATGAATTTCTGAAGGAGTTTTTGGAGATTTTTTGGAGAAATTCTGAAACAATTTCCTAAGGAACTCCTAAAACATTTTCTGTAGGTATTTCAAGAGGAATTTGCGCAGGATTTTCAGAAGGTATATCCGAATTTCTAAACGAAGTCTTGACGGAATGTCCAAAGGAATTTTCGGAGAAATCTAAGACTGTCAGAAGTTCCTTCTGGAGCTACTTAGAAAAATTTCTTCGGATATTCCTTCAGGAACTTGTTCAGGAATTCTTAAGAAAATTTCGCCCTAGAACTTTGCAAGGAATTCCAAAATAGTTCTTAGAAGAATTTCTGGAGGAATTTTCGGGAAAATATCTTAACGATTTTCCGAAGGTTTTCCTTAACAAATTTCTGAAGGAATGCGTAGAGGAAATTGCGAGCTAATTCCTGAGATAAATTACAAGGAATACCTGAGAGAATTTCCGAAAAAAAAACTTTCTGGAATTTGTGTTCGGAGGAGTTTTTGTAGAACTTTCTGAGGAAATTTCCGAGGTAATTCTTAGACGATTCTCCAAAGGAATATCTGGAGGAAATTGCGAATCAGTTGCTTGGTGAAATACCGAAGTAATTCCTTGAGAAATTTCAGAAATACAAGTAGAAATTTCCTGTGAAATTCTATTTAGAGTTTTTTTCATAAATCCCTTTGAAAAATTCCTCCGAAAAATCCTTCAAATATTCATTCAGAAATTCCTTCATGGATTCCTCTGAAAATTCCTTTCGGAATTCTTTTGGGAAGTTTTTTAAAAATACCTTTAAGAACTCTTTAAGCGGTTCCAACGGTAATAATTTTCAAAAATTCATTCAGGCTCTCTTTTGAAAACGCTTTCGGAAATTCTTCTAGAAATTCCTGCACAAAACCCTCCGAATGTATTGCTTAAAAAAAACTAAAAAGTTGCTACCGTCGTGTGGGGCTTCTTTTGACTCCGGGGGCTACTTTGGATTTTTGAACTTCTGAAAAATTTAAACGAAAAAAAATCCAAATTTGAAACAGAAAGTTACCATCCAAGTATCAACAAGACACCCAAATGGGAATAATGGCTATTTAATAGTAATTTACTTCACAATTCTTGTTTCAAATTGTCCAAAGTAGCCCCTGATTTGTCAAAAGAAGCCCCGCACGACGGTATGCAATTTTGAAGTAACTCCTAATGGAATTTCTTGAAGAATGCCTTAAGAAATATCCGGAGGAATTGCTAGAGAAACTTCCGAAGGAATTCCTTAAGGAGTCTTCTAAAGAATTTCTAACGAAATTTCCGTAGGAATTCCCGTAGGAATTCCCGAAGGAATTCCCCATAAGGAATTTCCGGAAGAAATTCGTCAAGGATTTTCTAAAGAAATCTGTAATGGAAATTTTGAAGAAATTTTTGAGAAATAATCAGGATTTTCGGAAAAAATATTTTAAGCTCTTTTTAGTGGAATGTATTCAACCGTCTAAGACGAGTTAAGTACTCTCCATTTAATTCCACCAATTATTTCGATATTTTTGCAGATACGTATTTCGACCACAACCGTGTGGTCGTCTTCAGTGTCTCGTACTTGACTCGACTTCGACGTATTAAACCATTGTCATTAATAGACGTATCAAACAGAAATTATATTCTTCGTTTGAAACCAAAGTTTTCGAAACCTTGGAAGTTTCTGTTGAAACAAATTTTGGACAATTCTCTTTTATTGCTGCCTACTTGCCTTTCCAGTGCAATGGGCAGCTAAGGAATTTGTTGAGAGCTGATCTTCACATTCTAACTCGCAACAAATCCAATTTTTTCATAATTTGTGACTTCAATGCCAAACACCGTTCATGGAATAATGCTCAAAGCAATTCCAATGGTAAACTTTTATTTGAAGATTGCTCTGCGGCATATTATACTATTCAATATCCCATTGGATCTACTTGTTTTTCTTCCAGTCGAAATCCTTCTACAATTGATTTAGTTTTAACGGATTCAAGTCAGCTGTGTGGCCAATTGGTAACTCATGCTGACTTTGACTCTGATCACCTTCCTGTGACGTTTGAAATCTCACAAGAAGCCATTAACAATCCTATCAGCTCTATTTTTAATTATCATAGAGCTGATTGGGATCTATATAAAACATATATCGATAGGAATTTTGATGTTGATATTCCTCTCGATACCAAAAGTGATATTGATAATGCTCTCGTATCTTTGACAAATTTAATGGTCGAAGCCAGAGGCATTGCAATTCCTAAATGTGAAATTAAATTCAACTTCATTATTATTGACGATGATCTTCAGCTACTGATCCGCCTTAAAAATGTGAGGCGAAGACAATACCAAAGAACTCGCGATCCCGCGTTGAAAGTTATTTGGCGAGATTTGCAAAATTAAATTAAAAATCGTTTCGCTAAGTATTCTGAGAAATACCAACTTTGAGAATAATGTCTCGAAGTTGGATCCCAGTTCGAAACCTTTTAGGAAATTCACGAAAATTCTAAAACCTCAAAAGCCAATTCCAGCGCTTAAAGAGAGAAATAAAATTTTATTAACAAATGGCGAAAAGGCTCAAAAACTTGCTCAGCAGTTCGAGAGTGCCCATAATTGTAGTCTAAGTCTCACTAGTCCAATTGAGGATCAGGTTACACGGAGCTTCGAAGACATTCTCAATCAAGAGAATGTTTTTGACCCTTCGTTGGGAACTAATTTGGATGAAGTGAGATCTGTTACTAGAAAATTTAAAAATAGAAAATTTAAAATTTAAGCACCGGGTGATGATGGTATTCTCTACAAACCTTTAAAAAAACTTCCTGAGAGCTCTTTATCCTTTTTGGTTAATTGATTTAACAAATGTTTTCAATTGACTAAAGTCGAGTCTAGTACGAGACACTGATGATGGCCTTACTGTGGAGGTCGAAATACGTATCTGTCAAGATACAATTAAGTGGTGGAATTCAATGGCATTGTACAAACTCGTCTTATGACAAGTGATAACTACGTTACCAAGTCCTTGAGCGAGTACGCCACCCTTAGGTGGCCAGAATGCAAGCTGGTAAACCCAAGACTAATCCTAATTGTCCAAATGATTTCAAATGCTCGAAGGAAACTCATAAAATGGTCCAGAATCAAAGGCAAAACTGGTTGACTTGATACCTTGATACCTTGACTTGATACCTACTTATGAAAAAGTTTCGTTTATTTGGAAGGCTCATTTGCCCTGAGGAGCTATTGCAGTATTGTTTTTATTTCAATGAATTCTACCTATACCGGTTTCTTATGAATTATTCTAGAGTCACCTGCAAACGTATTCATTGTTATTTGTTTCAGATTTGCTTCCCTCCTACTCCACCACAATTGATGGAAAAGATAAAATATGCAACATGGGTGAACGATTATTTATTTTCTTATTATCGAAAAAAAAAAGAAATATAGAAATGACTTACAAGCACGAACCAATGAATTCAACTTCATTGTATTTGCCTATAAAATGTAAATGTTTTCAAACATTTTTTGCCTCTAGGTGTAGTAGAAGAATATTCAAGCTACCGAATATATCACTATTTCAATTCAACGAACATACACTTTAAAATTTGAGTTATTTTGCATACGGATTTCAAATTACTTCTTAACCACCACTTTCGCGCTACATAATATTGTATACCAAAATGGAATATTTTCTCGATTGGAGACAAAATCAAACTTTCCGTTGCCATGTTGGGAATTTAATAGCGCATTCCCACAATCTTGCGCTCGAAATCGTCTCTTCACAGCCCCTGACTCAATATGACTGTCTTATATTGGTTCCATAATAACTGACAGCACACATTTCGAAGCTTGTCTTGTGGTGGCACATCCGTTTCGTTTCGTATATTACAGAATGTTGGTTGCTGGGCGAGAATGTACGGAATATGTAGGTGGGTATCAAACTCCACCGTTGCCAATTGCCAGACTGAGGCACATCCCGAACGTGAGTAGTGCCACGATACAGACAAACACGACGAAGCACAGATAGTGGGCGCTGATTGGCATGCGGAACAGCTTTGCCGACATATTCAGCGATGAGGCGTACAGCAGGACGGTGTTCAAATCCTCGGACGAAGTGTTCCGGTGGACGAACGGACGGATGCTGATCAGGTGTCCACAGGTTTGCGTTTGTCGACAGGATACCGTCAGCGATGCAGCCTGGAATGGGGAAGAAGTAAAATATTTGAGGCACGAGAGATGGGTTAGTAGAGTATTAAGGTGGGGAAAAATGTATAATTTACTCGATAATCAAAATATAACAAAAAGCTAGACCGTACGGTGACTAAAAAATACGAGAAAGGTAAAAATTCGTGCATTCTAGCGGATATATGTTCAGAATTTTTAGGAAGGTTTTTTTAATGCAAAATGTAAAAATAAAGTGCCCAATAGTGGACCCCCAACCAATAGTAGACCCTCCAGCCATTTTTGCATTATTACAGCACAATGTAAACATTTTGCTATGAAATTCCATCGGGAGAACCTACCTTACAGTCCTATGATTTGATTACATGCATTGGAAATGCTATGGAAAGTAAAATTAAATGATTTTTTACAATTCTATAAAAAATAAACACGAGAGTGTCCATTATAGTAATATTTTGGGGGGTCCATCATAGGGAAGGAGAACGTCCCGAAACGGGACATGAAAATCAAATAAAGTGTCGACTATAGGGAAGCAATTTCCTATTATGGACCCTCAGGGGGTCTACTATAGGGCGAATTCAGTTAGACTTTAAAATGTTAATTTCATCGAATAACGTCGTGTATTTGGGTGTTTTATGTATGTATCGTGAAGAGGGGATGCAGAGCTTGATGTTAGATATCAAGCAGAGTTAGTATGTTGAAAATTTCTAAGCCTTATGACAGGAAGAGCGAAAATCCACTACTAGGGGGTCCACTATTGGGCATTTTACCCTATAAAAAATAAACACGAGAGTGTCCATTATAGGAATATTTTGGGGGGTCCATAATAGGGAAGAAGAACGTCCCGAAATGGAACATAAAAATTAAATAAAGTGTCGACTATAGGGAAGCAAATTTCTATTATGGACCCCCAGGGGGTCTACTATAGGGCGACTTCAGACAGTCAGACTTTAAAATGTTAATTTCACGAATAGCGTCGTGTATTTGAGTGTTTTATGTATGTATCGTGAAGAGGAGATGCAGAACTTGGTATTAGATGTCAAGCAGAATTAATATGTTGAAAATTTCTACTCCTTATGACATGTGGGCTGCAAAATGGTGGGTTGACATCAAGGAAGGAGCGCCCAACAGAGCTCTGGTCCCCACAAGTCCCTATCTCACGCTTCCATGGGTCGTCCGATGACAAAAGACCGCCAGCTAAGGGTTGTGTACTTAGCTGGTAGTGCAGCCTGGGCGCTGTTGTCCTTCTGACATCAGAAAGAACGCCTCGAGCGTCTGTTCACCAGAAGGTGCGTCTCAAACAGCGTCTGCCTGGTACCCAGCGGCTGATTAACGAAATGCTGTATCGCGTCAGCTATACCTAAGGTGGCAGCCCCATCATCGCGATGTAGGTAACGCGACCCCGGTAAGGTAGCTTACTGAAGCCTCTCAAATACCACGAAAAATGGAGATAGAAGAAAAAGAGAACATTATTTTTGGCAACCGACCCGGCAACGAAATAAGGACTATGATTGGAAACTCGGTACCTGGAATGTCAGGACTCTAAATGAACCTGGACGAGTGAGCCTTCTGGCTCGTGAACTACAGAAGGTTGGAGTGAACGTGGCTGCTATTCAAGAAGTCCGATGGCCTAGATCCGGAGAACGTGAATTCCGAGCCGTGGACCCCACGACCAATACTGCATTCAAGTATAACATCTATCACAGCGGCGGTGAAAAAGCAGAGCATGGAGTTGGTTTCGTAGTGATGGGCAAGCAGATGAAGCGAGTGATGCTGTGGAAACCCATTAGCGAACGAATCTGTGTGTTGAGGATACGGGGCAAATTCTTCAATTACAGCCTAATCAACGTTTACGCACCGACAAACGATAAATCCGACGACGTGAAGGACACGTTTTATGAATGTCTTGATAAAGATTATGGAGAGTGCCCAAAGCATGACGTGAAAATTGTTATCGGAGACGCTAACGCTCATGTCGGTAGAGAGGACTTTTTCCGTCCCATAATCGGTAGGGAGAGCCTTCACTCCGCTACCAATGACAACGGCCTACGGCTAGTAAATTTTGCTGCTGTCAGAGGGATGGCCATCAGTAGCACCTACTTTGCACGAAAGAACATCCGAAAGCACACCTGGAGACACCCAAATGGTGAAACTTGCAACCAGATAGACCATGTTCTGGTGGATGGGCGCCATTTCTCGGATGTTATCGATGTGCGGACATTCAGAGGTCCGAACATTGACTCTGATCACTACCTCGTTGTCAATAAAATTCGATCACGGTTGTCAACTGTATCGAACGAAAGATCACAGCGAACGATGCATTACAATATCCAGCGATTGTCGGCGGAAGGAGTATCGGCTGAGTACCGCCAGAAGCTCGACGAACGGATAAGTGCAATCAACGTTAGCGACAACATCAACGATCTATGGGAGTCGATCCATGGAGCGGTGAGCACAACAGCACGAGAAGGCACTGCACAGAGGCGACCCAGGACGGGTTGGTTCGATGTGAAGTGTCAGAGAGTGACAGACGAGAAGAACGTTGCCAGAAGCTGGATGTTGGTTACAGGTACCCGATCGAATAGAGATCGGTACAAGGAAGCAAGAGCAGCCGAAAAACGAACCCACCGCAGGAAGAAAAAAGAGTACGAAGAACAAGTGATTAGTGAGGCGTAGGGAAAAATGGAGCTGAACGATATGCGGAAGTTTTATGAGTCTGTCAATGGCGTGCGGAGAAAGACAGCGCCATCTCCCGTCATGTGCAACGACCACCAAGGGAATTTGCTGACAGATAAAACTGAAGTGGCTGCCAGGTGGAAGCAGCACTTCGAGACTTTGTTGAATGGAGGAAGTGACGGTGCATCGGTGAACAGAATAAATATTAGCGACGATGGACAAGCTGTGGAGTCACCTACACTAGATGAGGTTAAAAAAGCTGTCAAAGAGCTGAAAAACAATAAGGCTGCGGGGAAGGACCAGCTCCCGGCTGAACTTCTCAAACATGGCAGTGAGCAGCTTTATGAAGTTCTGCACCATATTATGTCGAAAATATGGGAAGACGAGGAAATGCCTGCTAGCTGGTTAGACGGCCTCATTTGCCCTCTCTTAAAGAAAGGGCACAGACTGGAGTGCGCCAATTACCGAGGAATAACCCTCCTTAATTCGGCGTACAAAATTATGTCCCGTATTCTGTTCAACAGATTGAGACCGCTTGAAGAGTCCTTTGTCGGCGAATACCAAGCAGGTTTTCGTGAGGGCCGATCAACGACGGATCAAATGTTTACCCTGAGACAAATCCTCGATAAATTCCGGGAGTACAACTTGCAGACACATCATCTGTTTATTGATTTCAAGGCGGCGTACAATTCGGTGAAACGGAATGAATTATGGCAAATTATGCTTGAACATGGTTTTTCGGCGAAACTGATACGGCTGATTCGTATAACGTTGGACGGATCGAAATCAAGTGTAAGGGTTGCGGATGAAATATCGACGTAATTTGCTACCTTAGATGGATTAAAATAGGGTGATGCACTCTCGAACCTACTGTTCAATATAGCTCCCGAGGGAGCGATTAGGAGAGCTGGTGTGCAAAGAAGCGGTACCATTATCACAAAATCGCATATGCTCCTGGGATTTGCGGACGATATCGATATTATCGGAATTGATCGCCGTGCCGTGGAAGAGGCTTTTGCGCCTTTTAAGAGGGAGACAGCGAGGATTGGACTCACGATCAATACCAGCAAAACGAAGTACATGGTCGCTGGCAATCAACGTGGGTTCATTAGTGGTGGTGGTAGCGAAATAGTGCTGGATGGTGAAAAATTTGAAGTGGTAGAAAAATTTGTGTATCTTGGAACATTAGTGACGTGCGATAATGATGTTACCCGCGAGGTGAAAAGGCGTATTGCAGCTGCAAATAGGGCTTATTACGGACTTCGTAACCAGCTTAAGTCCCGTAGTCTGCAAACGAAAACAAAACTCGCGCTGTATACTACTCTGATTCTTCCGGTGGCTTTTTACGGCCATGAGACATGGACGTTAAAGGAGGCTGATCGGAGAGCTCTCGGAGTGTTTGAGCGTAAGGTGCTGCGGACAATACTCGGCGGTAAACAGGAGAACGGTATCTGGCGGCGTCGCATGAATCACGAATTGTACCAGGTGTATAAAGGGCTGGATATTATTAAGCTTATACAACACGGCAGACTACGGTGGGCTGGTCACGTTGTCCATATGCCGGAAGAACGTCAATCGAAGATAATATTTAGTAGAGAACCCGGAAGAGGCCTAACTAACTAACATCTATTCATCGACTTCAAAGCCGCATATGATACAATCGATCGGGACCAGCTATGGCAGCTAATGCACGAACACGGTTTTCCGGATAAACTGACACGGTTGATCAAAGCGACGATGGATCGGGTGATGTGCGTAGTTCGAGTTTCAGGGGCATTCTCGAGTCCCTTCGAAACCCGCAGAGGGTTACGGCAAGGTGATGGTCTTTCGTGTCTGCTATTCAACATCGCTTTGGAAGGGGTAATACGAAGAGCAGGGATTAACACAAGTGGTACAATTTTCAATAAGTCCGTCCAGCTATTTGGCTTCGCCGACGACATAGATATTATGGCACGTAACTTTGAAAAGATGGAGGAAGCCTACATCAGACTGAAGAGGGAAGCTAAGCGGATCGGACTAGTCATCAACACGTCGAAGACGAAGTATATGATAGGAAGAGGTTCAAGAGAAGACAATGTGAGCCACCCACCGCGAGTTTGCATCAGTGGTGACGAAATCGAGGTGGTAGAAGAATTTGTGTACTTGGGCTCACTGGTGACTGCCGAAAATGACACCAGCAGAGAAATTCAGAGACGCATAGTGGCTGGAAATCGTACGTACTTTGGACTCCGCAAGACGCTCCGATCGAATAGAGTTCGCCGCCGTACCAAACTGACAATCTACAAAACGCTCATTAGACAGGTAGTCCTCTACGGACACGAGACCTGGACGATGCTCGTGGAGGACCAACCCGCACTTGGAGTTTTCG
Organism: Armigeres subalbatus; assembly: GCF_024139115.2. Classification (NCBI taxonomy): domain Eukaryota; kingdom Metazoa; phylum Arthropoda; class Insecta; order Diptera; family Culicidae; genus Armigeres; species Armigeres subalbatus. The sequence continues at coordinate 277,366,632 of NC_085141.1, forward strand.
AAAGGAAAGTGCTGCGTACCATCTATGGTAGGGTGCAGATGGCGGACGGTACGTGGAGGAGGCGAATGAACCACGAGTTGCATCAGCTGTTGGGAGAACCATCCATCGTTCACACCGCGAAAATCGGAAGACTGCGGTGGGCCGGGCACGTAGCCAGAATGTCGGACAGTAATCCGGTGAAAATGGTTCTCGACAACGATCCGACGGGCACAAAAAGGCGAGGTGCGCAGCGGGCAAGGTGGATCGATCAGGTGGAAGATGACTTGCGGACCCTCCGTAGACTGCGTGGTTGGCGACGTGTAGCCATGGATCGAGCCGAATGGAGAAGACTCTTATATACCGCACAGGCCACTTCGGCCTTAGTCTGAATAAATAATAATAATAATTGTTAATGTGCGATTTACCGTTAAATTCTTAAAAATCAGAGGCTGAACATTCGTCATAAATTTACACGTTAGGAATTCTTCAAACAAGTTATTCGAACAAAGAAGCATTGCTAAATTAATGATTTCGTGTGTGTTACTTCTACGTGAAGTTAAACGATTTACAATGATATGGAAATGCTAATATCATCTTCCAAACTTGGACGTACATGTTCATGATAGAATTAGAGGCAAAAGTATAGAACTGATAGTTCCGTTAGGATACGGCAGGCATGAAGAAATGTTTTTATGGAAGTCGATTTGAAAGCGAGCGGAGGGCAATATTTGTGATGGCACATATCACGACCGTCATAGCTCCCGTATGAAGGGGGAGGGAAGCTTCCACACTGATATTCTTCCCTCCCCCTTCATACGGGAGCTTGGCAGAAGGAAGGTCGTGTGATATGTGCCATCACAAATATTGCCCTCCGCTCGCTTTCAAATCGACATCTATAAAAACATTCTTCATGCCTGCCGTATCCTAACGGAACTATCAATTCTATACTTTCGCCTCTAATTCTATCATGAACATGTGCGTCTAAGTTTCGAAGATGATATTAGCATTTCCATATCAAAGAAGCATTGGTTTTCGATGATATTTACAACATCTGCTCTTTACAACATCGAAGATAGACAGTAGTAAAACAGCGAGGGCCAGACGATATCCCGAACGTAGCATTGAAAGCCACTATCAATACAGCCCCTGATAGGTTCAGGACGGCAATGCAAATGCCTCGACAAGTGTATTTTCCCGGACAGGTGGAAAAAGCTGGAACTGCCGGACAAGTAGAAAAGGCGGCGAATTCTTTTGAGCTTCTACATAATTCACTCGAGAGATTCTTTAAAATTCGAGATACTCCTAAGTCCCAATTGCCATCGGGGCATTTTTTTTTAAATCGATAAAAAATTCCAAGTAAGCATCTAAGTTTAAAGCTTTTTGACATTGAAAAACCCAGAAAACCCCAGAGCGCGATGATGGCTTTCTCGTGCATCGTACGATGTAATGAAAACCCAGGTTAATCCATCTAGCGGCGATGATGCCTTTCTCGTGCATCGTAAAATGTTCTGAAAAAATCACATAAGAAAGGTAAAAAAAGTACTTAGATCGCATATTTGCTATCATTTTGCATGTTTTTGCATTAATTACTATGCATTGCCACCATTCCTGAATTTTTTTTTCGATTTTGAATTTTTTTAAAGAGGGATCCTTGGGAAAAAACAATGATTTTTCAATAATTCCAAAACGCAATGTCCGATCGGGCCAATTTTCAATAGCAAACAATGGGACCGCATTTCCCGTCGAATGCAACTTGTTTCGAGTAAATCGGGTAATGTTAAGTTCCAAAAAGTGTGTCTACAAAATTTGTACACATACATACTTAAACACACACACATACATACGCACATACAGACATCACCTCAATTCGTCGAGCTGAGTCGATCGGTATATAACACTATGGGTCTCCGGGGCTTCTATCATAGTTTGTTTTTTGGGGTAGTCCTATAGCCTTTCGTACTACAACTTTGTTGTACGAGAAAGGCAAAAAAAAAAATGATTCTTAGTTTCGCCTGGAAGGAGGAAAATTACCATGGGTCAAAATATCATTTAGTCGATGAGAGGTACCCTCAAATCCATGTCCGATCGACTTCGCATTTTAAAAAGACAGAATAGACTTCGACGATAGCATTCGCAATTTGCATATGGTCAAGGGAAATACACAAATTACATAACGGAGGATACTAAAAACGTTACGAAGGGGTCATTAGTGGGGTGAAAAATTGGAAATTTTTGCACTATGTTTGTGCCAGAGGCGTCGCGTGGTCAATTCTTCAACCTGTGAACTTTTTTAATATTCCGAGAAAAACACATAAAAGGTACCTGAAATGATAAACGAATCATTTTCCAGCGCGTTTCTCAATAAGTTTTGCTTATTTCGTTGCGTCTAACTGGTTCTTAGCTACTTCTTATTTTCTGAATTCACTCAAACTAAACTAAACTTAAAAGTGATAGTTCGTAAAATAAAAAAATATGTGACAAATAAGACATATATCTATTCGGAAATTATTGAGCTGGCACTTTCAATTCTAATTTGAGCTATTTCTTAAAATGAGCCGAAGTTTTGAATAGAAAAAAGGAAATTGGACTATATCCATCATGCAAATTTACTAATAATAATTTGTAATTAGCATAGTATGACATGCAGAAAAATAAAGTCTATACAATAAACAATCATAGCCTTAAGAGTGTAATGCATGCCATTCAATAAGGGGCAAGCTAGAGTAAACGCGACGTGCGATGCGACGTGACGCGACAGTGTAATTTGACAGCCTGTTGATAATGATTGTGATTCTTTTACATGAGTCGCGTTGCATCGCTCGTCGCGTTTACTCTGGCTTGCCCCTAAGGGTTTGGACAATAGAGATAATAAACTATAGAGGACGATTGTCGCTGCGGTTCCCTTTGTTCTCGTTCCCAAACATGTTGGGTACACAACTGTCAAAACGTACTGATTTTTCCTGCGTTGACATTTAGCGCCCTATCCTCGTCAGCAAAAGATGTTTAGCCAGTGACGACAGCAACAATCTTCCCTATAGCTTATTACCTCTATTACTTGGACAATGTTAACAGCCTTTAAACATAAGTTTTGTTCTCAACAATATTTGCTAATGAAAATAAAGCGCATCTAGATAGACATGAAACTTATTTTTAAATAAACGTCTTAGATCTAGAACTTCAATTACTAAATTTTCACCTAAAACTAAATCCGTGCCAAATCCGCGCGAAACCCCAACATCGTTATGTAGATTTGCGCCAAATCCATGAAAATCGCGAAATCCGCGTAGTCGTAACAACCTTCGCGTATTCGATTCCGACCTTCGACCAGCCTACTTCAGCGTTGAATTGAATTCACTCAACTTGTGCGCCTTCAGACCACCGACAGACCCACTCTAGAGTGGAATTTTCTTTTATTCAAATAGATCCGACGGCATTTCCTCCACCTACTAATGCACTAATGCATGCATAAGGGTTAATAACTGACCCCCGATCAACTCACTCCAAATTTGGGTTTTATTTATACATCTAAGTCCATTAGTTCCTTCAAAGCACCGACCAAGCCTCACCAGATTTGGATTTAGGCTAGGTCAAATATCGATTCCGGCCATCAACCAATCCACTCAAAAATAGGATTTTTCTTGATCCAAATATGTCCGATAACGATTTTCAGCATCGACCGACCCACTTTAGGGGTCGTACACTTATTACGTAAGCAATTTTTCTGGGTTTTTCGACTCCCCGTGTAAGATAATGACCGACCCCCTCCCCCCATAAGTGCTTACGTAATGTGTGTACGGCCCCTTAGTTTCATCAGTATCCGCTAAGTTGCGAAAGACGGAGGTCCTTCGTAGCTTACTGCGAAGGACGGAGGTCCTTTGTAGCTTAGTAGGGAAAGCACCTGTCTAGCGCAGTCTTCACGAAAACATGAGCGGCGCTGAGCTTGAGTGCAGTTTTTGCAAGTTCATGTACATCCCGAGCGCGCGTTCTCCTTCAAGCTCGTGTTCACCATCAGCATCGAACATGGGTGCGAAAAATGAACGCGGTGCGGCTCAGTCAGGCTCGAGCTCAAGTTCAAAACTTGGGCTGTGTGTTCAGGCTGTGTGCTCATCCAGCATCCAGTGTGCTCAGACTGTGTGCTTAGGCTGAGAACTGAGGCTGTGAGAAATTTTTTTTGGCCGGGTGCGATGCTTTACTATTATGCGGCACGTTTCGTATTCGCCATAGTTGAGCGGCATAGCAAAAAAATACGAATCGGAGCTCGTAGATGAAAACAAGTTATGGTTTCAGCATTTGCATTTGCGTGCGTCAAATAAGGGGGATAAGAATCAAAACGTTCGCAAAAGTACCCATTCTGCGTGGACCTTTAGTACGTGAAAAGCAAGCGTGTTATGTTTTATAGTTGAAAATAATCCAAAACGTGAAGCAAACTAACTTTAAAATGAAAATTTAGTTTGTAAGCAAAGATGGTACATAACATTATTGTTTCTATCCAGCTTCATTGAAAGAATGAAACTCAATTGGGGAAAATGAAATATAAAATCTTCCTAAAAAACAAAAACATAAAAAGTGTACAATAAACGGATTAGTTAATTGATTGCTAGTATATTCATTGTGTTTGCTACATAAGATACACAAAACACATGTATACAATGGCAGAAAAAAAGCCTCAATTATAACGGTTACTTTAAATGCTAACAGGGAACCCTTAGTTGAAAACAGGTTAAGTTGCAGTTGAAATGTAGACCAATTGAAGAAAAAAAAATGTTTCGATATTGTAGACTGTGTGTCAACTTACTTTGTTTTCCACAAACCCTCAGCAAATAGTGTTGAACATATAGAATTGTTTTTTTTTTCTTTGGTAGGTAGATACATAGTAAAGCACGTGAGTTAAAATTCATGCATTAGTTGTTCAATAATTCCGATTTCACATGGAGGCTTAAATAATGAATACTCCTGATTGTTGATTATTGCATTGTCAAATTGGCAAAATATGTATACACATTTCCATCTCAAGTAGAGAGAAATTCCTCAGTGCCGGACAACTAAGTCACATTACGTAAAATTCTATAAAATTCGGGTACCCTGCATACACAAAATATACGATCCATATTTGATTATTTGAGCATGTTTTCCGATGATGTACCTTGATAATGACTGAAGATAAAAAAAATCACGGATTACAAAACCGTCCTCCAATGTCGTAAACTTTAGCGGCATTTTAAAATATAACCGCATTCCTACTCGCTTGAATCAACTTTGTGAAAACAATCGCGTAGAAAAACGGCGTAGATGTCGAAATTCACTTAAAAAATCAAGTGATTTATGCAATCCGCTTAAAAAGAAACCCAAGTATACACATTCATAACACAATTTTTCACTTGTGTAAAGATAAGTCAGTGCAAGTATGTAGTGCGACTTTTAAAGGAGATTACATAAAACTTAAAGTTCCCATCTTTTTCAAAGTTGAAAAAAATTGCATAGGAAAGCAACCGAAAGAACTTTTGAAACTCTTCTCAACAAGTCTAAAGGCGATTCAATTACAAATGGTTAGAAGTACGGGGTTGGACTTTTCTTATGCTTATGTTTTTCGTAGAATGTCCTTATACTCTGTCATTGAGGATATTTCAAACATCTACGCGCATAATAAGATGATAAATAAGTTCCTTTTTAACTTTACGAACAAAGTATCATCGAATGATTGAAATTCAATTATATTAACCCACTCTCGCCCATGGTGCCTGTGGAGCACCATCGAGTTTTGCACCTTCTAACTTTAATCGAATTGTTTCAACAACAAAAAGGAATATTTGACACATCTTCATGGTTCCATTAGACTGCAAATATAATCAATTTTGAGTACAAATAGTGAAACTATTGATAACAATCAATTAACTATTGATTTACAATCAAAAATTTTTTTTTTTCGTTTTCCAACTAATTTTGGCTATGCCAAATAACTTTTGTTCTAGCATTTTTCTCAAAGATGATTTCTTCCTTTTGAAATCTTTGAAAAAAGTCGTGGGCGGGAAAGGGTTAAAATAAAACTAGAGTTTCAACACCAAAATGCTAAGCCAAGCCAACCAAGCAATGTATGTTGATTGTAACCGATGTTTTGTACCGTGCTCAAAGCGGCGCTCACAGCCGCGCTGAAAACATCAATGTTCGAGCGCCGCTGTGAGCGCGGTACAAAACATGAGCATCCAGCCTACGCTCGGGTTCATGCTCATTTTTACGAGTGCACGTTCGAGCCCGAAGCGAATGTTCATTCGAGTGCGGCAGCACGGATAAACATTTGCGCGGGGCTGCACCTTGAAGACTGGTCTAGCGTACTGGTTTCGTGAGATCAAACCCCACCGAAGGGGCGGTTACCCTCCAATACCTTTTCCGAACTAAATCTATCACATGTTGTGCATATGCATAATTGTTTCAGACATAGTAAATATTGAATGTTATTTAAAGCATCTTCAAACCACTAAACCTTTTTATCCAACTTCATCTAGGTAAGATTCAAATTATTCTCAAAATGTAAAATTTGCGCATTTTTTGGCCCTAGTAAGAAGGGTGCTCAAACGGTTTTGTTCAATACTGCATAAAATCCTAAAAACTTGAAAAGTAAAAAAAACCTGGAAATGAAAATTGAAATTATATATAGATTATATAGAGATATTGAGTAATTCTCGCTGAAACCGGGCCACTATTTGCACGAGGTTCTTAAAAATGCCTAAATTTATATTCTTTCGAAAGCTTTCGGCGAGCATATTAAGGATCCGAGTTAAACTCTTCAGAAAGATGAAACCCTCGTTAGTTATACACGAAATCATTTTAATGGACTCCTCGATTTTTGTCAATTCTTGACTCACCAAAACTGTCATAACTCCAACATTTCTCAACCGATCATAGAGATCAGCATATCGTTGGAAAGAGGAAGAGTGTATCCTTAATTTGCAATAATAAAAATATAAGCAGCCATATTGAATATGGCCGCCATCTTGGATTTCTTTTTGAAAACTATTTTTCCGCCAGGTTTGCAACTACCGATTTCAAATATTAATACATCGATATAAAGCTTAACTTATGTTGTGTATTGTGTCCAAAAATCTTAGGTGTATGTTTTTTCTCGGGGGCAGCAGGGACTATGTCCAAGGGCTTGACGATCCCTCCCCAGGCCATCTGCGAGTTGTGGCGCCTGCCTAGGATGTGGTGGGGTTTGACAGTGGGCCCTGTTAAACCTCTATAAAAAGCTGCATGTATCCGCAAGTAGGCTCCGCCAAAGCGACCGTGTACCGCTCAAAGCGCACAAGCCCAAGTCCTGGTGTTAGGTGGGACGCTAAACAGCCCTGACACGACGGCCCTCCGACGAGACAGGAGGTTTGCGCAGGCCCAATAAGCCGCCTTTAAAAACAACTATTACGAACGACATAGAAGATAATACGACTCGATACAATCGGCAACGACCTAGGCGACGAATAAAGGATCACGATTGGAAGCTTGGAACATGGAACTGCAAGTCGCTAGGCTTCGCAGGTTGCGACAGGATAATCCACGATGAATTACATCCCCGCAACTTCGATGTCGTAGCGCTGCAGGAAATCTGCTGGACAGGACAGAAAGTGTGGAAAAGCGGGCATCGAGCGGCTACCTTCTACCAAAGCTGTGGCACCACCAACGAGCTGGGAACCGGCTTCATAATGCTGGGTAAGATGCGCCAACGCGTGATTGGGTGGCAGCCAATCAACGCACGGATGTGCAAGCTGAGGATAAAAGGCCGTTTCTTCAACTATAGCATCATCAACGTGCACTGCCCACACGAAGGGAGATCCGACGACGAGAAAGAAGCATTCTATGCGCAGCTGGAGCAGACATACGATGGATGCCCACTGCGGGACGTCAAAATCGTCATCGGTGACATGAACGCTCAGGTAGGAAGGGAGGAAATGTATAGACCGGTCATCGGACCGGATAGTCTGCATACCGTATCGAATGACAACGGCCAGCGATGCATAAACTTTGCAGCCTCCCGCGGAATGGTAGTCCGAAGCACTTTCTTCCCCCGCAAGAATATCCACAAGGCCACATGGAAATCACCTAATCAAGTAACGGAAAACCAAATCGACCACGTTCTAATCGACGGTAAATTCTTCTCCGACATCACGAACGTACGCACTTACCGCAGTGCGAATATTGAATCCGACCACTACCTCGTCGCAGTATGTCTGCGCTCAAAACTCTCGACGGTGATCAACACGCGTCGGAGTCGTCCGCCGCGGCTTAACATTGGGCGGTTACAAGACGGTAGACTAGTCCAAGACTACGCGCAGCAGCTGGAAGTGGCACTCCCAACGGAAGAGCAGCTAGGCGCAGCATCTCTTGAAGATGGCTGGAGAGATATTCGATCGGCCATTGGAAGCACCGCAACCGCTGCACTAGGCACGGTGGCTCCGGATCAGAGAAACGACTGGTATGACGGCGAATGTGAGCAGTTAGTTGAGGAGAAGAATGCAGCATGGGCGAGATTGCTGCAACACCGCACGAGGGCGAACGAGGCACGATACAAACGGGCGCGGAACAGACAAAACTCGATTTTCCGGAGGAAAAAGCGCCAGCAGGAAGATCGAGACCGTTAAGAGACGGAGGAACTGTACCGCGCTAATAACGCACGAAAGTTCTATGAGAAGTTGAACCGTTCACGTAAGGGCCACGTGCCGCACCCCGATATGTGTAAGGACATAAACGGGAACCTTCTTACGAACGAGCGTGAGGTGATCCAAAGGTGGCGGCAGCACTACGAAGAGCACCTGAATGGCGATATGGCAGATAACGGTGGCGGTATGGTAATGAACCTAGGAGCACGCGCGCAGGACATGCGACTTCCGGCTCCGAATCTCCAGGAAATCCAGGAGGAGATCGGCCGACTGAAAAACAACAAAGCCCCTGGAGTTGACCAACTACCAGGAGAGCTGTTTAAACACGGTGGTGAAGCACTGGCTAAAGCGCTGCACTGGGTGATTACCAAGGTTTGGGAGGATGAGGCTCTGCCGCAGGAGTGGATGGAAGGTGTCGTGTGTCCCATCTACAAAAAGGGCGATAAGCTGGAATGTAGCAACTACCGCGCAATCACATTGCTGAACGCCGCCTACAAGGTACTCTCCCAAATTTTATGCCGTCGACTAACACCAATTGCAAGAGAGTTCGTGGGGCAGTACCAGGCGGGATTTATGGGTGAACGCTCTACCACAGACCAGGTGTTCGCCATACGTCAGGTATTGCAGAAATGCCGCGAATACAACGTGCCCACACATCATCTATTTATCGACCTCAAAGCCGCATATGATACAATCGATCGGGACCAGTTATGGCAGCTAATGCACGAAAACGGATTTCCGGATAAACTGATACGGTTGATCAAGGCGACGATGGATCGGATGATGTGCGTAGTTCGGGTTTCAGGGGCATTCTCGAGTCCCTTCGAAACGCGTAGAGGGTTACGGCAAGGTGATGGTCTTTCGTGTCTGCTATTCAACCTCGCTTTGGAAGGAGTAATACGAAGGGCAGGGATTGACACGAGTGGTACGATTTTCACGAAGTCCGTCCAGTTATTTGGTTTCGCGGACGACATTGATATCATGGCACGTAACTTTGAGAGGATGGAGGAAGCCTACATCAGACTGAAAAGCGAAGCTAAACGGATTGGACTAGTCATCAACACGTCGAAGACGAAGTACATGATAGGAAGAGGCTCAAGAGAGGTCAATGTGAGCCACCCACCACGAGTTTCTATTGGTGGTGACGAAACCGAGGTGGTTGAAGAATTCGTGTACTTGGGCTCACTGGTGACCGCCGATAACGATACCAGCAGAGAAATTTGGAGACGCATAGTGGCTGGAAATCGTACGTACTTTGAACTCCACAAGACGCTCCGATCGAATAGAGTTCGCCGCCGTACCAAACTGACTATCTACAAAACGCTCATAAGACCGGTAGTTCTCTACGGACACGAGACCTGGACGATGCTCGTGGAGGACCAACGCGCACTGGGAGTTTTCGAAAGGAAAGTGTTGCGTACCATCTATGGTGGGGTGCAGATGGCGGACGGTACGTGGAGGAGGCGAATGAACCACGAGTTGCATCAGCTGTTGGGAGAACCATCCATCGTTCACACCGCGAAAATCGGAAGACTGCGGTGGGCCGGGCACGTAGCCAGAATGTCGGACAGTAATCCGGTGAAAATGGTTCTCGACAACGATCCGACGGGCACAAGAAGGCGAGGTGCACAGCGGGCAAGGTGGATCGATCAGGTGGAGGACGACTTGCGGACCCTCCGCAGACTGCGTGGTTGGCGAAGTGCAGCCATGGACCGAGCTGAATGGAGAAGTCTTTTATGTGCAGCACAGGCCACTCCGGCCTTAGTCTGATGATAAATAAATAAAAATGTTTTTTCTATCCAAAGTTATGTACGATTTACCAAATTATATTTTGGATGGCCATCTGACCAACGAACATTATTTTTATGGTTAATATGGTACTACGACGTCAGTTCCTTGATTTAATACACTATTCTAAGCCAAATATGTTTCAAAAATGAAATGCATATCTACAACAGTATTTTATTTGAAGGGCTCAAACGTTTTGAGCATAACGGAGCCGTATTCAAGTTATTGTATTAAATAATTCAAGAATTTTGGTATTGGTAAATCGTACATAACTTTTGATAGAAAAAACATACACCTGAGATTTTTGGACACTATGCACAACATAAGCTAAGCTTTCTATCGATGTATTCATATTCTAAATTGGTGGTTGCGAATTTGGCGGAAAAATAATTTTTAAAAAGAAATCCAAGATGGCGGCCATATTCAATATGGCTGCTTATTTTATTAAGAATACACTCTTCCTCTTTCCAATGATATGCTGATCTCTATGATCGGTTGAGAAATGTTGGAGTGGGGCAAAAGTACGCACTTAGTTTTCAATCGATCATGTGGCCCTTATGAAGCAAGCTTCTGCATATCAAATCAGTGTCGATGATTCATATACTCTTCCTTTATGTTACCCAGTGGAAAAAATATTGAAATTATTGAGATTCGTTCTAGTAGAACCCTTATTGCAAGACAAGTGAAAAACGCACTCTTACCCCACCGGTGGGGTAAAAGTGCGCATCGGGTGGGGTAAGAGTACGCATTTATCCAATCATGTGCTTTAAGTATATATTAACACAAATAAGAGTTGATAACATTTAATTGATGTTTAATGAGCATATATTAGGGAATGTTTAAAGATAACGTAACTCTTGAAGGGGGAGGGGGTCCTAAAAATGTGCACTTTCATACGAAAAACTATTGTTTTTAATATATACAAAAAACTACAGAGGTAAAAATATACACACTTAACTCATTTCACAGTATTCGGTAAATTTTACCGAAATCTCAACAGCAGATCTGTTCGGTAATTATTTTACAGATTTTTTGTAATTTTTTCCATTGTTCAACTGTCAAAATCACCGAAAATCAGTAAAATTATTTACCGAACAGTTCTGCTGTTGAGATTTCGGTAAAATTTTACCGAATTCGGCGATTTATTTTAAGTGTGTATATCAGGTTTCGCGTGGCGTATACAAAGGCATTTTCCTTAAGGAAAGTCTACCAATCACGTAACGTAAAATTTGGCTATTTCATCACCCCTCCCCCCTATCTTACACTATTTGTATGAATCCTCTAAAAATTATATGTATCGTTACACATCTCACAAGCTCTCCCAGCTAAACGTTGCGTAATTCATGAATGTTTCTTTTGATTAAATAAAATTATCATTTAGATGAAATTGTGTTTTCGTACTATGTTTAGGTGTACAGGTCCTAATACAATTTCATTATTTCGCTTCAGTGCTTTGTTCGCTAAGTCCTTTCTAACACCGAATTACTTCAACTTATCCTAAAAACTTGTGATAATTTCGAATTCTGTCCCTTTTTTCTTAGTTGTGGATCTTTACGCTTTGGAAGAAGTCGTATTTCGGCCGGAGATACGGGTTTGACATCATAACTTGAAGATTCATATGCGTACTCTTGCCCCACCGGTTCCTGCGTACTTTTACCCCACAATCCCAAAAATTATTCAAGTAATGATTTTGACTTCTTTGAAAACCAACTGGATTGGTGTTCTGTACCATAAAGTACTCTATATAATAGTCTATCGAAATGGTATAATGTTCACCTGATTGAACGTATATATGGTAATGAAATACTAGTTGCGGAAATCCAATTATTTTTAGCAAAATGAACAAAAAGTTATCTAACTCCATATCTCCCTTGTTGTTTATTCAAATCGTTTACAATTACACATGATAATAGTTGGCCAGAATACCTGTCAAACTGATGCAGTGCTGCTAGTTACTTCAAAAAATCGAAAACGTACTCTTACCCCACGCGCACTCTTGCCCCACTCTACTCTATAGTTGAATTAGTAAAACTGGCAACCCTTCCGCCAGTATGTTTATGCGCAACATAAATAATCAAAACAGTTTGAAATAAAATCTTGTCGCGAGTAGAGGCCTGATTAAGAGAAATGCGGATAGGTATGTGTCGCCAATCGAACCGTCATAAAACAGCAGCCAATCGAGCAGGAGACCTGTCAAGCAGCCAAAATGTTGGCTCAAATACTGAAAACGCCCAAATTAGATTTTATGCCATTTTTCAATTAAACAAAATTGAATGTATTTCACATTAGTTTGCAATAATATATGCTAGTCATTAATAGATTATGAAATGAAATTCCATTGTTTATTGGATTCTATTGTTATGTGATGTGGACACATAAAATACCGGATTGTTGGATTTTATCTACATAAACCATTTCTTTCTTTTCATGTGTTGTTCTTTGATGAAGAAGATTGAATGCAGTGTTGGCAGAGTCATATTTTCTATCAGGCCTCTAGTCGCGAATGGTTTGCCTTCCCACGGAATTGATCGTTTTATTGGTTTTTCTTGTGAAATAAACAGCCAGTTAGTTGCCGTGTGTCTCCGTGGGCGTTAAAGGAGAATTAGTTCTAAGTAGAAATACTAGAATAAGAGATCGGCGAAGACGCCATCTTGTTTCCAATCGAACCGTCAAAAGCGGTTCCAATTCGACTTGTTTACTTTTTGCTTCCATAAGAAGCAAGCAAAAGTTCAAGTGCTGCCAGTATTATTTTCACGATTTCATGCATTTTCATACGTTGCCATTTCTACAGTTTTTCACTCCGCCGGTCTCTGGTTATAGGGTTGCTAGTTCTAAGTAGAAGAAAGTGCGGGAATTGATCAGAAACTGCAAAAGTGATCCGTTGCGAGGAGAAGACAGAATTAGTTGAGAAAGTGGTCAAATACAGTCCAAAAATAATTTGAAGCAATTACGCTAATTACTGTACAGTAGAGTGATTCAAATTTTGACTTTTTCGCTCCTCTATGCTTAAACGATGACATTTGATGTTTTATTAACCTTCCTAAATTTTTAGCTTATTTGGATGTAACTAGAATGAGCACGCGCAGTTTGAAGTTTGTATGGAAATTCCTATAGGAATTGCCACATAAGTGTTCCGTGTTGCGACCCGTTAACTATTCAAATGTAATCGACACGATGCTTTCATAGAATACTTCCTAAGCGAGAGGCCAGTTGTTGTTGCGAAGCGATCTGATTTTTGTAAGCAAAGTTATTAATGAAACAAAAATGCTCATTATTGATATTGGAGTTATTCTTTTACGTGTTAAATTGAATTTACCACGATTCAGTATTTCTTTAATAATTTATCTTGCAAGCATAGAATCGTTTCGCAACAAAGACGATCAGTTTCATTGCAAAATGTTATATATTGGCAACGTTGCGGAACGGAACAAACTTGAAACTGCGCGTGCTCAGTCTAGTTACATCCAAATTAGCTAAAATTTTAGGAGGATTAATAAAACATCAAATGTCATCGTTTGAGCATAGAGGAGTGAAAAAGTCAAAATTTGAATCACTCTACTGTACAGGTTTATTCGCCAAAGGCGGCTCTGCTCTTGTGCATATCCATTTAAAAACCTAAATCACCACGGAAAATTCAAAGGAAGTTCAAATTTAAGAAAACTTCCTCGATGCTTCATATGGAGTAATAAAAACACAAATAAAAGGACTGTTCAAATAAATAATACATGTATTCTTCTGGAGAGGGCAAGCTGGCCAGACCACGCCGCATAATGCGTTATGGCACGCTTCATACGTTTACTCTTCACAAATTTCATACATATGTAGATGCAAAACCTTGATGTCATAAACTTTAACAACCCATTTTCAAAAGTAGCGTTGGAGCAGCACGCTATTTTCTTTGTTTATACTTCACTTGTAAATTTAGTTTGTGAACGTAAATGATCCATTTGATGCTTTCAAAGTACCTTACGACCTATGTAGACTCGTCCACTATTGCATGAAAGCCTCACGTGCGGTTAACCGTGTGTGACAGGCCAGTTATGAGCTGTTTTCTTCACATCAGAGGTTCACTGGTGAAATGCTTTGAAAAATTCAATCTTCTCCAACAGAAAAGCTCATATCTTGAGGGCTCGTGAGATGCGTCTCGGTAGAGTGTGTGCAAACGTGTCGGAGATTTATTATCATGCCATGAGCACGCACAAAAAAGGAAAAAAACATGGTCGATACGTGACATTGCTTCATCGCTACTTTCTAGTATCATCAACAGCGTATAAGGTTAGTTGGGGAGCTACAAGATGTGCTCGCAGATAGTGGCCAGGCCATCACCCGCTGCAGCCATCTTCTCCCGGTTGGCATACTGACCTTGTCGTTCGGTCCCCTATCGCACCAGTTTTGTCGTTCTGTGGTTGATGTGCCGTGCCGTGCCAACATTATATATAGGTAAAGTGGTGCATGCAACGGACCACTTCGTTGATGTCATCACGCGGGAAAGCGGAGCATGGGTGACTAACGTTTAGCTAACGTCAAAGGTGTACACATCTGCAGGTCTGCAGGGGCATCCGTCCGGCCAGAGATCGACCAACTGAGTCGTGGCTTCTCGGACAGAGCGATATCATTGTTACTTTTGTGGACCGTTTGATATTTGCACAGTCGACACCATGGATTGGATAGTGGGATAATGGTTCGGGGATTTTGTATCATCAGACTATGCCAAAATACAGGAATAGACAAATTAGAAAAAAAAGTGTAGGTCTAAACTTATCGAATAGTAAAGTGTTTAAACTTAAGTATCATACGCGATTCCAAATGACCAAGATGAACGAAGCATGGATGCCTGGAATACCTTTGGAAGCGCTTGTTATTCTCTCAAACTTTGAGTTTTTTTATCGATGATTCCGTTTTAAGACATCAGAAGTCATATGTACTCTACTTATCATGTTTTTTAAAGTAATGAAGTTTCGAACAAGTTTGGTTTTGAAACATACTGGGTGTACAAATTGCCAAAAACTTCCATGTTGATCTAAATAAAGTTTTCTGGGAATCTTGACCATAAAATAAACATAGGACAAAATCTAATTGGCTTATTTCTGATGGACCAAAAAGATCATTTGGCCGCATATATTATTTGGTCGTAAAAGCTTGATTGGCTACCGTCTGTTTTTGTATGGAATTGTTACCCAATGGTTGCCCAGAAACGCCCATTACCAAATTTTATCAAAGGAAATACTTTCATTTTTCCACCATGCATGCTTATCACCTTCACTATTCATCTTTTTCAAGTGTAATCGATGAGAATACCTGCACTGACAGTACAAGCATCACTGTTATTATGGTTATTATTGACAAATCCAAGTGATAAAAAGAAGAAGACATGTGATGGTGAGAAACAACAAAATCGTTCATGGCGAAGTATACGGCGGCGATTTTAAAATGTCCGTATAAAATTAAAAACCAATTCTAATTAAAAACTAATCAATGTAAAGTGCGAGAAAAATGGAAATCTATATTTTAGGTGCATTACACGAAATTTTTTTTTTTTTAATGGTGTTTTCTAAATCTAGCTTTTCATTTTTCTTGCACTTTATATTCATTAGATTTTAATTAGAATACCTTTAGAATTTTATACGAGCATTTCAAAATCGCCGCCGTATACTTCGCCATGAATGATTTTGTTGTTTCTCACCATCGCATGTCTTCTTCTTTTTATCACTTGGATTCGTCAATAGATGGGAATTCAAACGAAGGAGCAGTTTATCCTTATGCTTCGGTTAAAGTTGTTGCGAATAGTGCGATATTCGTTAGAAGTCACTTTGCATGGAAAGCACGAAGTGTGCATTATTCCTAAGCCATCTCTTTCACGTTTCCAGTCATCATTGGGATTGCGTGTCTGGTTGGTTTGGGGTTCGCGTTCTTGTAGAGGGAATGAAGGTAAGGGCAATTGATACTCTAGAATTGAACTTATCATGTCATTATCATTTAGTATTTAGACAATAACTCATTTCAGAGGCTAGCGTTTCAGGCTGTAAATATTAGATATAGGAAAAGTACTCTTTGGCAAAGTCTATAAGTCCACGGTGGAGTCCACAGTCTTCAAGGTGCAGCCCCGCGCAAATGTTTATCCGTGCTGCCGCACTCGAATGAACATTCGCTTCGGGCTCGAACGTGCACTCGTAAAAATGAGCATGAACCCGAGCGTAGGCTGGATGCTCATGTTTTGTACCGCGCTCACAGCGGCGCTCGAACATTGATGTTTTCAGCGCGGCTGTGAGCGCCGCTTTGAGCACGGTACAAAACATCGGTTACAATCAACAATAGAGGTAATAAACTATAGAGGGAGATTGTCGCTGTCGTCACTGGCGAAACATCTTTTGCTGGCAAGGATAGGGCACTAAATGTCAACAAAGGAAAAAACAGAACGTTTTGACAGATAGGTACCCAACATGTTTGGGGACGAAAACAAAGGGAACCGCAGCGACAGTCGTCCTCTATAGTTTATTACCTCTATTCAATCAACAGACATTGCTTGGTTGGCTTGGCTTAGCATTTTGGTGTTGAAACTCTAGTTTTAACCCTTTCCCGCCCACGACTTTTTTCAAAGATTTCAAAAGGAAGAAATCATCTTTGAGAAAAATGCTAGAACAAAAGTTATTTGGCATAGCCAAAATTAGTGGAAAACGAAAAAAAAAGTTTTTGATTGTAAATCAATAGTTAATTGATTGTTATCAATAGTTTCACTATTTGTACTCAAAATTGATTATATTTGCAGTCTAATGGAACCATAAAGATGTGTCAAATATTCCTTTTTGTTGTTGAAACAATTCGATTAAAGTTAGAAGGTGCAAAACTCGATGGTGCTCCACGGACACCATTGGCGAGAGTGGGTTAATATAATTGAATTTCAATCATTCGATGATACTTTGTTCGTAAAGTTAAAAAGGAACTTATTTATCATCTTATTATGCGCGTAGATATTTGAAATATCCTCAATGACAGAGTATAATGACATTCTACGAAAAACATAAGCATAAGAAAAGTCCAACCCCGTACTTCTAACCATTTGTAATTGAATAGCCTTTAGACTTGTTGAGAAGAGTTTCAAAAGTTCTTTCGGTTGCTTTCCTGTGCAATTTTTTTCAACTTTGAAAAAGATGGGAACTTTAAGTTTTATGTAATCTCCTTTAAAAGTCGCACTACATACTTGCACTGACTTATCTTTACACAAGTGAAAAATTGTGTTATGAATGTGTATACTTGGGTTTCTTTTTAAGCGGATTGCATAAATCACTTGATTTTTTAAGTGAATTTCGACATCTACGCCGTTTTTCTACGCGATTGTTTTCACAAAGTTGATTCAAGCGAGTAGGAATGCGGTTATATTTTAAAATGCCGCTAAAGTTTACGATATTGGAGGACGGTTTTGTAATCCGTGATTTTTTTTATCTTCAGTCATTATCAAGGTACATCATCGGAAAACATGCTCAAATAATCAAATATGGATCGTATGTTTTGTGTATGCAGGGTACCCGAATTTTATAGAATTTTACGTAATGTGACTTAGTTGTCCGGCACTGAGGGATTTCTCTCTACTTGAGATGGAAATGTGTATACATATTTTGGCAATTTGACAATGCAATAATCAACAATCAGGAGTATTCATTATTTAAGCCTCCATGTGAAATCGGAATTATTGAACAACTAATGCATAAATTTTAACTCACGTGCTTTACTATGTATCTACCTATCAAAGAAAAAAAAAACAATTCTATATGTTCAACACTATTTGCTGAGGGTTTGTGGAAAACAAAGTAAGTTTACACACAGTCTACAATATCGAAACATTTTTTTTTCTTCTATTGGTCTACATTTCAACTGCAACTTAACCTGTTTTCAACTAAGGGTTCCCTATTAGCATTTAAAGTAACCGTTATAATTGAGGCTTTTTTTCTGCCATTGTATACATGTGTTTTGTGTATCTTATGTAGCAAACACAATGAATATACTAGCAATCAATTAACTAATCCGTTTATTGTACACTTTTTATGTTTTTGTTTTTTAGGAAGATTTTATATTTCATTTTCCCCAATTGAGTTTCATTCTTTCAATGAAGCTGGATAGAAACAATAATGTTATGTACCATCTTTGCTTACAAACTAAATTTTCATTTTAAAGTTAGTTTACTTCACGTTTTGGATTATTTTCAACTATAAAACATAACACGCTTGCTTTTCACGTACTAAAGGTCCACGCAGAATGGGTACTTTTGCGAAAGTTTTGATTCTTATCCCGTTTTGACGCACGCAAATGCAAATGCTGAAACCATAACTTGTTTTCATCTACGAGCTCCGATTCGTATTTTTTTTTGCTATGCCGCTCAACTATGGCGAATACGAAACGTGCCGCATAATAGTAAAGCATCGCACCCGGCCCAAAACTTATTCTGCCAGCCTCAGTTCTCAGCCTAAGCACACAGTAGTCTGAGCACACAGCATGCTGGATGAGCACACAGCCTGAACACACATGATAATGAAATGATAAGTTCAATCCTTGAGTAGAAGTTTAACGAACGCCAACTCACAAATGATACAGTAACTTGCTTTCAGGACGGATGGGTCATATATGCCCAGCTTTTGAAATTGGCTCTGTAAAATCACAAAAGAGACATAGCTCTCGACTTTCTTCAGCAAAACTGTTCACAAGGATCTAGGCTTTGCAGGAAAAATATCGGTGGTCAAGTTTGACTATAACGTGAAGACCCAGATATCCAAAACCTTGGGAAGAGTTTGCTTTTGAGAGCATGCAAATGAATCTAACATGTTTGAATCCCAAACCACATTGTTTGATAGTTTTGAATACTCAGATAAGTTGGGCCGTCCTGAACGTTGAGCTTGAGCTTAAGCTTGATTGACTGCTCGTAGTTGCTACTCCATTATGACCAGATCTGCTGTTCCTGCACAGGGAACCAACAGAAGTTTGCTTGGGACTAGCACACATCTTCAATGTACAAGTACTGGTGATCTCATTTGTTAGGTCATACTGGCGCCTGCCACGTCAGAATGCAAGTCAATGTAGGGAAGGGGGAGGAAATGATGATTCAATCACTCGCCCACTGCAAGCCGAATATACCTCTGCACTTGCCACGAGTTCATGCAGAATTTGTTGGAACTTTTGGGTTAGGTTCGAGAGGCAGAGGTCCGTCTTGGTTAACGAGCTGCCAATGAGATAAATAGGAGAAAGCAACTGATGGAATTTCTAATTGGATGTAGGAAATGAACTGGAAATGGACTTCCATACCGTTTCCACATTACTATTCCTATAGCTTCAACTTGAATATTCTAACAGTAATCTGCTAGAGTTGGAAATGAACTATAGACATTTCCAATTCTAGCAGATTACTGTTAGAATATTCAAGTTGAAGGTATAGGAATAGTAATGTGGAAACGGTATGGAAGTCCATTTCCAGTTCTAGCGATTGCTAGAACATGAGAAATATAGAGAAAGATACAAAAAATGAGAATGGAACGGACCTGGGATTGAACCCACGACCTCCTGCGTATGAGACAGAAGCAGTAGCCATATGACTACCAAGCCCGCTTAAGTTGGGCCGTCCTGAACGTTCATATCATTAATTTATCTAACATCTAAACAGATAACACTGAATTAACAGTTTGACGCCACAATACATGGTTCGAGGCCGCATCTCTACATCCTCGAATGCTCCTCACGCTCGCCAAGTAGTTCTGTACCTGATCAGCCCACCTCGCTCGCTGCGCT
Organism: Armigeres subalbatus; assembly: GCF_024139115.2. Classification (NCBI taxonomy): domain Eukaryota; kingdom Metazoa; phylum Arthropoda; class Insecta; order Diptera; family Culicidae; genus Armigeres; species Armigeres subalbatus. The sequence goes on from NC_085141.1 coordinate 277,386,812, forward strand.
CCACGCCGTCGAACACCATCTTTGCAGGGCTGCTGTCCAGCATTCTTGCAACATGTCCTGCCCATCGTACCCTTCCGGCTTTAGCTACCCTCTGGGTACTAGGTTCGTCGTAGAGCTGGGCGAGCTCGTGGTTCATACTTCGCTGCCACACACCGTCTTCTTGCAAACCGTCTCTCGAATACGCCGAGTACGCTTGCAAGTTCTCCTCGAGCATTGTCCATGTTTCATGACCGTAGAAGAATACTTATCAGCGTTTTACACATGTCACATTTGGTGCAATGGTGAATATTTCTTAACTGCAGTATCTTTCGGAGCCCGTAGTAGGCCAGACATCCACGGATGATGCACCTTCGTATTTCACAACTAACATTATTATCAGCCGTTAGCAAGGATCCAAGGTAGACGAATTCATCGACAGCCTCGAAGGTATCCCCGTCTATCGTAACACTGCTTCCAAGACGGCCCTGCGAGCTCGGTTCCGTCCACAAGCATGTACTATATCTTAGACGCATTCACCACCAGTCCGACTTTTGTTGCTTTACGTTTCAGGCGAGTGTACAGTTCTTCCACCTTTGCAAATGTTCGGCCGACAATGTCCATGTCATTCACAAAACAAATAAGTTGACTGGATCTGTTGAAAATCTTACCCCGGCTGTTACACCCGGCTCTCCGCATGACACCTTCTAGCGCAATGTTGAACAACAGGCACGAAAGTCCATCACTTTGTCTTAGTCCCTGGCGCGATTTGAACGAACTGGAGTGTTCTCCCGAAATCTTCACACAGTTCTGCATACCATCCACAGTTTCTTTGATCAGTCTGGTAAGCTTCCCAGGGAAGCTGTTCTCGTCCATAATTTTCCATAGCTCTACGCGGTCTATACTGTCGTATGCCGCCTTGAAATCAACGAACAGATGGTGCGTTGGGACCTGGTGTTCACGGCATTTTTGAAGGATTTGCCGTACAGTAAAGATCTGGTCCGTTGTCGAGCGGCCGTCAACAAAGCCGGCTTGTTAACTTCCAAAAAACTCGTTCACTAATGGTGACAGACGACGGAAGATGATCTGGGATATCACTTTGTAGGCGGCATTAAGGATGGTGATCGCTCGAAAGTTCTCACACTCCAGTTTGTCGCCTTTCTTGTAGATGGGGCATATAACCCCTTCCTTCCACTCCTCCGGTAGCTGTTCGGTTTCCCAGATTCTGACTACTAGTTTGTGCAGGCAAGTGGCCAGCTTTCCCGGGCCCATGTTGATGAGTACAGCTCCGATACCATCCTCTTACCAGCTGCTTTAGTGGTCTTTAGCTGTTGGATGGCATCCTTAACTTATCTCAAGATGGGGGCTGGTTGGCTTCCATCGTCCGCTGAACCGACGTAGTCATCTCCTCCGCTGTCTTGACTTTCACTGCCTGTACTCTCAGCGCCATTTGAATGTTACTCGTAGTGCTGCTTCCACATTTCGATCAACACACTTTCGTCCGTCAAGATGCTCTCATGGCGCGAGGCCTTTGCGGGATGCGTTGAGCTTCTGATAGAACTTGCGTGTTTCTTGAGAACGGCACAACTGTTTCATCTCCAAGAACTCCGCTTCTTCCTGGTGGCGTTTCTTCTCCTGAAAAAGGCGGGTCTGCTATCTCCCCTTCCGTCTATAACGTTCCACGTTCTGTTGGGTACCTTGCTGCAGCGCGACCGCCCACGCTGCGTCCTTCTCCTCCAGAATATGTCTCCACTCTTCGTCGAACCAATTGTTCCATCGACCTCGTACCACATACCCGACGTTGTTCTCTGCGTCGTCAATGGCCGCTTTAACTGCATTCCAGCAGTCCTCAAGAGGGGCTCGATCGAGCTCACCCTCTTCCGGCAACGCTGCCACGAGATGCTGCGCATATGCAGTGGCGACATCAGGTTGCTTCAGTCGCTCTAGATCATACCGCGGCGGACGTCGGTACCGAACATTGTTGATGACGAATAGTTTTGGGCGCAGTTTTACCATCTCCAGATAGTGGCCAGAGTCGATGTTAGCGCTACGATATGTTCTGACGTCGATAATGTCGGAGAAGTGCCGTCCATCAATCAGAATGTGATCGATTTGTGATTCTGTCTGCAGTGGTGATCTCCAGGTGTACTGATACGAGAGGCTGTGTTGGAAGTAGGTGTTGCGAATGGCCATATTCTTGGAGGCAACGAAATCAATTAGTCGTGTGCCGTTTTCGTTCGTCAGCCGGTGAGCGCTGAACTTCCCAACAGTCGTTTTAAACTCCTCCTCTTGGCCAACCTGAGCGTTCAAATTTCCTATGATGTTTTGATGTCGTGGCTTGGGCAGCGGTTGTATTCTTGTTCCAGCTGCGCGTAGAATGCGTCCTTATCATCAGTATTGCTTCCGGAGTGTGGGTTATGGACGTTGAACATGCTGAAGTTTAAGAATCGGCTTCTGATCCTCGACCTGCACATTCTCTCATTGATCGACCCCCACCCGATCACGTGCCTTTGCACATCACCAATCACTATGAAAGTTGTCCGCAGCTCTGGTAGATGGTATGATAACCTCTAAATGTTCACACCATGGATCCTTTCCAACAAACCTCCTGCAGCGCTACGATATCGAATCCACGGTCCTTGAGCACAACGGCGAGTATGCGTGTGCTCCCGATGAAGTTGAGAGATTTGCAGTTCCACGAAACGAGTTTCCAATCGCTAGTCCCTTTTCGTCGCAGTGGTCTTCGCGGATTGTTCCGGTCCGTACTCTCTTTTTGATTATTCGTTGCGTAAGTAAAATAAATTTAAAGGCTGGCTTGTAGGGCCTGACACCAAACTTCCTAAATTTCTGGAGAATCATTGTGCACAGTTTCACTTAGAGTCTCTCGCTGGTACTCAGCCGCCCCTAACATGGAAAACAGACGCTATTATGAGCCGCTCCCAACCTCCTCAGAGGAGCAACCCCCCCCCTTCCCTGTCAGCATACGATCATAGTCCCATTGGAGTTGGTTATTCGATCTGCCCTAGGATTGCTCGTATCCCGGCCAGCACAACGAGGAGGTAGCAGTTGCTGGGTAAGAGGCTAAGGACTATTTTGGGTTCTATTTTGTTCACAGCATTTGCCGTGCCACCGACCCGACATTTTTTTTATCCCACAAACCCGTACCCGACCCGAACCCGACATTGTATTAATTTCCCAAAACCGACCATCTCTAGGGGAGAGATATCGATATATAGAACATCGAGATGCAGATAGTCGACTTATTATATCTTTTGATGGCATTACATCCTCATTACACAAATTACAATGTGTATATTTTTTATTTTTTATTTTGGGTAAATGCCATTTCTGAGCAAAAACAAACCACTTTGTCATGTAAAATCTACATTTCAACCACGTGAAGAACTTATAACTCAGGGTTTCGACTTTTCGTTTCGATGAGACCAATACAAGCGTTTTTCGGGCCCAGGGAAAATCTATTTTCGTTGTTTATAAAGAGGAACATCATTCACCCACCAATGTTTTCTCTGGGCTAGCCTTGGAGGATAAATGAAAATCGTGCCTGTCAGATGAAATTCCTTTTTCGGTTCATTACTTTTTAACCTTTCACTCACTTTTCGCGAGAATAATCGTAGAACAATGATAAAAAACGATGATTAGGCTGTAATTGAAAAATTTGCCCCGTACCCTCAACACATAGATTCGTTTCCTAATGGGTTTTCACCGCATCACTCGCTTCATCTGCTTGCCCATCACTGCGAAACCAACTCCATGCTCTGCTTTTCCGCCGCCACTGTGATAGATGTTATACTTGAATGTAGTGTTGGTCGTGGGGTCCACGGCTCGGAATTCACGTTCTCCGTATCTAGGCCATAGGATTTCTTGAATAGCAGCCACGTTCACTCCAACCTTCTGCAGTTCCCGAGCCAGAAGGCTCACTCGTCCAGGTTCATTTAGGGTCCTGACATTCCAGGTACCGAGTTTCCAATCATAGTCCTTATTTCGTTGCCGGGTCGGTAGCCGAAAATAAAGTTCTTTTTCTTCTATCTCCATTTTTTCGTGGTATTTGAGAGGCTTCAGTAAGCTACCTTACCGGGGTCGCGTTACCTACATCGCGCTGGTGGGGCTGCCACTTTAGGAATAGCTGACGCGATACAGCATTTCGTTGATCAGCCGCTGGGTAGCAGACAGACGCTGTTTGAGCCGCATTTCCTGGTGAACAGACACTCGAGGCGTACCTTCTCACTCTAACTGATGTCAGAAGGACAACAGTGCCCAGGCTGCACGACCAGCTAATTACACAACTCTTAGCTGGCGGTCTTTTGTCATCGGACACCCGTGGAAGCGTGAGATAGGGACTTGTGGGGACAAGAGCTCTGTTGGGTGCTCCTTCCTTGATGTCAACCCACTATTTTGCAGCCCACTACTTATATACTACTTAGCCAAATTATTCACTGTACTAGTCTACGTCGGTTGACGAAATAAATAAAATAAAACTAAAACATTAGCTGCGTGCCACCATTCATACATACATTTGAATGTCAGTGATTGGACCAGATTTCAATTCCAGCCACCGAAGGATAGTTTGCTCTGTTATCGACCATCGGTTGCACTTCGAAATGCCCAAGTTTAGAAATTTAAATCTATTAAATTACAAAAATAAACATCAGTAGGTATTGAGAGACTGCTTCAGAGATACTTCACTTCGTACCCAATTTCTAATGGATGTTGCTGCGACCGTTAATCATTGCATATAGGATAAGGTTACGGACACCCGCTGCGCCAGTCGAGTGCCAGTTGAATTAGGAAACGGGGCAGCGTAATCGTTCTCTCATGCCGGTCACACATGCGAGTGAACAACGCAGCTAAACCAACACGACTCGTGACCACCTGACCTAACTCAATGTAAGCCTGTCGGCCGAGTCGGATGAAACCGAGTTTTAGTGGCAAATCCAATTCCATAGATGGATAGCAGTGGATACTATTTCACCTGCATAAGCGCCAGCGAGCAGGTTATGTATCCGGTTCGCGTAGTTTATCGTACTCCTCCGAAATGGTCAAGGACCACAGTCAGCTACCAGCCGGTGCCACACTGGGTCCGGGGCACTTCCATATGAGAGGGCTGCTGACAGAGCAACCGCATCCTACCTCTATTATATTGGGGCTAGGGTGGCGCAATAAAACTCAGTGGTAGGAATAAGTTGGCATGTTAGCAAAAAGATGTGACACCCTAACGTGCATGCCTTCAGGCTCCAGCTACTATATGCGGTGCGTGGAGTCAGCTTGCAGTCCTCTCCTAGTTCCGGGAACAATCATAGAACGGAAAACGGAGGGACGCCATAGGAACCAACCACCGCACGTTTAGCTCGCTTCGGGTGTTTCGTGATATGTGAGCTTCAACTCGCGATATTGTGCGGTTTTTCCCCCAAATGTAGTTTCAGCCTATACCAACCGTACCGAAACCGACGAGAACACGCGACGAAAGCTCTCCTGACGGTTTTTCGGAGGGAGACACGCAACAACGCTCCCAAAAGCAACAGCAGAGGTTGCATAAAATATGTGGTGGGATTTAGTTTTCGGAAAAATAATTTAATTTAATACTGCCACGCTTAATTGCGTTCACACAACTTTGCTATCCTAAGCTCAAACGTGGTTCGGCATAGAAATGCGGTCTAGTGCCTGCACATCATGGTTGAGTGGAGTTGATTTCGCTGACGCATCCACAATAGTGACGAAAGTTGGTTTTCGAATTTTGGGTACACTGCCTCATCGTTGCAACAACACGCAAATTGGGGCAGCTGGATAGAGTTGGAAAAGCCTTTTATTTTACTGGGTTATTTGTATGTCTGAACAATAAGTCTTAATTGATTTGTACAATTTCCACGGTCAATAAATTCAATGTTTAATTCGCTTAAGATGGGAATTTCAAAATTTTGAATTTATAGTCGGAGAAAATGAAAGAAACAGTATTTTTTTCTGCAGTCAGATATAAAAACCCAGAATAATCCACCTAGCGGTGATGGCGTTTTTTTCATGTATTTTAAAATATAACGAGAAAAGTCCATAAATTATGTAAGCAAAAATTAACCATTTTCAATCTCTCCTCCCTTCATTGTCCAGGTTGTGGTATGAAATTTCCAAAAAATTGATATGAGTAGTCACACTTTTAGAAACCCTCTCCCTCCCACTAAGCGTGACGTAATTAATGGACGTTCTCTAAGATAAGGTGCATTTGTTGATAACATAACAATAAATTTGAAAATATTTGACCTCCTTAACCCTTTCGGGACGGATGGGTCATGCGATGGGCATCGTTTGAGATTGACTGTGAAAAATCACAGTCCCTAATTTCTTCGACAAATATATTCATCAGTATATTGGATGTCAAGTTTGACTATACCCTGAAGACCTAGATATCCAAAAGCTTGCAGATGAATCTGAAATATTTGGATCCTGTACCACATTGTTTAATAAATCTAAACACTCAATCAAGTTTAGTCATCATGATCGTTGACACAGTGATCAGTTTTCTGAAATACTAGATACTCAAGGTTCTCCAGAGTGTGTGTTTTTTCTTGTTTCGAACAGCAGAACGATTGCGCGATCTGCTGAAATATTGTTTTCTGCATTGCGCGTTCGGTAATAAGAGTAGCCATCGAACAAGTAAGTGCAATGCTTGTTTTAGTCGTCGGGAAAGAAATAAAATATCTATATTGTGTTCGGTGGCTCATGCGCATGTCGTGCGCGGTCGAAAAAAAGCGCGTTTTTTTTGTCTTTATTAAGGAGACTTTCAGCCCTATGCTGGCTCGTCTCCGAAGAGCGCGTTCTTCAATAGTTTGCTGTAGCCATCGAGCAAGTGAGTACAGAGAGTTCAGTGCGTGTTTTCTTGTTTCGGACAGCAGAACGATCGCGCGATCTGCCGAAATATTGTGTTCTGCATTGTGCGGCCGGAGATAAAGTTAATCGGTTCAGTGCGTTTTTTTTCGAAGTAACTATCGAGCGAGTGTTGTGTAGTGCGTGTTTTAGTCGTCGCGAAGTAGTTAAGATATCGAATCAGTCTTCGGGAAAATACGTAAGACACGCGTTGCTTTTCCGTTTTTGTATCATCATGAATATGGCGTCGTTCAAATGGAATAATTAGTCTCTTACCAAGGCGATTTCCAATATATTTTCTTCCCAACTAACATACTATTCCTTTCCAGTGCGCTCAAGGAGATACAGAGGATTCCTCGGTCTCTTGTAGCAGTGCGTGTCGAACTAATTTTGCTCCCCTTATCCTAATTGACTGTGAGGACATGGCCGGCATCGTTATTGGTCTTGAATTAAAGAAACTCCGAAGCATGTACACAGTGAGAATAGCTTTCTAGGACCGAGAAAACTATTCAATTGTTGAGCTGTGCATTATTTGTTGTTTCTCGGTCAATCACGACTAGCAACTACGATGGGTACAGTCAATCAAGCTAAGCTAAGCTATACTAGATACTTAAGGTTCTCCAAAACGTTCTCGAATTCAGCCCACGGTATCTACCAGATCAACCAAAGCTTATGCAATGTCTTCGTTATCGGCATATACCCAATCCAGGGTAGGCACATAGGTATCATGAAAACTCAATTTTCTTGAATTCGAGATGTTCAAGGTACTTTAAAACTTCCTCCAGTTTTTTGGAATACGAGGTATTAATGGTACTCCAAAACGTTTTCGAGTTCAGTTCAAAGCATCTGCTAGATCAATCATGATTTTAGCAATGTCCTCATCGTCAGTACATATATATGTACCAAATCCAGTTAAAAAATCATAGGATCCTAAATTCCTCGAGCATAAGATGTCCAAGGGGTCGTCAGTTAGCCTTGCGATGGTGAGTTAGATCCGGTCCGGTCTAGGATGTTTTCAGGCGGGCATAGCGTTCCCTTTGTACTTGCCTCACAAGATATGTACATACTAGATCTGTTCACCATTTTCAAAAGTATTTCAGATTCAAAGTGCCACCCCTCTATTTCAATGAGTATCTTAAATGGAGTCTCCTGACCAATTTTCAGCCAAATCCATGGAGATTTAGAGGTGCATCAAACGAGATTTGTGATTTTTCAGACTTTTTCGTAAAAATATCATCTGAATGCATCAATTTAACTCCACATAATAAAAGGATTAGTCGTTGATAGCTTCTTTAGACTATTATCTACCACTTTGTCATTGATACTAGGATGTTTAGAGGGCTTATTCTATAACATTTTATTAGATTTAGCTGAAAAAAATGCCTTAAAACCAGAAAAATAATTTTAGGTGCTTCTGGGGGTAGTATAAATTTTCAAAATGTGCCCAATTAAATTTTTCCTTTCATTTCCTTCGAGTGTTGCGGAAGGTTCGTCCATACATCACTTTATTCTGAAAAATAAGCTTCGGCATGTAATAATGCAGTTTTCATGAATTACTCAACATTTGAATAGGGTAGTCAAGCAAGACCATTCCCCCCATACTAAAACAAAGTTGACCAGATGTTTTTAAACTTTATAAGATTTTTTTTATCATGTTCAATTTAAATGAAGTTTCCGACCGCGACAGATTATCGGCAACATGGAATTAGCCACCTGGCTTGATAAATAAAATATCTTTAACTGCTAAGCGCCTCGAACCGTGGACCTCTTGATCTGCAGGCCCTGACACTACCACATAGTCCACTCTAGATCCATACCAGTGGGTCTAGCATACTGGATGACATTGCTCATAAATCATGGTCAACTTTGTTTTAGCATGGGGGGAATGGTCTTGCTTGACTACCCTATTCAAATGTTGAGTATTTCATGAAAACTGCATTATTACATGCCGAAGCTTATTTTTCAGAATAAAGCGATGTATGGACGAAACAACTCGAAGGAAATGAAAGGAAACATTTAATTGGGCACATATTGAAAATTTATACTACCCCCAGAAGCACCTAAAATTATTTTACTGGTTTTCAGGCATTTTTTTCAGTTAAATATAATAAAAAGTCATAGAATAAGCCCTCGAAATGTGCTAGTATCAATGACAAAGTGGTAGATAATAGTCTAAAGAAGCTATCAACGACTAATTCTTTTATTATGTGGAGTTAAATTGATGCACTCAGGCGATATTTTTACGAAAAAGTCTGAAAAATCACAAATCTCATTTGATGCACCTCTAAATTTCCATGGATTTGGCTGAAAATTGGTCAGGAGACTCCATTTAAGATACTCATTGAAATAGAGGGGTGGCACTTTGAATCTGGAATACTTTTGAAAATGGTGAACAGCTCTAATACATACTCATGCAATGGCGGGCATAGAAAAGGTATAAATTAATAGCTGAGAAAATACTAATAGAATACTAGGGGAGGAGGTTCGGTTGTGGGCACCGTTCGGTTATGGGCACCCCTATGTATATTTTGACAGATAAGAGATGCTGTCATTCTGACAACCGTCATTTGTTCTCTATAATAGCATGATGTTTTGTGCTCAATATTAAACCGGATGGGCATCTCTACTTTGAACTAGAAACAAATAAATTTTTCGTACAAAAAAAACAACACGAAAGTTTTTTTTGGCCTTTTTCGAAGTGTCATAAATTAAAGGATTTAATTCAAAAAGTGAGTTCTAATGCGTATTTACACAGTAAATTTAATCTATTTTGAGGCCCAATGTCGATTGCCATCAAAATTTTAGCGCGATTTTTTTTTCTTCTCGTTCCAAAAAGGCTGCGAAATTCGGTTGTGGGCACCTTTATTGGTTCGGTTATGGGCACCCTCATTTTATTGATAAATCATTCAATATCGTTTTACTTGTCCCTTAACTTATTTTTAATAACTTTTTAAGGCAGTTTTGCCTTTCTCGTATACTAAGTATACGGTAAAGGCTATATGATCGCTCCAAAAACAAACTTTTTATAGAAGGCCCGGAGACCCATAGTGTTATATACCAATCGACTCAGTTCGACGAATCGAGGTGATGTCTGTGTGTGTGTGTGTGTGTGTGTGTGTGTGTGTGTGTGTGTGTATGTGTGTGTGTGTGTGTGCGCAAAACTACTCAAAAAATGTCACTCATTTTTCGGGCACTTATCCTCAACCGATTTGCTCGCAACAAATTGCATTCGACGCAGAATCCTGTCCCATTGTTTCCTATTTGAAATTGGCCAGATCGAACTATGGGATCGAAAGTTATGGCCAAAATACAAATTCATACGAAAAAATCGCGTAAAAAATGTCACTCATTTTTCGGGCACTTAGCTTCAACCGATTTGCTCGCAACAAGTTGCATTCGACGCAGAATCCTGTCCCATTGTTTCCTATTTGAAATTGGTCAGATCGGACTATGGGATCAGAAGTTATGGCCAAAATACAAATTCATACGAAAATATCGCGTAAAAAATGTCACTCATTTTTCGGGCACTTATCCTCAACCGATTTAGTCGCAACAAATTGCATTCGACGCAGAATCCTGTCCCATTATTTCCTATTTGAAATTGGCCAGATCGAACTATGGGATCGAAAGTTATGGCCAAAATACAAATTCATACGTAAAAGTCGCGTAAAAAATGTCACTCATTTTCCGGGCACTTATCCTCAATCGATTTGCTCACAACAAGTTGCATTCGACGTAGAATCCTGTCCCGTTGTTTCCTATTGAAAATTTGACATATCGGACTATGGGATCGAAAGTTATGGCCAAAATACAAATTCATAAGAAAAAATCGCGTAAAAAATGTCACTCATTTTTCAGGCACTTTTCCTCAACCGATTTGCTCGCATTTGCATTCGACGCAGAATGTCTCATATTTTCTTATTGAAAATTAGCCAGATCGGACTATGGGATTAGATGTTATGGTCAAATTACTATTTATTGTGAAAAAGAGTTCAAAAAAGTCTATCTCACTTTCTTAGCACTTATAATGCATTTATTCCCCAAGCAACACAATTTCAACAAATCTGGTTGCAGTAACCATATTGTGACTGAATCATATATAAGTTACTGTGATTGATGTGTGCAATATGTGTGCTTCTCAGGTCGCTCACAACAGATTGCATTCGACGCAGAATCTTGCCCCATTGTTTCCTATAGAAACTTGGCCGGATCGTACAATTGGGTCAAAAGTTATGGCGAAAATACTAATTTTAAAACTACTAAATAAAATGCCATTTTTTGCTCTTATGCTCATCCGATTTGTTTGCAACAAATTGCGTTTGGTGAGAATTTTTTTATGCATATAAACAAATATGAAAAATAAGACCAATCCACATATTGGTGTTATTTTATATTTTTTCAAACCTTTTGAATGAACGAGAAAGGCACCATCACCGCTAGGTGGATTAATCTGGGTTTTTATAATTAGTTTGACATAATTGTTCGAAATAATGAGTTTATTTAATATTTTTGTTCTTTGGGCATGTCTAGTCATTATACACACACTTTTTGGAACAAAGCGTTGACCGATTCGACGGGGAATGCTTTCCCATTGTTTCCTATTGAAAATTGGTCAGATCGGACTATGGGATCAAAATTTATGGCCAAAATATTATTTTTTGAAATGAACGAGAAAGGCACTATTCCGCTAGGGTGATTAATCAGGATTTTTTTGACTGTGATGCATACCAATAAAACGTAAATCAATGAAAAATTAAAAACCCATTTACCTAAAGTGCTATTTTAGACCTTTCTTATGTGATTTTTTTTAATATCCTCCTTAATGCACCGAGGGAGGCATCATCACTGCTAGGTGAATTGATTTGAGTTTTTTTAGCGTCTCCTGGCTTTTAGAATGAATAAACTATTCCTTGTCTTTAAATCTGAATGGTTTTTATTCATGCTTCTTTATTTTTAGCTAAGTTTTCAAGGGTGCCCACAACTGAAGCACGAAATGAAAATGTCCAAAAATGTCAAATTTTCTAAATTGTCAACATTTTTTTCTAAATCGATGAAATCATATTAATTTCTTTGCTAGTAGTAAGGTTATAAGTTTAGCTTTCGATTGCTATGCAAATGTCGACATAAGATCAACCAGGGCCAAAGTTATGGACCAAACACAAAAGGGTGCCCACAACCGAACCTCCTCCCCTATGTTGAACAGCCGGTTGGAAAGTAGAGTCATAGAAAAAGAAGAAGAAGAAAAAGATGTCCAAGGTCCTCCAAAATGATCTTGAGTTAAGATCAAGATATCTACTAGATGCACAATAACTAAGGAGGTGTTTGTGTCGAGCAATTTGGCTGCGGGCTTTTTTGTTGAGGCGTATAACGGACTTGGATCATTACATAAATCAATACGACTTCCAGAGTATTTTAGCCAACCGTAAAGGCTTGCAATGGCTAATACAAGTGATATTTGAAGTCATATAAGCTAAATGGACTCTCTGCAATATCATATCTAACATCATTCATAAGTTATTGGATAGGTCAAAGTCGTTTTGAAAATTTGGTATTGGAATGATCTGAGATCCATGCCGTTTTGATGTAATACAGTCGGTATTGATATGTGGAACAGAAGTTCTTGGAAAACAGTTCGAAAGGCCTATCAAAGTAGCCGTGAAAATATTTTAGTATGGTAACATTTGTTTCAACGATTCGACATCGAGCCTAAGAACATCAACTCATGAAATGTTTAGTGATGTACGGATGCATCAAACTTGGTTGATCAGGTAGATCGCATGTTCGGAACTTCAGGACGTTTTGAAGAACAGAACAGACTTGCAGTAGCTTGTAAAAGTAATGAGTACCAATCTATTGGCTCGACGGACCTGCTGGGATGTTTAGCGATACAAGAGTACATCGTTCAGAGCTTGATTTATCGACTAGATCACATGTTCTGAACTCAAGGACAATTTGAAGAACCGAAAAGGCCTGTAGTAGCTTGTAGATAAAAGAGTGAAACACTATCGGCTAAATGGACCTGTTGGGATGTTCAACGATGGACGGAACCATCGTTCAGGACTTGAGTGATCGGGTAAATCACATGTTCTGAACTCCAGGGCGTTTTGGAGACCCCGAAATAGTTAACGTTTAATTAAAACTCGATCAATGTATGGCTTATGATCTCATAGATATTTTTGTACATATATCTCAGCATTGGGCATTTTTTTGTAGACATATTTCCTGATACATTTGAGGATATGTACTCCAGAACAGTTTGGACGGCCTAGAATATCCGAAAAGTATTGAAACAATTTTCCAGTCATATAAGAACGCCAGATAACAATGTAATCCTTTGTCCTGAAGTAATAAAGTGCAAATAAACCCGCATTTTGTCACTTTTATCTTGATGAGGGGAAGTTGGTGAAGAGAATCATCTCTTGTTAGTCATGACCTTACTACCGACATATTATAAATATGGGAACTCTTCCGTTTTCCATCTCACTGAACATATATTCATCTCATCGCAAAATAGAAAAAAACAGCACCATTCTTGTCGCTTCTTTTTGCAAACATGCGTATTCACTGCTGATAAAAATACAAAAATAAATAACAAATCAAATACCTTTTCATTGCTTTGTTTTTGATGAGATGGAAATGGCAGCAATGAGATGAAGTGCCGAACCGTTCCCCTACAACATTTAGTCAAAAACTAACCCCAGTTTATTTTAAAAGCTAAATCTTTAAAAAAATGATTGAATTTTCTTGTTGATAAAAACGGAAAAGTTTTGTTGACGAAATCGGAGCGTGACAAATTCGGAACGTGATAAAATCTGAACATATTTGTAAAATAAAAAAAAATCGATTTTGAAAAATGGGAAACATGGAGAAAAAACAATATTTTTTAATAACTCCGGAACCTAATGACCAATTTTCAATAACGAAAAATGAGGCATAATTCCGTGTCGAATGCAACCTGTTGCAAGGAAATCGGCTAGGTACAAAAAAGTGTGTCTCTATTTTTTTTAAACACGCACACATACATACATACACACATAAAGACATCAGGGCAGCAGGGACTATGTCCAAGGGTCTGACGACCCCTCCCAGCGGCCTTTGCGAGTTAGGTGGCCTGGTTAGGACGTGGTGGGGTTTGACAGTGGGCTCTGTTAAATCTATATGAAAAGCTACATGTGTCCGCAAGCAGGTCCCATCAAAGCGACCGTTTGCCACTCAAAGCGTACAGGAGCCCAGAGAGTGCCAATTAGCACTTCGGTAGGGTAGTGCGTGTGCGAGAGCGAGAGAGCGAGTGATCTGCTTGTGTTTAGGCAGGAGTGTCACATTGCGTCACGACTATTGTCACCTCGAAGCACGGCAGAAGTTTGGGTGTGGACTGCGCATGCTGAGGCAGGAGTGTCGTAGCGTAGTATCGTTTTTTCGTATTGGATCATTGCCTTCCCACAAGACGCCTAGCGAACCTCACATGCACTACATGTGCAACAATACTCGCCTGCTGGAGCAGCGAGAGCCCAGATGAGCAGTTTTTATTTTACACGAATATTTTCACACGGGAAGGAGGGACGCTCCTTAGCCGTGCGGTAAGACGCGCGGCTACAAAGCAAGACCATGCTGAGGGTGGCTGGGTTCGATTCCCGGTGCCGGTCTAGGCAATTTTCGGATTGGAAATTGTCTCGATTTCCCTGGGTATAAAAGTATCATCGTGTTAGCCTCATGATATACAAATGCAAAAATGGTAACTTGGCTTAGAAACCTCGCAGTTAATAACTGTGGAAGTGCTTAATGAACACTAAGCTGCGAGGCGGCTCTGTCCCAGTGTGAGGATGTAATGCCAATAAGAAGAAGAAGATTTTCACACGAGTTTCCTAAAATTCCACGATTTTAATTTGCACGAATTCCTCTTGAAGTGACACGATTTTTACAAAGTTTCACGATTTTATGAAAACAATATTTAAAAATATAGGGAGGTTCATAGTATAGAATGCGTTATGATCATACCAGAAATCCCTGAAGTCAGGCCTTAAGGTTTACACGCTTAACCAGAGATCTATCGGCTTGCTTCAAATGTGGAATATACCCTTCGTTGAACAAATGATAGAATGCGTTCATGACATGTGGGCATGGTCAACTGGCTTCTAAATGTGTAGCCAGAAATCTGTCAGCTAGTTTAAAACGTGTATAATCCCCTGTGTAGTACATAGAATATAATGCGTCCATGACATATGCTCATGACCATCCAAGAAATCTCTGAAGTAAGTCCTGAAGGTATATACGTGTGACCATAGATAAACCAGTGGATTCCGGGAAATTTAGCTGAAGAAGTTACTTACTTACTAAAATATATAAAAAAAGTCATAATGCTACGAATATTGATTGCTCAAACCATATACAAAAAAATCGTTTCTTCTGCTAGAACTGCCGACCTACTCACAACTGCAATTAGCATGGAATTGATTTATAACTACAGTCGCCTTTCCACATCTCGATGTTGAAGAAACCATCGAGATAAGGAGAGCTCGAGGAATGGAAGGAAAACTGAAATGGGTACTAGATCGAAAAAATCTCATTGTTATGAAACATGTGTTTGTTATTGTCCCGAGGTGGTCTAGTAGCCTAAAATTTTGACTATATCGACACAGGGGAAGAAAATCCTGCACAAAATATGACCAGAATTCAACGAGATAGAGAGATATTGAGATAGGGATGTTATCGAGATGTAGAAATCAAAAATGTATGTAGATTGAAGGTACCAAGCAAACCATCGACATAGGGATATCGGAATAGGATAATCGGATAGGGAATATCGAGATATAGAACATCGAAATGTAGAGTCGACTGTACAAAAGTGCAAAAAAGTCGTTGAAAAGTGTCTTTGTAAAGTCATCTTGGGCACCAGTTTTCGGTCACCAGTTCCTACACATTGTTAGCCCTAAATAAATATCATCTGTTGGTTCTTGGTATATGTGCCTGGCATTAATGCAGTAGCGACCGTGGGTAGAGTACATTTAGCTTTGGATTCCGTGAGGATTGTCTTTAAACATATAATAAAATGGCAATTACTTATCGAATTCCCCATTGAAAGCAAATTTATCTTCATCATGTCGGCTCAAGCTCCCGCAGTAGGACAAATAGCGGTAGAAAAGGAGGTGGTAGGAAAAGTGGTTTTCAACCCTGCTCTTTCCTAGAAGAACAACTCCTCATACTCAGCCCGAGTCTTTATACTGACGTTCGCTTTCTCTTCTTGTTCATCCAATTCCTCTATCTGCGTCTGTACGTCCTCAAATTCCTCCCATTTATCGTCCAGTTTATCGATTCTTGATTCCACGTCTAGCGCATGAACATCAGGGTCGTAAACTTTTGAACAAGCGTACCGTACGTCGAAGTAATTCTGCTATGTTGTCTCGTATTTGTAACTGGAGCTTCAGCTACTTCACCGCCACACAGCAGATGACATTACTCGGCAACCTTTGAACATGAACGAAGTGCAGCACCACAAAGAACACGGTGGAAGATCTGGAAAAAGGATGGAAATCTCCCAACAGGAACATAACTGCGATCCTAGATGCACAGAAACCAACGACCTCACTCCAATATCAGCAACGCGGTTTACTGTAACAGTACATAGAAATTCTGTTCGAATCGTCAATCAAGAAACAAAAAATCATCTTCTTCGATGGCTCTACATTCCAACTGGAATTTGGCCTGCTTTTCAACTAGTATTCTATTAGCATTTCCTCAGTTATTAATTGAAAGCTTTTCTATGCCCGCCATTGCATGAGAATGTATCTTGTGTGGCAAGTACAATGGATACACTATGCCCAGGGTGTAGAGAGTTTTTTTTTTATCCGAAAACATCCTAGGCCGGACCGAGAATCGAACTCGCCATCTCCGGATTGGCAATTCTACGCCTTTGGTTGCAATGCTACTGGAGACCCCGTTGTTACCGTCGAAATCAGTTGTAATTTATTTGCTAACAAATGAAAAATGCTGTTTAGTATTGCTACTGCTACCGTGTGAGCTACTAAACAGCATATCTTTCCAACAACCATAGTCACCGATTCAGTACTGCCCAGTTGCACTCATGAAGGAAACGACAGACAAATCGATGGTCAAATTATGGTTCGAGTTCTACCAAAGCACGTAGATTCATCCAACGTTTGCATTGAAAAAATGGTCTTTTTTCGGATGGTGATAAAAAAGCTAAGACAGATAAATGGTCGCGGTTCTGCCAAAACGCGCCAAGCTGCTTATTGACTGACTTGTGATATTTTGATCGTAAAAGTAAAACGGAAATCATTTCATATTAATTCATTCACACATTTGTTGTAGGATATCCTTAGTCATGGGGTAGTTGAAAATTCAATACGATTTTTAATCAATTATGTGCTAAGCAAAAGCTTGCACAGAAAAATGGGTATTTTTTTGTTGGCGCTTGGTGCGATTTGGCAGAACCCCGACCAATTGCTTTTGATTAATTTCCTATGGAAGGTACTATGCCAGGTACTTTTCCATTGTTTGGCTGGTTGCACCGACGACTTCCCGACCAAGCGCACGCAGCGATGTAGCCACTTTTTCCTCAGTCTTCCTCTTCAGTTTTCTTTGGAGCTTCTTGTCGCTCAGGGTCGTCGGCCGTCTAGAACCGGGCTTTCTTTCGATGCTCTGATTGTTATCTAATAGTGAGAAAGAGATGATGGCAGGGATGCTGGCAGCGGCGTCGGATAGTGCATCCTTATTGCTAAATGGTATCCCGTGTGTATCCCTTTGAGCCTGATATTTGGGGCATCGACAAACATAA
Source organism: Armigeres subalbatus (assembly GCF_024139115.2). Taxonomy (NCBI): domain Eukaryota; kingdom Metazoa; phylum Arthropoda; class Insecta; order Diptera; family Culicidae; genus Armigeres; species Armigeres subalbatus. The sequence continues at coordinate 277,404,453 of NC_085141.1, forward strand.
TGTTCCACGGTGTTGTGAACATCGCAGACTTCGACCTAAAAGAGATCGGCCGTGATGTTGCCAGGCACTCCGTAGTGCCCCGGAATCCTAGCGAAGGGCCTGTTCGGGAGGATGTTCGCTATAATGCTTTGGATCCAGGGGTGCCTACGCTCGTCTCTCTTGAGTGCGGAGATGACGCTGACAGAGTCAGACAAGACGAGGGTGGGTTTCCTGAATGGATAGGTGGCGGCAATTAGTGCCGCGGCTGCTTCATCCAAAAAGATGCTAAACATATCCGGGAGACTGTGAAACCGGTCCCGGTGACCCCAATGCCGACACCACTGCCTGAAACTGACCTTCTGAGAGCCTTTGATTTGTCACCCTGGCAGAAGTTGCAAGCTATGGAGCAATGTATAGTATATGTTGAGGAGTGCCAGCTCCTCGCTCCATGCCAAAGGACTCGTGCCACTCTAGGGGGAGACCGACGCTGGCCATCGAGCGCAGAAACCGGTCCCCTTCAGTGAGCAGAGGGATTCTATATTCTCCGGAGGTGGCTGCGGCGAAAGAGGTGGTTTCGCGGCAGATGGCCGCCAGGGCACGGTGGCGAAAAGGCAAGATGCCTGCAGAATCGGCTGGTGTTGAGGGTAGTCGTACCCATGATTATCGGGAGAAGACATCGACTAGGTAATTATTTTAGTTTCAATACGCAGATCTATCATTCTGATGTCTAGGCGTACAAAAATATCATAACATATTAAACTTATTTAATAACAATAATATTAGTTTAACATATTAATTAGAAGCTCGCGGGAATAAGTTTTGTATAAACCTGAAAAGATCAATTCAAATTCAAAAAATCACAAACATGTAGCTCGCATGAAATCTGGTCCGCTAGGGGATCTGAACTCCACAAAAGATCAATTGACGATCATGCGATTTCCTGGGAGTGGGTCCATATAATTTTTAAAAAGTTTCTGAGAAAGAAGGAACAAAAGTTCGACAGAAAAAAATTCAATATTTTTAAATTTTAGCACAACAAATAATAAAACAATGTTTACAACATTAATTTTAGAAATATACTTCTAAGGTAAAAATTAGCTTACTTTTTCACGCAAAAAAAGCGTTTTCGAATTCGTGAACCAGCAAAAATATACTGTAATTTAAGTCATAGATCCGGGAACACCAGTCACGATTTCCAGAACGTTCAAGAAAACGTGACTTTTCCCGAAAACTGGCCATGAAATAAAGAAGGAGAAGCTCTGCGAACACGTAAAAAAGCTTTCATGAGTTCGTGAACTACTTCTTTCATGAACTGGAGTTCATGAACGCCCTTTTCACGTGTTCGCAGAGCTACTCCTTCTTCATTCCATGGACAGTTTTCTAACAGTTTTTCAGTGATTATGCAGCAGCCAATGGGCGAGTCATATGTGGGTTATTTATTTTCTAGTCGCGAGACAATGAAGTTAAATAACTAGTGCTTGATGGGTCGTGCATAATTAGAACGCGTCGTTTCTGTCGAAAAAAGTGTGATTCTTTACAAGCTGATTTGGAGTGTATGTTGTACACTAAAGTCGCTTAAAAACGCATAAGTCCCGAAAATCGTGTAAAAACCTTTCAAAAACCCGCGTAGAAAAACTTGAGGAAAAACCCGTGTGAAAATAATCGCGTAAAAATGAGCCGCCTAAAAAAAATCGCGGAGAAAGTGATCCCAGTCTAAGTGATAGAATATGCTTTCGTTTATCAAGCGAAGCACATTAAGTACGTGCATTATTTTTTAATGCGGATTGAATGCGCTTCTAAGTGGAACATGGTTTTCGTCTTTATATCTTCCTTCAACCAGCAATGTAAAATGAAGTATTTTGTCACTTTTCAAGGCGATTTTCTATACAATATAATTCTTTTTGTAGCAAAGCGAAATGTACAGTCATGCTAATTGAAAAAAACAATATTTGTTGGGGGAAATCTGTAAAAATTCTACAAATTATGTAAGAATTCTTTTCGGAAGTCTATATTTTTAATATGTAGAATGGTTGATTTGTAAAATATGCATTGATTACTCAATACCAGAACTGTTGCCAACGTAGTTATTCTTCCTATTTGTATACTACCCACGACTTGGAACGTGGATGCGCCGGAAATGTTGTTCTTAGGGATGGGTACAACGAGGCTTTTCCGCCACTCGTCCGGAAAGGTTTGATCAGACCATGCTTGGTTGATTAGCTCCAGAAACTAGATTTTGGCGCAAGGAGGGAGGTTTTTGATCATGGGATAACCAATCACGATAACCAAGACGGGTGCTTAGGACCATCTTTGGTGGTGTGCAAGAAAACCGTGTGTGGGAGCGAAGAATGAACCACGAGTTCGCCCAACTCTACGGCGAACCCAGTATCCAGGAGGTAGCTAAAGCCGGAAGGGTACGATGGGCAGGACATTTGGCAAGAATGCCGGACAGCAACCCTGCAAAGATGGTGTTCGCTTCCGATCCGGCAGGTACGAGACGGAGTGGAGCGCAGCGAGCGAGATGGGCAGACCAGGTGCAAAACGACTTGGCGAGCGTTTGGCGTATTCGAGAATGAAGAGATTCGGCCTCGAACCGTGTATTGTGGTGTCAAATTGTTGATTCAGTGTTATCTGTTTAGATGTAAACTAAATAAATGAATAACCAATCACATCGGAACCTGGTGATTTTCGGTTACTCATTGAAAGGGCGAATTTTGTGAATCCGAACGAAAGTTATAGAGATACGAGGATCTGCTAGCAACAGTCCGCTGAAAATGAGCAGGATAGTCGTTGACGGAGAATAAACCAGCAAAATATTCCCCGAGAGCATTGACCATTTCAGGGGGATCGGAGATGGTAAGATCCGGTGTGTCGAGATGGATGGGGCCAGATCGTCGCTTACCGCCAAGTGCGTTCACTTTTCCCCAGAGTTCGGCCGCAGATTGGCCGAGGTTGACCGAGTCGAGAAAATCCTCCCACTGTTTCTCTTTGCTTTAAGAACGTCAATGGCGGCCTTAAGGAAGGTTTTGGCGAAGTCAGAAAATTTTGTGGGGGTTTTTCGTTCAAATTTGCGGTCATCGTATGCCTCCCAGTCGGCGGCATCGTAGCGCCATCTTGGCCTCCGGGGCGAAGCGTGGACAGTGACCGAAATTCCCTAGCACTTAGATCGATTTGGTTGCTGAAACTCAAATGAAACCGAATTCAGTTGTATGTAAGTTTCAGAATCCTTTATATACCATATGTGTGATGCTCGGGTCGGATAATGATTGCTACCGAATAGGTCGGTTGATGATGATGATGGTCCCGCCACATACCCCTACAAAGGTTTGAGCTAGACGATTTATCTTTAAGATAATTAATTGAATTTGATATAACAATTTAATCAGATTTGCAAAAAACAAAAACGATCTGATTAACATAACAGATATGAATTACATAACTTTCCATTACTATCCAGCAAAAAATGTAAATTAAGAAAAAAACTGTTGTTTTCATCTACAGATTCTCATAAGCATCGGTAGTGATACTTCGAGTTTATACTAAAATGCAAAACTTGTGATACCTCTCGCACAGATTTCAAAAGTTCCACCAAGAATCGCGTTTCATGTTTATACAAGCCCACTTAACGTTTGGCACTCATAAGCATCAATAAAATTAATAATCTAAGTCGTCAACAAAACTAAAACTTGTGTTACCACTCCGTCGATATCAAAAGTTTCGGTATCAACCACGGGAACAAAACTCTACCAGATAGCCCATCTGTCTGTACATAAATTTAATAAAAATTATTCATATCTGCTTTGCGCGCGCGAGACTCAAACTTTTGTAGACTACACAAAAAAAAGGTTAAATTACAATTATGTCAATATATATATAAAATCCATCATCATCATCGAAGCGAACAACGTAGTTTATCAATGCCTCAATAAATAAAAAATTAACCATTTCAGGGGGATCGGAGATGGTAAGATCCGGTGTGTCGAGATGGATGGGGCAAGATCGTCGCTTACCGCCAAGTGCGTTCACTTTTCCCCAGAGTTCGGCCGCAGATTGGCCGAGGTTGACCGAGTCGAGAAAATCCTCCCACTGTTTCTCTTTGCTTTAAGAACGTCAATGGCGGCCTTAAGGAAGGTTTTGGCGAAGTCAGAAAATTTTGTGGGGGTTTTTCGTTCAAATTTGCGGTCATCGTATGCCTCCCAGTCGGCGGCATCGTAGCGCCATCTTGGCCTCCGGGGGCGAAGCGTGGACAGTGACCGAAATTCCCTAGCACTTAGATCGATTTGGTTGCTGCAACTCAAATGAAACCGAATTCAGTTGTATGTAAGTTTCAGAATCCTTTATATACCATATGTGTGATGCTCGGGTCGGATAATGATTGCTACCGAATAGGTCTGTTGATGATGATGATGGTCCCGCCACATACCCCTACAAAGGTTTGAGCTAGACGATTTATCTTTAAGATAATTAATTGAATTTGATATAACAATTTAATCAGATTTGCAAAAAACAAAAACGATCTGATTAACTCACGGCGTCTTCTTTTTTAGTTGTCTTTCGTTTGGACACATTGCATCTCGATGGCTTGTATCCCACGTCGTCCATCGGGGAAATATAATGCGTCCGGAGCATGTTTAATGGGAAACGTTTGACTCCATCGGAATCCTCCGGAGAAGCAGTGGCTTGAGACCTTGCGCTCGACAATTCGCTTGCAGGGGGAAAGTGCGTCCCTCTTCCGTCTATCTCGTCTATCCGGGGGGTTTTCCCCAGTTCTGGAGTGGGAAAGACGTCCACACTGGAGGGGCAAAGACTACCGGGGGATCTGGACAGGCCCGGTCGTTCCGGTGGGGTCATGACGTAAGGTTCCTTTGGGCTGCTTCGGCATAAGACCCTTCATTTCTCTTATTGGAGAGGATTCTTCTGGCCTCCGGGTATGTGCAACCGTAGTCGATTTTGATCCTTTGTACGTCGATTTCGGCTTTGTAGCCGGGGCATGATCGGCTCGAAATGCCGTGTTAATCGTTGTTACACCTACCACAGAATTTCGGTAGATCACATCTCCTATCCTCGTTCGTCGGGTGGGTACCCGAACAATTCCCACAGATACAGTTTTGGGGCCTGGCAGCGAGCTTTGGTGTGGCCAAATGACCAACAATTAAAGCACTGCATCGGAGAAGGGAAGCAGGGCCTAGTTGGACACCTCAGGAAACCGAAGAATATATATTCCGGTCTTGAGGTACCACGGACGGTGAGGACGAGCAGGGGAGTATTAATCCTTTCGTCGCCGGCTTTTTTGGTAATGTCGTCCAACTCCATGCGTAACTCTTCGTTGCCGTAGTTTGATAACATCCCTGCAGTAAACAATGCATTTTACCCGGTTGTGTACCGGATGGGGGATAACTTCAATCTCCGTACCTTCCTCCAGCTTCTTCATCTTGATCAATTTGTCAAAATGAACCTGGCTCCTGACGTATTCTCACCCAACATTTTTATCCGGAATTTATTAGAACGATGGTTGAAAAATTCGTGAGTGCCACCTCGCCGGATAATTTAATTTTACTCCACCAAATTTACTTCTCGCCGCTTCTCCAGATAATTTTTACAAGCACATTCACAAAAATGTAGAACCACGACAGGATTCGAACCCAAAACTGTTTCAACTGTTGTGCCGACACAGCTCCTTGTAGCAGTCTGCTAAGTTGGAAGGGCCATTTCAATACGGTCCTGGCCTTCCAGAATGCCGCCTTGCGTTCATCTCTCTTTGGTTCCGTTCTTGCTCTCTGAGCCCATCTCCGAGACCAAATAGTTTATTACGAACGGAAATGAACGCAATTTTAGCCTAACATAGCAAGGAAAAACCATGTGCTTAAAACAAACAGCATTATAGAACCAATTTCTACAAATCAACGATTCCAATTTATATTCTAGCAAGTGATCTACATCAATCGGAATGTTTAAAAATTGTAGCTTGGCTCAGAAACCACATAGATAATAACTAAAAAGCTGTGAAGTGGTAATGTCTTAAATTTGAAAAGCGATATCAGTAAAAAATAAGTTTATCAAATGTTATCTCACCATCTGGATCCGGTTGTTTGCTGCATAATAAAATTATAAGAAAATCTATCGATGGATTTTTCTTTTCAGAGAAATTCAACGAAATGGCGAAACATTATCAGAGGCCTCATTTTACAGTTTTTTAAGCAGATGCATGGGTAAAACTTTTGTTCGCAGGCCAAGATGTTTATCAATAATGATGCAGCTCGAATTAATATACTGACACCATGTTCCACCAAGAGCAATAATTCATCGAATTTTATCACCATGACGAATGCTTTCCTACATTTTCTTCCAATAAAATCAGACAAATTTTAAACAAATAAATCTCTCGTCCTGATCCTATAAGAGTTTATTAATGAAATCCTATTCGCTCATCCCGCCTGGGCCAACTTGATTTATGCTTACTCCGGTTCGGTTGCAACACACAACCCACACAACCGGCAGTCCTCAACAATTCGAACAGACACATTTAGTTGGTGCTTAAACCGTTTCCCGCTGGTTCAACATCCCACCAAAAGAGCGGAGGCTTCAAGAGCCAAATTTATTTCAGATCGCTATCAACTGCATTCCAATCCCGTTGCATGCATCCTGCACCGGTCAGTCGATGATATTGCACTCGAGCCAAACACATAAAACACACATGACCTAATGGTTAAATCCTTCATTTCGGGGGTTAGTATGCGAGCACGGAGGGAAGCTGTTGCTCCAAAGGAGGGGGAAGTTCGACGAATGTTGCGGGAGATGTTTCTCTACAAATTCTGAAAAGGCCTCACGAGTACTTACCGCAATGGCAGTCAGTAGCATCATTTACGGCTGTTATTCAGCAGACGAACATAGTTTTCGGGCAGCCTCAAAAGCCACTCGTCGACGTTGCTCTTCGTAGGCAGAAAAGGATTAGGCTGACGGTGTTTGAATAATGAAATTTTAGGGAACAGCGGCCTAAGCAATGGTAAGCTACGTGTCGTTGTTTGGATTCTAAGTACATCGCTTTTCTGTGTCACCGTCCGTTGCATTTGAAAATTGCTATTTTGAATAAACTATTTATCTGGCAGAATGCATTAGCGCTTTGCATTCGATTTCATCGTACGTTTGGCTTTATACTTACTTGGAAGAACGGCGTCAACGAGATGACCAGCCACAGAAGTACGTTGGCAATGGTGTAGCTGAACACTCTAATTGGACAGGAATTCATGTCCTGGAATAGATGGGCCACGCTGGACATCGTGTAGCTCAGGTTCAGCAGCGCTAGGCAGGCGACGGGCAACGAGATTTTCGCATTCAGATGATGTAACAGCTTGCGGAATTCACAAATCTCCTACATTTCCACGGCAGCCGTTGCGGGTGGAAACAGTTGGTATTTAGCACAGCAACGCGCGCAATGTTGTTGAATGCACGGGGAAGGGAAAACAAAAAGATAGCTGTGTGTTAGAGATTATCTGCGAGGATTATGTTACGAGACAAAACACATGCATGTGTAATGCGGTTTATCCGTTTTGGATAAGATTTGCTTGTGCAATAAATCACAATTATGGGCATGCATGCAGAATGTACAGCGAAAGGAATAGAGTACCCATATGATTATTTTTCTGGAACAAGCGTGTGGATTACAGCTTGATTTAAAATATAATCGGAAATGTAGTTCAGTAACCATAGTTTGAACATTGTTTTCGAATATTGTAAAACTTCTAGATAGATAGATTAGTTTTTGCCTTTTCTGGTTTTGAACGCTGCTTTTTTACATGGTCACTAATGCAGCGTACACATCGGTCAATCAGTTAGACCAACTTTGATACCACCCCTCGTTTAATCAAAAATAAACCATATCCCACAAACGGCGACACGAACACTCAATCTATCCAACCAACAATATCACACACGAACGACCGAAGCGCCAACTTGAACACCAACCATCAAAAAATATATGGGGGTTTGTGCGACTTCACTACAAATGCTCAAACAAAATCAAACCAAAATCAAACCGCTTCAATTTCATCCAACCAAGCCGCCAACGTCAAATGGTTGTTTGAACAAATTCACACACGGTCAAACAAAGCAGTTTATGTTTATGAACTTCATTTTAAATGTTAGATCGGTCATCATAACATCGGCGATATTCCGGTTTTTTCCAAGGGTAAGGGTATGCAAGAAATGCATTTTTTCTTCTGCTTGTCCTTTTATGTGACGCTTACTTCCATCGTGTTTTATGCAACGTACACACCAGTCAAGCAGTTTGACGAACATTGACTCCACCTCTCGTTTATTCAAACATCCATCAAGTTTACCAACAGCGGCACGAACAATCAATTTATTCAACCAAAAATAACACACACGAACGACCGAATCACCAACTTGAGCACCAACCATCAAAAAATATATGGGGGTTTGTGCAACTTCACTACAATCAAACATGTTTGGCGATCATTGACTCCACCCTCGACAACTCAAACCAAAATCAAACCGTTTTAATTTTTTCCAACCACGCCGCCAACTGTCAAATGGTTGTTCGAACTACTTCACACACGTTCAAACAAAGCAGCAACCAAAGCGTTTTCTTGGGGGCGGAGTCAATGTTCGTCAAACTGCTTGACTGGTGTGTACGCTGCAAAATGCTGGCAACAGACCAAGAATCCGTCCAGAATACTCAGAGATATGGCCATCTCCATGAAAACTCCGGAAATTTGACGAAATGATTACAGGTATGAATACAAAGCGGTTATGGGTATCTTATTCCATGGCTTTACGAAACGAGAATTATTGAATCATTTTCTGGATGATAGTGTCCATTACCTTCTTTATAGCAGGTTACAGATAGACTTGTGCGCCGCCGCCGCGCCGATGATTTTCTTGCCATTTAACATTTGTGCGAATTACCCTACAACTTCAAATTCTAGATTTTATTCAACAACTTTTTCAGGTTTTCTTTGAGAATTAAGCCAGTCCGTGCATTGGGTAATCCAAACATTACATCGAAAGTTCATTAAGGAATTTATCCGAAAAATTCTCCAGGGATTTAAAACAGAAATTCCTTGGCGATTTTCTTCGAGAATTCCTTAAATAAATCCTCCAGCAGTTGCTTCATGAAATCTTTAAGGATCTCCCGGGGGTTGGGTGGGTATTGAGTTTTGAGAAGTTCCTGAACGTTCATCGAGTGGGATTTTTGAAGGAATGTTGTGGGAAACACCAGGAGGAATTTTCGAGTTAATTTCTGAAGATGTTCTGAAGGCATTCCGGAGGGGATTTACGAAAGAATTCTTGGGACTTGGTGGGACCTGAGTTTAGAAGAATTGAAGTTTCCCGTCAACGATTTGTATTCGCTCAATCGATTCTTTGGCTTATTTATATAAGGTCAACTATTTTTTGAAGCCTCTAACTGTTTTAAAAATCGAAAACAAAGACCGAAAAAGTGCTACAGGTGTGAAAGAATATGAAAAAAACCATCAAATGTTCGTTCAAAATCTTGCTTTTTCAATTTTTGTTTTCGATTTTAAAAATAGTTAGAGGCTTCAAAAAATATGGGTTCTTTGGAAAAGTTGACTTAAAATAAGCCAAAGAATCGACTGAGACAATAAAACGAGATACAATTTTTGACGGGAAAGGTCTATTCCATGTGAATTTCGAAAATATATTAAAGGGAATTTCTGAAGAGTTCTCGAAGTAATTTATGAAAAGTTTTTGAAAGGATTTCTAGAGGAATTACAGGGATAACTTGTGAAAAGATTTCATGAGGAATTACTACGGGAATTCCTAAAGGGCGTATTTGTTAAAACAATCTTAAGACATTCTCTCTCTACCGTAATTTCCAACGAAGGAAATTCCGGAGCAATTTATAGACGATCTTTAGGAGGAAATCCTGCAATAACTTCCGGAGGAACATCCAGAGGAATTCCTTGAAAGGGTTCCAGAAGAAGTACAGAAAGATTTCTCGGAATTCCAGGAGGAACTTCTAGAAGATATTCTGGAATAACTTCCGCAAAGGCATGATTCCATGGTTCAAAACCGACCCCTTCCTCGAAGTACCTCCTGAAATTTCTCTGGAACATCTTCCAGGAATTCCTCCGGAAGTTCCCCCAGGAATTCATCTGGAAGTTCCCCCATGACTTCCTGCGGAAGTTCCCCTAGGAATTCCTTCGGAAGTTCCCCCAGGAATTCCTTCGGAAGTTCCCCAAGGAATTCCTTCGGAAGTTCACCCAGGAATTCCTTCGGAAGTTCCCCCAGGAATTCCTTCGGAAGTTCCCCCAGGAATTCCTTCGGAAGTTCCCCCAGGAATTCCTTCGGAAGTTCCCCCAGGAATTCCTTCGGAAGTTCCCCAGGAATTCCTTCGGAAGTTCCCCCAGGAATTCCTTCGGAAGTTCCCCCAGGAATTCCTTCGGAAGTTCCCCCAGGAATTCCTTCGGAAGTTCCCCCAGGAATTCCTTCGGAAGTTCCCCCAGGAATTCCTTCGGAAGTTCCCCCAGGAATTCCTTCGGAAGTTCCCCCAGGAATTCCTTCGGAAGTTCCCCCAGGAATTCCTTCGGAAGTTTCCCCAGGGATTCCTTCGGAAGTTTCCCCAGGGATTCCTTCGGAAGTTTCCCCAGGGATTCCTTCGGAAGTTTCCCCAGGAATTCCTTCGGAAGTTTCCCCAGGAATTCCTTCGGAAGTTCTCCCAGGAATTCCTTCGGAAGTTCCCCCAGGAATTCCTCCAAAAATTCACCCAGGTGTAGTATGCATGGGGTATCTTTCGGATAAAAACCACTGCTTGTGTCGTGAGGTTGATAAAATACTGACTCTTGTCTTTATTTACCTTGCTTTCTTATATAGTAAGTTTACAGTCTTCTCTTACGCTAGGTAGATGTTTTGTTTACTTCTGATGTATAATAAGTTGTGCCTGTTCGCGTGATGTTAGTGTTTTACTGTTCTTGGCATTGGATGCCGTTGAGCTTGGGTTTTACCGTTTAGGACGGTCATGAAGAAAGGTGAGATTTCTGCCTGACATGGCAGATCTTTATTTGTTTATTGTGCTATAGAAAGGTTAAGTGGATTTTCCTACTAACTGCTGTTTTTGGGTTTTTCTGCTAGATGCTGATTTATTGTTTAATGACGGGTGTGTTATATGGATATTTTCGTATAAGGGATAATTGCTAATTGTGGGATGCTACACCTCCCTCCTTTTGAAAGAATGGTGTAGCCATTCGTAGGATGTAATTTAAAAAAAAAACTTACTATTGTATTAAGTTTTGATTATCCTATTTTTATGTACTATCGAAACTTTGTTTGTGATTGGGTGTACGATGGTGCAATTTGTATCTTCTATTCTATCTATTATATAAGGACCTATATAAAATGAGTCTAGTTTTTTCCTATTTTCGTTAGTTATATAAACTTTATCTCCTATATTCAATGAGATCGGATTTATTTTTCTATTGGCTATGCTTTGTCGCTTTTGTTTACTATCATTTAAGTTTTGTTTTGCTATGGCATTTGAATTCTGGATTTTGAATTTTAATTCGTTAAAATATTGATCGATATCATAGGTAGGTTCGACTATAGAGTTATTATATATGTTCTGTGGAAGATTAGCTTTGTGTCCAAAAATTAGTTCAAATGGCGTTAAACCATGTTCAGTGTGTTGTGTGGTGTTGAAGCAAAATTCATAATATTTTACCCAATCATCCCAGTCCGACTGGTGTGCGTTAACGAAACATCGCAGATATTCGTTGAGGCATCTGTGATTTCGTTCAAGCGCACCGATGGTCTGTGGGTGATAGGCAGTACTGAAGGTTTGTTTAATTTCAAGGATTTTACAAATTTGTTCTAATACCTGATTGTTGTATTCGGTTCCTTGATCTGTTCTTAATTCAAGGAAATGTCCATATTTTAGAATAAAATTTTCTACGAGGGCCTTGGCAATCGTATTAGCTTCCTTGTTAGGAATTGGTATAAGGACTATATATTTGCTCAAGTTGCATTGAATGGTTAAAATGTATCTATTTCCGTTATGTGTTCTTGTAAAGGGTCCGACTGTATCTGCTGATAGAACTTCAAATGACTTGGAAGGAGTCGTGGTTACGACTTCTGCTTCCTTAGTATGCCTAGTTATTTTATTTAATTTACATTTTTCGCAATTCTTGACATATGTTGCGATGTCCCTTTTCATATTTTTCCATTTGTATATCTCTCTAATTTTAAGATATAGACGATGTTGTCCAACATGTCCACCTACCGGAGTAGAGTGGTGTTGACGTAGAATATGATTTATGTCTTCCTGCTTCGACAAAATTGTAGGAGGTTTGAATATGATTAACTGATAACTGGAAATGGTTGTGTTAACGATTTCCTTTATAGCATGCAGGGATATGTTTTTAAATAAAATGTCCTCCATCGACAGTGCAATAATATTTCTTCCGTATTTCTCGAGAATTTTTCCAATTTCTAGAAACGCGAACTCTAGCGTTCGGCTTCCATTAGCGCGCTTTAGGGAAACGTTAGTTGTTCCTAAAATTTTCTTATAATTATGGTTAAATATGAACATTCTTAACTGATTGTTGTGCACTTCACAACCAAGTTTAAGAAGTTTTGTTGTTTGAGAAGGATTCTCGGCTTGCCAAGCTGTAAGGTGATCAGTCTTACTGCCAGCTTCCTTTGAATCCGTGGATGTATTTAATGTTGCCTTTTTCCTTGTCATGGCTCTTGTGTTGACCATGAGTATACTGGAAGCTTTCAGTTGTTCCGAGGTAGTAGGCATTATGATACGTGAGAGCGCGTCCGCACACACATTTGATTTTCCTGCTACAAACTCGATGTCAAAATCAAACTCCTCCAAATCGATTCTCATTCTTGTGAGTTTCGAAGTTGGATTTTTCATGTTAAATAAGTAGACCAGGGGTCTATGGTCTGTTCGAACTAAAAACCTATAGCCATATAAATATGCTCTAAAGTAGTTAACTGCCCAATGAATTGCTGTTAACTCCTTTTCGATAATTGGTTTATTGCGTTCTCCGGGAGTGAAGCTTTTGCTTGCAAACGCAACTGGGTGATCCCCGTCCTCATACATCTGAGAAAGAACAGCACCACAAGCTACATCTGACGCATCTGTGGTTAAAATAAATTTTCTTGAAAAATCAGGATAACGCAATATTCGTGGTGACATTAAATATTGTTTTAACTTCTGAAAACTCGCTTCGTGTGCTGGGGTCCATTGAAATATTGACCCTTTCCTTTGCAAGTCGTTCAATGGTTTGGCAATCTGCGCAAAATTTGGAACAAATTTTCTGTAATAGTTGCAGAAAGCTACGAATCTGCGTGCTTCATCTTGGCGTGGGAATTTTTTTCAATACATCAAATTTAGAGTCATCCGGTAGGATTCCCTTATCAGTAATTTTATGTCCTAAAAATGTGACTTCGGTTCTGAAAAAAACTTACATTTACTGGCATTAAGTTTCAAATTGTATTTCCTCAGCCTTTCAAAAATATTTCGTAAATTATCAAGATGATGTGTGGTTGAACATCCCGTGATAACTATATCATCGATATAGATGAATGCGCATTCTGGCGTGAGTCCAGCCATTGCTATATTCATCATCCTTTGGAAGCTATTTGGGCTGACGTTTAATCCAAATGGCAATCTTTTGAAATTAAAATGACCCGATGGGGTCGAAAATGCTGTGTATTTTCTGGAATCTTGATCTAACGGAATTTGGTGGAAACCAGCCATTAGATCAAGAGTGCTGAAATACTTGGCCCTACCTAATTGGTCCAAGATAGCGTCTATTCGTGGCAACGGAAATTTATCTGCCAATACTTTTTTGTTTAATTGTCGGAAATCGACAACAAGCCTCCATCTTTTTGATGCGTCGTTAGACTTTTTTGGCACTAACAAAATTGGGGAATTATAGGGAGACACTGAGGGTTCGATAATGTCCTCATCAAGAAGTTTCTGTACTTCGTCCTTAATTAATTGTTGTTGGGAGTGTATACATTTATAGTTAGGAATGTACACAGGTGCAGCATCTTTCAATGCGATATGCTGCGAATAAAAATTATTGACACTTAATTTCTCTCCAGGCAAGCAAAATATATCGGAGAATTCCTCAATTAATTTCCTGAATGGATGGTTTGCATATGGTGGAACCCGTTCCATGTTTATTTCTGAAAAAATTCTGTCAACCCTTGATTCTTGCTGCCCTTGGCCCTTATTAGATTCTGTTTTGATTTTTGTGTACTCATCCAAGGAGTCAACTTTTGGCCTGAAATTAGTTACTGCTACTTGTTTGCAAGTTGTATTGATTAGTTTGACGTATGGCGCATCTGGTGAAACAATAGTGTTTGCACAAAACACCCCAGGGAGTATTTCTTGTGATAATACTACTGAGTCAGTAGTAATGTTGAGTTCTGGAAATTTCCTGATGACTTCACATCTCGCTGGAATAATGATGCTGTCGTTAAATTTATCTTCTATTGGTACTGATACCAAACAATTATTAAAGTTAAAATTTAGTAACCAGCTCTCGTAGTCTAAGGTGCATCTGTACTTAATGAAAAAATCCCGACCTAATATACCGTCGGTTAAAATGGGGAAATCGTTTTCAACTAATTGAAACGAATGATTTACAGTTAAATTGTTTAAAAAGGTGATGTTTGTATTGGTTTCACCAATTGTAGTGGTGATACCTTCTGTGATGCCGGTTACCTTAAAAACTATATTGGTATCAATCATTTGCATAGGGTTTAATAAACCTAGCTTGAAGAGAGAAATCTCGGCTCCTGTATCGACGATAAATGTACACTTGCGGTTAGCCATTTGTACATACAGTGTCACAAAATTGGCTGCGCTGGTATTGATCGTATATATTAATTTTGTGGGGTCATGTGCTGACCCTGGTCCCCTAAAAAAGCATTGTTTTGCCTCGAGCTCCCTGGTTGCATAACCGGGCCTCTCGGTGGCATCGTCAGCATTTCTTGATGATAGTTTCCTACTACTGCCATTGGGGTATCAAATGACATTGGCACTTGCATTGGTTGGGCCTGTTGGACGCTTGCTGTATAAATGTGTCTCTGCTGGTAATTATAATTTCCACGTCGTCCACGGTTATTGTAGTAGTAACCGTTGTTCGGCCGCTGTTGACGATTTGTTTGTGGTTGATATTGTGGATGTTGGTACCGGTCATATTGACGTTGGTCCCTTGAGATGAAGTTTTGTGGGCGCATGTTTCCACGGCCACGACGAAATGTTGAATTTCGTCCCGTATAGCGGGGATTAGCGCTCCGAAAGTTGGCCGCAAGTATTTGGCTTGGTTGGTTTTGACTAACATTAGAATTTTCTAACACCTTTTGAATGGCATCTTTTATATCACTGAAAGTTCCAGCCTTCAATATGATTCTAGTTTCTTGGGAATTGGACCCATTAACGAGGGTGTCAATTCCAACTTTTGTAGCCATGCTGTTGGCTACTGTTTCGGGTACTTCATTTTGAATATAAGCTGCTTTCAGCTTGGTTGTGAGTAAGTCTACTTCATCACAAAAACTTTCTACCGATCCCCGTAATTTCACTGTTTTCAATTTTACGGTAATGTTTTCCGGTGTGGTTCTGCTGGTGCACCTCTGTTTAATGTTTTGTGTGAGTGCATCGATGGTATTGATATTTGGAGATAATCCTAGTCTGGCTTTACCAGTTAGGCGGGTTTTCAAGAATTTGATAGCCGTCGGTACCTGGTCAGCAGTAGTTAATTCAGCCAGCAAGCTAGTTGCATCTAAAAATGCATCTAAACCATCGGCAGACCCGTCGTATGGTTGAACGAGTGCCGTGGCCGTCTTTATATCGAATACAGGCATTTTGATTGTTTTAATTAATCGGAAACAAAATATAATGGATGTTGTAATTGATTTTAGAGAACGTTTAGGTGTCGACAGAGATTTGGTGCTTCTATTTAGACGATTACATATGATAACTGCTCTTGCGACTGTTTTTAGCGAGTGTTTTCTAATGGGTGTAGCTTCCAGAATCCTAATGCAATTTTCATATCTAATTTTCAATGCTCGATATGTCTCGACTTCGTTGTTCCAATCAGTAAACTTTAATCTATTCTCAAAACTATTTAGAATGTTTACGTATTCCTTTAGGATGTCTTTTAATCTCACGGTTTTATCTAAAATTCCCTGTAGTGAACGAGGACGTTTAGCACTTTTTTGCAAGTTAAGGTGCTCTTTCTTTATGAATTCATCTATTTCCCTTAGTCTATTCATTAGTTTCTGTTCAGACTCAAAACATTTATACAAGTAATGTATTCAGCACTTCTTAATTACTATCTTTCTTTACACATACCATGTTGTTTGTTCCCGGTCCGACCGTTTGATCCGTTGTTTGTAGATGTATCGACCGCCTAGTGTGAGGGCAATTCCCACGCAGATACTTCCAAAAAGTATACCCACTGCTGCTTCTAACGGTATCACTGTTATTACGCCTGCCGGTGTTGGTGATTGTGTTGTTTGCCACATTTTTGCGTTGGTAAGCACTGATTTTTCTTTGTGGATCGTTGTTCGCCGCTGGTAATGGTATCGTCTGTGTTTCACACGCTTTAAATGACACTTCACATTTGTTAATTTCTCACTATTGAGGTGAATTTCTTTGCTACTTGTCTTTATCGATAATGGTATTTCTGTAATTCACCGCACTGCATTGGTCGATTTCTCACTAAAGTGGACCTCTTCGCTTGAACACTACTGTTTGTTTTAATTAATCACTTATCAACTTGCACGCGTACATTGTTAAGACGAATTTCGTGCTGGATCGCTGCTTGGACGCCGCGTTTGTTGTATTTATTTACGATGCGAAAAATTAAATACGCGATCCCTATCATGAGTGCCGTTGCTGCTACTCCGACCATTATTTTTAGTTCCGTTGGCGCTACTTGCACTTCGTTTGTAATGAAATTATCCGATGTAAACCAGCCCATATTGTTGTATTGAATGGGTCACTTTTGTAACAATTTCACTTCTACTTTGCTGGAAGTTTCTGTTGCCCTTGATCGCTCGATTTTACATCACTTTAACAAGGCAAGATCGCAGATTCACTTTCACGTGTCGCCATGTAGTATGCATGGGGTATCTTTCGGATAAAAACCACTGCTTGTGTCGTGAGGTTGATAAAATACTGACTCTTGTCTTTATTTACCTTGCTTTCTTATATAGTAAGTTTACAGTCTTCTCTTACGCTAGGTAGATGTTTTGTTTACTTCTGATGTATAATAAGTTGTGCCTGTTCGCGTGATGTTAGTGTTTTACTGTTCTTGGCATTGGATGCCGTTGAGCTTGGGTTTTACCGTTTAGGACGGTCATGAAGAAAGGTGAGATTTCTGCCTGACATGGCAGATCTTTATTTGTTTATTGTGCTATAGAAAGGTTAAGTGGATTTTCCTACTAACTGCTGTTTTTGGGTTTTTCTGCTAGATGCTGATTTATTGTTTAATGACGGGTGTGTTATATGGATATTTTCGTATAAGGGATAATTGCTAATTGTGGGATGCTACACAGGAATTCCTCCAAAAATTCCCCCAGGAATTCTTCCGGAAGTTCCCCCAGGAATTCTTCCGGAAGTTCCCCCAGGAATTCTTCCGGAAGTTCCCCCAGGAATTCCTCCGGAAGTTCCCCCGGGAATTCATCCGGAAGTTCCCTCGGGAATTCCTCCGGAAGTTCTCTCGGGAATTCCCCCGGAAGTTCCCCCGGGAATTCCTCCGGAAGTTCCCCCGGGAATTCCTCCGGAAGTTCCCCCGGGAATTCCTCTGGAAGTTCCCCCGGGAATTCCTCCGGAAGTTCCCCCGGGAATTCCTCCGGAAGTTCCCCCGGGAATTCCTCCGGAAGTTCCCCCGGGAATTCCTCCGGAAGTTCCCCCGGGAATTCCTCCGGAAGTTCCCCCGGGAATTCCTCCGGAAGTTCCCCCGGGAATTCCTCCGGAAGTTCCCCCGGGAATTCCTCCGGAAGTTCCCCCGGGAATTCCTCCGGAAGTTCCCCCGGGAATTCCTCCGGAAGTTCCCCCGAGAATTCCTCCGGAAGTTCCCCCGGGAATTCCTCCGGAAGTTCCCCCGGGAATTCCTCCGGGAGTTCCTCCAGAAATTCCTCCGGAAGTTCCTCCAGGAATTCCTCCGGAAGTTCCTCCAGGAATTCCTCCGGAAGTTCCTCCAGGAATTCCTCCGGAAGTTCCTCCAGGAATTCCTCTGGAAGTTCCACAAGGAATTCTTCCGGAAGTTCCACAAGGAATTCTTCCGGAAGTTCCACAAGGAATTCCTCCGGAATTTCCCCCGGGAATTCCTCCGGAAGTTCCCCCGGGAATTCCTCCGGAAGTTCCCCGGGAATTCCTCCGGAAGTTCTCGGGAATTCCTCCGGAAGTTCCCCGGGAATTCCTCCGGAAGTTCCCCGGGAATTCCTCCGGAAGTTCCCCGGGAATTCCTCCGGAAGTTCCTCCGGAAGTTCCCCGGGAATTTCTCCGAAAGTTCCCCCGAGAATTCCTCCGGAAGTTCCCCCGGGAATTCCTCTGGAAGTTCCCCCGGGAATTCCTCTGGAAGTTCCCCCGGGAATTCCTCTGGAAGTTCCTCCAGGAATTCCTCCGGAAGTACCACAAGGAATTCCTCTGGAAGTTCCACAAGGAATTCCTCTGGAAGTTCCCCCGGGAATTCCTCCGGAAGTTCCCTCGGGAATTCCTCCGGAAGTTCTCTGGGAATTCCTCTGGAAGTTCCCCCGAGAATTCCTCTGGAAGTTCTCCCGGGAATTCCTCTGGAAGCTCCCCCGGGAATTCCTCTGGAAGTTTCCCCGGGAATTCCTCTGGAAGTTCCCCCGGGAATTCCTCCGGAAGTTCCCCCGGGAATTCCTCCGAAAGCTCCCCCAGGAATTCCTCCGGAAGCTCCCCCAGGAATCCCAATACGACTTATCTGCTTTTGTAAACAAATATTCAAATGACGATTTGACGAATCTGATAGCTCTCCCACGCAAACCAACACCATCAACAGGTAGCGGAAACCTTCACCTACCTATTGATGGTGTTGATTTGCGTGGGAGAGCTATCAGATTCGTCAAATCGTCGTTTGAATCTTTGTTTACAAAAGCAGATAAGTCGTTTTGAAAATTTTGTCTTGCTTCGAAAGTTTCCCAGGAATGTCTCCGGAAATTTCTCCGCAATTCCTCCCGAAATTTTTCCGGAATTCCTCCCGGAATTTCTCCGGAATTCCTCCCGGAATTTCTCCGGAATTCCTCCCAGAATTTCTCCGGAATTTCTACGGAATTCCTCCCAGAATTTCTCCGGAACTCCTCCCGAAATTTCTCCGCAATTCCTCCCGAAATTTTTCCGGAATTCCTCCCGGAATTTCTCCGGAATTCCTCCTGGAATTTCTCCGGAATTCCTCCTGGAATTTCTCCGGAATTCCTCCTGGAATTTCTCCGGAATTCCTCCCGGAATTTCTCCGGAATTCCTCCCGGAATTCCTACGGAGGTTCCCTCAGGAATTCCTCCGGAGGTTCCCTCAGGAATTCCTGCGGAAGTTTTCTCAGGAATTCCTCCAAAGGTTCTCACAGGAATTCCTCCAGAGGTTCTCTCAGGAATTCTTCCAAAAATTCTCTCAGAAATTCCTCCGGAAGTTCTCTCAGGAATTCTTTCAAAAATTCTCTCAGAAATTCCTCCGGAAGTTACCTTAGAAATTCTTCCAAAAGTGCCCTCAGGAAATCCTCCGGAAGTTTCCTTCGGAAATCCTCCGGAAGTTTCCTTCGGAAATCCTCCAGAAGTTCCCTCTGGAAATCATCCGGGAGATCCCTCAGGAACTCTACCGGAATATCCCTCAGGAATTCTTCCGGAAGTTCCCTCAGGATTTTTTCCGAAAGATCCCCAAGTAATTCCTTCGAAAGTTCCTCCCGGGATTCTGCCGGAAGTTCCCTCAGTAATTCCCTTGGAAGTTTCCTCAGTACTTCTTTCGGAAGTTCCTCCAGGAATTCCTCCAGAAGTTCCCTCAGGAATTCCTCTAGAAGTTCCCTTAGCAATTTTTTCGGAAGTTCCCTCAGGAATTCCCCCGGAAGCTCCCTCAGGAAATCCTTCGGAAATTCTCTCAGGAATCCTTCCGGAAGTAAACAGTTGCTGCATTTAAAACTGTGTGTACCCAATATGATGTGTGTACTGAAGAATGCTGTTTTTATTACAGTTAGATTTAATACGGGAGTTGGATCTACTGCACTGCAGCTCCAGTAACCCATATCAGACTGTCTAGTGTTTCATAACTAGTCCGAGGTCATTTTTACTTATAATAAGCCCTGGTTTTTTATGCTACCATTATGATTTGGATAATGGATCTATAAACAAACTTCCAAATTTGTAAATCCAGCACGCATTTAGTTTTAGTAAAAAAAAAAACATATTAAACCACACTTAATCCATCAATACCAGGCTATTCCCTCGGGAACCACGAATGTACACCTAAAACAATTTTGTGTGGCATTCTTTGTATTAAGCGTTTTGTATAAAATCTTGCATACAAACCGGTCGCATGCATAAATCAATTGTTGTCGATCAACAAACAACAAGCCAGGACTCTTAATCTTTTTCCTGTCTGAGCCCGGTGGCTTGCACACGCATCCGTTTCTTCATATCTATTCGGTTATTTCAAAATATATAAGCATTTAAGTGGCACTATATGGCCGATTTGGAGAAATATACGGCTAATTGGTTTACTTAGGGTATTAACTCGAGATATTTAAAACTCTACTTTTCGTCAAAAATGTCAATCATGCAATTTTCCTAACAACCGATCCCTAAGCATATGACATGCACTTTGATTAGTACTGAACACAAAGGATACAAATTGTTTTCTAGTTGAGATCTAAAAATATGAGAGCAATGATTGCTGTGCATCTGATATTGGATTTCGTATGAATAATTCATCGTTCGAGCGAATACATTTTGATCTGTTCACCATATTCCATCCATACTTCTACTTCTATATCATTCATTTTGTCCAATGCACTTTCAGTTCCAGCATCATAAGACACTCTCCGTAATTCGCTTAATATAATGCGAAATGTTTTGCATCGGCAGCATTTGCACTTACCAGCTCACTTGCGAGGCAACCAGCCAGAACCGGACCGATCCGCCGAGATTTATTGCCACATTCGGAAAATTTCTCATTATGCAGCCGCCATATTCCATAATTAACGGGTCTTTGTTGCCCAAAAGTTCGATATCCGCCGGAACCGCACGTAATGTAGGACCGAACAGTGTGGCATGGTGGTCTCCTAAATGAGGGCAGCTGGTGCCTTTAGATATTTGACGGCCGAAATATTTTCGCGCCAAATGCAAATTCGATTCCAGCGATGGCGAGAGAAAGAATAAGGGACGGTGTCGTTTCAATAGACACGACAACTGATATGGTAGGATAAAATGCTTTAAGTTTATTTGGGAGATTCTAATAAAGTAAACGTTAGCATACATGCTATTCACACATCACGTATCGAAGAATGTTTGTTTAGATGGTTCCTATATCATTTACGGGATTATGATAGGCTTGCATCCATTACATCCAAGATATTCGTAAGCTGTTTACCTAATCATTTAAGTTTCGTGGAATGGTTCTTCATCAATCGCTTATTCATTTGTTCAAGAAATAACAAAAAACAAAACATGTTTTTGAGCGACAGTAAATCATTTCTGGTTATTTTTATACAATATAAATTATAAGTTTTAGATAGAATAAGATGTCTTTGCATTCGATAGAAACTTCCATAGCTTCTTGCGATCCTTCAATTAGGTGAAATAGGAACGTCCAATTTTCGACGGGCCTCCCCTACATGATATACAACGTAAATATCAATGGTGCAATAAAACGCACGCACTAAAGCCAGAATTCTCGATTCATTTGAATTGCGCGAAACAAAATTATGTGAATTGTTCAATTTCATCGTAGGGAGAAGATCTATTTGGACAGCACCACTATTTTTATTCCCAACGGTTTTCACTCGGGTGCATTTCAACCGAATTATTTGGTTTTTAGTACACGGCTAGTATCATTAGGTGTCTAGTATTATTAAATGGTTGAAATCGTTTCGTTGAATGTGACTTGACATACTAATATATGTCGTTCTAGTTCTTTCCCTATATGTCATTTGGCTTCCACCATCTCATGTTGAAGCCCAATAACACGCGTATTTTATCCAAAAGATCACAAAAGCAGGATCGTGTCCATTTGCTGGTAGCTCGGAACAGTTACCTTACACGTATAGAAACACAATCATCACTCGGTCACACTGAACAGGACTTTCAATTATGGATATTTTCTACATAATCTCCGTCCTAATCTGTTGAATAAATAAATCAACAGCGTTTGCTCTGCTGGTCCGCTCACATTGTGAAACTCGTGTAGAAACATTCGAGCGAACATACCTGAACAGGGGGATACATTCTTGGAAACAGCGAACCCCGCCGTGTGTTCGACACATGAAAACATCCGACAGTAGATGAGGCTGATGGAGTACGTTGTTCACGAGAACTGATGGAAGTTTGCCAATTTAGTTTCCATCTGTTTCTGTTGGTCGTTCTGGTAGAAATGTGAGCATCTTCAGTAGCATGGTTTACGTTTGTTTCTGGCGTGCGGTGCTGTTATAAATTTTATCCTGTTGTCTCTCAATAGCAGACTTATTTCCTGTTCCAAGAATGTGTCTGCACATCCCCATATAACTTGTATGTAATAGCTTTTCATTTGGGATCTTATGGGGCATCTAAATTCAAATTTTACGGGACACGTTATAGCAAGAACACAAAAATATGAACGATTGGAATGAAGATTACAGTTGCTGAAAATAAAGTGAACGGAATTGCTGTTCATGATTTTATCTACTAGAAATTAGACACAAAATAATTACTTTTGAATGTTTTAGTTCGAAATGCAAAAACAACCTAATAAATGTCGATAAATTCAGTAAGTAATAAGTAAGTATCTCATATTTAACCGCGTTTTTATTTTGAAACATAATTTTGAAGAATAAGTTTGAAGAATAAGGAATCCGTTTAGAGGTAAAATAGCTTAATCCAGAGGACCCCAAACTTTTTGATTATGCTAGTGTTACAAAGAAAAACAAAGTGGAAATATGCTCCCTGAGGGAAGAGCAGAGGAGTAAGCAGGGTGACAGAAAGGTGCAAATAAAAAATGGGTAATGAGAAAAAAGATGAACAAAAAGTTAAATTTAGGGGAACTGTTCCGTTTTCCATCGCATTGTACATATATTCATCTCATCGCAAAACAAAGAAATACAGCACCAATCTCGTCGCTTCTTTTTGCTAACACGCGTGCTCACTGGTGCAAAAAATCACAAAAATCAGAAACAAACTGTATTCCTTTTCATTGCTTTGTTTTTTATGGGATGAAAATAGGAGCTATGAGATAATGTGCCGAACCGTTCCCCGCTATATATTGAGTTTATAATCATGATAAAATAATTGATTTGAATTCGGATTGGATCCGGATTGAATTTGAATTTTAATTGGGTTGGATTTTGAAGGGCTTTTTTTCTTTTTTTGTTTATTTATTAAAGTGATTTTTAAGTAGGGGCCTTTCACAAATTACGTAACGCTGTAGGGGGATGAAGGGGGTCAGGCCAAGCGTTAAGATCCATACAAAAAAATTGAACCTTCCATACAAAAAGTGTTACGTGGGGGGAGGATTTGGATTGAATT
Source organism: Armigeres subalbatus (assembly GCF_024139115.2). Taxonomy (NCBI): domain Eukaryota; kingdom Metazoa; phylum Arthropoda; class Insecta; order Diptera; family Culicidae; genus Armigeres; species Armigeres subalbatus. The sequence continues at coordinate 277,428,159 of NC_085141.1, forward strand.
TGAATTGATTTAGGATTGATTTTGGATTGGATTTAAATTGATTTTGGATTGGATTTGAATTGATTTTGGATTGGATTTGAATTGATTTTGGATTGGATTTGGATTGAATTTAGATTTGGATTGGATTTGGATTGGATTTGAATTGGATTCGGATTGGATTTGGATTGGATTTGGAATGGATTTGGATTGGATTTGGATTGGATTTGGATTGGATTTGAATTGGATTTGGATTGGATTTGGATTGGATTTGGATTTGGATTGGATTTGGAATGGATTTGGATTTGGATTGGATTTGGATTGGATATGGATTATATTTGGATTGGATTTGGATTTGAATTGGATTTAGATTGGCTTTGGATTGAATTTGGATTGGATTTGGATTTTGGATTGGATATAGAATGGATTTGGATTGGGTTTGGATTTGAATTGGATTTGGATTTGCATTTCATTTGGGTTGGATTTGGATTGATTTTGGATTTGATTTGGATTTGAATTGCTTTCGGATTGTTTTTGTATTCGACTTGGATTGAATTTGAATTGGATTTCGGCTCGGATCGGATTTGTATTGGTTTTTGAGTGGTTTTGGATTGGATTTGATTTAGATTTGGAATGGATTTGGATTGGATTTGGATCAGATTTGTATGGTTTTTGGTTTAAGTTTGAATTGAATTTGGATTGGAATTTATTTGCATTGCACTTCGGTTGGATTTGATTTAGATTTCGATATGGTTTGAGCTGGATTTTGATTAGTTCAGGATTCGTTTGGATTTGGATATGGTTTTTTTTATTATTGGATTCGAATTTGATTAGGATTGGATTAGGAATAGAAACATTAGGAATAGATTTGGATTGGATTCGCATTGAATTTGGATTGGATTTGGATTGGATTTGGATTGGATTTGAATTGGTTTTGGATTGGATTAGGATTGGATTGGATTTGGATTGTATTTGGATTGGATTTGGATTGGATTTCAATTGGATTTGGATTGGACTTTGATTGGATTTGGATTGGATTGAGATTAGGCTTGTGTTCGAATCGGATTTTGATTGGTTTAAAAATGATTTTTCGATTGGATTTGTTTTAGATTTGGAATTGATGAGGATTGAATTTGGGTTGGATTTGGATGAGATTAGGATTTGGATTTGAATTCAATTTGGATTTTATTTGGATTGGATTTGGTTAGGATTTGTATTTGACTTGGATTCTAAATCCAAGTCAAATACAATAAATTCAAATTGGATTTGGATTGGATCTGGATTGGATTAAGATTGGATTTGAATTGGATTTGGATTTGGATCGGATTTGCATTTCATTTGGGGTGGATTTGTTTGGAGTTGATATGGATTGGGTTTGAATTAGTGTTGGATTGGTTTTGGTTTGTTTTTGAATTCGACGTGGATTGAATTTGAATTGGATTTGGGCTCGAATCGGATTTGGATTGGTTTTGGAATAGTTTTTTGATTGGATTTATTTTATATTTGGAATGGATTTGGATTAGATATGAATTGGATTTGGATTGTATTTGGATTGTATTTGGATTGGATTTAGATTGGATTTGGATTGGATTCGAATTGGATTTGGGTTGGATTTCGATTGGATTTGGATTGGACTTCGATTGGATTTCGATTGGATTTGGATTGGATTGGAATTAGGTTTGGATTCGAATAGGATTTTGATTGGTTTTAAAATGATTTTTCGATTGGATTTGTTTTAGATTTGGAATGGATGAGGATTGAATTTGGATTGGATTTGTATGAGATTAGGATTTGGATTTGAATTCGATTTGAATCTGATTTGGGCTCGGATCGTATTTGGATTGTTTTTGGAATAGTTTTTTGATTGGATTTGTTTTATAGTTGGAATGGATGAGGATTGAATTTATATTGGATTTGGATGAGATTAGGATTTGGATTTGAATTCGATTTGAATTGGATTTGGGCTCGGATCGGATTTGGATTGTTTTTGGAATAGTTTTTTGATTGGATTTGATTTATATTTGGAAGGATTTGGATTAGATATGAATTGGATTTGGATTGGGTTTGGATTGGATTGGATTCGGATTGGATTTGGATTGGATTTGGGTTGGATTTCGATTGGATTTCAATTGGGTTTGAATTGGACTTCGATTGGATTTGGATTGGATTGGGATTAGGTTTGGGTTCGAATAGGATTTTGATTGGTTTTAAAATGATTTTCCGATTGGATTTGTTTTAGATTTGGAATGGATGAGGATTGAATTTGGATTGGGTTCGGATTGGATTTGGGTTTGAATTCGATTGGATTTGGATTGAATTTATATTGTTTTTGGATTGGATTGGGATTTAGATTGGATTTGGATTGGGTTTGGATTGGGTTTGGATTGGGTTTGGATTGGATTTGTATTGGATTTTGATTTAGATTTGGATTGGATATGGATTGGATTTGGATTGGATACAGAATGGATATGGATTGGTTTTGGATTGGATTGGATATGGATTGGATTTGGATTGGATTTGGATTGGATTTGGATTGGATTTGGATTGGATTTGGATTGGATTGGGATTGGATTTGGATTGGATTTGGATTGGATTTGGATTGGATTGGATTTGGATTGGATTTGGATTGGATTGGATTGGTTTGGATTGGATTTCGGATTGGATTGGATTGGTTTGGATTGGATTTGGATTGGATTAGGTTTGGATTTGGATTGGATTTGGATTTGGATTGGATTTGGATTGGATTTGGATTGGATTTGGATTGGATTTGGATTGGATTTAGATTAGATTTGGATTGGATTTTGATTGGATTTGGATTGGATTTGGATTGGATTTAGATTGGATTTGGATTGGATTTTAATTGGATTTGGATTGGATTTAGATTGGATTTGGATTGGATTTTAATTGGATTTGGATTGGATTTGGATTGGACTTTGATTGGATTTGGATTGGATTTGGATTGGATTGGAATTAGGTTTGGATTCGAATGGGATTTTGATTGGTTTTAGAATGATTTTTCGATTGGATTTGTTTTAGATTTGGAATGGATGAGGATTGAATTTGGATTGGATTTGTATGAGATTAGGATTTGGATTTGAATTCGATTTGAATCGGATTTGGGCTCGGATCGTATTTGGATTGTTTTTGGAATAGTTTTTTGATTGGATTTGTTTTATAGTTGGAATGGATGAGGATTGAATTTGGATTGGATTTGGATGAGATTAGGATTTGGATTTGAATTCGATTTGAATTGGATTTGGGCTCGGATCGGATTTGGATTGTTTTTGGAATAGTTTTTTGATTGGATTTGATTTATATTTGGAAGGATTTGGATTAGATATGAATTGGATTTGGATTGGATTTGGATTGGATTGGATTCGGATTGGATTTGGATTGGATTTGGGTTGGATTTCGATTGGATTTCAATTGGATTTGAATTGGACTTCGATTGGATTTGGATTGGATTGGAATTAGGTTTGGGTTCGAATAGGATTTTGATTGGTTTTAAAATGATTTTCCGATAGGATTTGTTTTAGATTTGGAATGGATGAGGATTGAATTTGGATTGGGTTCGGATTGGATTTGGGTTTGAATTCGATTGGATTTGGATTGAATTTATATTGTATTTGGATTGGATTGGGATTTAGATTGGATTTGGATTGGGTTTGGATTGGATTTGTATTGGATTTTGATTTAGATTTGGATTGGATATGGATTGGATTTGGATTGGATACAGAATGGATATGGATTGGTTTTGGATTGGATTGGATTTGGATTGGATTTGGATTGGATTTGGATTGGATTTGGATTGGATTTGGATTGGATTTGGATTGGATTTGGATTGGATTTGGATTTGATTTGGATTGGATTTGGATTGGATTTGGATTGGATTTGGATTGGATTTGGATTGGATTTGGATTGGATTGGATTTGGATTGGATTTGGATTGGATTTGGATTGGATTAGGATTGGATTTGGATTGGATTTGTTTTGGATTGGTTTGGTTTGGATTGGTTTGGATTGGTTTAGATTAGATTTGGATTGGTTTGATTGGTTTGGATTGGTTTGGATTGGTTTAGATTGGTTTGGATTGGTTTAATTGGTTTAGATTGGTTTAGATTGGTTTGGATTGGTTTTAATTGGTTTGGATTGGTTTGGATTGGTTTGATTGGTTGGTTTGGATTGGTTTGGATTGGTTTGGATTGGTTTGGATTGGTTTGGATTGGTTTGGATTGGTTTGGTTGGTTTGGATTGGTTTGGATTGGTTTGGATTGGTTTGGATTGGTTTGGATTGGTTTGGATTGGTTTGGATTGGTTTGGATTGGTTTGGATTGGTTTGGATTGGTTTGATTGGTTTGGATTGGTTTGGTTGGTTTGGATTGGTTTGGATTGGTTTGGATTGGTTTGGATTGGTTTGGATTGGTTTGGGTTTGAATTGGATTGGTTTGGTTTAGATTTGGATTGGTTTGGATTGGTTTAGATTGGTTGTATGGTGTTTGGATTGGATTTTGATTGGTTTGAATTGGATATGGATTGGTTTGGATGGGTTTGGATGGGTTTGGATTGGTTTGGATTGGTTTGGATTGGTTTGGATTGGTTTGGATTGCATTTGGATTGGTTTGGATTGGTTGGATTGGTTTGGTTTGGATTGGTTTGGTTGGATTGGATTGGTTTGGATTGGTTTGGATTGGTTTGGATTGGTTTGGATTGGTTTGGATTGGTTTGGATTGGTTTGGATTGGTTTGGATTGGTTTGGATTGGTTTGGATTGGTTTGGATTGGTTTGGATTGGTTTGGATAGGTTTGGATTGGTTTGGATTGGTTTGGGTTTGCGTTTGGATTAGATTTAGATTGATTTGGATTGGTTTGGATTTGGATTGGATTTGGATTGGATTTGGATTGGATTTGGATTGGGTTTGGATTGGATTTGGATTGGATTTGGATTGGATTTGGATTGGGTTTGGATTGAATTTGGATTGGATTTGGATTGGATTTGGATTGGATTTGGATTGGATTTGGATTGGATTTGGATTGGATTTGGATTGGATTATGATCGGATTTAGATTGGATTTGGATTTGGATTGGATTTGGATTTGAATTGGGATTGGTTTGGATTTGAATATGGATTTGTTTAGGTTGGATTAAGATTGTATTTAAATTCGATTTGGATTGTTTTGCGATTAGATTTGGTTAGGATTTGGATTAGGTTTGGATTGGCTTTGGATTGGATTTGGATTGGATTCAGATTTGATTTGAATTGGATTTGGATTGGATTTGGATTGGATTTGGATTTGATTTGGATAGGATTTGGATTTGTATTTCATTTGAGTTTGATTTGGATTGATTTTGGATTGGATTTGAATTGGTTTTGGATTGTTTTTGTATTCAGCTTGGATATAATTTGAATTGGATTTACGCTCGGATCGGATTTGGATTGGTTTTGGAATGGTTTTTTGATTGGATTTGTTTTAGATTTGGAATGGATTTGGAATGGATTTGAATGAGATTTGTATGGGAATTGGTTTAAATTTGAATTGAATTTGGATTGAATTAAGACTTGATTTGGAATGTATTTGCATTGCACTTGGTTTGGATTTAATTAAGATTTGGATATGGTTAGAACTGGATTTTGATTAAATCAGGATTGGTTTGGATTTGAATATGGATTTTTTTTTGATTGGATTTGAATTTGATTTTTATTGAATTTGGATTGGATATGAATTGGATTTTTATTGCATTCGGATTGGATTTGGTTGGGTTTTGATTGGGTTTCGATTGGATTTGGATTATATTTTAATTGGATTTGGGTTGGATTTAGATTGGATTTGGATTCGATTTGATATAGATTTTTATTGGATTTGGAATGAATTTTGATTTGTATTAGATTTGATTTGTATCAGATTTAATTTGTATTTGAATAAAATTTGGATTGGATTTGAATTTGGATTGAATTTGCATTGCATTTGGGTAGGATTTGATTTGGGATGAATTTTGATTGGATTTTGATTTGGTATGGATGGGATTGGGAATAAAAACGGATTAGTTTTGGGTTGGAATTAAATTGGATTTGGAATGAGTTGGGATTTTGATTGAATTGAATCGGCCTATACAATTTTTGAACTGCGAAGTGACAAATTTTGGGCAGCGCCGATGCAATTATGTTGACGCCGATGCTACGCACTCCTCTGACACTCCTACTACAAAAAATCAGTAATCAATTCCTGATTGGCGTTTCACTCTTTTTTGCTATTGGATAGTTGGTTCCGTACAGGATAGGCGCTATTGGAAGCCTTTTAATTTTATTCACCAAAAAGCGTTTTACTTACAGTTGGCGTCAAGTGGCCTTTTCCTCCCAGACTTTTTCGAATCACTCGAACAAAAAACGAAATATGTAACCGGAAACCTTTTAGTCAATAATTTACAATGATATAATGCAAACAGAATGTTATGCAGTGATAAATTTGTACACCACACACATAATCTGTCGCATCACATAACAATATTTTCTTGGTAAAACTACTCTCATTAAAATGTTCCTAAAGAATTATAGCCAACTGCAGTCACTTGTTGGGTGTATCTAACTGAGCCTGCATATATTTATTGGTAGACATAAATTAATGCAGACAATATGCAATTCTACTGACGCCTGCCAAGCACCCTTCGCTTTCATCAATTATATGGCTAAATTAATACAATCAGCAAAAGGTCTTGCATTTATTTTGTAGTCCAAGAGATTTCTGAAAGAAAATTCATCCTCAAGATGTGTGTGAAATGCATAAATAAGTTTACCATTGTTTCCCGACCAAATAAATGACGTTGGAAAAGTTTATTTCCGCTCCTGGTCATATATCCAAGCCGTGTACACTCTGCTTCTGAATAAGATCCTGCAGTACCGGAGTGTTCGTACATACTCAAGGAATCTTCTAGCAGCAATGCTGTGTGTATATAATAGCCTCAACTCAATGGAGATTTCTTACAGTTTTCTATCAAAGGACGGAGAAACAATAAACATGCATTCCACACTGTTCGGTATAATGGAACAAAATATATCAAACGTTCCAAATGGGTGTACCGTCCGGTTGCCGCTTACCTTCCTTGAGTCATCTATTAAACCACAAGTCAATGCAGAAATATTCCTTTTCTCGTGTTTCTGCGTTCTCAATACCTTTTTTTGCGTAAGCTCATAAAATTGATGGCATGCGCATTGACACCGAGTTACGCTAGGCTTAGGTGACACTTACTATCATTATGGTAAAGGATAATCGCATTAACATTTGATGAATATGAGAGCACAAGCTGATCAATCGACTTAATTATTTTTCCTATCGTTTTCTATTTTGCATATTTTTTAATTCCAGACTTCAGTGTAGCTTTAACTTATATTATTATTTATATAATAGTTGTGCCAATAAATAGATAGCGTACGACAACTGGTGACATGACGGTATAAAAGTGAAGATAAGGCACTGATGCAGTTCCAATACACGATCGATCCGGGATGGGTGGGGAAGGTCCAGTCGGTTGTCGGTGTATCGGGAAGCTAGCTGATGAGCCGTTCGATGGAGTATAATGGAAGCTGATGCACCCACCCCATCATAAGCTGTTTAAGAAGCTTGTGTTTTCTTCAGAACCTGGCAACTATCGGACGAAGAAGGTGGTTAGCTTTCGATTCGTTCGTTTCGCATTCGTAGCTTCAGTGCAGAATATATGTACGCTACGACGACGACGACGGATGGATCCATTTTCCTTAAGCTGCTTGAGAGTCATTAATTTTTCAGCATTAGAATCTTGCTGCTGCAACCAAAGGACGAACTCCGCCACTGTTGGCTGTCCAGCAGCTGGATGGTCTATCAAAGTTTTACGAGAGGACATCTGGTGTAGAGGAATTGTTCGTTCGAGTTGGTAATAAAGTAGCGCAAATGCACATTGTGTATTAAATAAAACCGATGAACCAGACTGTAGTCCACGTTGTGTGCAGCAAGATAGTGAGCTCTCCGTAAAAAAATGGAAAATTTTCCCAAAAGAAGAGGTATATGAACTAATATAAATTTCCCATTAGAAACTTTCTCTAGGGGTTTATTCACAAATTACATAATGCCATAATTGACCATTTTCATCCACAACCTACCCCCTCATAGCGCTTTCGATAAGGACGGATTTGAAAATTTGTACGGGCCGTAATACTCAGACAAATAACCAGCCACCCCCTAAAGCGTTATAAGGTTTGTGAATGGGCCTTAACATTGTATAAACTTCCCAGAAATATGTTTTATTTTGATTTTTTTTAAATTGTAATTCAATTTTTTTTTCTAATTCAGATTCAGATTCTTCGTAATTATCTATTCCTTTTATAGAACATTTAAAGTTTATCATGGGGAATTTATATTTTAGTCTTTTGTGTCCCATTTTACTAAAGATTTAGATCTGATGTTACGAACTTTGACTTGATTTTGTAAAAGCTCATCATAGTTCTCGATGACGTTTATTTAATACCAGTAGAACGTACACTGCGGTAGTCGGGTTTGATGTTGAATGTTATATTTCAAATGTCAATTAATGTTTTTTTGCCACTCAGATCTATAGATCAAGGACTTCAAATAGGTTTAAAAAATCGATGAGGGTTGTCGTGGGGCATCAAAATCCGTACATTTAAACACCCCAGCATATGAAAAATTCTCGACAAAGTTGGAATCGAATGCAAATGAAACATTTTTCATTGATACATATTTTTGAAACTATCTAATTTTAAAGTGTCCAACATTAGAAGCTACAAAAAACATGATAAAATAATGAAATAAATCAACACCTCCTGAATCGAAATTCGTCCTCGAGGACGGATTTCAAACCAATAATGGATCAAAATCCGTACAGCTATTTTTAAACTAAATATTTCAATTAAAACAGACAGTAGTTTAATACGCACCTTGGGAAGCGATCCCTTAGCTTTGTATTCGGCTTATCTTACTTTATGAATCGCAGGTTGAAATTAAAACGCATTTACTTTTGGTGGTGTTACGTTCTACACGAAAACAAATGGAGGAAGAAACTTCGCGTTTGATGGGTGGCGATTTGTTTTTGATTAATGTTGTTTTAATTTCAAGGCCTACTATTCATCTCATTGGCTTGAAAGCTTACTTTTAAGTATATGAACAGGATTAGATAAATTATTCAAAAATTAATATCCCAAACCCATCAATTGATTAATAACTCATGACGTGAACGCACTTCGGTACTGTAAGGATTTCGGTTCCCCACGGTATCACATTTTTCAATCGCATTTGTTCAGTTTCAAACAGCTATCGAATCAGTTATAGACATTTGCAAACACTACTCACCCGCATCCAATTGAGTGGTTCGATGGTGTGCAACAGCAGTTTTTCCTTCAGTCCTACCAGATAACAGCGTAGCAGGTAACACATGAGACTATAGCTGATGATGATAATCACTTGGACCAAATCGTGGAAGAACAAAGCGACACATAGGAGCGTTCTAAAATAGTCTCGTTCGGTGGGGTCCAGATCATCCCACGATTTCCACCTGGCCGTCGGCTGCAGGTTGGTGATGACGTACGGCTGGTTTGACGTCAGCAGGTAGATGTACGTCGTGGATCCAGTCAGCCAGAGAGCTCCGAGGACGAAATAGGCCCATAATGTCACCACTAACCGGCGGGGAACGTTGCACAGGATGAAAACCTGAAAAGAAGATTAACGGACAATGTGGTGACGGATGTGGCAATACATTTTTAACGACTTTCAGCGGGTCGGGCTCTGGGTGCTTGTTAAGTTTGAATCAGTGATAGGAATTCTTCGGTCAAGTTCACCACACTGTGTGCGCTGCCACCGGTACATGTACCGAAAATTGTTCAAAAATTCAAATATCAGTGATAACAATGTTGCTCGATTTAATGAATCTTTAATTTGTGTAGTCTTTCAGCCGTACATATAAAATTATTAGTCTTAGAACTTCCGCTGTCATAAGTAAACACTTTCAATGTATGACACCGAATAAAAACGATTTTGTTAAAATCTTGTTTGAATTTTTTTTTATAATCTCTACGAATACTTGGCATATACAAAATCGCTAGATTCTTATACAAATATCTATTGTGTATAAGTCATAAAGAACTGTAATGCCAATATATTCATAACCGTTTCATGTTTGCTTAATTTCATCAATATCTATGTCTTATATTTTTATGGGCATTAGCATTAGCATTAAGCATTTCGCACAAATTCGTAGGTGGTACAACTTCACTTCACTTTCTTCGGTAGCTTCACTTTCATCCGTTACCACAGATAATGATTTGGGACTAATCACTACCGCTTAGATGGAAGCAAGGCACTTTCCAATAGTCAAGATCTGTCCTGGCTACGTCCTTGCGAATGCTGAGGAAGGGGAAGGATGGTTAGTTGGACACCTACTTAAGAAAGATGCAGAGAACTCTACGACCTTATAGGTGCCACGGGAGGTTTTGGAATTGTGTGGAAGGTTATAACAGTAGGAATCGTTTTGGTAGAGAACGTGAAACACAGAAAGAACTAAGATAGAAATACAAAGTAGGAAATAGACGAGCCTGGAATTGAACCCACGACCTCCTGCTTATAAGGCAGAAGCGGTAGCCAATAGACCACTGAGCTCGTCATGTCTTATGTCTTTATGGGCAGTGTAAAAAATTGATGTAAACATTATATGAGAACGTTTCATTTTCGAGACCTCAACATAAGACTGAATCACATTATGCTTAAAACTTATAAGACTAAACACGGAACGCTGAAAAAGGGGAAATACAACATAAGGTACGGCACGGCAAATGCTGGGTAAAGCGTACTATTAAATAGACCCCATCTCGCGGTCCTTAGCCTCTTACCCAGCAACTCCTATCCCTACCTCCCCGCGGTGCTGGCCGGGATACGAGCAACCTTAGGGAAGATCGGGTAACCAACCCCGGTGGGAACTATGGTCGTATGCTGACAGGGAAGGGGGGGTTTGCTCATCTCCGGAGGTGTAAATCTTACTGAGCGTCTGTTCTCCATGTCAGGATCGGCTCACAACAGCGTCTGTTCTCCATGTTAGGGGAGGCTGATCATCGTCCAAGTCCAAGTGAAACTGTGCACCATGGTCCACCGGAAATAAGGAGGAATGGTCCTCCGGAAATTTAGGGGGTTTGGTGTCAGGCCCTGCAAGCCAGCCAAAAAAAAAACTCACGCAACGAACAATCAACAAGAGAGTACGGACCGGAACCATCGGCGAAGACCACTGCGACGAAAAGGGACTAGCGATTGGAAACTTGGTTCGTGGAAATGCAAATCTCTCAACTGCATCGGAAGCACACGCATAATCGCCGATGTGCTCAAGGACCGTGGATTCGGCATAGTAGCGCTGCAGAAGGTTTGTTGGAAGGAATCAATGGTGCGAACGTTTAGAGGTAATCATACCATCTACCAGAGCTGCGGCAACACACACGAGCTGGGAACAGCAAAGGCCACCCCCCGATCAACAAGAGAATATGCAGGTTGGTGATCAAAGGCCGGTTCTTCAACTTCAGCATAATCAACGTCCATAGCCCACACTCCGGAAGCACTGATGATGATAAGGACGCATTCTACGCGCAGCTGGAACGTGAGTACGATAGCTGCCCAAGCCACGACGTCATAATCATCATAGGAGATTTGAGCGCTCAGGTTGGCCAAGAGGAGGAGTTTAGACCGACTATTGGGAAGTTCAGCGCACACCGGCTGACGAACAAAAACGGCCTTCGACTAATTGATTTCGCTGCCTCCAAGAATATGGCCATTCGCAGCACCTACTTTCAACACAGTGAGTAGAACATGAAAATCGATGTTTGATGCCATTTTGAATTTCAAAATGGCGAACCAAAAATTCAAGATGGCCGCCGCTTGGGCAACAAAATTCATATAAAAACATGCAATATGGGTGTCCATCGATTGGGCTCGATGAGTAGAACATGAAAATCGACGTTTGACGCCATTTTTAATTTCAAAATGGCGAACCAAAAATTCAAGATGGCCGCCACTGGGCAACAAAATTCATATAAACCATGCACTATGGGTGTCTATTAGTAGAACACGATTAGTAGAACATGAAAATCGATGTTTGACGCCATTTTGAATTTCAAAATGGTGGACCAAAAATTCAAGATGGCCGCCGCTTGAGCAACAAAATTCATATAAACCCATGTAATATGGGTGTCTATCGATTGGGCTCGATGAGTAGAACATGAAAATCGATGTTTGACGCCATTTTGAATTTCAAAATGGCGGACCAAAAATTCAAGATTTCCGACGCTTGGGCAACCAAATTCATATAAGACCATGCAATATGGGTGTCTATCGATTGGGCTCGATGAGTAGAACATGAAAATCGATGTTTGACGCCATTTTGAATTTCAAAATGGCGGACCAAAAATTCAAGATGGCCGCCGCTTGAGCAACAAAATTCATATAAACCCATGTAATATGGGTGTCTATCGATTGGGCTCGATGAGTAGAACATGAAAATCGATGTTTGACGCCATTTTGAATTTCAAAATGGCGGACCAAAAATTCAAGATTTCCGACGCTTGAGCAACCAAATTCATATAAGACCATGCAATATGGGTGTCTATCGATTGGGCTCGATGAGTAGAACATGAAAATCGATGTTTGACGCCATTTTGAATTTCAAAATGGCGGACCAAAAATTCAAGATGGCCGCCGCTTGAGCACCAAAATTCATATAAACCCATGCAATATGGGTGTCTATCGATTGGGCTCGATGAGTAGAACATGGAAATCGATGTTTGACGCTATTTTGAATTTTAAAATAGCAGACCAAAAATTTAAAAAGGCCGTCGTTTGGGCAATAAAAATCATATAGCACCATGCAATCGATCGGGCTCCATACCATGCGGTTCACGTCATACACATAGATACAAATCCACTTTATAGGATACGCCATACACCAGCTCCATATGTCTTCATTTCATTTATTTAGTCTACATTTAACAGATAACACTGAATCATCAATTTGACGCCACAATACACGGTTCGAGGCCGCATCTCTCCATCCTCGAATACGCCCCACGCTCGCCAAGTCGTTTTACACCTGATCTGCCCATCTCGCTCGCTGTGCTCCACACCGTCTCGTACCTGCCGGATTGGAAGTGAACATCATCTTTGCAGGGTTGCTGTCCTTCCCATCGTACCATTCCGGCTTTAGCTATCTTCTGGATACTGGGTTCGCCGTAGAGCTGGGCGAGCTCGTGGTGCATTATTCGCCACCACACACCGTCTTCTGGCACACCGCCAAAGATGGTCCTAAACATCCGTCTCTTGAATACTCCGAGTGCTTGCAAGTCCTCCTCGAGCATTGTCCATGTTTCATGTCCGTAGAAGACAACCGGTATTATTAGCGTCTTTTACATGACACATTTGGTGCGGTGGCGAATCTCCATATGTCTATCAGCTTCTTTTTGATGATTTAGAAGCCCTGGCAGAATTTCAGACAATTTTTAGGTGATATGAAGGTTGGGGTTGTACATTTAAATTCATAACGATTTGACATTCGTAGGATACTTCAAACCAATTTAAAGTTTTTTTTTCCATATAAATTTCCATATAAACAAAAATTGCTTTTTGCCTCACCCCTAATCACCTACAAATTGCCTAAAATTTTGCCAGCACTGATTCAAAAAGAAATTGATAGACATATGAGAGTTGGAATTTTCGAACATTTTTGAGTTGTGAACCGCCATAATTCCAATAAAATTGAAGACGCTGTCGGCCCGAAGAAAAGAAAATTTAACGGTTGTTAGTATTTGATGTGTTGGAAGGTAGTACTAACGACCTCGAACCTTTACAAGATATAAATTTAATAAACGCCCTACATCGCACACTTCGTAATCCACCAACAATTAATGTGCCGTATCATGGAACCAGCTACGGTCAATGCAGCTACATATCTCAGAACATGCTTTAGAGTAAACATCGATGTAAGCTGACTGCATGTGATTTTGGTTGCCGAAGCGGCGGCCATCTTGAATTTTCGGTCCGCCAGTTTGAAATTCAAAATGGCGTCAAACATCGATTTTCGTGTTTTACTAATCGAGCCCAATCGATAGACACCCATATTGCATGATTTTATGTGATTTTATTTGTCGAAGCGGTGGCCATCTTGAATTTTCGGTCCACCATTTTGAAATTCAAAATGGCGGCAAACATCAATTTTCATGCTCTACTCATCGTACTCGATCGATAGACACCCATATTGCATGATTTTATGTTATGTTGTTTGCCGAAGCGGCGGCCATCTCGAATTTTCAGTCCGCCGTTTTGGATTTCAAAATGGCGTCAAACATCGATTTTTATGCTCTACTTATCGTACCCGATCGATAGACACCCATATTGCATGATTTTATGTGATTTTGGTTGCCGAAGGGGCGGCCATCTTGAAATTTCGGTCCGCTATTTTGAATTTCAAAATGGCGTCAAACATCGATTTTCATGTTCTACTCATCGAGCCCAATCGATAGACGCCCATATTGCATGATTTTATGTGATGTTGGTTGCCGAAGCGGCGGCCATCTTGAGTTTTTGGTCCGCCATTTTGAATTTCAAAATGGCGTCAAACATCGATTTTCGTGTTCTACTAATCGAGCCCAATCGATAGACACCCGTATTGCATGATATTATGTGATTTTGGTTGCCGAAGCGCCAGCCATCTTGAATTTTTGGTCCGCCATTTTGAATTTCAAAATGGCGTCAAACATCGATTTTTATGCTCTACTTATCGTACCCGATCGATAGACACCCATATTGCATGATTTTATGTGATTTTGGTTGCCGAAGCGGCGGCCATCTTGAGTTTTTGGTCCGCCATTTTGAATTTCATCATGTCAAACATCGATTTTCATGTTCTACTCATCGAGCCCAATCGATAGACACCCATATTGCATGATTTTATGTGATGTTGGTTGCCGAAGCGGCGGCCATCTTGAGTTTTTGGTCCGCCATTTTGAATTTCAAAATGGCGTCAAACATCGATTTTCGTGTTCTACTAATCGAGCCCAATCGATAGACACCCGTATTGCATGATATTATGTGATTTTGGTTGCCGAAGCGCCAGCCATCTTGAATTTTTGGTCCGCCATTTTGAATTTCAAAATGGCGTCAAACATCGATTTTTATGCTCTACTTATCGTACCCGATCGATAGACACCCATATTGCATGATTTTATGTGATTTTGGTTGCCGAAGCGGCGGCCATCTTGAAATTTCGGACCGCCATTTTGAATTTCAAAATGGCGTCAAACATCGATTTTCATTTCAATTTTTTTTTCTACTCATCGAGCCCAATCGATAGACGCCCATATTGCATGATATTATGTGATTTTGGTTGCCGAAGCGGCAGCCATCTTGAATTTTCGGTCCGCCATTTTGAATTTTAAAATGGCGTCAAACATCGATTTTCATGCTCTTCTTATCGTACCCGATCGATAGACACCCATATTCCATGATATTATGTGATTTTGGTTGCCGATGCGGCGGCCATCTTGAATTTTTGGTCCGCCATTTTGAATTTCAAAATGGCATCAAACATCGATTTTCATGTTCTACTCATCGAGCCCAATCGATAGACGCCCATATTGCATGATATTATGTGATTTTGGTTGCCGAAGCGGCGGCCATCTTGAAATTTCGGTCCGCCATTTTGAATTTCAAAATGGCGTCAAACATCGATTTTCATGCTCTACTCATCGTACCCGATCGATAGACACCCATATTGCATGATTTCATGTGATTTTGGTTGCCAAAGCGGCGGCCATATTGAAATTTCGGTCCGCCATTTTGAATTTCAAAATGGCGTCAAACATCGATTTTCATGTTCTACTCATTGAGCCCAATCGATAGACACCCATATTGTATGATATTATGTGATTTTGTTTGCCGAATCGGCGGCCATCTTGAATTTTCGGTCCGCCATTTTGAATTTCAAAATGGCGTCAAACATCAATTTTCGTGTTCTACTAATCGAGCCCAATCGATACATAACCATATTGCATTTACTTTGAATTTCGAGAAAGACAGAATATAACAGTCGTAATCACATAAAACTTCTGGAAACACTTGCTTGCCTTGATAATATGAACATGAGCACACAACCGCAACACAACCGGGTTCGGTGTTGAGGTTCACAACTTCTACTTGCGAAACTCGTGCACCGGTGCAGCAAAACCAAACCTGAACCGGAGCTCCGTGTACACAACACACGGTTCAGATTTCTGAACCGAACCGAAACCGAACCGACGCGAGTACTGAACACTGTGTGCAGCAGCCGAGAACACGTGTTGAGTTTTGTTCAACCGTACCGGTGCGAAACCGGTTTTTTCCCACCACTGGAGGGAAGTTAAGGATGCCATTCAACAGCTAAAGACCAATACAGCAGCTGGTAAGGATGGTATTGGAGCTCATCAAGAAGGGCCCGGAAAAGCTAGCCACTTGCCTGCACAAATTGATAGTCAGAATCTGGGAAACTGAACAGCTACCGGAGGAGTGGAAGGAAGGGGTTATATGCCCCATCTGCAAGAAAGGCGACAAGCTGGAGTGTGAGAACTTTCGAGCGATCACCATCCTTGATGTCGCCTACAAAGTGATATCCCAGATCATCTTGCATCGTCTGTCACCATTAGTGAATGAATGACCATCTTTGGCGGTGTGCAAGAAGACGGTGTGTGGCGGCGAAGAATGAACCATGAGCTCGCCCAGCTCTACGGCGAACCCAGTATCAAGAAGGTAGCTAAAGCCGGACGGGTACGATGGGCAGGGCATGTTGCAAGAATGCCGGACAGCAACCCTGCAAAGATGGTGTTCGCTTCCGATCCGGCAGGTACGAGACGACGTGGAGCACAGCGAGCGAGATGGGCAGACCAGGTGCAGAACGACTTGGCGAGCGTGGGGTGTAACCGAGGATGGAGAGATGGCGACCTCGAACCGTGTATTGTGGCGTCAAATTGTTGATTTAGTGTTATCTGTTTAGATGTAGACTAAATAAATGAAAATGACAACATAAGGTTGAAATAATGAAATGCTTAAAAAATTGACGCTTGTAGGGGACAACATCAATCGAACTTGAGTTATTATTGTTGGTTTTCTTTTTGATGATTCTTGCTAAGATTAAATATTCTGTATATTCTCTATTTTTAATGAACTATTGAGAAATTTTTGCAACATTATAGGCATTATAAAAAATCTAAAGCAACTTCTGAAGAAATTTCTACGCGAGTTTTCTTGAAGAGTTTCAGAAGGTATTTCCGGAGAATGTTTAAAAAAGAATTCGTGAATATATTTCAAAATGAATGATTCGAAGAGTTCCAGGGGCAAGTTTTGAATTCCAAAGGAACTCCTGATGTAGATTCTGAAGTAATTCTTAAAATTTATTCTTTCAATTTTCGAAAAAACATTGAGGAAGAATAAAAAAATGTTTTTTCGATTTATTTCCGAAGTTGTTTCCGGAGGATTTAACAAAGAAATCCCTGAGGGAATTTCTGAAAGAAATCTTGAAGCAATATCCAAAGAAATTCTTGGAGAAATCTAAGAATGTCGGAAATTTCTTCGGGAGTTCAGTTTAAAAACCTTCAGGAATTTGCAATTATCGGGTAAGTATGCCCTATGCTGAGACTCACTGAATCAATGGCCACAGGGTCGGCACGCTCACCTCAAGCAACTAGGGGATAGGGAACTCTTGCAATCAATTGCAGGGAAAACCACAGTGCTTAACTTTGCGACACTTTATGCACTTCTGTCTTCACTCTCTCTTAAAGCTAGTTAACCTGTCTTTAGAGCCCCACTTTCTGGCAGCACTGCACCAGAGTCTATTATATAGAGTTGCGCAAAGAGGATCTTCTTACACTTATTCTGAATAATCTTCTTGTTATTGTGTTTGCAACTTTCATTTTTGTTCAAACCTAAAAGTGACTTCATGGGAGTGTTCACTGCTAAAGCTTTTTAATTCGATAACCAAGTCACCCACAGAGTGCAAACACGTGAGTTTCTTGTTGCTACTTTATTGGGGGAGGTGTATTGAAGTTTTGAAGCTGTTTCTATAACAAATCTAATACATTTCAATTCATGCGTTTTCAGGCCTATGCTAAGAGCTCATGTTTAGCGTAGCCAACACCAACACCAACGCCGAGCAACGTACGTCAAATCTAAAAAAGCTTAACATCATCTTCTTCTTCTTCTTATTGACATTACATCCCCACACTGGGACAGAGCCGCCTCGCAGCTTAGTGTTCATTAAGCACTTCCACAGTTATTAACTGCGAGGTTTCTAAGCCAAGTTACCATTTTTGCATTCGTATATCATGAGGCTAACACGATGATACTTTTATGCCCAGGGAAGTCGAGACAATTTCCAATCCGTAAATTACCTAGACCGGCACCGGGAATCGAACCCAGCCACCCTCAGCATGGTCTTGCTTTGTAGCCGTGCGTCTTACCGCACGGCTAAGGAGGGCCCCATCATCATAAAACATCCAAATTCAGCTTTCTTCAATATGCAACTTTAATCGGGAATATTTATTAAATATGACTAATGAGTTTAATTGATTCAAAACTTATCTACATGATCAATTTTGATTTTACTTATTTTACTTACATGGAGAACAAAAATTTGTCTTTTATGTCACCGTGAAAAGCTTGAACAGAATTAAAAAATAATCCTGCTCTTTTATTGTTGTGGATATTTTTAATTATCAAGCTACAATCATTGGTGTTGTTGACGATTGTTGACATCTCATACAACTGACAGCGGTCTATCTGCACACTGTGCCCGGGACATGGTGGCTATTTTTAGGCCAATGGAGTTAGATAGGGATGTCTATAGCCTGTGCATTTTAATTCACCATAAAAATCATTAAGCGATAACAATACTTCCGCCTTACCAACAAGCATTTGTTTACTTTGCTCGATAGGTAGACGGTTTAACAGTGCAATAGGTAGATTTGGCTTCACTCTTTGCGTAACTCTATATATAATAGACTCTGCACTGCACCACTGTGTTTCTTTCCTTCCTCTTTTTCCTTCCTAACTTGTGTGGCCGACGACCCGGCAGCAAGCAACTCTGTTCGCTGCAGGCTTACCGGTGGTATCGTTGGAGTGGCTTGGGGATCTTTCTCGCTCCTTGCTTCGTTGCAACTCGACCAATAAGAAGGCCGATCGACTATCGGCGAAAATAATGCCGATTCTTGCTGGGGTTTTCAACCCAAAAACAGCGGGGTTGCCCTTAACGCCTTCTCTTGATCCACACACTTTCTTCTCTTCGACCTTTTCCAGGTCAGTCATCTTGTCTCACTGTATCGACCCAATAGGCGGATTCGAGAAGGATCCAGTGGTAGAGTGCGCTGCGAGAGTTTGGGAGAAAAGTCGTCAGAAGCGATTATTTACATTCAAAATCAAATTTTCTCCATCAAATTTACTTCACTTTTTGGTATATAGTCTCATGTTTTCCACTGGCAATGGCTTCTTAAAGTCTTTAAGCAGCTGTTGAAAACAAATCCCACCCAAGTAAGCCGCGAATAGGCGAATTTGAGTAAAGCTTATCGATCATTTCGACATCTGGTGGTCGTCACAAGAACCACGAAAAAAGTGTCGTTGGCCAAAAAAGTGCATTGGCAGCATAGGGAGGGAGTACGATTTTCGCGTTTTCTGGTTAATCCAACCATTTATGAAAGCTGAAATAGTCGCAAATTGGAAGAAAATTTTGCTTTCTTTGGGATGAGCTTCCATCCCGTGGGTGCTAACATATGATTTTTCCGATTAAATAGCACATCTCTTGCAGTGCCTCCACCGCACTATCTTGGTTATGATTTCCCGGATTTTTAATTCGCGGCTTATTTGGGTGGGATTCGTCTTCAACAGCTGCTTAAAGACTGTATGAAGACATTGCCAGTGGAAAACATGTGTCCATATACCAAAAAGTGAAGTAAATTTAATGAAGAAAATTTGATTTTGAATGTAAATAATTGCTTCTGACGACTTTTCTCCCAAACACTCGCAGCGCACTCTGTCACTGGATCCTTCTCGAATTCGCCTATTGAAAATCCGGGAATTCATAACCAAGATTGTGCGGTGGAGGCACTGCAAGAGATGTGCTGTTTAATCGGAAAAATCATATGCAAGCACACATGGAAGCTCAAAAAAAAGAAAGAAAACAAAATTTTCTTCCAATTTGAGACTATTTCAGCTTTCATAAATGATTGGATTAATCAGAAAACGCGAAAACCGTACTCCCTCCGTATGCTGCCAATGCACTTTTTTGGCCAACGACACTTTTTTCGTGGTTCTTGTGACGACCACCAGATGTCGAAATGATCGATGAGCTTTACTCAAATTCGCCTATAACGCCACCCCTTAATGGCTACTTAACGAAGGTGCTTCTGGCCCTCTGGTGTTAGGTTGGAAAACTATGGTGAGTGGTCGGATGCGGTATTCTAGGGTGGTGGAGGCTAATCATGCCCTGCTCTTGCAGTTACTAAAGTGCTAGGAAAACCTAGGGATCCTACATTCAGAGATATGCGAAAGCGGCCATCTTGAGCCAATCGAGCATTGAGAACTGTCAAAGCCTGAGCCAAATGAACATCGTTATTGTTGCAGATCGAAAGGTATTGCGATTTTGGTGAAATAGAATTTATGAAAAGTTTTATCGAATAAACTATTTGTTTTGCTTTCGTAAGTAAAAGTAGTCTAGTTGATGCCTTATATCGTGTTCATTCGTATTGCTCTTTAATTTTAGCGAAAATGCACTGCTAGAGGATAGACAAAATAATCAAAAAGTGTCTTTGAATGTAAAGTCATGTGCAAGCCTAAACATTTTTCACTGCGGCAAGTGCTGGCAGCGTTTGTTTACGAAAATAACAGCGTTGCTAAATCGTCTGGAAAAGTATTCGCACATCTCTTAATATAGGATCCCTAGGAAAACCTACACATAAAGACGAGTTTTACCTGTCATTCATAAACAATTCATTCATTAGACTAAATTTTGAAGAATTTCTCGGCAACACTTATTACATAGCATAACACTCACAAATTCGTTTATAAATTCCCCAGGAGTTTCTTTGAATTTTATTCTAGAATTGTTTGAAAAATTCCTGGGATAATTTCTAAAAATAATGCTCAATGAGTTTACCAAGGAATTCTTGCAGGAGTTTCCGGAGGTCTTAGGATTTTCTTGAAAGAAATTAAAGAAAGAATTCGATGACCTAATGTCTAAGGGAAATTCCGAAGGAATTCCTGGAAGAATTTTTTAAGGAATTACTGGATTAATTTCTGTAAAATGTTAGAAGAAATCTCTCCGGGAATCACCGAAGACATTCCTGTAGTAATCTTCAAAGAATTATTGAAAATTAATTGATTCTGGTTACTCACGGAGTAGCAAGCATGCGTCTGTGTGGTCAGTCAAAGCTATCTAAGATAATCTAAACTGTTTTTTTATGTTCTAGCAAAGGAAACGTACATATACAATCGTCAATGATGTGTTTAATCCCCATCCTCATTTATTTCCATCAATACAAACTATAAAAGGA
The DNA here is from genome assembly GCF_024139115.2 of Armigeres subalbatus. Classification (NCBI taxonomy): domain Eukaryota; kingdom Metazoa; phylum Arthropoda; class Insecta; order Diptera; family Culicidae; genus Armigeres; species Armigeres subalbatus. The sequence continues at coordinate 277,449,713 of NC_085141.1, forward strand.
CATTATATGTTCCCTATGATAAACCACAAATTGAGAAATTGAAGTTACATTGACCACGGACATGCATTTTTAATGACAGTTATTGCTATCATGGGGATGACCATATTTCGGTAAAATATTGGTTTTATTTTCCGAATGTGGATTAAAAAAAACCAATTCCCATTCATTTTTGATGGCCCTTCTCAGTGCGGTATACTGCAATGATAATCAAGCTCATCATCATGTTCCAAGGTCGAACACGCCCAACGCCTCGTTGTTTCCAGGGGGTAAAAAATGGGTTTCAATAGTTGCTTTACGTTGAGCATAGCCGACCCATTACTGGCCTTGGGTAAGGAATGGGTGTATTGTTGCACAGCTGTGTTCTGGGGGCAAAATCGAGCTTATGGATATGTGCGAAAAACTGCACTTTCTGACCAAGCCATCCGGGGAGCTTTTCCGGAATTGTGCATCGGTTTTTAAACACGTCGACACGGCCAAATTTATATTTGTTTTTCGTTTTCCATACAACCACGCTACGGCTTTTCCACCCGTTCGGCAATATGCCTCGTTTAAGGAAAGGCACCTTTCATTGTGCATGGTTTTATTAAAACCACCCCCGTGTTTGTTGTGTGTACATTCGTGCTGCTGCTGCTGGGGCATTACATGTGTATGTATCTTCATCCCAGAGGTGCCGTGTTAAATATGGGTGAACCCGATCCAAGGGTAAAAAACGGGGGTAAGTTGTATGCCATATATTATGATGTTTACACTTACCTATTAAATTTATTATTAATGGCGGTTATCTTGTCCCATGCGAAAAGATAGAGTGGGAGCGGTAATGCAGTTGGAGTTGTGCAACGGTCATATTCACATGAAAAAAAATGTGAATAACAAATCAAAATTTGGCGTGAGAAGCATCGCATTTATGATTGTATGCCGTTTTTAGATGTTGTAAATAAAATAAACTATCATAGCCATCAACTACAGATTTTTTCAAATTATTAATAAATACATGCCGTTTGTTATTTGGGTTGATGGAAAGAATTTCTGATTGCGTTTATTTACTTCAAGTCCAAAAAAGTTAGAAATTGAATCAGAGAAAGAATGGTAATAAAAGCTTAGGTTATGCAATTGAAATATTTGAAAGGTTTTTGCTTTTATAGTTATTAAATAGAACACTATAATATTCTTTCTAATTTGTCAGCAACTTTCGCATGTATCACTGAAAGGTTCAAGAAACCTGGTAAGACTAATCAACTAAAGCTTGATCCACTTAGTATTTGGTCGTTTCTTTCCAATTACTGCGGCGCCTCTGGTGGCCGTACCGAGAAGTAAAATACATCACATCGTTGCGGAAGGTTTGTTTAATTTATGGTGAAAGTTTCATCAGTATTGATGCCAATTGACAAATTGATGGTATTGCAAAACATTTGCAGTAGTGGAAAGAAAACTAAACTTTTCATCCCTGGAACGACTATAAATGGGCAAATATACAAAGAGAAGTGTCTTCAAAAGCGATTTTTGCCATTCATTCAATCACACGACTGTCCGGTGTTGCTTTGCCCTGACTTAACAAGCTGCCGTTACAGATGGGATGCAATGGAATGGTATGAACCGAATGATAATAACGTTATTGAAAAAACTATCAATCCACCAAAACGCCCAAATTTTCGTTCCAACGAAAGATATTAGGCAAATATCAGAAGGAACCTTAAGAAATGGTGCAAAACAATCAAAAAACCATCTTATATGGAATAGTGGTGTGAAAAAATGGAAGATCCGTTCTACTGTGCAAAAAATATCGAGCAACATCGAGAGAAAAGTCCGAGAATTCATCCAAAATGCAAATGAATAATTTTTCAATATTTTTTCCTGCAAAGTTTACTAAATTCCCTGTATAATAAAACCTGAACCACCTTTTTATGTACTTTTTCCGCGAAGAAATGTCTAATTTCGTGCGGTCAAATACTAAGTGGATCAAGGTTCATCTTACATGGGTAGCGAAAATCCAGGAAATGGTAGCACACAATACAGTACCATGCGTCTCCATCGAGTTTTCGATGGCGCTCTTCAAAAGCCAAGCGATTTAATCCGGTGGTTTGTCTTTCATCAATCCGTGCCGCGTCGCGTGCTCTCGTAATTTTTCGTGATGAGGCGAGAAAACGCTTTCCGAATAGATTATTCGCGCTTCCCAGTCAAGTCGTCTTTCGAGAAGGTGCATGGATTTTGCCGTGCAGTTCTAGGACTGCAGAAAAATGAAATCTCATTCAGCGCCACAGCGGTGAACAATGTGCGATCGTCAAGATGAAAAACTTGACACTAGCACAAAAAAACGAGCACGAACACGACGAAAAGCATGAGGTGGATATTACCGGGAAGAAGCACAAGCTCCTTCCCATTTCATTCCACCACTTGATTGTACCTTGACAGATACGTATTTCGACCTCAACAGTAAGGTCGTCTTTAGTGTCTCGTACTTGACTCGAGTCGAGTGGGGCTCTCAGAAAGCAATCTCTGTGTTTGCGGCAGAAATTATCAGGATATTGATCATGTCGTGTGGGTGTGCGAGGAGCATCGTGGCCCCAGAGCTGCGCTAAATGAACATCTCCGGGTCCGAGGAAAACAACGGAAACCGGTTAGGGAAGTGTTGGCATGTCTTGACCTCGCATACATGTCCTTTGTCCTCCAATTATTGAAAGTAGAAGATTTTATGTGCCTCCCAAATAATCGAAAGAATAAAAAAAGCAGCTGCAGCGGCACATGGTGTTTGAGATTCTGTGAGCCGGCCGCGGTTTCTGGGCCCTTCGACCGTCCTTTCCAATGAAAACGTTGCCGAGCTCCCGTATACGTGGCAAGACGTGACTTGACAACGCGGAAACTATGGAACATGTATGGCTTGGTGGCAGTCAGTCGTACGCTGAACTTAAAATCAAGTAGTTTTAAATAGAAATCTTGATCTGTTTTTGACCAATTTTACGATGCGCACTATTACGACAAATGTACGACGGCTACTACCAGCACAATGTTAACAAACGCTATAGATGTAAACTTCTTAGTTGGACGAAATTTTTAAAACTGTAATAACCTTCAATTGTAAATGAACTACAAATAATCTGAATTTTAAAACACAAAACAAAAATTCTAAGTAATTTAAAACGTTCCAGTTGAATCGGGATAACTTGCATCGCAATAGTTCGATGTCCGTTTTGCAGAAATTCAAACAGTCAGCATTCGAGCATCCATCAAATCTGACATGATCACTTTTCGTGATAGATATCGCTAAAGCATGACGAAAAATATCGAGAAGAACGATTGCATCCAGTGCCTCTCCGACCACACAGTTGAAACTACATTTGACTCCGGGAGTAGCTGCTGCCTCAGAAGGGGGCTAGCTCAAGCCCCGAACGACAGCTCATGGGGTGGGCATAGAAAGCCTTTTTTGCTCCCGGACCCCAGGGCATTGAACGAAGGGAAAGTTTTCGGATGGCTCGGGAAAAAATGGATAGACTACTTACGTATTAAAACAAGTGGTGGTGTATTCGAGAGCACTACATTAGCATGGGCGTGTAAACATTAACGTTGCAGGGCGGCATGAGAGATGAAAGGTGGGATACGTCGGACCTGGGTGGTGCGGATAGAATCGATTTGGTTGTCAAACTAAAGCCAAAATTTTCTATTGTGCCGGAGCCAAACAAAGAAGATTGTGGTTATGCTAAAACGAACATAACCACAATCTTCTTATATTGTGAAGTATTGTTATTATTTGGGAAAAAAATAAAAATAAACTTAGTTTGAGTTTTGCATTCTTTGTAACAAATATATTCACATTATATTTCGAGTGGATAATTAGTAGGTGTTCGGTTCCGAACGTGTAATTTTTGTTTATACTTTTGTGTGTTATCTATATGTATGAAATTTGCTATAATTGATTCCGATTCGATAATTGATAGTACCTTTCCCTTAAACAAAAAGTAAACAATAACAAAACAAAAAATAAATTTTAATTCAATCTTGCAATTAACAAAGCAAGCTCTGCCCACCAGGAACAGTTAGGTTTTGTTGTATTGGCGTTGCCATGGTAATGGGTGGAGCTTGAAGATTAGTTTAATGTCCATCTGACACACACATTCAAACAATTTAACTATAAATAACCAGGCACTTTCGTGCAGAATTTGAATTTTGTATTTGACTGTCAACGAATATACATCGAGAGGAAGAGCGAACCCGGAGTTTTATTCTGCTATCAGACCACCATCCAAATCCAGTTTCCACTGCGCCGCTGCAAGAGAATCGATCGCTGCTGCTGATCCACTACCATACAATCCACCCATTCTGCCGCTCATCGGAGCATCGTTGGAGGAATCAAACAGTCAAGAATTGTCCCTTCGATTCGATCCACATTAGACCCCACCAGGGGGCAGCAGGGACTATGTCCAAGGGCTTGACGATCCCTCCCCAGGCCATCTGCGAGTTGTGGCGCCTGCCTAGGATGTGGTGGGGTTTGACAGTGGGCCCTGTTAAACCTCTATAAAAAGCTGCATGTATCCGCAAGTAGGCTCTGCCAAAGCGACCGTGTGCCGCTCAAAGCGCACAAGCCCAAGTCCTGGTGTTAGGTGGGACGCTAAACAGCCCTGACACGACGGCCCTCCGACGAGACAGGAGGTTTGCGCAGGCCCAATAAGCCGCCTTTAAAAACAACTATTACGAACGACATAGAAGATAATACGACTCGATACAATCGGCAACGACCTAGGCGACGAATAAAGGATCACGATTGGAAGCTTGGAACATGGAACTGCAAGTCGCTAGGCTTCGCAGGTTGCGATAGGATAATCTACGATGAATTACATCCCCGCAACTTCGATGTCGTAGCGCTGCAGGAAATCTGCTGGACAGGACAGAAAGTGTGGAAAAGCGGGCATCGAGCGGCTACCTTCTACCAAAGCTGTGGCACCACCAACGAGCTGGGAACCGGCTTCATAGTGCTGGGAAAGATGCGCCAACGCGTGATTGGGTGGCAGCCAATCAACGCAAGGATGTGCAAGCTGAGGATAAAAGGCCGTTTCTTCAACTATAGCATCATCAACGTGCACTGCCCACACGAAGGGAGATCCGACGACGAGAAAGAAGCGTTCTATGCGCAGCTGGAGCAGACATACGATGGATGCCCACTGCGGGACGTCAAAATCGTCATCGGTGACATGAACGCTCAGGTAGGAAGGAGGAAATGTATAGACCGGTCATCGGACCGGATAGTCTGCATACCGTATCGAACGACAACGGCCAACGATGCATAAACTTTGCAGCCTCCCGCGGAATGGTAGTCCGAAGCACTTTCTTCCCCGTAAGAATATCCACAAGGCCACATGGAAATCACCTAATCAAGTAACGGAAAACCAAATCGACCACGTTCTAATCGACGGTAAATTCTTCTCCGACATCACGAACGTACGCACTTACCGCAGTGCGAATATTGAATCCGACCACTACCTCGTCGCAGTATGTCTGCGCTCAAAACTCTCGACGGTGATCAACACGCGTCGGAGTCGTCCGCCGCGGCTTAACATTGGGCGGCTACAAGACGGTAGACTAGCCCAAGACTACGCGCAGCAGCTGGAAGTGGCACTCCCAACGGAAGAGCAGCTAGGCGCAGCATCTCTTGAAGATGGCTGGAGAGATATTCGATCCGCCATTGGAAGCACCGCAACCGCTGCACTAGGCACGGTGGCTCCGGATCAGAGAAATGACTGGTATGACGGCGAATGTGAGCAGTTAGTGGAAGAGAAGAATGCAGCATGGGCGAGATTGCTGCAACACCGCACGAGGGCGAAAGAGGCACGATACAAACGGGCGCGGAACAGACAAAACTCGATTTTCCGGAGGAAAAAGCGCCAGCAGGAAGATCGAGACCGTGAAGAGACGGAGGACCTGTACCGCGCTAATAACGCACGAAAGTTCTATGAGAAGTTGAACCGTTCACGTAAGGGCCACGTGCCACAGCCCGATATGTGTAAGGACATAAACGGAAACCTTCTTACGAACGAGCGTGAGGTAATCCAAAGGTGGCGGCAGCACTACGAAGAGCACCTGAATGGCTATATGACAGACAACGGTGGCGGTATGGTAACGAACCTAGGAGCACGCGCGCAGGACATGCGAGTTCCGGCTCCGAATCTCCAAGAAATCCAGGAGGAGATCGGCCGGCTGAAAAACAACAAAGCCCCTGGAGTTGACCAACTACCAGGAGAGCTGTTTAAACACGGTGGTGAAGCACTGGCTAGAGCGCTGCACTGGGTGATTACCAAGGTTTGGGAGGATGAGGTTCTGCCGCAGGAGTGGATGGAAGGTGTCGTGTGTCCCATCTACAAAAAGGGCGATAAGCTGGATTGTAGCAACTACCGCGCAATCACATTGCTGAACGTCGCCTACAAGGTACTCTCCCAAATTTTATGCCGTCGACTAACACCAATTGCAAGAGAGTTCGTGGGGCAGTACCAGGCGGGATTTATGGGTGAACGCTCTACCACAGACCAGGTGTTCGCCATACGTCAGGTATTGCAGAAATGCCGCGAATACAACGTGCCCACACATCATCTATTTATCGACTTCAAAGCCGCATATGATACAATCGATCGGGACCACCTATGGCAGCTAATGCACGAAAACGGATTTCCGGATAAACTGATACGGTTGATCAAGGCGACGATGGATCGGGTGATGTGCGTAGTTCGAGTTTCAGGGGCATTCTCGAGTCCCTTCGAAACCCGTAGAGGGTTACGGCAAGGTGATGGTCTTTCGTGTCTGCTATTCAACATCGCTTTGGAGGGAGTAATACGAAGGGCAGGGATTGACACGAGTGGTACGATTTTCACGAAGTCCGTCCAGTTATTTGGTTTCGCCGACGACATTGATATCATGGCACGTAACTTTGAGAGGATGGAGGAAGCCTACATCAGACTTAAAAGCGAAGGTAAACGGATTGGACTAGTCATCAACACGTCGAAGACGAAGTACATGATAGGAAGAGGCTCAAGAGAGGTCAATGTGAGCCACCCACCACGAGTTTGTATCGGTGGTGACGAAATCGAGGTGGTTGAAGAATTCGTGTACTTGGGCTCACTGGTGACCGCCGATAACGATACCAGCAGAGAAATTCGGAGACGCATAGTGGCTGGAAATCGTACGTACTTTGGACTCCGCAAGACGCTCCGATCGAATAGAGTTCGCCGCCGTACCAAACTGACTATCTACAAAACGCTTATAAGACCGGTGGTTCTCTACGGACACGAGACCTGGACGATGCTCGTGGAGGACCAACGCGCACTGGGAGTTTTCGAAAGGAAAGTGTTGCGTACCATCTATGGTGGGTTGCAGATGGCGGACGGTACGTGGAGGAGGCGAATGAACCACGAGTTGCATCAGCTGTTGGGAGAACCATCCATCGTTCACACCGCGAAAATCGGAAGACTGCGGTGGGCCGGGCACGTAGCCAGAATGTCGGACAGTAATCCGGTGAAAATGGTTCTCGACAACGATCCGACGGGAACAAGAAGGCGAGGTGCACAGCGGGCAAGGTGGATCGATCAGGTGGAGGACGACTTGCGGACCCTCCGCAGACTGCGTGGTTGGCGAAGTGCAGCCATGAACCGAGCTGAATGGAGAAGTCTTTTATGTGCAGCACAGGCCACTCGGGCCTTAGTCTGATGATAAATAAATAAAATAGACCCCACCAGTGGTAATCTAATGTGGACACCGTTTCGACTGCACACGGACAATCTGTTGCTTTCCTCAGTCAAGATCCCCGCTGCTGGAGCCTCAACAAGAAACAACATTGTATCCCAGCGAGCCGATCCAAGACCCTTCCGGTAATCTTTTGTGGATATCGGTTCGCCTTGCACATGGATTACATGTTGTTCTCTGGCCTGTTGAGTGTTAGCCAGTAGCAAAATTTTGACTGCACCCCCGGAAGGAAAAGTCCGTTTCCCTATTCCGTTTTTGACGTTGTGCACCGCACATGGTTGGGTCCGTTTCCGTCCCATTCGTGACGTTGTGCACCGCACAGTAGGAATGCAACTAAAAAGCACTCGTTACGAGATTTCACGAGATTTAGCAGCTGATTTGAGCAGGAATGTATGTAAACCATCGTAAAGTCATGTAGAGTCTCATGCATGTGTGCGCCTTCATGCAGCATGGAAAGAGAAATTCAAAAAGTGGTAAATGTTTGACAGCTGAGTAACTGCAAAATAATTTTGCTTATGGGATTGATTTCAAAATAACCTGCTACTCGCTTGAGAGCAGAAAAGCGGCTCTATCCGCAGCACCCAGTGTCGGACAACTGTATTTTGTTGCGCCAGTCCGAGACCAGTAGACCAGTACTTATCTGTCAGGAGAATGGAAAACACGGCCAGGTCGGATCTTGCGCTGTGCCTTTGGGAAGTGGAAAGCTGTAGTGTTGACGGTGGGGCCATTTTGGAGTCAACGATTGGCCCACGGACGCGTTGATCGAGGAAAGGGGGGGGGGGATTGTATTTTCGGTCATTGTCGGTAGTCTCTGGGCTGGTTTCCCCATTTCGTCGAACCTTCTGCATCCAAGTGACTATTCCGATACGTTAAAAATCCAGCTAGTTAAAAATGCACACATGATCACCACTTTTTGTTTCGGATGTTTGTCGATGTAAAGTGCTTAAATTTATGCGATTTTAGATGGACTTGATGAACAATTTAATTAGTTATTCAAAAACATCATTGGAAGAGAATGATTTTTCATGAAAGTTATCAAAAATCGATTTTTCTAAATGATAGAAAATTTGGCATTTTCAAAACTTGCGGGAGATTTGATCCCCTTAACGGGGGGAATCGATCCCTTTATGAGTTGAACATATTTAGGTTCTTTCAAGTCTAAAAAAGGTTGGTTTATTATATCCTAACAATTCTTCATAGTCTAACGTAAAAACGTTTGTGCAAAAATTAAATATGTTTGGTATTAAGTAAGTATTTTGTTTCTCGAATAGAGTAACAGTGACAGTTATCAACAAAGCTGGCATGCTGATCAGGGCCGGATTTAGCCGACAGGGGGCCCCGGGGCCGACAGCTTGTGGGGTCCCTAAAATGTATAAAACAAGTTGGTTTTGGTACAGAATATTTATGGGGGCACGGGGCCATGTTACCACAGATCCCCCCACCAAATTTGGCCCTGATGCTGATAACTATGTATGCAAACAATACAGTCCACTGAAAGGCAGAGGTCATATTATGGCAACCATGATGTTTCCAAGAGGATCTCTCTGTGTGGCTGATACAGTTAGGATACCAAAACTGGATGATCGATACATAAATATTAAATAGGGGAACGGTTCGGCACTTCATTTCATAGCTCCTATTTCTATCCCATCAAAAACAAAGCAATGGAATTTGGTTTGTTTCTTATTTTTGTAATTTTGGGACATACAAAAAGGATCTGTGATGCTCGCGGTCACCAGATTACTACCAATACCACGACCGTGATCATACCAGGATGGTGACTTCATACACAATTGTGGACTGTGGTACTGTCACGCATGCTTGGAACATCATATTTGCGTGCGATTTCTTTTCAAATATTGAACATTTAGAAGCGGTTGGATTAGCCTATTGTTAAAAGTTCTTTAGGAAGACAAAACGGAAGACTTGCGATAAAATGCAAGTAAAATAGTGATTCTGAATAAACTTACTCCATTTAAAAGAGAAAGTACAATTGAATAGTTTTACTAGGGGGGTCCCGTAGCGTAGTTGGCTACACGTTCGCCTCATAAGCGAATGGTCATGGGTTCGATTCCCAGCCCCTCCACCAAACCCTCGTCAGTCGCCGGATGCGTAGCCCATGCGGTAGCGTTTTGGGAGACGCGCCTATCGTCATGGCTGCCTGATGACGATTGACACTTGTTCTTTTCGGAGGCATTCCTCCAACGTACCCGGGTAAAATGGCAACCGAACAATGCAACGATCATTGGATACACGACATGGTCAAACGGACACAATGGACTCACGATGAGATGGACTGGCAACGACAACAATAATGGCAATGGAAATCTAAAAATAGATTCTGTGTGGATTCTGCAAAGCAGAATACCACAGTAGATCTCGGCACAGTAGCGGTTAAGTAACACAGAGTGCCTAAATAAATAAATAAAGGAATAAAAAAAATGAATTTATGAATTATAATTATATGAAAGTTCTGTTCGCTACCTGATGAAAACAATTGATCCATTAAAATATTTTAATTCATGTGTTATAATATTCACCTAAGTGAAAATGTGCTTAGGTGTTCGTTATATGAGTCAACGGCACAAAATTCATTACCATGCGTCTCCATGTGCACTGATGGTGGCGCTACGGCTCTATTTTCATTCAGAGTGGTCGGAGATGCAAATCAAAGTTTATACAGCGATCCAGACTTTTTTCTAATGTGTAAGCAGCTCTCTAGCTTGTTATTCTTAAGACCAGCGAGAGGCCATAAAAACTGACTTTTTAATCGTTTACAACAGAAAAGCAAGCATTAATTGAAACAAATAACTTTTATTAATTTGCCTTTCAAATCATATAGAGCTTCAATCGACCATTTCTTCAGATAACTTTGCGAGCAAAGGCTGTTCAGGTGGGTCAAAATTTGATACAGATTTTGCAAGGTTCTTGTAAAGAATTGAATATAAATGCAACATTCGCCGGTTAAGTTTGGCTGAAACCGAAATCACTTAATGTTCTTTATATTCTGCTGCTTAGACGATGATTTTAGCCCACTCTGTTAGAAACTTTGCTATTTCCAAGTCTACCAGCAAAATAATCACTATTAACAAACACCCAACGGATATACTTCCGGCATATGTTTTGCATGTGGTGAATGTTTACTGGTTAGTACCAGCTACTCCCACCATCGGCTATTTTTAAACCTACCTTTTCTATCAAACACTGCAAATGTTCGTTATCGGCGAAGCGGTAAATGTAAATTGCCATCACAAACCCACCGAGATGTAACAGCGCAGGGATGATGTAAATGAATATCATTTCACTGGTATTGAGCATCATTGTCTTCACCACTGTACCGGCAGCGGTGGTAACGGTTGCAACATCCAGGCTAGTCGGAATTGATGTGGTTGCAGTGGGGGCACCGCTGGCCGTTGATAGCTGGTTGGAGTGTTCATTGATACTTATTCCTCCGGTGGCGGCAGGCGGTGGAGCCAATGTGGAAAATCCTCGGTCACGACTGAAATGAAGTTTGAAAAGAGTGGCAATTTGTTATTTTTCGTTATTGATAGGAAATTGCACTGCAATGAATTAAAGTACGATTGTAGCAATCTAAAAATCGGTTCCGTTAACTGCACCTAACTGACATGCGCTTAGTGCAGTTCATTAAAGTTAGTTTTCCCAAATTCGTAATTAGCCACGTTTGTTGTTTGCTTATTTTCCAATTAATAATAGATCAAATTTGCTTTCCAAGATTGTTATGCAATCGTCCAATTAAACTTAATTCGAATTTTATCAACAAAAACTGCCACCATCAAAGACCTTTTTGTCGAGTGTGTATATTTTTTTTTAATGAATGTTGTTAATGACCTTCGATGATTTTTCCAAGGAAAAGTAGGATCGATAACTGTGAATCACACCAGTACTTAAAACACACGAGCAAGATTAAGCCATGGATTAAATGGAGACATGTGAAATTGAGTTTTCCGACCGAGATCATCCCCAAATAGGATATGCATTGGCCGGATTTCGGACAGCTTTGTGTTGTTCGATGTAAAACTTTCCGGGTCGTACAGTTATGATGCGAGAGAAAACAGTAGTAATCACCAACACGGCGTGTTCTTGAAGGCCCTTCATGACAAAAAATAAACAGTGGTAAAGTCTCCGCTTCGAAAAAATATTCCTATCTATTTTATAATGATGTTTCAATACGGCCTCGAAGTTCTTTCCTTCAATTTGGAATTTTAGTTAGAAACATCAAATTACTTTTCACATCACTGCACATATTGAAAACCGTAAAAAACAGTTAAGAAAGGATGAGAATGATTATAAATCACATAATAATAAATCTTACAAAATTATGAAATACATAAACATATCCAATAATCTAATCTAATCTAATACTTGCGTAGCCGTAATAATCATCAAACATCATCGAAAAGCAAATAAAATTAGTTGGATTAATTTGTTTTAAGAAATCCTAACGTGCAAATTTATGACAGCTTGTCATGAATTCAGGGATTGAATCGAAAGAAAATAAAAAAGTCTCTCACTTGTCATCTCTGTATACATATACGATTTTTAGCATACCGTGAGAGACTTTTTTTTCGCAAGCTGTCATGATAAAGAACTGATTCGGAAGGCTACACCTCATGATAAATTTCTTTTAAAAAGCACCAAATGTGGAGAGCACTGGCCCTGATGATGCATTTCAACTTGTTCTACACAGCTGTGCGGTCCCCAACACAAAATGAGCGAGAACAAAGCGAGAATCATCAATTCTGTGGGGTTGCCTATCCGATTCTGTTTTTTCGCACTTGAATACAAGTTTGATAATTTTGTTATCATGGCTTGTTATGATTCGGAACAGTTTTTGCCTTTCTTTTGTTGTTGTTCGTTATCTATTGAGAGCGGTTTTTGCTAACCCTGCATGAATTTTTCAGCTTCTGTTATTTTGGAATTTACATGTAAATCATATTCAAGCGATTATATTACTAAAATGTCCAGAAAAGAAAAGGAAATTACAATATAATCAATTTACGATGATTTATAATTAATTCAAGAATTTTGTAAACCTACGATTTTTGAGTGGAACTCTTTTTAAACACTTAAATGATTGAAAATCACTTGAACATGGTCAAAACCTAATTGAATCATTTGTTTGAGAAACTGCGTAAATCCATTACCACAACGTAAAATTGTTTTTGAACAAATTGGTACCGAATCTTCCAGCGCGAAATCTGCAAGGAGCACTCCATAATTGGTCTTCAAAGTGCATGCACATATATGTAGTTTGTCAAACAAACGAAAAAAATTTCATACATTCCTTTTTTTGCCAGAATACCTATTTTTGATCGAGGATTCAGAATTTATAAAAATCTCATTTTGGCCAAAAATCTCATTTTGGAGCACACCAAATGCTTGCATTTTAAGGTCTCTTGTAAGATTATTTGGAAACTTGAAAATAGCCCAATCACATCAACTAAATCAACTAAATTTATTACTTACAATTTCGATGACTTTTCTGAGGCCAATTACTTGTCTGCCACCAGTACACTCCACACTAATTAGATAATCTATTGACGAATATAAATATGATTGAATAAAAACTTGGGGTGCATATGTATCGATCTATTATTGAACAAGGCGCGAAATGTGCCGCCGTGCTGTTGAATCCGGGGGCTACTTTGGATTTTTGAGTTCCTAAAGAAAATAAAAAAAAAAACAAATTTGAAACCGAAAGTTGCCATCCAACAAAGATACTCTACGATACGAATGGTGAAAATGACAATTTGATAGTAATTTACGTTGCAGTTCTTGTTTCAAAATGTTCAATGTAGCCCCCGATTTGTCAAAAGAAGCTCCGCACGACGGTAACACAACTTGTTGCGAGCAAATCGGTCAAGAGTAAGTGCCTGACTAGACTTTTACGCGGTATTTGCTTTAAAAATGAATTTTAACCCTAACTTCTAATCCCATAGCCCAATCCGACCAATTTTGAATAGAAAACAACTGGAACATGATCAGGGTTTGAATCCAAAGGAAAATGAAAAATCTCACTTATCATCTCTGTATACACTCGCAATATGTAGCCTACCGTGAGATACACTTTCGAAAGCTGTTACGATAATGAATTGATTCGGGGGGCTATACCCCACGATAAATTTCTTGTAAAAAGCCCCAATTGCGGGGCACCGGCTCTGATGATGCATTTCAACTTGTTTTACACAGTTGTGTGAAAAAAATATGGTCCGCAACATCAAATGAGTGAGAATAAAGCGTTTTATCAAACCCCTTCGGTGGGAGCCGCCTAAAAATCACCCTAATAACCGAATTTTTTCAATATGATAAAAAAAATCACCCGACCGAATTTTATGAAATTTGGCCACAATATTCTTTGATTTGCAAAGAATGTTTAGGCCAAATTTGAACCTAGTCAGTCATAAAAAACCTCCCTGCCAATAATAGAACAAAACCTGCCAAAGCCGTCATTCCCCCTATCTTGAAATTAAAATTTAATCGACTGTAAACAACAGGATTAGACATGTGCGCTGATTGTAATTTTATCGGCGACGGTGTGATAGCCAGCGGTGGCGGCGTGGGTCGGCGTGAATCAATTTTATGTTTCAAATTTCTCCGGATTTTCTTCGACACTCTCTTTAGATTTTCTTACACGAACCTTTAAGAAGTTCCTCCATGAAATGATCCAAAAGTTCGTTCAGCAGTTGCTCTGGAGGTTCCTTCGGTAGTTCCTCCAGGGATTCCTCCGGAAGTTCCTCCAGAAATTTCTCCCGAAGCTCCTCCAGGAATTGCCCGGGAAGTTCCCCCGGAAAATCCTCCAGGAATTCCTTCGGAGTTTTCTTCAAAAAATTCTCCCAAAGTTCCACCAGGAATTTCTCCGGAGGTTCATCCGTGAATTCCATCGGAGGATCATCCAGAAGTTTCTCCGAAGGTTCTTCTAGAAGTTCATCCTGGAATTCTTCCGGAATTTTTCCAGGAGTTCCTCCGGAGGGTCCTCCAGGAATTTATCCATAAATTGCACCGTTCGTTCGTCAATAAATTGCTTTGCAATTCCTTTCAAAATTCTCCCAGGTCCATAAATTCCACCAGGAGCTAATCCAGAAATTTTCCTGTGAACTCCATCACAAATTTCGCCAAGAATTCTTAACAAATTTCTTCGAGAACTACACCGTAATTCTCACTGAATTCCTTTAAAAATTTACATGGAATTCTTCCTTATCTACCGCTCACTCCCGGACCTCCAGAAGTTTTTGCTGGAATTCTTCATGGAATTAAATAAAAATTGAATTGCGATTGCCTCCAATAAATTTCACATTCATTTGTCTGGAAATATTTGCGAAATTTCCTCCTGGAATTAAAGGCTCCCCCAGACCTAAGCGATTTTATCGCCGCGACGGCGACAACTAGTCGCCGCGATTCTATCGTTGGGTCGCTGCAGGCAATGTTCTATTTACACTTCCATACCAACGGCGACAGAATCGCTGTCGCCAAGCGATAGAATCGTGTCACGACTGTCGCATCGCGTGTGTTTGGGGGAACCTTAAACCAAAATTTCTTTAGGTATTTCATCCAAAATTCCTTCAATAATTTCCCCCGGAAAATCTTTAAATAATTCTTAGGAATTAGATCCTTTAGAAATTATTCAGTACATTCCTAAAGAAATTCCTCTGGAATTTTATCCAATTCATTCATGATTTTGTGCAAAAAATCTGCCGGAAATAATTCAGGAAAGTCCCTTTCCGCTCTATTTCCCCATGAGCTTCAGCGTTTTTTTTCAGGAAAATTCTTTTAAGAATTCCTTCGAAATATGTTAAGAAGTTTCTCTGGGAATTCTCCCGCTTTTACATTCACGAGTTTCTCCAAGAGTTCTCCTATAAATTCATCTACTTCACCAAAACATTATCTGGAGATTCGTTTTTAAATTCCCCCAGAAACCCTCAAGGAACTGCTCCGGGAAATTTCTCTTTCAGAAAAAGGGTTTATGATGGGATTTCTATGGAAATATCCGAAGGAGCTCCTGAAGGACTTCGTGAGACAATTCCCCTGGAGGAATTTTTGGATGACTTCTTGAAGCAATTTTCAACGTTATTTAGAGTGGATTTCCCAATAAACTGTCAAAAAAAAATCCAAGAGAGTTGAAAAAAATCCAGGAGAAATTGGCGAGTTTTGATTTGACATTTTATGGGAAAAAAATCGGGTGTATTTTACGATGGACTACAAGGAGAAATTATCAAAAAATACCTATGCTAGAAGTTGAAATATTATGCAAGTAATTCCACGAGAAATCGAAAAAAAAAATCAAATGTAGTTCTGAAATAATTTCGACTGAAATACGAAAAAAATCTAGTAGTAGGATTTCTAAAGAAATTCTACAACCAAATCCCACATTTACAGAAATATTGAATTAGTAAAGCATAGTTTTATGTACGGCGCGTTACTAACGTTGTATAATCAAGGGATCTAGTAGCCAAATAGGAATTACAAATGCATATTTTTACGTCATTTTCGAACATTTTTTGCTGTAAAACAGATTCTTGTTAGTTGCAGTTCTGGGCAAGGTGGTTCTGGGTAGGCCGCCATCAAATGATTCCAATCAATACATTTTATACGAAACTAGCAAAACGAACCCTGGCTCGGGATCGATTTTTTTTCTATTCAATTATGTTAAATATTGCAGCATTGGACCAAGGTCGGTTCGCTTGATGGCACAAATCTCCCAAATTGAGGGGAACGTGCCTCTTGAGCCAACGTTCTGTAACCTGCGAGTTACAATTAACCCGTTTTGTTTAGTCTTGTGACTGATGGGCCAAACACAATTGATACGTTTGCGTGCGTTTTGACAGTTTTCCCATGGGAAAACTGTCAAAACGCACGCAAACGTATCTATTGTGTTTGACCCATGAGTGTATTTTGGCTAGTTTGGTGTCGTTTTAATTGGCTACCCATTAAGCTTTTGTTTTATTTTGATATGGTAACATACACCACCACTGTGGATTGTTAATGTTTTAATTTGTTTGTTTTTGAATTAAATTTTGTTCACATTGTTTTGTATAGGGTTTTGTTTTGTTGAATTTAAATTATAATGCTTGTTTAAATAGGGTTTTAAATAAAGTTAGCGCCAGAGCTCCTCCCATAGGCCTAAAAGCGGCGCTCATACATAAGCAGCATAACAGCCGAACACGGTGGCAGGAGCGATGGCGATTATTTGTTTTGGTCTGGTCCACGGCATACAAAAACAAGGCAGGCTCATCGCGTATGTAAACATTCAGTTTGAATGTAAACATGTGACGTCACTGCTATCTTCGCACAAGCTGGACCGAGACGATGCTCTATGGTCGCAGCATGCTTACTTTTGTACTCTGACATGTGGCGATAAAACATGCGTCACATTCGAAGTGTCATTTTTCTAACGAGCCTACCTTGTTTTCTGTATACCGTGGGTCTGGTCGATGACGTGAAAAAAAAAGTGACGAACCGTGAACTAGATCGGAGACGTTTTTTTTTATCCGCTGCGATTCCGGAGAAGTTGGTGCCGTTTTTGGGTGTGCGATCTTCCCATCGACGTGTGTTCAGCTGGAGGACAAATTCCCAGCTTCGTCGGGTGGACAGTTCCGTGATTCCCGTGGAAAAAGTGCCGGTTCGTGTACTTGTGCAGTGTAGTGCAAGGGTGTTGGATCGCCGTCATAGTGGGAAGCTAAACGCCAATGGGAAATTCGCTTCCCGGCGGCCCAGTCAAGCATCCATAAACACTCGCCGTTCTCGCTACGGAGTTCAGCCGAATGAGTATTTCTCACGTCCGTAGCTAATTGCCAAGGAGAACGAAGACAGACGCGTAAAAAGGGGCTTACCGTCTGTAGTAATGTACCGTGATCACTACTAGGACTGCTTACGGGGAGTAGGTAGGTCCGGTGTATATACACACCAGTGTCGCTAGGGGGGATCCGACAAAGGAGCTTGCTCTTCCCCCTAGCTAATAGTTAAGGACGGCTGCCGAGGAGAAAAAGAAGAAGAACCGAAGGAGAAAGCGAGAGACCAGTTAGCCAGCCGCTGGCGTGCTACCGTCGACGAAGGGGCTCCAACGAGACCAGTGAGTCGACCAGTGCCGTAGTAAGGGAGGAGACAGAAGGTCAGATAGAATATAAGGTTTTTTTATTTGAAATATTTCTTCTTTTTGCTCATTTTGTCCATCCGAAATCCGAAGGGAAGTGGGAGTACCCTGCTCTAGGCCGCCCTGCCGGGGTGAATTGTATGAGGGGAAGCTCAGGGCTTTCAGTTCTGAAGGTCGATTAGCTTACTTTTGTTCCAAATGTTTTAGGTGGAGAGTATAAGAGTATAAGCAAATCTTCACTTTAAACACAAATTATTACATAAATCAGTGCTCAAAAAAAAAACGTGGCGATGCGCAGGATTGTAAATTTGTAATATAACGAAATTGCCAATTTATTTGTTGAGGTCTTTATTTATGTAAAAATCTGTAAATCTGATGCGAAGTTTGAAAATAACAAAAACTGTTGATCTATTGTAGAGTAAATAAATTATTATTTGCACTTGAAACGCAAAAATATCGCAGTTATAACCATTGCACTTTTTCATACAGAAGATAATTTCCAGAATGCAAAAAAAAAACCAACAATAACAAACTGCGTCTAATTCAAATCCATAAGATATATGAGTGTCGAAGTTATTTTCACAATCTTAAATAGCTCTTTCGAAAATGTTGTTCAAATATGTCCCACTTGATTGACGTATGTTAATACTCAAGGACAAATGAAATTTGCAGATTTTGCCTTTGATTCAAACTTTTAAATCGTTTTCGACGTCACTCCATTATTTAATTGTTCAAATTATTCACTCTTATCATCAATGATGAATTTAGAAGCGACTATTGTGTTAGTTTTTACCGGTGGTTTGAAGTCATGATCAAGCAATAGCATTAGTATTGTGCTTTAAATGGTTTTGATTCCAAATATTTTTGTGTCGGTGGAAGAATTTATTTTTTCCACTATTTTTCATCAAGGTATAACTTTTTTGTTTTTTTGACAAAATCACTCGCGGAATTCGGGAGCCTCTTTATGATAAAGTAAAGATAGTGAATGTCACTAATGAGCTGGATTAAATGATTACAGCGCCTCCTAGAGACAGAAGAGTGGAAAGTATGCACAGTCTGGCAAGCTGAGAGGTTAACAAGGAAACCGACCGGAATCATGTGTTTTGACTAGGAGAATATTTATGAAATACTTGCACACCCGACGAACTTCGTTTCGGCTAAAATTGATTTATTCTCTGATTAATTTTCGAGTTATGCAGAAACTTCTGTTTCATTTGTATGGGAGCCCCCCTTTCAAAATGTGGGAAGGGTCTCGAACCATCTTAAGAACCTTTCCCGGCCCCAAAAACCCCTGCATACAAATTTTCACTCCGATCGGTTCAGTAGTTTCGGAGTCTATAAGGTCCAGACAGACAGAAAATCAATTTTATGTATAAAGATTTTTGAAATATCCACTGCCTACTGAAGGGAATCGAACCCACACTTCCCATTACGCTAGACTGAGCAAAAAGTTTCGCAAAAGTGATCATTCACAACAGAATAAATTACAGTGTTTAGTGAGTATAATATGACTTAAAAATTTCAATTGAAAACCTAAGGAGATACATTTAATATATTTTACTTTTTTTCTCGTTTTAAAGAGCGAACAATGGCGCCTAAACCTAGGCTTATTAGCTAGAGCAAGTTTAATAGCATCGGCCCATCCAAGGAAAATCATCAATGTAGTAACATAAATTTCTTATTTTGATTAGCACTCCCAGCGTTTGTTCATGCTTATTATATCGGGACTGATTTGCGTTTTGGGCGTAACTTATTCTGTAAACAAACATTGGAAGACAAATTCCTGCTAAAGCAAGCATTTTCTGAAAAAAAAAACTCCGTATGTATCCGACAGAATAGTTTTTCCTCTGTCAGATATGGGAATTAGTTTTGGAGTAAAATGCTTGCATTCTACAGAATAGATAAAACACTTTACTTTACTTAATCAAATCGCAAATCAGTCCCGATATCATTTGCTTATTATAATATTCCTAAACTACATTCCCTATCAACCAACTTCGTTAAGTAGATGCCATATCCTCATTTCCTTCCCTTCCCTAGTAACGGAGAAGATGGGGGTGGCCGGCAATGGCTGCTTTCATTCTTTATTATTTTGAAACTCGAATTATGTTGATATTTTGTTACAAATAATAATCCATAAGCAGTTGGAGTATGAAAGTTGAAGAATATAGAAGAGTTCGGAACCATTTAGGCACTTAGTGTATTATTAGCTTGGGCACACAGAATGAAAGTAAAAATGTTGGCACTATTATTTTCTTGTATTATCGTTCCACAAAACACGCCGCGTCGATTCGCAAGACCCGATATATGCAATGCTTGCGGTTGTCACATCCATTGACGCTGGCTGCTCGCTGTCCGAAAAATCCTCAACGCTGGACGGCGATGGTCCAGCGAGCAAGATATTTCCACTCGCCTCGCACCCCCCCGGCGCTGACTTTTCCCAGACCCAAAGGGAAAAATAGTAAACCGCGCTCGGAAAAATAACAGCAGTAAGCTTACGGAGCGAGATCTGTATGCCGGTGACGGTTGAGCTGCTATATTTTTTATTCAAATTCGGTCATAAATATTAATAATCCCTTTATTATTTTAATATAGTGGCAGTTTAAAAGTTTGGTGAGTAAGTGGGTATATTTATAAACGGAGCAATTCAAACTGCCAGTCCGAGCTATCGTGGTCGTAGCTTTCAGTTGACATGACTTGAAAAGGAAATTTCATATATGCATTATTAATTCATCCATAGGTTTTTAAGTCTACCACTTTCAACGTGTCTTTGGTATTGTCTCGTAGATAGTATTAGAAGATAGTAGTAGTAGTAGAAAATCAATTATGAAAAAAATGTAGATCCCTGAATTTCATGCTTTTTATAGTCATATTCAGTTTTTTTCAATTGGTGGTGATAACTTGTGAATTTGATCAAATAATTGTGCTGTTCTAAAAAAGAGGATTTTGTGTGAAAAAGAATGTATTAGATGTTATTGTATTTTCTGGCAACATATAAGGAGGGAACAACGTTACTAAAGGTACGATGTTTTCCTAATTGACATGTTAATAACTCGAAATCTCTGCAAACAAGCATTTATACATTTCATAATTAGCATCGCGTTTGCAGTCTGCCCGAGTATTTTCCAAATAATTTGACACGTTTACTGAAATATATGACTCTATACAACAAGAATGCACCATCTGCATATAATGGCATTGTTTGCGAATATCGCCTAAACTAATTACAATTAACGCCAACCTCCAGTAGTACTATCACGAGCGACTCAACCCTCCATTATACAGTAAAGCACACTTTTGAAAGAAGTAGAACAAAAAAGTTGCACAGACTACAGCCGGGAGCAATATCAGACAACGATGTGCCACCCCATAAAACAAAACAATTTTCCCAGCTTGCAGTTTGTTCCAAGCATAATAATCCACACCATTTTTCAGATTATTTCGGTGTGGTTCGTCCATGTGACTAAGCATACAGAGTTTCGTGCCTTTTGGAATATATTTGAAAACAAAACGGAAAGCAAGCCTTACAGACGGGGGAACTATGGGCGAGAAGATAAAGAAGACGCCAGTCAGACCCTCCCCTTCCCACAATACCATTGCTGCATCATCAGTTCACTTTGTAGGACTTTTTCCCACATCGCATGATGATGGTTTTAAACTACCCAAAATTACCCTTTGGAAAATTGTTTGCTTGCTCTTTCTATATCCAGTGGCGTTTGCATACGTGTGCTTAGATATAACAAAATACATGCATTTAGATGGATAGAAAATATGTTGAATACCTAACGTTTGCCTTCGCATTTACAGTAGACAATAGCATTTTTACGTGTTTGGACCATTGCAACCATTAATTTGCCATCAACACAAAGCATTAAAAAGAGGCACACTATATATAGTTGACAGGGCCGTCAATCATACAACTTTCTCTTTACTGATTCAGTCGCATCACAGCTTAGTGTTCATTAAGGTGTTTATCAGTTATGAACTACAACGTTTCCTAGATAATTTGCCATCTTAGAATTCTGAAAAGTACGCAAAATACACATTCTCAAAAATCTCCAAGAGCTGTTTTCCCCGGTGGAATTTGACCTATAATTGCTCCCACTCGGGAAAAATAACTAACTATAGAATCCTTCAAAGATTGGCACAACATCTACATTATTGGCCTGATGGTATGTGCGGTTTTGGGTCAAAAACTTTAACTTTCATTGTTCTTTTTCCTACACACATTCGTCAGTGTCAGAATGTGCCAGGGTTGACCACTGTCGAACAAAGTGGCGGTCAAATGTACAGTTGATTACGGTTCTCAATTCATCTTGTCTGATAGATGGATTCTAGTGAATCCTACTGATGATGAAGTATGGGCTCAGAGTCCAAATCAGCTTGATTGAACCTACCAAAATGTGATAAAGTGATTAATATCCAAATAAATTCAAAGTAAATAATATATTGTTTGCTATTTTTAGATTTCTCAGTACCTTATTAATAGAATCAATAACACTCGACTGAGACAAAAGATAAGAGTCTTGAGAATAAGAAATTAATCATTTCAAATAAGGATGAAGCGGAAGTATAAGTTGGAGAAAAAGATGATTGAGTAGCTTTTGGGACTGCGCTATAATACTCCAAGCAGCGATGAAGCCGAAGTACTGCACTTATCTTATATTATCCTTATTCAATTTCACTGAGATCATTAAATCTACGAAATATAATGCCAGACGTTCACATAAAAACCGAATCACCGCCAGGTCTGAAATTGATCGATCATGTTGAATGACGAGACGTAAAAAAATGATTCCGATAAGGTTCCAGTCGATGCACACCCGCTACTCACAAATCAACACAATTTTTGGCGGGAAAAATCCCCCAAACGACGTGGAAGGGCAGCTGGGGACAGGTCGTTAGTTCGCCGCTTTTCATGTTCTACATTTTATTTCCTCCCCAATAAACAACGTCGTCATCATCATCAGTAGCAGGAGCGCAGCACACCAATTTTGGTTCCGGGTTCCCATTCTAATTCTGTAGCAAAAAAAAACGGAAACGTCATCATTACTGTTTGATGTCGTTGTTTTCCGTTGTGGGTTATGATGTTGTGTAAAAAAAGTATAGTTTACAATATTTATTCAGTCATGTGTTGAATCCTGCTAGTCGGGATAGATGGCTGATTTGGGGAATTGAACTAATTGAATGTGCCTTTTATTGTAAAAAAATATGTATCGGATTCATGTAAAACATGGAGTGTGACGATGTCGAATCTAAATTACCTTAGAAATTGGTGTTCCGCAGAGAAATACCATATCGAAACCCTAATGAGATAGTGGGTTGTACGAGTGAAAATTTCAAAATTTATGACGAATACAAACTCATTATTTTTTTTATGGCAGCGGAGATTGGGGCTAGTGTGCCACTGTGATTTGTTCTGTAACTTTTGAAAAACTTCTTAAAAACTCGGATGTGCTTTCAAATGGGTTTACATTTAAATTTTAACCGCTGGAAAAAAATGCGAAAAAGCAATTTCTGAAGCATTTAAAAAATGGTTATTCATTACGAGTTGTTTTGGGCTATGGAGTAAGAGTGCCTCCCATATGCGATAGATGGCCTCCAAGATAATCCAACTGATTGACCACTAGAAACAATTACTCTTTTATTCAGTTTCACACTGAAATATACACTTTCTCGATGTTCTGTTTCTATATAATAGACAGCTTATTTGAATCGATTGAAATATTATAAAATTGAACTAAATTTTGGCGCTCATTGTCAATTGATCACAAAAAAAGTGAAAATACAGGGCGGACTTGATTATCCAGAGGCTCGATCAACTGACAGCTCGATTATCCGGGGCTCGATTATCCGGAGAAAATGGCTCGATTAATGTATTATTTGTGTGTTATCCGTAACTCGTCCAATATGTGCAAGACACCTAGTAATGATAGTGCCTTTCTCGCTTTCCTATGAGACTGTTCACAAATTACGTAACGGTTTAAGGTCACTCCTGACGGAATCCAAGTTTAAAAGTGCTCGCGTTTTCGGGGGCACACCACTCGATACGGAAGCAACGCACATCTGTCATTTTTATTATTTCACGCATGCTGCGATACAGCAAAGCTAAATCAACACAAATGACAGTTGTGCGCCGCCTCTGAATTGAGTAGTGTGCCCCCGAAAACGCGCTTTTTTTTTTTTTTTTTTTTTTTTTATTTGAGTGACCCTCCTCTCTCCCCCACACCAAAATGCTCAAAATGACCATTCTGGTAGTGGACACTCAATTCTCAGCCACAGCAACACGAAAAATAAAAAAGAAAAACTTGAAAATTGGCTGAGAATAATTTAAAAATTTAATAGAAAAAAAATGTGAGATGAAATACTATAAATACAAATTAGGTACTTCTAGTGGATTGAGCATCCTTTTAAAGAAGCACGAAGTGTAGGCATAATAAGCAAACGTATATAATTATTAGAAACAAGTGACTATTTTTTTAAATTTAATTTAATTTTTCTATGGTGGTTACATACACATGAAACAGATAACATAAAAGAATTATGACATAAATCAAATTAATAATTGTGTTATTTGACTTCTCAAAAAAGATTTTATGTTGGATTTAAATTCTAAACGATTAGATATTATTTGTAGACTTCTAGGTAAATTATTATATTTTGCTGGGCCGACAAAAGTGAACCGTTTCTGACCAAAGCTAGAAAACACGCGAGATCTAGATAGATGATTAATTTGTCTTGTATTATGCAAACGTGGCGTTAAATTTATAGTTAAATTATGGATCATTCTAGGATTATGTAAAATATTATGAATCATAAGTAATGTTTGTTCTTCACACATTCCTTGTAATGGCAATATTTTATGTGGAAAATCTGAGTATATCTGTGATGTTGGATATAGTAAAGGCAAGTTAAAAATAATTTTTATGCAACGGTTCTGTAAGGTTTGAAGTTTCTTCAGTTTTGATTTATATGCTCTTCCCCACACTATAATCAAATAATTCAAATGTGAATGTATATGAGCAAAATAGAACATCAGTAGAGCTTTTCGAGACACAAAGCTACTGATTCGTTTCATAATTCCGCACATTGATGAAACTTTCCCTGCGATTTTCTTGATGTGCTGATCCCAAGATAAGGTACAATCTAAGTGAATGCCAAGGTACTTGAAAGAATCAACTTTTTCTATTGTGTGACTGCCCATCATTAAGTTACGAACTATTGGAGGTCTTCTTCTTGGCGTTCGGAAAATCATATATCTGGTTTTTTCCAAGTTTAATGAGAGCAAATTGTTACAAAAATAACGCTGCAGGATGTCCAAGTCTTCGGCCATGCTTGAAATGATGGATTCTGGGTTAGTATATGGGTAGAATATGGCAGTATCGTCAGCAAATAATTTTGGAGTTCCTGTGAGTCCTATTTTGTTTATATCGTTGATGTACATAAGGAAAAGGAGAGGCCCAATATTACTCCCTTGGGGCACGCCAGTGTGAATAGGCCTCAAAGAACTTCTCTTTTCTTTATAAGAGACAAACTGTTTTCTATGCTCCAAGTAACTTCGAATAATATTGTTTGCGATTCCTCTGATTCCATAATATTCTAGTTTTTGTAGTAAAATGTTATGATTCAGAGTATCAAAGGCTTTCTTCAGATCTAAGAATAAGGCTCCAACATACCTCTTCGAATCCGTTTCATCCAATAAGTTGTCAACTAGCTCTGTGATGGCAATAGTTGTACTGCTACCGCTTCGAAATCCGTATTGCTGACAATAAATAAAATTATAACGGTCAAAAAAACTAATGAAGCGATTGACCAACATTTTTTCCAATATTTTGGTGAAAACAGATAAGGTCGACATAGGACGATAATTATCTGTTTTTGTAGCATCTCTAGACTTGAAAATTGGAATTACTTTAGATGTTTTGAGACAATCTGGGTAAATACCAGTTTGAATCATATTATTAAATGATTCGGATAGAATACGCGAAAATGATACCACATTATTTTTCAATATTTTAGCTGGAATATTATCAGGTCCTGGGCTTTTACCTATTTTTAACTCGTTAATTAATAATACCACTTCATTTATGGATGATGGTTGCAGAAAAATCGAATTTGCCATGGGTGCAATGTGCTTTACCGGGCTCATGTTTACCGGAGTGATGTTTTCTGCCAATTTTGCACCTACTGTAGAGAAATGTTCGTTGAAAGCTTCACATATTTGTTTGCTGTCATTTATGTGGTAACCATTAACTTCCAATATTATTTTTTGTTTATTTTCCGATTTACCTAATAAAGCGTTGATATTTTTCCAAATTTTAGAATGCGATGTGTTGTCTAATAATCTTTCAAAATAATTCTTTTTAGCTATTTTTTTGGCAGAATCTAGCTTCTTAGAAACGTAGTTTAGTTGTTCCGCTGAGCGAATGTTATTGGGATTTCGACGACATCTTTTTAAACAATTGTTTTTGATTTTTATCAACGTCCACAAATCTAAAGTCATCCACGGACATTGTTTTTCTTTAACATTCACAGACTTTTTAACTATTTTTGTGCAAACCTCGAGTAATGAATTGTATTTGGATATAATGTTTTCCAAGCAGCTGTTGGCATCCTGGACGAGTCCAACATTATCAACATAAGTTTTGAATTCAAGATTTAATTTTTCATGATTTATTATTCTTTTGGTTAAAACAATCCGGTTTGTGCCAACTTTCATATTAAATTCTGAAAGAATCAAACAATGATCACTCAAGTCGTTAAATATTGTGTGGTTACTTAGCCGGTGAGATTCACCCATTTTACATACAAACTTGGAACTTGGATTCCGTCAGGAGTGACCTTAAGGGAGGGAGAAAGTTAGACCAAGCGTTACGGTCCGTACAAAAAAATCAACCTTCCATTAAAAAGGGTTGCGAGAGGGAGGGTGTTACCGTCATCAACGAATACAATATGGGAGATATGTTACCGATAGAAATAGAACCTTTGAAGTGAATAAAAAGTGTACGACTAGTATTAATTAAGTTAGTTCAAATATTCAAATTTTCATTCGTCTGTCCTATAAGATGTCCCTCGTTCCTAGCTCACCTCTCATCTATATCCATTCCTAGAGGTTGGTATCTCTGATTACTTATCCGATTAGAAGAGAGAGGGATTAAAGAAGGCGAGAGGGGGTAGGAAAAGAGGAATGGAATGAGGGAGGCGGGAAACTGGTGAAAAAAGAGGAGTCGATTGTGAACGGTGAGAAAGCAAAGGTGTATCTCGGAGATAAAAAAAAACAGTTTGGTGGTTTTGTGGACTGGGTTCCAGAAAAGTTAAAAAAACGTCTGGAGAAGCCATCGTGGTAGCCGTTGTTTGCTTTTTGCTATTTGTGGGACGTGGAAATAAGAGCCCTTGTTCGTGCCCTGGAAAGTAAGGTGAAGGCCGTTCGAAGCAGCCACAAGTGAAGAGCCCGAACTGTGCGTGTGGCTTTGAGACCAAGAAACGTGGACGGTGGCGAGCTCACAGGCTGGTGGCCGACAAGCCCTTTTCGAGCCACACGTGGTGGGTGTGTGGCAACTACAGCTTTGAAGGTGCGGAGTCCGCACTGCGGACTGCTGTGAGGTCCGGTGGGATTACCCCCGCTCACGGACAGTCTTAAATCCGATTGTTGCTGCCCCATTCACGAGCCTGGGGACGTCACCCCGGCAAGCAAAGTTTATCGCCCCCGGAATTCCCTGCTACCTCGTCGGATCCAAGGCCAGAAAACAGCTCCAGGTGTCAGCTCCAGTGGGGACAGGAGAAAACCAGGACCCCACCCCAGAAAGGCGTAAAAAGGGCGAGCTCATAGGCTGGTGACCGGCAAGCCCTACGATATTGTCGTTTCACACGTGGTGGGTGTGTGGCAACCGACGTTTTGGAGGTGAGGACTCCTGTGAGGTCCGGTGGGATTACCCCCGCCGGTGATCCAGTACTGGCAAGTAACCGTTTATGATTCCTCCCTCTCTCTCGCATGCTCATGGGCCCCAACGAACATCCCTACCAACCCCTCCTTTCCCTCAAAGAATGAAAAAATGAATAAACCTATGTAATGAATATTTTGTAGTGTCTTTATTCACGGAAGGAGGGTCCATTCTTGGTGTTGTCTCCCATTGTTTCGGTTGTGGTTGTGAGTTCTCCCAAAGTAAGTGGTAGCCGGCCCTGAGCTAGTCGGTTGTAACAAGGGTGAGGCATTAAAATTATCAAATTCAGCGTTACGGATTTTGTGAAAGATCCTCAAAGGAACGGAAATCAAGAACATTCATAAAAATGGCCAATTTATGAATTTCAATTCAAAGCACCGAATTTTTTTTTAGGCTTGTTATGTACATTCTGAGTACAGCATTGATATCCCAGATAAATGGAAAAACGCCAAAGTTGTTCCTATTTTGAAGCCGGACAAAAATCCAGCTGAGGCTTCTAGTTATCGCCCAATCAGTTTGCTTTCTTCAATAAGCAAACTGTTTGAAAAGATTATTTTAAATAGAATGATGGTTCATATTAATGACAATTCTATTTTTGCTGATGAGCAATTTGGTTTTCGCCATGGGCATTCAACCACTCATCAGTTATTAAGAGTTACGAACTTAATTCGGCTCAACAAATCTGAAGGATATTCGACTGGTGTTGCTCTTCTTGATATAGAGAAAGCATTTGACAGTGTGTGTGGCATGAAGGTTTGATTGTAAAATTGATGAATTTTAATTTTCCTCTGTACATTATTAAACTGATCCAAAATTATTTATCAGATCGCTCACTGCAGGTAAACTATCAGAATTCTAAATCTGATAGATTACCTGTAAGAGCTGGTGTCCCCAAGGCAGCATACTGGGGCCCATTTTGTATAACATTTTACTTCTGACTTACCTGATTTACCACCAGGATGTCAAAAATCTTTGTTTGCAGATGACACGGGCCTTTCAGGCAAAGGGCGAAGCCTTCGTGTCATTTGTAGTAGATTGCAAAAAAGTTTGGATATTTTTTCCACTTACTTGCAAAAATGGAAAATTTCCCCGAATGCTTCCAAAACTCAGCTTATAATTTTCCCACATAAGCCGAGAGCTTCTTATTTGAAACCTTCTAGCAGACATATTGTCACTATGAATGGGGTTCAAATTAATTGGTCTAGCGAAGCTAAATATTTAGGACTTCTGCTAGATCAAAAATTAAATTTTAAAAATCACATTGAAGGCCTTCAAGCCAAATGTAACAAGTATATTAAGTGTCTATATCCACTTATAAACAGAAAATCAAAACTTTGTCTTAAGAACAAACTTTTGATTTACAAACAAATTTTTAGACCTGCCATGTTGTATGCTGTGCCAATATGGACTAGTTGCTGCAATACCAGAAAGAAAGCACTTCAGAGGATTCAAAATAAAATTTTGAAAATGATTCTGAAGTTGCCTCCGTGGTATACTACCAATGAACTCCATAGAATTTCTAATATTGAGACATTGCAACAAATTTCCAACAAAACAATTTCCAATTTTAGATAAAAATCGTTGCAATCTTCTATTGCAACGATTAGCTCCTTGTACCCTTAGTATAAATTAGGTTAAATTTAGTTTAAGTTTAAAACATTGTAATTCCTACATGGTTTAATTGAACCAGAGGAAAAATCCTAACTACCAGAGGCAATTGAAATGTATTAATAATAACTAAAAATGTAACATAGCAAATAAGGATGATAGTGTTAAGAAAACGCGGAACACCTAGTCTAAGAGATGAATGCATGTATTAGATAATTAGCAAATAAAATTAGATAAAAAAAAAAAAAAAAAAAAAAAACAGCATTGATATTGTGGCTCATACTCATGGTTTGTATGAATCGTAACGCACGGTCTGACCCCCTGCTTCTTCTTCCAGCGTGACGTAATTTGTGAACAGTCTCAATAGGGAATATCCATTAATTACGTAACGATTGACGTAAAGTCAATGTCAACTTCTCTTCCCGAACAGCCTAGATAGTCGTGTGGTGTCGGCAGCTGGTTATCTGACTAAGAATAACATTACGGATTACCTGTTCCAGTGGTAAAAGTCCATCAA
Organism: Armigeres subalbatus; assembly: GCF_024139115.2. NCBI lineage: Eukaryota > Metazoa > Arthropoda > Insecta > Diptera > Culicidae > Armigeres > Armigeres subalbatus. The sequence continues at coordinate 277,479,606 of NC_085141.1, forward strand.
ACAAGTGACCCCTTATTCTCTGTGTGATGCTTTATGCTTACCGTGCCTACGAATGAATGGTTAGGGTGGTCTAATAAGAACCTAATCGCAATCGGAGCCTGTGAAGCACCAGGGCCCCCTCCACAGTATTTAGCCCTCGCTGTGCTAACCGGAGCTATGGCGTAGTTGACTTTCTGCTTCTCCGAGATAATCGGCTACTCTTATTCGATCTCAACTAGAGGTTAAATAAGGGTGGGGTTATGAATATATGTTTACTTAGTTTTTCAACAAATTGTCACCTATATGGATTCGCATTATGCGTTTTTCACAGTGTACTCTGTGTTTCGTCTTTGACGTTCGGCTTCGGCTACTCTTGTTTAATCTCAACTTGAGGTTAAATAAGGGTGGGGTTATGAATATGTTTTTTACTTAGTTTTTTAACAAATTGTCACCTTTATGGATTCGCATTATGCGTTTTTCACAGTGTACTCTGTGTTTCGTCTTTGACGTTCGGCTTCGACTAGTCATGCACTACGATATGCATTCGTATGTGTGACTTATCCAGTATATTTTATGCTTCGCGTTTCATTGCGTTTTACAAAATGCATCGTATGTATGTATTATCATCAATATGAAACTGACGATTTTTTGTAGGTCCTGTTACGCATGCTATGAACGGTCTTCGGTATCCAGCAATGAAATCGTCGCTTCAGTACGTAATCTATTGATGCCTCCTTAGAACAAATTGTAGCACGGCTGTCATAGCAACATTTCCGAAAGTTTTTTTCTTCAAACAAAAACAAACTTCGAAAATGGAAACTGACGGAGATCCAATCACGCAGAAATTATCCCTAAAAAAGCAATTCTAAAATTTAATTGGTCTTTAATTTTACATTTTATAATATTATGAAAGCATTATTTTCATATAGGTACGTATAATTATTACGATGAACATTTAACGTAGAAAAACATAACGATAATTTTTACTCTATTCTCCCATATTTAGCGATCCGGTATGTTGAAGAATATGAAAGCTTGCATTGCAACTTATTTATTTATTTATCATCAGACTAAGGCCGGAGTGGCCTGTGCTGCACATAAAAGACTTCTCCATTCAGCTCGGTCCATGGCTGCACTTCGCCAACCACGCAGTCTGCGGAGGGTCCGCAAGTCGTCCTCCACCTGATCGATCCACCTTGCCCGCTGTGCACCTCGTCTTCTTGTTCCCGTCGGATCGTTGTCGAGAACCATTTTCACCGGATTACTGTCCGACATTCTGGCTACGTGCCCGGCCCACCGCAGTCTTCCGATTTTCGCGGTGTGAACGATGGATGGTTCTCCCAACAGCTGATGCAACTCGTGGTTCATTCGCCTCCTCCACGTACCGTCCGCCATCTGCACCCCACCATAGATGGTACGCAACACTTTCCTTTCGAAAACTCCCAGTGCGCGTTGGTCCTCCACGAGCATCGTCCAGGTCTCGTGTCCGTAGAGAACTACCGGTCTTATGAGCGTTTTGTAGATAGTCAGTTTGGTACGGCGGCGAACTCTATTCGATCGGAGCGTCTTGCGGAGTCCAAAGTACGTACGATTTCCAGCCACTATGCGTCTCCGAATTTCTCTGCTGGTATTGTTTTCGGCGGTCACCAGTGAGCCCAAGTACACGAATTCTTCAACCACCTCGATTTCGTCACCACCGATAGAAACTCGTGGTGGGTGGCTCACATTGACCTCTCTTGAGCCTCTTCCTATCATGTACTTCGTCTTCGACGTGTTGATGACTAGTCCAATCCGTTTAGCTTCGCTTTTCAGTCTGATGTAGGCTTCCTCCATCCTCTCAAAGTTACGTGCCATGATATCAATGTCGTCGGCGAAACCAAATAACTGGACGGACTTTGTGAAAATCGTACCACTCGTGTCAATCCCTGCCCTTCGTATTACTCCTTCCAAAGCGATGTTGAATAGCAGACACGAAAGACCATCACCTTGCCGTAACCCTCTACGCGCTTCGAAGGGACTCTGAAACTCGAACTACGCACATCACCCGACCTATCGTCGTCTTGATCAACCGTATCAGTTTAACCGGAAATCCGTTTTCGTGCATTAGCTGCCATAGCTGGTCCCGATCGATTGTATCATATGCGGCTTTGAAGTCGATAAATAGATGATGTGTGGGCACGTTGTATTCGCGGCATTTCTGCAATACCTGACGTATGGCGAACACCTGGTCTGTGGTAGAGCGTTCACCCATAAATCCCGCCTGGTACTGCCCCACGAACTCTCTTGCAATTGGTGTTAGTCGGCGGCATAAAATTTGGGAGAGTACCTTGTAGGCGGCGTTCAGCAATGTGATTGCGCGGTAGTTGCTACATTCCAGCTTATCGCCCTTTTTGTAGATAGGACACACCACACCTTCCATCCACTCCTGCGGCAGAACCTCATCCTCCCAAACCATGGTAATCACCCAGTGCAGCGCTTCAGCCACTGCTTCACCACCGTGTTTAAACAGCTCTCCTGGGAGTTGGTCAACTCCAGGGGCTTTGTTGTTTTTCAGCCAGCCGATCTCCTCCTGGATTTCCTGGAGATTCGGAGCCCGAAGTCGCATGTCCTGCGCGCGTGCTCTTAGGTTCATTATCATACCGCCACCGTTGTCTGCTATATCGCCATTCAGGTGCTCTTCGTAGTGCTGCCGCCACCTTTGGATCACCTCACGCTCGTTCGTAAGAAGGTTCCCGTTTATGTCCTTACACATATCGGGCTGCGGCACGTGGCCCTTACGTGAACGGTTCAACTTCTCATAGAACTTTCGTGCGTTATTAGCGCGGTACAGTTCCTCCGGCATTGCAACTTGTAAAGTCGAATTTCCAAAAATAAACTGGCAAAAATACGCCCGGGAACAATTAATGGTGGGCTAAAGAAGTGCTGCCATATAACCAAATACTGGTAGAAGTTCTTCAATACACATTTTAAAGAAAAACAGCTTTTTCCGTTAACAGTCATAAAGTGTTCTATTTTAGGGCATTCTATCTGGAATGGGTTCGCTTACAAATAACGTAACGCTAAATTTGAAGATTTTGGACCTCCATCCTCCTCCTCGTAACGCTTTTTGTATGGAGGGGTTAGTTAGGTTGTATGAATCGTAACGCTCGGACGGGGGGGCTTCTCTGAAGTGTGACAACCCAAAAAAGTTTTTTAGATACCTCATATAAAAAGTGTGACACAGGGGGTAGGGAGATTGAAAATAGCCATTTATTCCCAGATTTCCAGATTTTCCGGAGGACCATTCGGTGGTTAGAGGTGTGCGCCGTCGCCGCCGACAGTTTATGGCAATCCCGTTGAAACTCCAGAGGATTTCTCGTGAAAAAGCTATTTTTAAAAAATTCCATACAATTTTTCGTTGAAAAATCGAAAAAGCTTTTCGTAAAAACTAAGAAGTTTCATTGGAAATTCTGAAGAATATCCTTCGAAATCTCGAAAACACTACCGTTGAAATTCTGAGTAAATTTCCTTAAAAATTAGGAAGATCTTTTTGTAGAATTTAAAAGAAAGAAAGACAGGATCACCATCTTTGACCAGAGGTCACTCAGACTGAATACTTAACACTAAGCATTAGACAATGGACAGGACATTCACACAGCACCCAGTGAACAAGTGGAGCGTTTTCCTCTTCACGAAATGTTTGCTCCTTACTAGGGCGGGAATCAAACTCACACTCCATGGTTTACAAATACACTTAGACGATTGATTCCACTAACCACACGGCCAAGAAGCTCACCAGGTGCAAATTTCGGAAATTTCCCGAGTAAATTATAAAGAATTTCCTTTAGAAATCTCAAAGAATTACCAGCGGAAATTTTCAAGGTTTACATGTTTTTTTTTTTTTTTTTTTTTTCCAATTTCGTTTATTTGGTAGGCTCAGGCGTGTATAACACTTTACGGAGCCATTGTTCTTTGTGATATATACAATCAATATCATTTTATTATACGGTTAGTAAGAGGGGGGTAGAAGCCAGCGTACTCGTGGTGACTCGAGGTTAGTTTACAATGTTTAAGGATGGACGGGGCTTAGGATTTGGGATCAGGAAATTTCAGCTTCACATCCGGGAATTTGGCGTCAGTGGCGTGTCGTCGTGCTCGAGGAATGGTTCGACTGGGAGCATCTTCCGGATGGCAAGAGCTATGGAGCTCTACGGAACAAAAAGGCAGAGACAGAACAAAAAAAAACTTTAAAGAAAGAAAAAAAACAAAATGTTAGATTTTTATGTCAGAAGCACAAAGAAAACTATAAATGGCCTGCATATAGACAACATCACGATCTCCCAAAACACCGCGAACTTCTCTGAAGGGTTGTTTACCTCGGGCCACAAGGGTATCCAATAATTGCTCTCTGGAGGCGTCATTTTCCGAGCAGGACCAAACTACGTGATCGATGTCATCATAATCGGCTCCGCACCTACATAAGTTGCTATCGACAAGGTTTATTCTGTACAGATGTGCGTTTAGTGAATAGTGATTGGACATAAGCCTCGACATCGTGCGAATGAAGCCTCGACTTAAGTCCTCACCTCTAAACCACGCTCGCCCAGAAACTTTTGGAACTATGGAAAATAGCCACCGTCCAAGTTCGTTGTGTGTCCAATTTCTTTGCCAACTTTGAAGAGTACTCTGACGGACTAATGGGAAAAACTCGTTGCTCGAGTATTGTCTATCATAAACTTCACCTTCCTGTGCGCCCACCTTTGCCAGCGAGTCTGCCTTCTCATTGCCGTAGATTGAGCAGTGAGATGGGACCCAAACAAAGGTAATCTTGAATGATCTTTCGACCAAAACACGCATCTGCTCTCTTATGTTTGTAAGAAAGTAAGATGCGTGCTTAACAGGTTTCATCGACCGGAGTGCCTCGATAGAACTAAGACTATCCGAGAAGATGAAATAATGGTCTACGGGCTGATTGGAAATTATCCCCAAAGCGAAGTTAATTGCTGCCAGCTCAGCAACATAAACCGAACACGGTTCCTGAAGTTTCCGGAAGGTGGTTGAAGTTACATTGAAAACACCGAAGCCAGTGGATCCGTTAATGCGAGAACCATCAGTGAAATATCTGTTGTTGCAATTGACATGTTCATATTTTTCTGAAAAAAGGGAGGGAATAGATATTTGTCGAAGATGATCTGGTATTCCTTGAATGGCGTATTTCATGGACAGATCGTATTCAATTGAGGAACTGTCGTTGGTGAAGTGAACTCGAGGTGGATTATAACACGGAAGACAAAGATCTGAAGAAATGTAGTTGAGATAGACTCTAAGGAATCTTGAACGACAAGTCAGTTCAAGCATTTTATCGAAGTTATCTAAGACAAGTGTGTTACTTGTTCCACATTTAACGAGTATTCTAAGTGAGAGCTCCCAGTATCGGTGCTTTAAAGGAGTGACTCCAGCAAGCACCTCCAGGCTCATGTTATGCGTTGAATGCATGCAGCCAAGGGCAATACGCAAACAACGATACTGAATTCGTTCCAATTTGATCAGGTGGCAATCCACTGCTGAGAGGAAGCAGAAGGAGCCATACTCTAAAACAGAGAGAATAGTCGTTCTATAGAGTTTGATGAGGTCTTCCGGGTGAGCACCCCACCATGTTCCGGAGATAGAGCGTAGAAAATTGATCCTTTTCCGGCATTTTTGTATCAAATACTCAAAATGGAGTTTCCAAGTACATTTAGAATCAAACACGACCCCAAGGTATTTAGAAGATAAAGATTGGTTGATGTCATCATTCAACAGTTTTAGTTTCAGTTGAGCTGGGTACCGCTTCCTAGTAAACACAACCAACTGAGTTTTTTGCGGTGAACACTCGATCCCTAGATGGCTGGCCCAAACAGTCAGGTTATCTAGGGTACTTTGCAATGGTCCTTGCAAGACAGCTGCACATGGACCTCTTAGAGAGACCACGGCATCATCTGCAAGTTGTCTGAGCGTGCATTGTCCTTCCAAACAATTGTCAATATCTTTAACATAGAAATTATAAAGCAGGGGACTTAAACATGATCCTTGGGAAGGCCCATGTAGCTATTTCTGGAAGTTGTCAGAGTGCCGAGTGTGAAGTTCATTTGTTTTTCTGACAACAAATTGTACAAGAAATTATTCAAAATAACGGGTAATCCACTACTGTGCAGATTGCCTGACAGTACTTCTATGGAAACTGAATCAAAAGCGCCCTTAATGTCCAAGAATACTGAAGCCAATTGCTCCTTGTGCGCAAAGGCCAGCTGAATATCTGAAGAGAGCAACGCTAGACAATCGTTTGTTCCTTTACCTTTTCGAAAACCAAACTGAGTATTTGAGAGTAATGCATTTTGTTCGACCCAATGGTCGACTCTTGAAAGGATCATTTTCTCCAACAACTTTCTCATGCATGATAGCATGGCAATCGGTCGGTATGAATTGTGATTAGACGCTGGTTTCCCAGGCTTTTGAATAGCTATTACTTTGACCTGTCGCCATTCAGGTGGCACAATGTTGTACTCCATGAAACAGTTGTACAGGTCAAGTAATCGTCTTTTTGCGATATCTGGGAGGTTTTTAAGAAGATTGAATTTGATGTTATCGCATCCCGGAGCAGAGTTATTCGATGAAAGAAGAGACATAGAAAGTTCCAGCATTGTGAATGGTCCACCCAAAGAACCGGGATCAGTGACTGATTCTCGAAATAGCGGTTCTGCTGGTACGGAATCTGGGCAGACCTTTTTGCGAAGTTGAATATCCATCGATTGGAGTATTCTTCACTCTCATTGGTTGAAATGCGGTTCCGCATGTTGCGAGCCGTTTTCCAAAGTATTGTCATTGAGGTTTCTCGTGATAGTCCCTCGACAAAACGTTTTTTTGCCTTGAGAAGATTTTTGAGTTTTCTTTCGAGCCTCAAATACTCGGACCTTCCGTTTTTAAGGAAGGCCTTGAAGGCATCAGATTTCTCAGTATACAACTTAGTACATTCATCATCCCATCCAGGAGTGGCTGGTCTTCTGATGACAGATGTACTTGGAACTGAACTTGGTTTCTGAGCTTGTAGTGCGCTTTTTTGAATCAACTCAGTAAGGAATCGATATTCATCCAAAGGTGGAAGAGTATCAGTTGAGTCAATACCAATTTTTACCGCCGATGCAAATTTTTGCCAGTCAATGTTTTTCGTGAGATCGAAAGGAACATTAACTGGCTCAGATTGTTGATAGCCACTCTTAATTGTGGTGACTATCGGCATATGGTCACTACCATGGGGATCTTGAATTACCTTCCACGTGCAATCTAATGATAGTGAATTTGAACATAAAGACAGATCAATACGGCTTTGTTGACCATTTGGTCCTATTCGAGTTACTTCACCAGTGTTCAAAATATTCAAATTGAAATCGTCACACAAATCATAGAAAATAGGCGCTCTATAATCGTCATACGTTTCGCCCCATCCAATACCATGTGCGTTCATATCACCCAATATCAATACTGGAGATGACAGGAGGGAGACTGCGCTCCAAAAATGTCGACGATTAATAGAGGCATTTGGAGGAATGTACACTGAAGCTATGCAAAGATCTTTATTCTTCACATTTACTTGGCATGCGACGATTTCTATGCCGGGAACAGTCGGAATGGGAATTCTGTAGAAGGAGTAGCATTTTTTGATCCCCAAAAGAACGCCACCATAATGATCATTCCGATCTTGGCGAATAATATTAAAATCGTGGAAGTTGATTTCATCTTCAGAGGAAAGCCATGTTTCACAGAGTGCAAATATATCGCAATCGGAATTGCGAATCAAAAACTTGAACACGTCTAATTTATTTTTCAGACTATGACAGTTCCACTGCAGCACAGTGATTGTATCTTGGGTATTGGCCGTATTATCCATCGAAAGATACAATTCCTGCAAGAAGGGGCCATGAAACAGTCAATTGCTTCAGATAACTTTCCACTGTTGGTATAAAAAGGTCAATGATTGGCCTCAATGAATTCGGAATATTGAATAAATTCAAAAAACTGTCCACAAGGTCCTTAAAGGAGATCAATCCTCGCTTGGACGGAATACTTTTACTAGAAGTGCGAATTACTTTTTTTCTTTCGTTGATTCTCCTAGCCGGATGTTTCTTCGAAACATCGGATTTTGGCAATGGCGGGAATGCCTTACTGCAACTAGGATCAAAAGAAGCAGTAGGGACAGGTTGCTTCGGGATTTTAAATAAACCCCCATTACCTTCAGATTTTGCCAAGCTTTTATGGATGATTTTTGTTCTCTTGCGGCGCGATCCCGGGGAAGACGGTTGCTTCCTCTTTTCGGGCACGTGTACCTCCGCAGGATCATCCATATCGGCTGCGTCAGAGTCCAATAAGGCAAAGACAAAGGTGCTGTTTGAACGAGATGGCGCCACAACATTTAAAGTAAAATGAATTTCCTTGTATGGACAAATCATCCGTTCTCATTAACTACGCATCGCATCAATATGAAACCTAGGTCAAAAAGCAACAAATAATTTTTAGATTTTTTGTTCCGACGACTTGTTTTACAGTTCTAAACAATAAAAGAGATTTCATTGTACCTCCATACTAAATTCTAGCTGTATACTTTCAATTTCTTCAAGACTGTTCTCCACCTCGTGTGTGTGGAAGGAACATTGAAAGCTTACGATATCGAACAGCAGATGTCACTAGTGTATATGCAATATTACATTGATACAAACACACAGCAACACCACCTGTCGCCTGATAATGGAAATATTGCAATTATACCGTCAGGTGTAGTGGCTGTTGTTAAAATATTTAGGAAGGGCCTCAAGCGGATTTTTTGCTAGAACGCGACTGACGATCTCCTATTCATCAATGGATATGGAATCATAATAATCACTTACACGAACGGTGGCTGAAATAGCAGTCGATGCAGTGGCTGTGGCGGATGTGTCTTGCGACCTAACCATTTCCGCATACGACTGCTTGGAGCGCTGTACCAACGAGCGCTTCACTTTTTGGGTGCGCTTTTGTACACCGGGCATTCCTGCAAACCATGGGGAGGATTCAAACCACAATAAGCACATTTTGTTGCTTGTTGCTGGCAGGACTCCTCCCGATGCTTTTCAGAACATTTGCCACAACGTGGTTTGTTGTCACAAAACTCGGCAGTGTGACCAAGTTGTTTGCAATTGGTACAATTAAATACCCTTGGCACAAAAAGACGCACCGGAAATAGCATGTTTTCAATATCAACATATTTTGGGAGCATCGAACCGGCGAACGTCACCCGAAGCGAACCTGACTTGGAATATACCTTCTTTCCATCAACCGTGGCTGCTGAATGCAATTCCTTGCAGTCCAGAATATCCACGGTAGACTCCATTGCATTCTTTAGGCGGCCTTTTCCCGCAAGTACATCCTTGCAAGTCAGGCTCGCTGCGTTGATCACACCTTCAATTTCGACCTCCCGCGAGGGGACATAAACCATATATTCAACATTGTACGCCCTGTCGCCAGCAATTTCATTTGCCACCTGGTATGTAGGTGCGGTGATGCGTAGTTTGTTCCTGTTGATCTGGCTAAAATCAAGCTTCGGAAAACGACGCGTCAAATCTCGTTTAATGCCGAGAAAATCTAGGCTTTTTACTTTCTGCCGAAAGTAAACAACCCAAGGCCCAGGCGAAGCCGCATGGTACAATCGAGTGCGCCCTCCATCTTTAGCAGGCACATTGCCTTCTCCAGTCTCCGCCTCCATTCTCACCCCGCAAGGTGGAAGGATAATTTTGCTTATACTAACTTAAAACTAATAGCAAATTAGAAAAAAAAACTTAAAAAAAACTAATTTGGTTAATTCTAAGCAGTCCCAATCTGTATTTAACAGAAGGGAGAACAATAAAAAGTTTTGCCACTTATCTGCCCCTGCTGCTGTAGGTAGCAGCAGTAACAATAGCCTGCTTCACTGGCGTCGCCAGAAGCAGCTACTTCACTCGCCGACAGCGATCGCCTTGGATCCGTAGGTAGAGCACCACACAATAGCCTTTTCACTACCGAACACAATCCGCGATGAGACACAGCACACACGTCTGGCTCGTTCGAACTATCGGCACGGAATGAAGGTTTACATGTTGAAATCAAATATTTTGACGGGGAAGGGCCGTTTGTTGTTTGGCCGAATATGTCATTGATCCGAAACTCGACTGGCATAAAATCAATTGGCCGAAATAGACATATGGCCGATAATGTCGTTCGGCCGAACAGGTCATTTGACTGAAAAGTCGTCTAATCGAATAGGTCGTTTAGCCAAAAAGGCCTAGATGGTCGTTTGGCAGAAAAGGGCCATTTAGCCGAAATGAACATATGGCCGAAAGTGTTGCTTGCCCGAGTTGCCGAAAAAATTCGTTGGACCCAGGGCCGAATTTAGCCGGAAGGGGGCCCCGTGGCCGACGGTACGTGGGGGCCCCAAAAAATACAAAAAAGGTTGGTTTTGGTACATAAGATTTGTGGGGGCTGTAACCGTTCGGGGGATATTCTCGAGGTTTTACTAATTCGATGGCTTAAGCGCCACTCTCGAAGAGAGACCACCGGTCGTGTTTGGTTTGCCCGACTTTTTAGAGACTATTTCGCTCAGGGAAACTCTCGAACGGTTCGCGGAACAATGGTAATAAATCTCGTAACGCATGCACTTACTCCAACTCGTTATCCGTACGAAACATAGGGAACTCAGAGGGAATGTTCGCTCATTCGAGCAATAAAACGGAACGAAACGTAATTTAGTTTAGTGAGTATGTTTTATTGCCAACTGGCGTTAAACGTAATGGGAATTCAACCAACTCAACAAAATTCATTTAAAACCGTTTATATTTAGAGCATTCATTCGTACTGGACGCGATTAGATCGTACGGAATGGGAAAGAGCAAAACATGGCCATGTAACAAAAAGCTCTTCACGTACCTGCGATGTCGTTGACGATGGCGACGATAGCTACGAAGAAGGCGATAACACGATGGCGGTCACCGGCGTGTCCGTACTGCGATTTGGCGCACAGCGATGGAGATGACCCGTGTGCGATATGGCCGATCTAAAGGTGCGGAGTGAGTGGCGGCTGGAACGGAAGCTTCCGATTTCGATCGGAGAGAGTGTTGTGGCACTTGGCCTGGATTCCCCGGGACGATCGGCTCCGCCGAATAGAGGCACACGTACCCAAGCGACCCGGCTTCGCGTACCTTTCCGGTTCACCGAGCGGGGAGTGGTGCGTCCTCTATCCTTTGGTTAGGATCGAGGTTCGTGGCGCGCAATTTACGACACGCAGAAAGACGAACCCACACTCTCTGAACACTGGTCCGAAAAAGTAACGGGATGGACCTTTCCGTCGGCAGTTAACGACCGACGTGGAATATTCGCTACGATTGACTTAGCGACCTCACTCACCTCCGTTTGGCTACCTACTTGAGGCGGGCCTTCGCTTGGCACACGGGTCGGACGGTCCTCGGACAGTCAACGGACGAAGTCGTGGTAGAATACCACGAACGGAATCTCGATGAGACGATGAATGCCGCCGATTAGCGACAGAAAATCCAGCCGTACGAAAAAAGCGCAGGGCGCTTTTTTCGTATTAATTCACGTTAATAAAATTATCCGAGCAGAAAACGCAATTGATTGGACCTCGGTCCACTAAACTTCAAATTAACTAAAATTACTCAAGCAAAATCTTAAACTTTCAAGAACTGAACGTAAGTATTTAATTCGCGCACTTCTGCTCTCCAGCCGATTCGTAGACGAAATGAGCGAGTCTGAGTCGTACTTGCGCCAAGAAATTTTGAATCTTTTGAAATCATTTTACTATTCAACTATTCAAATCTGAGCTATCATTCAATTTGATTGTAAAGCATATTCAAATAAAATTGCGCCAACCGATTGGCATGGCGATCGGAGGCATGGCGCCTGTTTGCCGCCTATTTGCAGCTCACATGCGTGCCATAATGAGTTGAGCTTTTATAACAAATACTATAAACTTGAAATTGATACAGGAACGAACAGATTTTACGAACGCAAACGAAACACGACACACGATCATAAATAAAAACAAAATTCAAAATTTATTTTTGTTTTATCGGTTCTAATCGAATATTTTTATTTTTATTTTAATCGAAATAAACGTAAAACGTTACATCACCCCAAGCATTTTTATGAAAATTTGATCAAGTATTTGATCAAATTTTCATAACCTACAAAAAAAAATAATAAAACGTTGCAAAACTATGAAAAAAAAACCCTGATTAATCCACCTAGCGGTGATGGTGCCTTTCTCGTGCATTATAAAAATAGTATTTTGGCCATTACTCTTGAGCCCATAGTCCGATCTGGCAAATTTTCAATAGGAAACAATGGGAAAGTATTCTGCGTCGAATGCAACTTGTTGCTAGTAAATCGGTTAAGGATAAGTGCCTGAAAAATAAGTGACATTTTTCTACTCAATTTTTCTATAAAAATGTGGTATTTTGGCCTTAACTTCCGAGCCCATAGTCCGATCTGACCAATTTTCAATAGGAAACAATGACAGAGTATCCTGCGTCGAATGCAACTTGTTGCGAGCAAATCGGTTAAGGATAAGTACCTGAAAAATGAGTGACATTTTTTTCTGTAAAAAAATGGTATTTTGGCCATAACTTCCGAGCCCATAGTCCGATCTGACCAATTTTCAATAGGAAACAATGGCAGAATGTCCTGCGTCGAATGCAACTTGTTGCGAGTAAATCGGTTAAGGATAAGTACCTGAAAAATGAGTGACATTTTTTTTGGGTGGGTGCGCACAGACGCACACACACACACACACACACACACACACACACACACACACACACACACACACACACACACACATACACACAGACATCACCTCAATTCGTCGAGCTGAGTCGATCGGTATATAACACTATGGGTCTCCGGGCCTTCTATAAAAAGTTTGTTTTTGGAGCGATCATATAGCCTTTACGTATACTTAGTATACGAGAAAGGCAAAAACATAACTATAAGGAAATTGATCAAAGTAACAATTGCTAAAGTCATTCGTTCATCAACGTACTCTATTCGATATTTACTCAACCGCACTGAGAAAAAAAAAACCATGATCAAACAACGGAACTATTTCCATCAGAAACTTGACCACTTAACGAATCACAGCCAAATGCATTATCAAAATCCTGTTTCGACCTAATCTGCACTTGGAACTGCTCCTAACTTAACCGAACTGCAGTCAAGTGCATCATCAAAATCTTGTTTTGACCTAAACTGCACTTGAATCTTCTCAAACGTAACGAACTGCAGCCAAATGCATTATCAGAATCTTGTTCTGACCCAAATTGCACTTGAAACTGCTTAAACGTACTCCTACCAGGTCCACAATATGAATTCCACCATCAAAATTCAAATTTTGACGATACCGTAGAATTCTAACCAAAAGTTGTATGCAAGTAATACCGAACAGACCTATAACATCGCATGAACTACAATGACAGTTTAGCGAACTGTCACTGTCACTGTCAGTCGCTCCAGGTACGAAAAATACTATGCCACCTTGACCTTCATCAAACAGTCAGTCAAAGTGAACTCATCAAAAAGTGAGCTGACCGAAGCAGTGGACGCATCGACTCAAAGGAAAAAAAACGGGGGGAGTAATTTTGTTTTATCAGATGGAAAAAATAATTAAACCTATATCTATTTAATCCATTAGAAAACTCTTTTTTAAATGAATTTGATGCTTTGTGTGCTTTTTGTTTTGTTTTTACAGGTATCCGGAACATTACGGGCGGATTTACGATGGTGTACTATGGATGGATGAAATACAAGATGGAGGGCATTTTACCTATTTCTGTATCTACTAACTATACGGATCAAAACTAAGATGGAGGGATGGAAGATGAAAGAACGAAATACGGAATTATACTAAGAAATCGGAACCTATCATGAACTAATGTACTATATCGGAAAAGTTATGTAAGTTGTATTGCAAAATTTTTAATATTTACTTAGGCTTGACAAAATGATTAGATAATGTGTTTATATTTTAGGACGGACCATATTCTTCAAACAAACTACATGCAATTTATGGCATGCACGACGCAAAAGCTCATCGTGATATTTTAGAGAAGCTTTTAGACATGGACGGTTTCATTTCGCAATCTTGTTGAAAAATGGTGTGTACGATACATTTAAGGTCACTAATATTAATTTTAAGTAGAAACATAGGTTTTCTTTTAGCCAGACTTTTACTAACTCTGATCTATTTCACTTTTACTGACATTTTTACCTACTAAGCTCTTTGTTTACCATCGTTTGCGGTAGATTTTTATGATGTGTTTTGTTTGTTTTTTTGTGCATTTTCACCAATGTTTCATGCCATAGCTTGATTACATTTTAAATTCATTTTCTAAACTTTCCTAATTTATTCACGATTTTTCCTGCAAAATTTATAAAACTGTCCAAAGTTTACGCGATTTTTCATGCAAAATTTAGAAAACTGTCAAAGACTTGTTTTCATGCAAAATTTTAAAACTGTCTAAACCTTGTTTTCATGCAAAATTTTTAAAACTGTCTAATACTTTTTCAAGAAATTGGCGTGAAATATCCCTAAATTTTTGTTATCTTTGTCAACTAGTTCATAACTATCCCCTAGGGTTCTTTTAACGAATGCTTCCACATATTTATAGGTGCCTTCTCTTGTAGCTTTATATTTCCTATCTTCCATAAATAATCTTCTCAGCAACCTCTTCTTATCTTCCAAACTTTCCCTTCGATCTACCGATTGCTTCCGCAAAAGCAATTCAAAGTCCACTTCCTCTTCCAACAAATGATCCACCTTAGGCAGAATATAATTCGTAGCCATTTTAATTAAGGAGAAAAATTTCAATTCAAGGAAATTAAATTCAATTTTTTGTAATTAGGGACAGAAAAATAAAACGAATTCAAAATTATGAAAATTCAAAACAAAATATATATATATTGATGAACGAATGATTTTTAGAAGAAATTCAAGATAACTTAACCTACCAATCCAATTCAATAACTAATAAACTAATAATAAAAATTCAATTCAACTTACGACTAGGAAATTCAAAGGAAATAATAAGGAAAATAATAAATTTAATGTAATGCAAGGAAAAAATTCAATTCATAGACTAAAAACCTAACTAAACTATCAATTCAAACTTAGAACTAGTAAAATGTAAAGAAAAATGTAACGCAAAAAAAAGGAAATTTCAATAAAAGAAACGAATTCACTTGAAAATTTTGTAATTTCGCCAGCTAAAATAGCTTTTGAAAGAAATGCAACGTCTTATGACTTTTTACGTGGGCGCCACTGTAACCGTTCGGGGAATATTCTCGAGGTTTTACTAATTCGATGGCTTAAGCGCCACTCTCGAAGAGAGACCACCGGTCGTGTTTGGTTTGCCCGACTTTTTAGAGACTATTTCGCTCAGGGAAACTCTCGAACGGTTCGCGGAACAATGGTAATAAATCTCGTAACGCATGCACTTACTCCAACTCGTTATCCGTACGAAACATAGGGAACTCAGAGGGAATGTTCGCTCATTCGAGCAATAAAACGGAACGAAACGTAATTTAGTTTAGTGAGTATGTTTTATTGCCAACTGGCGTTAAACGTAATGGGAATTCAACCAACTCAACAAAATTCATTTAAAACCGTTTATATTTTAGAGCATTCATTCGTACTGGACGCGATTAGATCGTACGGAATGGGAAAGAGCAAAACATGGCCATGTAACAAAAAGCTCTTCACGTACCTGCGCAGGATTTTTGTTGACTCGATGCCGGCAGGAACGATGAGGCTTCGATGTCGTTGACGATGGCGACGATAGCTACGAAGAAGGCGATAACACGATGGCGGTCACCGGCGTGTCCGTACTGCGATTTGGCGCACAGCGATGGAGATGACCCGTGTGCGATATGGCCGATCTAAAGGTGCGGAGTGAGTGGCGGCTGGAACGGAAGCTTCCGATTTCGATCGGAGAGAGTGTTGTGGCACTTGGCCTGGATTCCCCGGGACGATCGGCTCCGCCGAATAGAGGCACACGTACCCAAGCGACCCGGCTTCGCGTACCTTTCCGGTTCACTGAGCGGGAGTGGTGCGTCCTCTATCCTTTGGTTAGGATCGAGGTTCGTGGCGCGCAATTTACGACACGCAGAAAGACGAACCCACACTCTCTGAACACTGGTCCGAAAAAGTAACGGGATGGACCTTTCCGTCGGCAGTTAACGACCGACGTGGAATATTCGCTACGATTGACTTAGCGACCTCACTCACCTCCGTTTGGCTACCTACTTGAGGCGGGCCTTCGCTTGGCACACACGGGTCGGACGGTCCTCGGACAGTCAACGGACGAAGTCGTGGTAGAATACCACGAACGGAATCTCGAATACCACGTAGAATACCACGTAGAATACCACGAACGGAATGAGACGATGAATGCCGCCGATTAGCGACAGAAAATCAGTTGTACGAAAAAAGCGCAGGGCGCTTTTTCGTATTAATTCACGTTAATAAAATTATCTGAGCAGAAAACGCAATTGATTGGACCTCGGTCCACTAAACTTCAAATTAACTAAAATTACTCAAGCAAAATCTTAAACTTTCAAGAACTGAACGTAAGTATTTAATTCGCGCACTTCTGCTCTCCAGCCGATTCGTAGACGAAATGAGCGAGTCTGAGTCGTACTTGCGCCAAGAAATTTTGAATCTTTTGAAATCATTTTACTATTCAACTATTCAAATCTGAGCTATAATTCAATTTGATTGTAAAGCATATTCAAATAAAATTGCGCCAACCGATTGGCATGGCGATCGGAGGCATGGCGCCTGTTTGCCGCCTATTTGCAGCTCACATGCGTGTCATAATGAGTTGAGCTTTTATAACAAATACTATAAACTTGAAATTGATACAGGAACGAACAGATTTTACGAACGCAAACGAAACACGACACACGATCATAAATAAAACCAACATTCAACATTTATTTTTGTTTTATCGGTTCTAACCGAATATTTTTCTTTTTATTTTAATCGAAATAATCGTAACCCGTTACAGGGCCCAGGGGCACGCCCTTCCCGGCCCCCCCATAAATGCGGTCCTGGTTGGACCGAAAATGTTGTTTGGCCGAACGAGATGACATAAGATCGAAAACGGTTTAGTCAAAAATGTCATTTGGCTGAAAGCAACGTACGGGTGATGATCATACGGCCGAACTGATAATTTTGCCGAAAAAGACGTTTGCTCCGACAGCTCATTTGTTCGAAAATGGCGTTTGGCCGAACGGGTCGACGTTTTTCGCCGTATAATCCGATCAGCCGAATAACATTTTCGGCCAAATTGCCCTTCCTGCTAAACTACCGTTTCTTTCAAATGGAATTTTCGACGACAAGTACCAAACGACCTAGTAGGGCATACGGCTTTTTCGGCCAATTGACTAGTTTGGTCGTACCGCCAAACCATTTTCCACATTATAACCGTATCGAACAAATGGAATTCGGCTAGATAGCTTTCGGCTTAGCGTATTATTCGGTAAAGTGGTATTCGGGTCTCCAGTTAGCTTTATGAGCAAAGATGTAGGATTGCCAATCCGTAGATGGCGAGTTCGATTCTCGGTCCGGTCCAGAGTGTTTTCGGGTTAGAAACTTTCTCGAATCTCTGGGCATAGTGTATCCATTGTACTTGCCACATAAGATATATACTCATGCAGCAGACCTCAACTGTAAGGTCGTCTTCAGTGTCTCGTACTTGATTCGGCTCGATGTAAGTCGAGTCAAGTACGAGACACTTAAGACGACCTTACAGTTGAGGTCGAAATACGTATTTGCAGCCAGATTCAAACGAGGGAGCGCGGTAGCGCATTGAGACTTAGACTGCCATTTAAGTCTCAATTACGGTTATGGCAGGCGTGTTAAAGGTTGTGTGTTTTGTATATTGTTATATTGTGTATTGCGAGGGCTGACAGCCGAGTCATTCTACTCCCTTAGTAGAGCCGGGTGAAACCGACTCGAAACGGCGGGTGGGCTAATGGCAAGGCTGCCTTCCGTCCCATAAAACCGTGGCGGGCCTTGCGGCACGCTGTCCAATTCTGCTGTCTGGTTGGTGACCAGACGGAAGTAGGCTCAGATGAACTCCCTGACTAACGCCGATCTGGCTCTGAACACGAAAGTGTCAACCCACGCATGGCCTCCCTGCTTGCTTGCAAGCATAGACAACCATGAGATCATAGAGGCGACTACTTCAGTAGGATTCGATGGCAGCTGCAAGGGGGACCCATGAGCTATGTCTACTCCAGTTTCAAGAGGTAGGGGCGCCGTAGGCGCAACGGGAGACCCCTTCGCAAGTAGGGGTCTAGCGAGGTCTCCTCTCACTAGGGAGGAGAACGGTGTTGAGGCAGTAGCTGGTTTGCACGGGACCAGCACTACCCCAGCGGGAGGGGTTGACAGCCAGAGCGATGCTCAGGTAGTCAACACACCAGGCGAGCCTCTAACCGGTATCCGGTTAGTCGCCAAGCAGCTCGATGAGATCATCGAGTTCACGAGCGGTCGAAATAATATCAGCAAGGATCTGAAACAGAAACTTCTGGTACTTCGACAGTCGGTTCAAGCGGTAAAACGCGAACACGGCACGCTCACTAGGAGGGAGGTTGGAAGCGAGAAGGGGGCAGGACCCTTCTCCTTCCTTGGAGGGAAGGCTCCGACGCAAGAGGTGATTGGTACCACCCCGAGTGTCGGCGAGGGAGGGACTGCGGCGCGCTCCAAACGCGCCCGGCAGCAGTCAGAGGGTCGGTCCGGTAACGTTAAGCGGCGCCTTACTGTTACGGACAGCGGTACGGTCGAGTCCGATAGGGCGCCCGATCGTCGAGAGAGGGCACCCAATCAGGCGAAACCACGAGGGAAGGGCAACGGTGCGGCCCAGGCTACTAAACCCAAGGGTGATGGTAGCCAACCTGCGACGACTGCTCAGCGGACCGAAAATCCCTGGCAGCTCGTTAGCAGATCTAAGAGGAGGGGAGAGGGTCCTCACCCCGCAAGGAAACTGAGGGACAGAGGCGAAGCCTTGTTGGTCAAGACCGACAAAGAGAGGTACGCCGACGTTCTTAAGACCATGCGAGGTGCCGAAAAACTTTCGACACTGGGTGAGGACGTGCGAAGCGTCAGACGCACCAAGGCAGGCGAACTGATCTTGGTGCTGAAGCGTGGAGCAAAGGCGAGCGGTACCGCCTATAAGAGGTTGGCCCAGGAGGTCCTGGGTGAGGGAGTGGAAGTGAGGTCTCTGGGCACCGAGGTGACCCTCCGGTGTAAACAGCTGGATGAAGTCACCGAGGCAGAGGACCTCATTTCGTCTTTAAAGGTACAGTGCGATATAGAAGTCGAGCGGTCTTCTATTCGTCTTAGAGGTGGACCTTTTGGCACGCAGGTAGCTTGGTTCTGTTACCGGTAGCGGACGCCAAAAGGTCCTGGCGGTCGGGAAACTGAAAGTTGGATGATCAATATGCCCAGTAAGCATTTTCCAGCCACCTTTAGTCGAAAAGTGTTTTAGGTGCTTTGAATCTAGTCACAAGTCATGGGCCGGATCGAAGTAACCTGTGTCGTCGTTGTGGAGAGGAGGGACATTTTGCGGAGGCCTGCGATAAAGCACCAAGGTGCCTTCATCTGCGCTAGTAGGAAGCAAGCTCGTAACCATGTTATGGGTGGACCTACTTGTCCCTTCGGTGGTGGCAATCAGAAATCGCGGGTCGGGTAGCACAGCTGTATCTTAACCACTGTGCAACTGCCCAGCAGTTGCTGTGGCAGTCGGTCTCTGAGTCAGAGACCGACGTCGCTATTCTTGCAGACCCGTACCGTGTCCCTGTCAATAATGGAAACTGGGTCGCGGACGACTCCAAGATGGCGGCGATCTGCACAACGGGCCGGTTTCCGGTCCAAGAGGTCGTACACACACCTGTCGAAGGTGTCGCCATAGCTAAGATCAACGGGGTGTTCTATTGTAGCTGCTATGCCCCACCACGGTGGCCAATAGAGCAATTCACCCGGATGGTCGATAGGCTATCGTCCGACCTTGTAGGTCGGAAGCCGGTTGTCATAGCGGGGAACTTCAATGCTTGGGCGGTGGAGTGGGAAGCCGCTGCACCAATCAGAGAGGTCAAGCTTTGTTAGAGGCTCTAGCAAAGTTGAGGTCGTGTTAGCCAATGACGGCTCAACCAGCACGTTCCGTAGGAACGGGGTGGAGTCGTTCATTGACGTTACGTTCTGTAGCCCCAGCCTAGCCGGGGGACTGAACCGGAGGGTCGACGAAGAATACACCCACAGCGACCACCTAGCCATCCGCTACGTGATCAGCTGTGGTGTGCAGCAGTCGAGGTTGAGAAATCCCCGTCAGGTCCGTGGGTGGAAGGCCCAAAGCTTCGACAGCGAAGTATTCACCGCGGCGCTGGGACTGGAGGGTAACACCGACAGTCTTACAGGGGACGCACTGACAGCTGTCCTGTCACGTGCATGCGATGCCAGTATGCAGAGGAGGGCACCACCGAGGAACGGTAGACCTCCAGCATACTGGTGGAGTGCAGCAATCGCAGACCTTCGGTCAACCTGCCTTAGGGCTAGGCGAAGGATGCAGAGAGCTCGCTCTGAGCAGTTGAGGGATGAACGCCGCTTGACGTTCAAAGCTGCGAAGTTGGCCCTTAACAAGGCCATCAGTAGCAGTAAGAGGAAGTGTTTTGACAACCTATGCCTGAACGCCAATGCTAATCCCTGGGGCGATGCCTACAGGATAGTAATGGCGAAGACCAGAGGGGGGCTGGCGCCTCCCGAACGGTCGCCGGAAAGGTTGAATCGCATTATCGAGGTTCTCTTCCCGTCCCATGCCACAAGCCCTTGGCCACAACCAGCACCGCAGAACGCGAGTGCTGAAGTGACTGAAGTGGCAGCGGTGACGAACGAAGAGTTGCTTGCGGTGGCCCGAACCCTTGACACGAACAAAGCTCCGGGGCCCGACGGAGTTCCAAACCTCGCTCTGAAGGCAGCGATCATGGCTAACCCGGACATGTTCAGGACAGCCATGCAGAGATGCCTGGACGAGCGCAGTTTCCGATAGGTGGAAGAGACAGAAGCTGGTGCTGTTGCCGAAGCCTGAAACCACCAGGTGACCCATCGGCGTACAGACCAATCTGCCTACTGGACACCACAGGGAAGTTGCTTGAGAGGATTATCCTCAACAGGCTTACCCCGTACACCGAAGGTACGAACGGCCTGTCAAGCAATCAGTTTGGGTTTCGTAAGGGTAGGTCCACGGTGGATGCTATCAACTCGGTTGTGAAAACTGCGGAAGTAGCGATACAACGCAAGCGGAGGGGAACTCGATTCTGTGCGATAGTGACGCTCGACGTCAAGAACGCATTCAACAGCGCAAGCTGGGATGCCAGCGTTACTCCGGTTGGGCATTCCGGTGGGCCTGTACAACATTCTGGAAAGCTATTCCAAAATCACGTACTCTTATACGAGACCGATGAAGGGAGGGTAGTGCTTCTATCACCGCAGGAGTCCCTCAGGGATCTATCCTGGGCCTGGTGCTATGGAACACTATGTACGATAGTGTTTTAAGATCGAAGTTCCCCAGGTGTTAAGATCGTTGGCTTCGCCGACGACATAACGCTGGAGGTTTACGGAGAGTCGATTGAGGAAGTGGAACTTACGGCGGCCCACGCGATCGCTGTAGTGGAGGAATGGATGAGCTCAAGGCAGCTGGGGCTAGCTCATCACAAAACAGAGTTGGTTGTTGTTAACAACCGTAAGTCGGTACAGGAGGCAGTGGTTCGCGTGGGCGACTGTGAGATCATTTCCAAGCGGGAGGTGAAGCTCCTCGGGTGCTGATCGACGATAGACTGAACTTCGGCAGTCACGTAGATTACGCCTGCAGGAGAGCTTCGACAGCTATTGCGGCATTATCCAGGATGATGTCCAATAGCTCGGGAGTGCGCTCCAGCAGACGCAGGTTATTAGCTGGGGTTGCAGTATCTATCCTCAGATACGGCGGTCCAGCTTGGGCCTCGGCGCTTAGCGTCGAACGTAACCTGCAGAAGCTGGAGAGTGTACACAGGCTAGCGTGTCTCAGAGTGATAAGTGCCTACCGCACGGTATCACGGGATGCCGCTTGTGTGATTGCGTGTATGTTACCCATCGGACTAGTCATACGGGAAGACGAGGGAGTTTCGACATGCGCGGAACCAGAGGAGCCTGTAAAGCCATTACAGTCACATCGACTGTCAAGTTTCAACGTGACTGGGATAACTCCGCTTAAGGCAGTTGGACCCATCGGCTGATACCTAGCGTATCAAGATGGGTTAATAGGAGGCATGGGGAAGTTCACTTCCATCTGACACAGTTCCTGTCAGGCCATGGCTGCTTTAGGTGGTACCTACATAGGTTTGGGCATGCGGACTCTCCCGTCTGCCCGGACTGCCCAGGGGTCGACGAAACTGCCGAGCACGTACTATTCGTATGTCCTCGTTTCGTCGATGTTAGAAGCGGAATGCTAGAGGTGTGCGGAGGGACACTACTCCGGATAATCTTATCCAGAGGATGTGTCAAGAGGTTGATAAGTGGAACGCGGTCTCGGCCGCTACCACTCAGATTGCCAGCATCTTGCAGCGCAATTGGCGCGCCGAGCAGCAGTCGGATAGCGCCGACTAGTGGGTAGCTAGTCTCGAGGGTGAGGTACCAGCGGGTAGTTGGTTAAGTAGTAGCGGAACTAGTGGGTAGCTAGTTATGAGGTAGAGGAACTAGTGGGTAGCTAGTTGTGATTTGAAGCTAGTGGGTAGCTAGTATGTGGGCGTGCGTAGTAGCACGGACCCCTCCCAGAAGTAATGCCTAAAAAGCTGTTCCGGGGAGACTCAGGGTCTGTGAACAGGGTGGTTTTAGCGGGTCGGCAATAGCTAAACCCCGTTCGCCGGTAGCCCACCGGTGTCTGGATGCAGATTCCCACCCTACTGGAAAAAAAAAAAAAAAAAAACACACACACACACACACATACACACAGACATCACCTCAATTCGTCGAGCTGAGTCGATCGGTATATAACACTATGGGTCTCCGGGCCTTCTATAAAAAGTTTGTTTTTGGAGCGATCATATAGCCTTTACGTATACTTAGTATACGAGAAAGGCAAAAACATAACTATAAGGAAATTGATCAAAGTAACAATTGCTAAAGTCATTCGTTCATCAACGTACTCTATTCGATATTTACTCAACCGCACTGAGAAAAAAAAAACCATGATCAAACAACGGAACTATTTCCATCAGAAACTTGACCACTTAACGAATCACAGCCAAATGCATTATCAAAATCCTGTTTCGACCTAATCTGCACTTGGAACTGCTCCTAACTTAACCGAACTGCAGTCAAGTGCATCATCAAAATCTTGTTTTGACCTAAACTGCACTTGAATCTTCTCAAACGTAACGAACTGCAGCCAAATGCATTATCAGAATCTTGTTCTGACCCAAATTGCACTTGAAACTGCTTAAACGTACTCCTACCAGGTCCACAATATGAATTCCACCATCAAAATTCAAATTTTGACGATACCGTAGAATTCTAACCAAAAGTTGTATGCAAGTAATACCGAACAGACCTATAACATCGCATGAACTACAATGACAGTTTAGCGAACTGTCACTGTCACCGTCAGTCGCTCCAGGTACGAAAAATACTATGCCACCTTGACCTTCATCAAACAGTCAGTCAAAGTGAACTCATCAAAAGTGAGCTGACCGAAGCAGTGGACGCATCGACTCAAAGGAAAAAACGGGGGAGTAATTTTGTTTTATCAGATGGAAAAATAATTAAACCTATATCTATTTAATCCATTAGAAAACTCTTTTTAAATGAATTTGATGCTTTGTGTGCTTTTGTTTTGTTTTTACAGGTATCCGGAACATTACGGGCGGATTTACGATGGTGTACTATGGATGGATGAAATACAAGATGGAGGGCATTTTACCTATTTCTGTATCTACTAACTATACGGATCAAAACTAAGATGGAGGGATGGAAGATGAAAGAACGAAATACGGAATTATACTAAGAAATCGGAACCTATCATGAACTAATGTACTATATCGGAAAAGTTATGTAAGTTGTATTGCAAAATTTTTAATATTTACTTAGGCTTGACAAAATGATTAGATAATGTGTTTATATTTTAGGACGGACCATATTCTTCAAACAAACTACATGCAATTTATGGCATGCACGACGCAAAAGCTCATCGTGATATTTTAGAGAAGCTTTTAGACATGGACGGTTTCATTTCGCAATCTTGTTGAAAAATGGTGTGTACGATACATTTAAGGTCACTAATATTAATTTTAAGTAGAAACATAGGTTTTCTTTTAGCCAGACTTTTACTAACTCTGATCTATTTCACTTTTACTGACATTTTTACCTACTAAGCTCTTTGTTTACCATCGTTTGCGGTAGATTTTTATGATGTGTTTTGTTTGTTTTTTTGTGCATTTTCACCAATGTTTCATGCCATAGCTTGATTACATTTTAAATTCATTTTCTAAACTTTCCTAATTTATTCACGATTTTTCCTGCAAAATTTATAAAACTGTCCAAAGTTTACGCGATTTTTCATGCAAAATTTAGAAAACTGTCAAAGACTTGTTTTCATGCAAAATTTTTAAAACTGTCTAAACCTTGTTTTCATGCAAAATTTTTAAAACTGTCTAATACTTTTTCAAGAAATTGGCGTGAAATATCCCTAAATTTTTGTTATCTTTGTCAACTAGTTCATAACTATCCCCTAGGGTTCTTTTAACGAATGCTTCCACATATTTATAGGTGCCTTCTCTTGTAGCTTTATATTTCCTATCTTCCATAAATAATCTTCTCAGCAACCTCTTCTTATCTTCCAAACTTTCCCTTCGATCTACCGATTGCTTCCGCAAAAGCAATTCAAAGTCCACTTCCTCTTCCAACAAATGATCCACCTTAGGCAGAATATAATTCGTAGCCATTTTAATTAAGGAGAAAAATTTCAATTCAAGGAAATTAAATTCAATTTTTTGTAATTAGGGACAGAAAAATAAAACGAATTCAAAATTATGAAAATTCAAAACAATATATATATATATATATATTGATGAACGAATGATTTTTAGAAGAAATTCAAGATAACTTAACCTACCAATCCAATTCAATAACTAATAAACTAATAATAAAAATTCAATTCAACTTACGACTAGGAAATTCAAAGGAAATAATAAGGAAAATAATAAATTTAATGTAATGCAAGGAAAAAATTCAATTCATAGACTAAAAACCTAACTAAACTATCAATTCAAACTTAGAACTAGTAAAATGTAAAGAAAAATGTAACGCAAAAAAAAGGAAATTTCAATAAAAGAAACGAATTCACTTGAAAATTTTGTAATTTCGCCAGCTAAAATAGCTTTTGAAAGAAATGCAACGTCTTATGACTTTTTACGTGGGCGCCACTGTAACCGTTCGGGGAATATTCTCGAGGTTTTACTAATTCGATGGCTTAAGCGCCACTCTCGAAGAGAGACCACCGGTCGTGTTTGGTTTGCCCGACTTTTTAGAGACTATTTCGCTCAGGGAAACTCTCGAACGGTTCGCGGAACAATGGTAATAAATCTCGTAACGCATGCACTTACTCCAACTCGTTATCCGTACGAAACATAGGGAACTCAGAGGGAATGTTCGCTCATTCGAGCAATAAAACGGAACGAAACGTAATTTAGTTTAGTGAGTATGTTTTATTGCCAACTGGCGTTAAACGTAATGGGAATTCAAACCAACTCAACAAAATTCATTTAAAACCGTTTATATTTTAGAGCATTCATTCGTACTGGACGCGATTAGATCGTACGGAATGGGAAAGAGCAAAACATGGCCATGTAACAAAAAGCTCTTCACGTACCTGCGCAGGATTTTTGTTGACTCGATGCCGGCAGGAACGATGAGGCTTCGATGTCGTTGACGATGGCGACGATAGCTACGAAGAAGGCGATAACACGATGGCGGTCACCGGCGTGTCCGTACTGCGATTTGGCGCACAGCGATGGAGATGACCCGTGTGCGATATGGCCGATCTAAAGTGACGGCTGGAACGGAAGCTTCTGATTTCGATCGGAGAGAGTGTTTGTGGCACTTGGCCTGGATTCCCTGGGACGATCGGCTCCGCCGAATAGAGGCACACGTACCCAAGCGACCCGGCTTCGCGTACCTTTCCGGTTCACCGAGCGGGAGTGGTGCGTCCTCTATCCTTTGGTTAGGATCGAGGTTCGTGGCGCGCAATTTACGACACGCAGAAAGACGAACCCACACTCTCTGAACACTGGTCCGAAAAGTAACGGATGGACCTTTCCATCGGCAGGTAACGACCGACGTGGAATATTCGCTACGATTGACTTAGCGACCTCACTCACCTCCGTTTGGCTACCTACTTGAGGCGGGCCTTCGCTTGGCACACGGGTCGGACGGTCCTCGGACAGTCAACGGACGAAGTCGTGGTAGAATACCACGAACGGAATCTCGAATACCACGTAGAATACCACGTAGAATACCACGAACGGAATGAGACGATGAATGCCGCCGATTAGCGACAGAAAATCCAGCCGTACGAAAAAAGCGCAGGGCGCTTTTTTCGTATTAATTCACGTTAATAAAATTATCTGAGCAGAAAACGCAATTGATTGGACCTCGGTCCACTAAACTTCAAATTAACTAAAATTACTCAAGCAAAATCTTAAACTTTCAAGAACTGAACGTAAGTATTTAATTCGCGCACTTCTGCTCTCCAGCCGATTCGTAGACGAAATGAGCGAGTCTGAGTCGTACTTGCGCCAAGAAATTTTGAATCTTTGAAATCGTTTTACTATTCAACTATTCAAATCTGAGCTATAATTCAATTTGATTGTAAAGCATATTCAAATAAAATTGCGCCAACCGATTGGCATGGCGATCGGAGGCATGGCGCCTGTTTGCCGCCTATTTGCAGCTCACATGCGTGTCATAATGAGTTGAGCTTTTATAACAAATACTATAAACTTGAAATTGATACAGGAACGAACAGATTTTACGAACGCAAACGAAACACGACACACGATCATAAATAAAAACAAAATTCAAAATTTATTTTTGTTTTATCGGTTCTAATCGAATATTTTTATTTTTATTTTAATCGAAATAAACGTAAAACGTTACAGGGCCCAGGGGCACGCCCTTCCCGGCCCCCCCATAAATGCGGTCCTGGTTGGACCGAAAATGTTGTTTGGCCGGACGAGGTGACATAAGGTCGAAAACGGTTTGGCCAAAAATGTCATTTGGCTGAAAGCAACGTACGGGTGAAGATCATACGGCCGAACTGATAATTTTGCCGAAAAAGACGTTTGCTCCGACAGCTCATTTGTTCGAAAATGGCGTTTGGCCGAACGGGTCGACGTTTTGCACCGTATAATCCGATCAGCCGAATAACATTTTCGGTCAAATTTCACTTCCTGCTTAACTACCGTTTCGTTCAAATGGAATTTTCGACGACAAGTACCAAACGACCTAGTAGGGCATACGGCTTTTTCGGCCAATTGACTAGTTTGGTCGTACCGCCAAACCATTTTCCACATTATAACCGTATCGAACAAATGGAATTCGGCTAGATAGCTTTCGGCTTAGCGTATTATTCGGTAAAGTGGTATTCGGGTCTCCAGTTAGCTTTGCGAGCAAAGATGTAGGATTGCCAATCCGTAGATGGCGAGTTCGATTCTCGGTCCGGTCCAGAGTGTTTTCGGGTTAGAAACTTTCTCGAATCTCTGGGCATAGTGTATCCATTGTACTTGCCACATAAGATATATACTCATGCAGCAGACCTCAACTGTAAGGTCGTCTTCAGTGTCTCGTACTTGATTCGGCTCGATGTAAGTCGAGTCAAGTACGAGACACTTAAGACGACCTTACAGTTGAGGTCGAAATACGTATTTGCAGCCAGATTCGCTTGAATTGTGCTACTTGGAGGACTCACTGGTGACCTCCGAAAACGATACTAGCAGAGTAATTCGGAGACGGATCATGGCAAGAAATCGTACGTACTTTGGACTCCGCAAACCGCTCCGATCAAATAGAGTTCGCCGCCGTACCAAACTGACTATCTACAAAACGCTTATTAGACCGGTAGTTCTCTACGGACACGAGACCTGGACGTTGCTCGTGGAGAACCAACGTGCACTGGGAGTTTTCGAAAGTAAAGTGTGCGTACCATCTATGGTGGGGTGCAGATGGCGGACGGTACGTGGAGGAGGCAAATTAACCATGAGTTGCATCAGCTGTTGGGAGAACCATCCATTGTTCATACCGCGAAAATCGGAAGACTGCGCAGGGCCGGGCACGTAGTCAGAATGCCGGTAAAAATGGTTCTCGACAACGATCTGACGGGCACAAGAAGGCGAGGTGCGCAGCGGGAAAGGTGGATCGATCAGGTGGAGGACGATTTACGGACCCTCCGCAGACTGCGTGGTTGGAGACTTGCAGTCATGGACCGACCTGAACAGAAAAGACTTTTGAGTAGTGCACAGGCCACTCCAGCCTTAATCTGGTAAAGAAATAAATTAATAACATCAATATTACATTCATAATCAATTAATAAACTAATTCTGTGCCGTGCGCACTGCTTTTGAATTCAAATTTAATTGGAACAGCGCAGTGGCGCGCCAAACTGCCTACTGCAATACTCCATTGCACAAAGACGTCACGCACGACTTTTGACAGGTACTGGTCCTGTTGTTTACAGACGACTTTAGATTAATTTTGAGATACTTCTATCATTCTTTGGATTTCCTGATCGATAATTACCTAAACTTATCGATAATTACCTATATTTGAATGCGGAATATACAGAATGTCTTCAACATCGTGAAATATGAAGAATCAATTTGGATAAAAAAAAAATTCTAAGTCCGAAACGTAAACAACAGGACTAGTACTTGTAAAAATAGTGAGGTTAGGTTTGCCGCGCGCAATGACCTATACAAGCACATACTTATAAGTAGAGATGTCGCAAATTAATCGATTACTTCGATTAATCGATTCATCGTTGTGATAATCGATTAATGTTGAATCGATTATTACCCAACGATTAATCGATTCAATAATCGAGAGGAATCGTGAGTAATCGGTTAGTTACTAATCGATTAATCAGAATTTTACGTCATCATAAGGATGTCGAAAATTAATTGATTATTTCGATTAATCGATTCATCGTTGTGATAATCGATTAATTTTGAATCGATTACTATACAATGATTAATCGATTCAATAATCGACAAGAATCAAGAGTAATCGATTAGTAACCAATCGATTAATCGGGATTTTACGACATCTCTACTTATAAGCGCGACCAAGCTGTTGGCGTGCAGATGGGATAAACAAACAAGCAATGAGTAGAGATGCCGCAAATTAATTGATTACTTCGATTAATCGGTTCATCGTTGTAATGATCGATTAATTTTGAATCGATTAATATCGAAATGATTAATCGATTCAACATTCGACAAGAATCGAGAGTAATCGATTAGTTACTAGTCGATTAATCGGGATTGTACGACATCTCTAGCAATGAGCTGATTGCCGTGAATCACACAGCCTGCTACGATGATGCATTCGTGGCCGAACACAGAGGGATTACCTACCTTTCCAAACTCGGCTTACAAAACACTGTCACGTTTGTGTTTAACTGACTAAGAAAGACTCGATGAGTCCTTTGCCGGAAAACACCATAGAGGCTTTCTTGAAGCCGTTCAACGATTCAGGCGTGTATAACACTTAACGGAGCCGAGATTCTTTATGATATTTACAATCGATATCATCTTATTATCAATAGTTAGTAAAGGGAAAGGGGCATAGACCAAGATACTTGTGGCAACTCAAGGTTAGATTGCGTAATTTCAGGATGGACGAGGTTGGGACTTAGGTTTGAGGAAATACAGCTGCTCATCCGGGTATATGGATCAAATGTTTATCCTGCGGAAGACCTTTGATGAATTCCGGGAGAACAACTTGCATACTCATCATCTGTTCATTATTTATACAGAGCGCACTTTCATTGAAAAGATATGTGACAGATAATGTTTGAACATGGTTTTCCGGCAAAGCTGGTAAGGTTGATGCGCGCAATCCTTGATGGCTCGGGATCAAGTATGTAGAAGGCAGACAAAGTATCAATCTCGTTTGTTTCCTTAGTCGGATTCAAGCAATGAACTTTCAAATTTATTGTTCAATATTGCACTCAAGACTTATCCATTAACTCGACCAAGCTAAAGCACATTGGTTCCATGGTTGCGGGAAAAGATAGAGGTAAATCTAGTGGTGTTGGTGCTGAGGTAGTAATTGATAGAGATGTGTTTGAAGAAGGTGTTGAAGTTGAAGATTTGTTTACCTTGCTATGTTTGTTACATGTTGCAATGACGTTTGTGGTGCAGTGAAAAGACGTATTAATGCTGAAAATAGGGCCTTTTATTGCCTACGTAACCAACTTAGGTCCATGCAAACGAAAACGAAACTTGATCTGTATGAAACTCTGATTCCACCAGTGGCACTTTACGAACACGAAGCCGAAGCGTAGACGTTAAAAAAGCGGACTGGTATTTTGTGCAAAAAGTACTGCGTAAAATACTCGGCAGGAAGCTGGAAAAAAGTGTGTTGTGACTCAGGATTCTTGAGCTGTATAAAGAGTGCAAAGAATAAAATATTTTAGATCGTCTAAAATACAGCAGTTACAGTGAGTAGGTCGCTTAATGCCAATGTCGGAAGCCGATATTCAACCGCGACTTCATGGAAGTCCACGAACACACTGGATCTACGTCTATCAGAAGATTAAATGATTGTCTTATTCATAACATAATTGATATTGTCAAACGTATCAAATGCTCCCAATATTGCACTGAACAACATTTATGTTGAACACAAATGCATGTTATGGGAATACAATTGAAAGCGACATGCATTGCTTTTGTCGTACTGAAGCTCTCCCCAATAAAATTGTTGTAAATTTGCCCTTTTCCGATTCGCCGTACCACCCCAATCGGTCGCTTGTTCATTAAATCGTATAGCTGATGACGGCCGATAGCGAACTGCAAATAAACGCGATCACCAACTCGAATGTACTCACCACGTCGTGTTCGAACGGATGCGAAACGAATGACACTTAAGCTTCCATTTGAGTGGAACTTGTGGCGCATTTGCGGATGGAACCTGGAGAAGAAAAAAACTCCCATGCTCCCGGTGTGGTCCATGCGGACCATTACTATCTGTTCTCTGTTGTTTTGCACCAGCAGGCAGGCAGGCAGCAGCAGCAACGTACCAACCGTACGATTGCAATAACAAGGATATTAAAATATAAATGGAAATATGGAAATGGAAGAGGAAATGAATGGTTGCTAACGTCGTCATCGGCTGAGTTCACTTCACTGTGGAGTGTACTTTTGCGGTTACGACGATGTGGTTACATAGGACGAAGATGTTGACCTACATGCATATAGATGACTCCTGATTTCAACGCAAGTGGGTGCAAATCTCTTCAAGAAATTTGAGCAACATGAATGAAAGTCTAATGCGCCCGAGGCTGGCTGTGGAACCACAGGTCAATTATCTATTTTATATTCAACTTTTGCACACTTCAAACATCCATTTGTTGAGCGGGGTACACAACGGCAGTATACGTTAATTTTTGGCCAGGGCACGTAACCAGCTGAGGTCCCGAAACATGCAGACGGAAACAAAATTTGCTCTGCACAAAAGTCTGATTCTATCAGTGGCCCTTTACGGATCTAAGTTTTCAGGCGTTGCGAGCGAAAGTGGTGTGTGGCGCAGATGAATGAATTACGAGTTGTATTAAGTCAAATATGGCAGACTTTAGTGGGCTAGTCACATAGTACGAATGTCGGAGGAAAGTATAACGAAAGAAATTTTCAACAGAGAACCGTATGGAGGTCGATGATTCCGTGGAAGGGCATGAACACGGCTGCATACTGTGGAATCAGTCCTGGGGACCCTATTAACGTTTCGGGAGACTGGAGGAACATCGCCCAAGACATACGATTATAGAGCTCTACAATTCACCAGTAATAGATTAATCGGTGTTGTATGCAGAAAATGCAACAGTTTTTCTGTAATTTCATTTGCCATGTTATTGCTTTTAACCGTTCAACAAGCGCGTGATCCTGAAACGCTCTTGCAAGCTCGCATGAGATGTGTACCACGTTAGTGTTGTACAAAATACAGCAGTGCGTGGTAAGATCTACAACGTAATAATTAAGTATATCAAATATCACATGTTCTGAAAAATATGACAAGAATTGTGAAAAAAATAAATACTTTGTAATATATGTAATATGTATCTGCTTTCTTAATTTACGAAAATTTTGGATACGCAGCCCAGTTTTTTTTTTACCTTCCAGCTTTTTGTTTTTATTTTTGCGTACTTTTTTTCTATCACGTGCAGAAGAGAAGAAAACGGGTTTTTTGATGGAGCAAAAAGCACAAACTTGTACTATATATTTAAAAATAACACAAATCGCGTGCTCTATCACACGAGAGGAACGTTCGTACATAATTTAACGTGCACAGACGCTAGCCCTTTCAAACAAAATAAAAAAGCATTATTTTCAGGCTTTATTCACATTGCCAGAGATTGGAAATGTTACGATTTGTAAAGCAAAGTAGTGAGAATATTTGCCATAACGGCGAACCAGCAATTCTGCAGAGGAGCTGTGGAGCTGGTCCCAGGGAATGATAAAGATGTCAGTTATGATCGCACTGCTCACTCCCATCTCAATGTACAAAGTCATTGGACTCGGTCGTCGGATGGTCGCCATCCGCAGCCAGCTGGTTTTCCGATGCTGTTCATAAAGAAAATGGTTGTCTATATGCCACATCGTTTGCTACTGTACTATACTTCCTACCAGTCCGTATACACATGACGAGTTCTCGGTCGCACTGGGATCCGTGGGGAGGGCAAAAGATCCTAGCTGAATAATGGAGTATCTGGAACGGAAGCCAGAATGAAATGTTTTGTGATGTTATGAATGGAGTAGCAAAACTCTGCGAGGAATATAAATTGGATTGGGAGCCGGAGATTGCAACAAGCTTATTAGAAATAGCGGGCAGCTATGATGTTGATTTGCGTCAGTGGGCGCTGGTGTTCGAGGGTGTGGCAATCGTAAACAACATGAATGGTGAAATGCTTGTAAAAATAGAGTTGTTTTTTTCTCATTATCGGCTGGTTTGGATAGTGCAACTGGATTCCAGATATTAATTGAATATATTTTATTTACATTTCAAATTTTTAACCCGTATCCTGTATTTGTCTGACGAAAGTATTGAACATAAATTTAAAAATTGCACATCTCTGGCGTTGAGAACCAATTTTAATTATTCTCTATTCAAACAAAAAAGGCTCACTGTCCTTACATTTCCAATATTAGCCTGCTTTTCATATTAGTATTCTATTTTCCACTATACTTGCCATTTAACGAATATATATCTTGTGTCAAGGTAAACTAGAGACCTTAGATTATGACCGGATTCCTGATGCCCTATAACCGTACCGTGGGGCCAGTTTATGTAGGTCATATTAAATGTTTAGTAGCTCATGATGTTTAGTATGCTACATTTGTTTTAGATTGCATTGCGATCATCATTGGGCGGCCAGGGCCGGATTTAGCCGGAAGGGGGCCCCGGGGCCGACAGCTTGTGGGGGCCCCAAAATGTGCAAAAAAAGGTTGGTTTTGGTACATAAGATTTGTGGAGGCCTGGGGCCAAGGTTTGTACTTAGCTGGTACTGCAGACTGCACACCAAAAAATTATTAATGTCACAGGTGACGTAATGGTTAAAACTGACACAATAACGCAAGACGTAATATTAATTGAGTTGTATTTTTCAGACAATTTGGATGCACACGAAAGTTTCAGTCCAATCGCCATAGTTTCAATGAAAACCAAACTGAAATTTACATCCATCGAACCCAAAGCGCAGCAACCGGTGCGATGAACGTATGAAATGACAACACACGCACCCAACACTCAAGCAGCCGACGGGTTGATGCAATGAACAGAACATACGCGGAAGAATGTAGAAACCTTGTATGTATTCACCTTGGTAGAAACTGTTTTACTTTGATCTCTGTTTCTTCATGAAGCGGTGATGGCTAGGTGGTTGCGTGAGTGGCGCTCAAGCAGCGGACCAATATTCGATTACCGTCTGGAACTTTATCATTTTTGTTTCAATAATACCGCCGTGTAAATTTCAAAGTTAACCTAGTTTCACATTTACCATGACACAATTTCTCAACAATAATGATGCTCGCGGGTTTCGGTCTCGCAGCATCTATTTACATGGCCTTTTCGAAGTGTGTGGGCACTGTTGTCCTTCTGACATCAGCTAGAGTGGGCCATCGTCCCTAACCCCTAATCGCAAGGCGTTAAGCGACGCGTGCCGAGGGGATGCATGGCCAGGGGGGTGAAATAATGAGCTAGGCCTTTAACGGAGCCTGTGGGGTACCTGGGCACCCTCCACAGTAATTGTCCCTTAGCGCGTCGTGGTGGACCTCTTTTCCCGAGCAACTCGTGGGACCAAAATGGAAAACCAAGTCAATTCTTCAATTAGTGGTAGTAGTGTAGGCGACAACCCCTTCGCAAGAGGTGGGTTGTTCAGGTCTCCGCCTAGGAGGCCAGCGGCAATAGTCCGCAGCTCAGTGCGCAGCGCCAGCGTGGGGGTCACTTAACCATCTCCCAGGCTCCGCCGGTAGAGGTTATAGACGGCCCATGGCTTGTGAAGGCGATGAACCGCAAATGCGATGGGCTTTCGGCCTTCGAGGTGGCGACGGAACAGCTGGCGTCATCGAAGCATAATATCAGTAAGGAACTCAAGAGGAGCTTGCTGAAACTTCGAAAATCGATGCTGGACGCCAAGCTGGAGAGCCTGGTCGAAACGGCCAAGTGTAAACCCGTGAAATCCGTGGAGTCGAGGTCTACCCAGACTGAGGCCCAAGGATTTGCGGACTCGGGCAAGGTCGAATCGACCGAGGGCGTGCCAGTGAAGACGGTGGTGCCAAAGTCTACTCAGACTGAGGCTCAAGTATTTGCGGGCACTTCGGGGGTGACTGCTCCAACACAAAAACGGGGTAGACAGTCTCCAGGGGATGAGCTCCCTGGGGGCCGCTCCAAAACGCGGAGGGTTACTACCCCGAACAAGGGTAGTTGGGCTGGGAAGCTGAACCCCGGCCAGGTAACTCCAAAACCGGGGGAGGAAGGACCTGGAAAGGTCCGTCCACCCAGGAAAGACGGTGGTAAGGGGTTACGGCAGGCTGAGAGCTCTCAGCCACATCAGACCAGGGAAATAGAGGGGGATGACGCCTAGTGGACCCTGGTCAAGAACAAGAGGAAACCGAAGACGTCAAGGGCCGAAAAGAAGGCCCAGGCGAATGAGGGTAGCAAGAAGTGTAGGGTAGGCACAAATCGCTCCAGGGGCGATGTCCTAGTCATCAAAACGGACGAGGCTAAGTACTCGGGCGTCTTGAAGGCGATGAGGATTGACGTCAAGCTCGGTGAACTCGGCGCCGACGTACGTCGAATAAGACGTACCCGGATGGGTGAGATGATCCTCGAGCTGAAGCGGGGCGTCTCGCAAAAGGGCGCCGCCTACAAGAAGTTAGCGGAGGAAGTCCTAGGTGAGACGGCCAAGGTGAGGGCACTCACGACGGAAGTGAATCTAAGGGTTAAAGGCCTGGACGAGATCACCAAAGTCACTGCGGCGACAGTGTGAAGTGGAGACGCCCATCGCAGCCGTTCGGAAAGGTCCGGGAGGGACGCAGGTAGCATTGGTTCGGCTATCTGCAGCGGACGCCTCCAAGGTAGTCAAGTTAGGCAGCAAAGGCCCAAAGGTCATTCTGAAAAAATCGAACTCCGATATCAGCAACAAAAAATCGATACGGTCAAATATCGAACATAAAACAATCGATACAAAATATCGATTAATCGGATCGAAAAAATCGATTCCCGATATATCGTATCGGTATCGCCCATTCCTACAGTATATGCAATACACGTCGGTCAAAAATTTGGAAATTCATCTCTATTTCGTTGCCTTCGCAACAATGTGCGGTAAGACGCGCAGCTACAAAGCAAGACCATGTTGAGGTGGCTGGGTTTGGTTCCCGGTCCGATGTAGGAAATTTTCTCGACTTCGACGTATCAGTAAGTGTTAGCCTCATGATATACTGATGCAAAAATGGTAACTTGGCTTAGAAACCCGGCATTTAATCACTGTTGAAGTGCTTGATGAACACTAAGCTGCGAGTCAAAGGGGAGGGAAAATTGAAAAAATAAATATAAAAATATTGTTTGTGTCTTCATCAGGGTTTGAATCTAAAGGAGAATGAAAGGCAAACGATCCGATAGCCGTGCGTTTTCCTATAGTTGCGGTAGTACAGTGTACGTTAAATCTACGAACAATCGCAGCAACCCATTACGTCCAAAAATAAAACGATATGTCAACATACGAAGGAAGTGGAAACAGTATTGGTTATCTTCAAAAACTGGTAAATATCTAGAAAATACCTTATTAAATTTTCGCTTGTGCACCAATAGTTGCGGTAGTGTTCCTATAGTTGCGAGTCCCGTAACAAAACAATAGGATTCGCAACTATAGGAACACGAATTAAAAAAAATACCGCAACTATTGGAACAACGTTCCATTAATTGGAGTTGTTATTTTAGGACGGAATACATGAAATACATGAGACGGAAGCATTTTTACAAAAGAATAGATGGGGAACGCTTTCGAATACATATCCAAGGTAAGTGAAATGAAATGTTGTTTAATTCTAGTAAAATGAATGGTGTTGGAACGTGCTTAGTTCCTCCACTATTGGATCATTTACCCTATATAGAGACTAGCAGCACTAGGCTGGCTCATCTCTGGTTGTAAAAATATTTAATTAAATAAAATTTAAAAATCTCCACGGGTTTCTCGAAGAAAGTTTTGAATTTTTTCATTTTTTTCCGGAAAAATCTAAAAGGAGGGGGGGAGGACATGTTTTTTTTCTGAATATTCTGAATATTGAATATATATTTTTCTATATATTCTGAATATTCTGAATATATCGGCTATATCCAGGCCGAGTACAAGATTTTTATGTACATAACCGCTCCACCACATAACACCACTGTAGCTCACTCACTCCGACAGTAGATGGGATAGATTCGCGCGGCTTTACGCCTTATACGCTTCCTCCACATCCGGAAACTATAGGAACTCTCCTTGCTCAAGGGGATCGGATCATGCACACGATGGACGGCGTCAGTCTCCCCCCGGTGGCTATGGTCTACACGGAAGCTCTTCAAAGATCGGTCGCCGAGTTGCTAAACACCGAGTTTAGAGACCATGAGCATCGATACATTGACAGTTCCCTTTCGAGCGTTGGGTTGGCTGTGTTGTGCTGAATCATTATCAGATGATTATGATTGCAATTTTCATGTGAAAACTTTGTACGTGAAAATAGTAGGCGAGTTGTCGCCGGCGACAACTTCTCAAATTTTGTACTCAAGCGATAATAGACACAGAATTTCCATTCAAACATTATTCTTTACTTATACCAGCTATTTGTCAACATCCCCGTTATATCTTCTATTTGGCGTTATGTTTTCATGGTAGTAAGGAAAAAGAGTTCAAAATGTAACGGTAAGTGCTTCAAATCAAGATACGATTTTCAAACGATTCTTAATCGCTGGCGAGTTTTTATCACTTGATAATTTAAAAACAAGATCGCGGGTGAGTTTGATCATCCTCGATTTTTTGAAAATTTGGTTTTCCCGCTCGGTGGTCTAATGGCTATCGCTTCTGCCTTATAAGCATGAGGTCGTGGGTTTAAATCCAGGCTCGTCCTTTTCCTACTTTGTATTTCTATCTTGGTCCTTACTGTGTTTCACGTTCTACCAAAACGATTCCTACTGTTATAACCTTCCACACAATCCCAAAAACCTCCCGTGGCACCTATGAGAGGTCGTAGAGTTCTCTGCATCTTTCTTAAGTATTTGTCCAACTAATCATCCTTCCCTTTATCAGCATTCGCAAGGACGTTTTTTTTGCTTGGGCTTAGCGATATTGCGAAGAAAGCGTAAGACGTAGGCTATGCTTCGTATGATCTTCTTCCACGACGAAAATCGTTCAAAATCTAAAATTGGCTGGAACACGAAATGTAGCATCACCGATGTTCTCGTATCTTCGGTTGTTGATTCCACTGATTCAGTTGCTTTCAGCCACTCTCCTTCTGGTAAACTCAGGAATCGTGGTCCATGGAACCATTGACTATCAGGGCTGAAATAGGATCCTCGACCCCATTTGGTAGCCTCGTCTGCTGGATTCAATTTGGACGGCACCCATCGCCATTCACTGACATCCGTGATTTCTAATATTTCTCCTACACGATGAGCTACGAAGGGTTTATAGTGTCGTGGGTC
Source organism: Armigeres subalbatus (assembly GCF_024139115.2). Taxonomy (NCBI): domain Eukaryota; kingdom Metazoa; phylum Arthropoda; class Insecta; order Diptera; family Culicidae; genus Armigeres; species Armigeres subalbatus. The sequence continues at coordinate 277,518,163 of NC_085141.1, forward strand.
AGATCTGATCCATGACCTCGCTGTAGTAGAGTCCGTCCAAAGGAATCTTTTGGAGAATACAACTGGGTGATTGTCTTGGACAAACTTGAGTAGTCGCGCACCAAGCACGCATCCTTGCAACTCCAATCTTGGTATAGACATCGGTTTAAGTGGAGCCACCTTGGCCTTACCGGAGATCAAAGCACAGTTGTACGTTCCATTTTCAGCGTAAGTTCGAATGTAAAGTCTATAAAGTTGATACTTTTGAAACTTTGTGGGAACCGGTTGAGAACCCCTGTAACGGTATTACCATAGGAGCAGTGGTCCTCAACACGGTTTCACTTCAGGGTCGTTTTCTAATTCGATTCTCCCGGATATTTCTTCCCTTTATATTTGGTGGCAAGGCGGACATACAGCAACAAAATGGCGGAATACAAGATTTTCTTTTAAACAATTAACGTGAAACAAATACAGTTAGGGTTTAGAGGCCATACAAAATTTATTAAAAAAAACATATTCGAATTAATCTACTTTATTGAGTGCACTAATTTGGGATTTTATTTGGGGTTTTACTTGGATTGAGCTCACCGTTGCGGCCGATGCTGGAACCGTTGGCATGCAAGATGATCTCGTCTCGTCTCGTGGCGATCTCGAACTTGGGGCTTGATTCTGCGTCTTCTTCTTTCTTCAAAACTTCGTCTTCTTCGCTTCTTCTTCTTGTTTCTGTTCCCACTATTAACTAGGGAACACACTTCACTGACGGTTTGGCCAAATATAATGTGGGCCACAGTTCCGAGTCCGGGGAGCGGTACAGATTTCGCGCGCACTTTTAGTGGTCTCTGTCAAGCGAGCGTGCACCTTTCTGAGCAGTACGTTCACAGGTTTTACTGAATACCACTTTTCACATGCGTTCTCTGCTCGACCACTCTTGTTCACTGCAGTCTTTGTCTTTCACCACTGCTCGCTTGACCAATGTCGTACGTTAGTAACCAATGCAATTTTAACGCGGCTAAGATTCACTTTTCGATTATTGGTGCTTGTTCTTAACCGTCCGTGGTGATTATCACAATTGGTCCGTACTAATTTAGCTTTAGGTGTTTTAATTTTAAGTGGTATTTTAACTGTAACAATTACACCTATTAGTTCGTAAGTTTTAACATCATTGTATAATTTAGACTTTAAGTTTTATTCAACGACTATTCACTTACGCGGAACTACTAACGGTTAGTTTAAAAGCGTACTAAACCGCGAACCGTCACTATCTTCGCTCCTCCGGACTTATTCAAAAAAAGAGACCAACCCTGTTTGGGGAATCCCTTTTATATCATCCTCGATTACTCATTCTCATTCGATGACTAGGCAATCCCCAGACAACGATGATGGCGGCCACGAAGCAGATTATGGTTGTAGTAGAGACGATGAATACACGAACATTAACAGGAACCTTACACTATAAAATATTTTGGTTGATATCCTATACTAATTTACATGTTTACTCCGACACTGGCTGCATGCTAAGCCTTAACAATTAAAAATACCCTAACACTTGTTTCCGCACAATAATTAATAAAAATTACAAATAAATGAATAAGCAATTGAATAAATAAAATATGGATGAATAAATAAGTATAGAAATAATCAAATGCACAAAATAAGTAAATAAAGAAAACTATGTGAACAGAAAAATTGATATATAAATAAATAAAAATAAATAAATAAATTAATAAATAAATAAATAAATAAATAAATAAATAAATAAATAAATAAATAAATAAACTAAAGTCGGAGTAAAAGAAACGAACAAAATAAATAATAAATCTGAAGACATCAACCAAAAGCTACTGAACACAAAATAAATATCACTCAAACACTACAAAAAGTGGAGACAGACATTTATTGAATATTCAGACATTTACAACAACACAAGACATTTATAACAATGTTTTATTTGGGCTAAACCACTAACTGGCCTTCCCAATTAAGTATTCTATTGTGACCCGAAAATGAACGGTCACAATCTTCCCGGAGTCGGGGTAAAAAAAAACAAAGTGTTTTTTTTCTTCCTGGGCTATCCTCACGAGATGCGACTACTGCTCTACCAGAATCAGTTACAATTCATCGAATGATTTTTCGTGCGGAGCAGAGGAGCTCTGTTCGATGAATTGTTTGATTCTAGTACAGTGAGCCTGTCCATCGGATGCGACTACTGCTCTACCAGATTCAGATTCAATTAGTTGAATGATTTGTCGTGGAATCCAGAGGAACTCTTTTCAACAAAATTGCATGAATCTAGTAGAGTGAGTCTGTCCACCGTTTTCGCGGGTAGCACCAGGGAATTGTCAAAGTCAGAGGAATAGTGGATTTGAGTTGCTTCGATTGAATGGAGTGATTGTTCTATTGTGCGTCAGATTAAATGCGTTTATAGGCTACCGTCCCAGTTGTTGAGTTCAACTACAAACTAAAATTCTCACCTCAACTTTTGCTGATTTTAAATTACTGTAGAGACCAAACTTTCAGCAACGTCTCTTTCAAAATTTTCCGTCACAAGCTTCGCCTTGGACAATAAACACTTATTACACTACCTCATTCATTCAAATTCATTCAATCATCCCATTCATACTCCACCAACTCATTCACACTCTCTCATTCATTCACTCAAGTTTTCATTCAAGCTTGCCTTATTATCTAGCATTATAAACTATCTTACGATGGTAGGGCGCCCTATAGTTAGTTTGTCATATCGTCACTCTCCTAGGATAGAGTGACTATGACTATTTTTCAAATGGAATTATACCCACTCAGATCGTAATTTCTGAGTACCTGCTTGCTTTCGCAAGTGATAAAGGGTAGAAATTACGGGGATTAGTATAATTCCTGTTAAGGTGTATCCACTGAAAAGTCCGACATGGATACTGGGTTATACGCTTTTACCGTATATCCCGATTGTTCTTGTATTGGTGTTTCGGCAATTGTTGATGAACTCAACAACAATGACGATGGCTAAACAGACGAGACAACTGACGAGACACTAATGCTTATGGATATTTTTCTAGTTTTTGTGGTTTATATTACTCTATTAATTAATTTCTTTTTGTATTTTAGGTACTTCTGACACGGCTATTTTGGAGATAATAGTGGAAATCAAATAATGTAGGCTACTATACTAGTTTTACTCGCTCGTAGTATTAAAAAAAAAACAGACAGTGAAAATTTAGTCAACCGATTTGTTTACTATGCAACTATGCAATTACCGTGGTTTGAGATGGGCCGCAGGCCAGGTACCTAGATTTTACCGTTCATGTCCTCCAATTCATAAGAGGACGAGCCAATTTTGTTTTTAACGCGACAGGGAAGAAATTGTGGGCCGTATTTTGAGTTGTAGTGCTCTGCAGCATTGGAGATCTTCATATTTCTACGATACACGAATTGACCTTCTGCGAACGACTTAGCGAATGAACGATGACGTAGATTATAATGTTGACGAGATGCTTTATGTGCTTTTACCAAGTTTTGGCTGACTAACTCGTAGATTCTGGCAAACATTTTTTTTCTACGCTCGTTTTGCTCGTCGGACGTGAGATTGTTTTCGTGACGTGTCATTTTGTGATCGATTCCAGACTCCGAAAGCTCGTGTCCGTGCGTGACGAAGAAAGGTGTGAAACCAGTCGAAGCGTGCACACTTGTATTGAGCAGCATCTCTATTTCAGCAGTTCGAGTATCCCAGAGCCGTTGGTCCTCTTTCACGTAGGTGCGGATGGCACCGTTAATCGTACGATTGACTCTTTCCACAGGATTCGCCTGGGAATGGTACCTGGAATTAAGCCAATGCGTGATTTGGAACTGGTCCAGGAGCTCTTTGAACTCCTTAGAGGTAAAACAGCTACCGTTATCGGTGATTATTATCTCCGGCGCCGAGTGTCGGAGGATCCACTGCTCTTTGAGGATAGTGCAGAGACTCGAACTGCTGATGCTTCGGACTGGTTGGATCAGCACCCACTTTGAAAAATAGTCGGCCACTACAAGGATGTGCTGATTTCCTTTGCGACTTCGCGGGAGTGGACCGACATAATCAGCGGAAATGATCTGCCACGGACGACTAGCCATTCTCATATTGCCCATCTCGGTGCAAGCGGTCGTGAAGAGGGTTTTACCTCCTTGCAAATCCCGCACTGCTGGACGTAGGAACGAATTTCTCCAGCCATCTTTGGCCAATAGTACCTTTGACGGATTCTGGAAAGGGTGCGCTCATATCCTGGATGAAAACAAGAGTCGTGGCAGTCGTTTAGTATTCCGGGAATTTCCGACTTTTGGGGAACTATTTTCCACTCGAAACGGGAATCGCACGGGTAATCGCACACGGAGACGAACTTAAATAAACGATCGTTTTCAACCTTGAAGTTCACGTAATCTTCTGGCTGACTCAACACTTTGTCCACCATGGTGGAGTACCAGAGCGAATCGATGGAATCTACTGCGGCAATTAGACTTCTGGATAACGCGTCAGCAACGACATTGTCTTTGCCTTTGCGATGTATTACAGTCATATCGAACTGTTGCAGATTCAACGACCATCGACTGCATCTGGACCCTACTTTCCATTTGGTTTTCAAAATGTGAGTCAGCGCAGAAGAATCCGTGATTAAGGTGAAATGGTACTCTCGATATAGCCGCGGAACGCATCAATTGCCAGGATCGCGGCAAGTGCTTCCTTTTCGGCGGCATGGTAATTCTTTTGCGGCGTTGTGAGTTTGTGCGAGAAGTATGCGATGACTCGCTCGCTGCCGTCATGTTGCTGCGTAAGAATTCCCGCTACAGCGACGTCACTTGCGTCGGTTTGTATAACAAACTCCTTCGTAAAATCCGGACTTCCCAGAATCGGTGAGGAGATAAGGAGCTCTTTGATTTTACAAAAGGCTTCTTCGGCGGCCTCGTTCCAATGAATCACCTTTGATTTGGTTTTGAGTAAATCACTCAATGGAGAAGTTACTCCGCTGAAGTCCGCGATGAATCTCCGGTAGTAGTTCACCATTCCTAGGAATCTCCGGAGCTTAGTGATTGTTGTTGGCCGCTCATATTCGACAATGGGGCGTATTTTGTCTGGATTAGTTCGCAGACCGTTAGTGCTCAACAGATATCCTAGGAATGGGACCTCAGAGACTACGAAGCGAGACTTCTCCAGATTGATGCTTAGGTTGGCTTGGCTTAGACGACGTGCAATTTCAGTGAGGAGCTGTACGTGATGCTCAAACGTTTCTGTGACCACGACGATATCGTCGAGGTACACAAAAACGTAAGGTTCCAGTATACCATGGCCAAGAACGCTATCCATTAGTCGAGCCAGAGTGGCGGGACTGTTTATGAGACCAAATGGCATTCTGGTATACTGGAACAACCCTTTGCCCTGCACACTGAACGCCGTGTATTTTCTCGATTGTGGATCGAGAGGGACTTGTAGAAAGGCCTCGGAAAGATCGATCGTCGAAAGGAATTTCGCTTTAGGGAGTTGGCCAAGAATACGTCCAGGGTGGGGCAAAGGGTATGCATCACGCACAGTTCGCTCATTGATTCTGCGCGCGTCTAAGCAAAGCCTTACCTTGTTTGGTTTGATTACTGGAACGCAATTGAGGGACCAATCCGAATTGCTCCTCTCGAGGATCCCAATGTCTAGCAGCCTTTGCAGTTCGACCGCCACCAGCTCTTGGGTTTTTGGCGACATGCAATACGGAAACTGCCGAACCGGGGCTGATTTTTCCATTCCTCCTTCAGGACTATTGTGTGTTGAGCTAGTGGAGTGAGAGTTAGACTGCCTTCTCGAGCAGGAAGAAATTTCTTCTTTACTTCTTCGATTAACCGCCTCCTCTTCAGATAGAGCGGATCATTTGAACACTGTTCAAGGGTGGCAACGATTGCATCTTGTTCGTTCGAAAGCATGGTGGGTTGGATATGGAACTTTTTCCAAAAGTCCATTCCACATATGCAGTCGACGGACAGATTGGCGACCACGAGAGTAGGAACAATCCGGATCCTTCCCTGGACGAAAAATGGAAGGTGCGCTTGACCGAGGATCTGCAGTTGGTCTCCGCTGGCGGATCGAAGCGAAACACTACGTGGGGGTTTGTGGAGACGCTTGATATTCAATTTAGTGTAGACTTTCTCACTTATTATTGTGAAATTACTACCGCTATCAAGCAGTGCGTGAATGTGGAAACCATAAATTCGGACTGACACATACGGACGGCTATCGTTCTCGTATGGGTACGTAATTTGACATATATCGGAGGTATCTGCGTACAGATGGGGTGAAGCTGACTCCCAGAAAGGCGGTGGGGTACGCTGATGGTTGGAATGAGAAATATTTACGCTTGTGGACCCTGCGGACGACGATTTTGGTTCGCGGCCGATCCGTTTTTTAGACAATAAGGGCAGAAGTCCGTAGGGAAACCTCGAAGACCACACGTACCACAGAAAGTTCCACGGGGTTGTCTACACATAACCGTGTGATGGCCGAATCTACCGCAATTGTAGCATGTGTTGTCCGGTGGAGGAGAATGGTTATTCACTACCTCTTCCAGGGTAAGTGATGGGCGTTGCTGCGCCCTGGACGATCCTGCTAGGGGGGAGCTAGAAGCGATATTACGCATTTGAGCATTTGAAGACTCAGCGTGCTGATTGTTTGGACGTTGGGGCTTGGTGGTAGAGATATATGGAGGATTTGATGGACCGCGATTGTTCCTGTTTGGGTTAAACGGTACCGAAGACCCGACGCTCGCTGTCTGACTGGATCCATGAGATTCAGGCTGGCCGGAAACGCTCTTTTGTTTCTTTTTCCCGCCTGTTTCTTTGTTGCTTACCGCTTGGACGGATTTCTCCGTGCCGAAGACTTTGTTGTAAGCGGAAAAGTTCAAAGCGTCGAGTTTCTGACCAGCCGCTACTAGGGTCTCCAAGTCAGCGATAGGGAGGAAGGTCATCTGTCGCTTGTAATCCATCCTCATATTTTGTTGAAGAATTTGCATCTTTCCACGTCCGAAATTTGACCACTCATCGTGCGAAATAGCTTCTCCATCTCGAAATAGAATTCGTGGAACGACTCGTATTTCTGTTGACGTCTCTGATAGACTTTCATCTTAATCAGAGCGTCAAGATCAGGATGCATGTACGTTCTACGTAGTTCGAAAACGAGATGTTCCCAGTTCATGAGCCGACCAGTGGAACGCTGGGACATGTACCATTTCAACGCTGATCCAGTGAACAAGTGTACCGCAGACTCGAACAACTCCCTTTCTGAAATACACTCCGCGTGGGATAATGCCTGAACATGCTCCAGGAACTCATTCAGTTTCAGACCTTGGTCTTCCCCACTGTATTTCGCTATGTTCCACTTGGAAACTGGCAGAGTGTGGCGAGTTTGGTATGGCCCTGAAAATTGATGCACAGGATAGGGATTAGGAAATCTTGGTTGGCTAGGAACAGCTTGTGTTGTTTGTGCAAACTGGGGGTGAAGGGAACTAATTGCTGGTCTGTTGAGATCTGGATTATTGGAAATCGGGAATGTTGTGTTCATAGGAGCATGGTTAAAAGTATTGGCAGAGCTAGTTTCTAGCGATGCTGTCCTATGATTTTGACCACAATGATTAACTGATGGAAAAGGAATTTGAGGGTGTGAATGAGGCCAGGAGAATGAACTAAGATGGTGGATGGGATTTGGGTTATTTCCTCTGGAATGTTCTAAAGGCATATCACTCTCAAGCGAAGTTTGAGTTCCCACATCCCTTCCGTTCCTGCGCTGTAGCTCAAATTCAAGATCTGCGATTCTGGCCTGCAGGAGTGAATCCAGTCTAGATCGTCTTGACTTAAAACAGTCATACGACGAGTCGATGTGTTTTGTGTTTCGTCTGGATCTTTTTCACCCACCTGCGATGTATTAACACATTCCTCATTCCCTTCTAAATTCTCAGTTACTATCGTTGACTTATTGTGAAGTGATTTAGTGCACTCTGGCTGAAGAATACTCACCAATTCTACCAGCACATTTTGTAGATTGCTGTGGAGATTTGGTGAGTCCTTAGCTGAACTCAAAATCACTACTATACGAGCTCCCACGTGGAGTAAACGAGCAAGATACAACTCCCTATCATTTTCACTGCTAATCATTCCCCATTTTGTTTTCAGTTCGGTGAATTTCTTCATGCATGTCTTGATTTCCTGTTTCACCTCACCTTTTACAACACCTACTGTACTAGTACCTGACGTTTCCTTCTCTTTCTTGAGACTGTCTCGTAGCCATTTTCTTTTCTGAGTCAAACTCAGATTGTCGTCTATTGCAATTGATCGTGATTCAAGCTCCCAATCGAGTTCATCAACTTCAAGAAAGTCTACTCGCATGGTATGATACCATCCAATTAGTAGTTCGCTAGCTTGGTCAAAAGTAGGACAAGCAAAAGCCATTTTTGCTTTATTTATTAAATATGAAAAAATAAATTTTGCAATAAATAATAAGTGTAAATAAATAAATCTGTAATAAATAAATAAATAAGTTGTAAATAAACGTATCTAATAAATAAATAAATCTATAAACAACAAAAATAAATATGCAGAAATATGTTTACACTATAATAAATAATTAAATAAAAGCATCTGAATAAATATATCACAGGAAACACACAAAAAAAACACAAATAAAGTAGACTAACACTGTTGTTTCCTTTTGATAAATACGAAAATAATATGATTTAACACACTATTTACATTGAAAATAGAAAAAATAAGAATTTATTGCTAGTTGACAACTTGTAACACTTGAAATTGACGAAGTTCCAGATAAAGTACTCAACAATAAAGTGACTTGAATTTTTAATTTGCAACTCAACTCAACACTTGAAACATGCAGCATTTACGTATTTGGTTATCATCACTCGCAACAATCCTCAATTTTTCAATCTTTGAGAACAAATTTTTGTCCACTTATTCCACCTGACGACCACGCGATTATTGAAATTAATTTAATTAATTGAAATTCTCCGGGAGACCGATTAAAAAAAGGGTTTTATTTCAGGCCTTGAAAGAAAACACTTTTTTTTATTTAAATTTTTAACGTTGAGCGCCAATTGATACTTTATGAAACTTTGTGGGAACCGGTTGAGAACCCCTGTAACGGTATTACCATAGGAGCAGTGGTCCTCAACACGGTTTCACTTCAGGGTCGTTTTCTAATTCGATTCTCCCGGATATTTCTTCCCTTTATATTTGGTGGCAAGGCGGACATACAGCAACAAAATGGCGGAATACAAGATTTTCTTTTAAACAATTAACGTGAAACAAATACAGTTAGGGTTTAGAGGCCATACAAAATTTATTAAAAAAAACATATTCGAATTAATCTACTTTATTGAGTGCACTAATTTGGGATTTTATTTGGGGTTTTACTTGGATTGAGCTCACCGTTGCGGCCGATGCTGGAACCGTTGGCATGCAAGATGATCTCGTCTCGTCTCGTGGCGATCTCGAACTTGGGGCTTGATTCTGCGTCTTCTTCTTTCTTCAAAACTTCGTCTTCTTCGCTTCTTCTTCTTGTTTCTGTTCCCACTATTAACTAGGGAACACACTTCACTGACGGTTTGGCCAAATATAATGTGGGCCACAGTTCCGAGTCCGGGGAGCGGTACAGATTTCGCGCGCACTTTTAGTGGTCTCTGTCAAGCGAGCGTGCACCTTTCTGAGCAGTACGTTCACAGGTTTTACTGAATACCACTTTTCACATGCGTTCTCTGCTCGACCACTCTTGTTCACTGCAGTCTTTGTCTTTCACCACTGCTCGCTTGACCAATGTCGTACGTTAGTAACCAATGCAATTTTAACGCGGCTAAGATTCACTTTTCGATTATTGGTGCTTGTTCTTAACCGTCCGTGGTGATTATCACAATTGGTCCGTACTAATTTAGCTTTAGGTGTTTTAATTTTAAGTGGTATTTTAACTGTAACAATTACACCTATTAGTTCGTAAGTTTTAACATCATTGTATAATTTAGACTTTAAGTTTTATTCAACGACTATTCACTTACGCGGAACTACTAACGGTTAGTTTAAAAGCGTACTAAACCGCGAACCGTCACTATCTTCGCTCCTCCGGACTTATTCAAAAAAAGAGCTCCACCCTGTTTGGGGAATCCCTTTTATATCATCCTCGATTACTCATTCTCATTCGATGACTAGGCAATCCCCAGACAACGATGATGGCGGCCACGAAGCAGATTATGGTTGTAGTAGAGACGATGAATACACGAACATTAACAGGAACCTTACACTATAAAATATTTTGGTTGATATCCTATACTAATTTACATGTTTACTCCGACACTGGCTGCATGCTAAGCCTTAACAATTAAAAATACCCTAACACTTGTTTCCGCACAATAATTAATAAAAATTACAAATAAATGAATAAGCAATTGAATAAATAAAATATGGATGAATAAATAAGTATAGAAATAATCAAATGCACAAAATAAGTAAATAAAGAAAACTATGTGAACAGAAAAATTGATATATAAATAAATAAAAATAAATAAATAAATTAATAAATAAATAAATAAATAAATAAATAAATAAATAAATAAATAAATAAATAAATAAACTAAAGTCGGAGTAAAAGAAACGAACAAAATAAATAATAAATCTGAAGACATCAACCAAAAGCTACTGAACACAAAATAAATATCACTCAAACACTACAAAAAGTGGAGATAGACATTTATTGAATATTCAGACATTTACAACAACACAAGACATTTATAACAATGTTTTATTTGGGCTAAACCACTAACTGGCCTTCCCACCAAGTATTCTATTGTGACCCGAAAATGAACGGTCACAAAGTCTAGTCGTCTCCAGCCACCAAGTACAGATGTGATCCTGTTTTGCACAGCTGCCCATGCAGGTGCGGTTCTTCTGCATTCGCTGAATTTATGTTGTAGTGTTTCTATTTTTGTTTCGTTTTCTATGTTTCGTTTTTTGTTGACGAACATGAAAAGCACCCCCCGTAGCGTGCTATCAATCCGTTTCGATGAGATCATTTGCCATACACGTTTCCAGTTGTTTTTGGGATATTTGCGTTCAATTCGGGGTAATTCTGTCTGCTCTAGATAAAATGACATAATCGCTTAAGATGGCGGATTTTCTATTATTTGATCAGGAATGATTCTCAATTGCTGCCGGATCAAACGCAGATCAGGCAAGTCGGAATCGGAATCGTCGGGTTGGATCTGTAGAACGGAAGAATATAAATTTCCTGGATATGTCTGTTCACTATCAGTGACTTCGTTTTAAACGCAGGCAGTTGCAATCTTATTCCACCTTGTGATACATCTCTTGCAAGCTGATGCATTGGTACCCGAGCGGCAACCCTATGCCACAGAAAAGTACGCATTGATGACGTCAGTTTAGCCGTGTGTATGTTGTACGGTGATAAATTTGAGGAGAGGTACCAAATTTTGGACGTGATAAACGAGTTCAAAACTTTTTGATGCAAACTAAGAGCACGGAGAGAATGCAGCCAGGTATGTTGGGCGAATTTACTAACCATGTGATTCCAATTTAACTAAGTCATTAATCGAATATAGTTAGCAAATGTAACCCCCAGAATTGTTTGTTGTCTGCAACCATGACAAAGGTAGATAATCTCCCTGAATGAATCCAATATCAACAGCTTTCGTCTTCTGTCAGTTTAGCCTAGCTCCAGAGACAAGTTCAAAACGAGAGAAAGTTTCTCTTATCAGCTCTACACGCTTAAAATCAATAACACAGAGATGTATTTGCTTCACACAAAACGGACCTAACGCAGAACAACACCTAGATGAGCGACAGTTACACAGGCACAAAAATGCCTCGTACGGTCGTGATAACGGTCCTTTTTAACATGTAAACGTTTGTACAGATTCCTTGTTTCATGAGGAACCAAATACTGTTGAAAATATTGAAATCCAAGCTTCAATAAAACCACACGAGTTATTTTTGTGGCTGTGTAACTGTCGCTCATCTAGGTGTTGTTCTGCATAAGGTCCGTTTTGTTTGAAGCAAACATATATCTGTGTTATTGATTTTAAGCGTGTAGCTTTTCTAGTGAAGTGGATATTACGATCAGTACTGGAAAAGGTCGTGATCGTCATAAGACAGAGAGCAAAGCGTCTTTTTCTATTTCAAGCGACCAAATGAAAGAATCGTGGGTACTTTGATCAATTTCGCATGAAAGGCAGCCATGAAAGAATGTAGTGCTGTATTTTAAAATTAATATTTCTAAATTATTTCAACAGTTACATGCGAAGAATAATGACTAGTCGATTAATTAATCATGTTCCTTTAATTTACCGAGTTGAAATGGTAATAAACATAAAAATAAAGCAGATATTGCACACTTTCATGTCCTGTCACGGGACAAAGATTTTTTGAGATTTTTGTGGCATGCCATTCATCCTTCGCGCTTCTATAGATATTGAAAGAAGCAGGTATGTAAACATCGCGTGACATCTCTCATTGAAAATGAGAAATTCCAATACTGATTACGATTATATCATCAGCATACGCAATCACTACACACCAAATTTTTTTCGCCGAAAACCAGCAAAATTTTGCTGAAATTTGCCGAGCTGAATGATCAGCAATTATTAAAGCAAAAAGAAATTACTGGAATTTTCAGCAAGGTGAACTGACATTTCATTTGACAACTATTTACTGGATAATCAGCATATTCGAAAAGTTTGCTGAAAATTCAGTTGGTTCGGCCGTTGCCGGATTTGACAGCATTATGCTGATTAAATTCAGTAAAGTATTTGTGATTGTTGCTATTATTAGATTTTTCGATTCAAAATACTAAATATCAAATCGATTTTAGTTTTCATATGTATTTATTTGCAAAAGAAAACATCAAAAATTTGATATCGTTATGATAAACTTACACAACACTTCCATCAGACCTGTGTGAATGAAATGACCCTGAGCGCTGGACGTCCTCTGCGATTGTATAGACTGAAAAATATGTATAATTTTCCATCCAACTATTCGATATTAATCCTAAGTATTAGTTAAAATATTTACCAGTATCATGTTGGATTGAGGGGAATTCAGTGTTCCTTCAAATAACACACATTAACAACAACAATTAGAAAAGCTCCTGCTTTACCTAAAAATGGCTGCTTCTCTTCATTTCAAACTATGGAACTATCAAGTCGATGGGAAATGCTGAACGATCAGTAATCTGAAGAAGTATGCTGATTTTCAGTTAGGACAAATCAAATTACTGACATTCAGTAAGCTGCAAAATTGCTGATTGATTTTCAGCAAACCATTTTGCTGAAATGCGATTTAAGATTTTGGTGTGTAGGTCTTCTCCACACAAAATGTTCGAGACTACTGAGCAAAGGGTGTAAGTACAATACAAAAAGCAGCATAATTAGTGGACAGTCTTGTCTGACGATCGCGTTGAATCGGGAATGCGTCCGAGAGGTGTCCGTTTACTAAGAGACGAGATGATGAGAGTTCTGCTATGCGTGAAAGCAGTTCTACCAATTGCCGATTAATGCCGAATGAGCACATGGTTTGAAAAAGAAATGGAAGATGAACACGATCGAAAGCGTGATCCAGGTCGAAAGAGACGAGTTTGCCTTTTAGTTTCCGATTGATCAGCTGAGCTATTCGGTCTTTTAGAGAAAGTGTTACTTGAAAAATGTTTCGGCTGGGATTTGCGCACTTTTGACCGTCACTCATGATACGATGTGCACTCACTACGGTCTCAAGCCGAGCCTTCAATATACGAGATAGAATTTTGTAATAAAAAAAAATAGGAGCGATATTGGTCGGTACGCTTTGACAGTCTCGTCAGCTTTTTTCTTCTTTACTAAAACAACCACGCCGTAAACGAAAGCTGCAGGAAAGTTTCCGGTAAGCGCTTCGTTTAGTACAAGATTAAGTTCGCGGTGGATAACGTCGAAGCATCGGAGATAGAACTCTTTGGGAAACCCATCTGCTCCCGGAGATTTTCTGGAGGCACTCCTTTTGATCGCCGAGAGAATTTATTCAGTGGTAATAGCATCCATACAGCTATCGTTGCTCGGATCGTTTTCAGGTACTACATTTGGACACTCGAAGTTGTCGATTATTTCTCCGCGTGTTTGTTCTTTGTAGAGATTTTGAAACTATTGCAGCATGTGTTGTTGTACAGCTTCGGATCCGTTTATTATTTCGTCATTTTTACAACGAAGCTGTGTGATAGCTGTTCGCTTCCGTCGTCTTTCGCCAAGTTGAAAGCTAGAGAGAGCTTCACCCGCTATACAGGTTTCGTTGATTCTCACAAACATCTTTGTAAAGTTGCGCTGGTGTGCTAGCATGCGGCCTCACGATGGAAGTTGTCAAATGCGAGTTTTGATTTCCAAGGATTTTATCTTAGGTTTTGCAACAGCTAACCACCATGCTAACCAGGAAGTGTAATGTCTACGCTGTCGAGTGTTATATTGCCAGCGGTAGCGAAATTCCTCTATGTTACCATCTGTTAGAAGATGCGGTCGTAGACACCAAAATCCACGGGCAGGTTCTTTTCCTAGATGAGGGAGGCATATTCTTAGGGTTACTGCTTTATGGTTTGAAAAGAAGCAAGCATGGATTTCCGCGGAACGAAGATATTCACGCAGATTATAGCTGACATAAATGCGGTCGAGTCTTGATGTTGAGTTGGCTGTTATGTACGTATGACCTGAACACCGAGATCTTAGGTGTTCCCATGCATTCTTGAGTTGAAGTTGGCGAACCGTGGCCTGGAGAGCGGGGCTGAAATTTACACCAGTAGCGTCACATTGACGATGAACGCAGTTGAAGTCCCCAGCTAGTAGCAGATTCGTTGTGTTGTGGCGAAGATAACTGGCGATCGTGTTGTTGAGAAAGCGTTCTCTCTCGGCTCGCAGTTGAGTTCCGCTTGGGGCGTAAACATTGGCAAGTGTTGTGTCTTTTATGCGAACTGCTGTTAAGCTGGAACAGTTGAATTTGTGCTTTCACTTTAGAAGAAGACCTTTGTTTTGTGACGTTGGCATAGGATTGCTTCGACTGATCTGCACCAAGTTTTTGCAACAGAAGCTTTCTATTCTGAATGCATGTGATTCCGTTATGGATTAGCTCGTTACAGTGACGACACGTCTGATACTGCCCCGAATAGGCCACACAAGTGGTTTCTGAATCGATAATGACCGTGGAAGGAATATTCTTCTTCACGATCATGCGAGCGACACGCACTCCGCTCGGAATACTCCCTAGGTGATTGGAATCATAGATTAACTGATATCACATCACCAATATCGGAGAGAAACTTGATGATCTCCCGATCTTGTATATCTTCTGACAGATCGAAGAGTTCCACATCCACGCCGCCATCTTCCATCGAAAGACCTAGCGTATAGTTCTTCCCATCGACACTAATGACATGCTTCGCGTTATGTTCTTCGACGGTCTTCTGGGCGGTTCCAAGATCACTGGCTTTCACGAATGCTACAGCTAGGTGTCTGCTACACTGGATGCGTTTGACTTGCTCTTTCGACAGGCCGAGCACTTCACAAACAAACCGATGTATCTCCTCATATGATGGCTTTTTCGGCATCTTCGCATAATCTATGCGAAAGGTGTTTTCACGTCGATTCATCGCGATATCGGAAAATGATTACGGCATACGCGATACGGCAGGCCCGACGCGACGGTGCCTCTCCGACATGCGATCAATAAAGCTAATTGATAATAGTCGTTGTTCGACTTCCATACGAGTTCGCAAATCAAAACGTCTGCTCGGGTTGGAAGTTGAGCGCTAACTATCCTGTTCGAAAACTATCGGTCCACTACCCATTGGCCCAGGGCCTTAATTTGTATCATTACATGTGCAAAACCGATCCATGAAAAAATGAAAAAGATCCGTAAATAACCCCTTATTGTTCGATAAAACACTATCATAAATCCATAAGGAGCATCCAAAAAGAATAATAAAAAAACCAATGAAAAAATAATATTTTGATCCAAAAGAATTCAATTATGCCCATTTTTTATCGAGATGATGATCCATAATTTTGTTCATATGATCCATAATTTTGGTAATATGAAAAGTAATTCTGCTCTGCAGAATTATTCAAAAGATATCCATTTTGAAAGCGACGGTATCCAAAAATAATATAACCAGCAGTGAGCGGCAAAACTTCATTGTAAGTTAACAAATCTGTTCTTTGATGCTTTGATCCACCTCTTAACTTTAATGTTTTGGCGTTCAATTCTGAGGATACTCTCTTTTTGCCAAGTATAAGCAGTCGAATTTCTGGTTTCAGGTATGAAAAAAGGGGAAGGGTTGTTTGGCCGAAAGTTATTCGACCGAGAGCCATTTGGCCGAATAACACGTTGGGTGAACAGTCATCTAGCCGAATTGGACAGTTTGACGAAAATGCGATGTGGCCGAAATGGCTGCTTTAGAGAAAAGGCCATTTGACCGAAAATGTAATTTGACCGAACGAATGCTACGACCGTAAATGTCGTTTTTCCGAATAATAGTGCATGTGAAAAGTGTGAAGTGATAAATGATAATTAAGAAGTAAGAAATGCGAAGTGAAAAATAAAAAAAACAATCACTTCTTACTCCTCATTCCTTGATGCCTTACAGAGAGGAATGAGGAGTGAAAGGTGTGAGGTGCGACGTCTCATTTGTTATCTCAAATTTTGCACTCTCTTTTCTTACTTTCTACTGCTTAATCATAATCAATCACTGAATTCTTTTCACATTCACTATTGTTCGGCCAATCGATATGAATGGTCGTATGATCCATTCACCAATTGATATTTTTGTTCGGCTAAACGACATTTTCGGCCGCAAGGCCCGTGCAACCAAATGGCTCTTTCTGCTGCCAAATGACTTATTCGGCCAAACTACTTCTCCAGCATTGAAGGCTTTTTCGGCCAACCGACCTATTCGGCCATCAATTTATTCGGTGAAATGACCTGCTCTGCCAAACGACAGTTTCGGCCGTATGTTCATTTCGGTCAAATGATTTTCGGCCGAACGGGTTCCAGACTCATGGTTTGTTCGGCCAAACAACTTTCGGCCTAGTGGCATTCATAAGTTTTCTGCAACGCAGCAAAGATAAAAGAGCGGCTTTCGCTGTTGTCTGATTATTCTTTGTTGTGATTTTTGCTAGTAATCCCCTGAAGTAATTTTGAATTGAAATTGGACGTGGTTTACTTTCAAATTCATTTGAATTTAATTCGGAAATTAAGACAGAGCCTTAAGTTTATATTCGCAGCCACAATTGTATGCTAATTCTACTAAAAGCACTGCATTTATCTGTAAGACTCAGACGCACAATAACGTTTAAAGAAAAACCCCGACAGCAGAGTAGAAAATGTGGGAGAAGCCAGCTGCGACTGAATTTAGAAGGTGGAAAGAATACATGGGTAATGAGGTTTAAAAGAAATCCACTCTGCTTCGTAGCACCCCACAAAGAAACAAAATTTCACACGCTGCTTTCCCATCTAATACTAGACGGAAGGACTCGTTTCGGGTTCGGAGATGGTACCATACGATCACAACCAACCGCAACTCCATCCATAGAGTCGGTCAATATATACGGGGCGAACAAAAGCAAACACACCGACCGCACAAAATCAGGAATGTTCTAATTTTTTGAATCGCACAGTAAAATAAGTTAAATTATGGGCGGTTGTGAAAACCACCGGTCCTATGGCAGAAAGGTGTGGAAATCCGCAGACCACGACACTGAGTGTTTGTTTTCCTACGTTATTTCTATTCGAAATGGATGGCCGTTCAATGTGGATCCAGTACGGCTAAGCAGGCTAAATCGGGGAGCTCTCGTGCCAAATGGTGATTACGGAGGAAAGGTGTTGTTTCCACTTTACCGATATCCTGCTAAGAAGTTGAATTATCACCCGATCACATTTAAGACTTGAAAAATTATATTTACGAATGTTATATATGTTATATATAGCATGAGCTAAGACATTTATAGTAATCAATGTTTGGTTTCAAAGCATGTCAAATTAAATTGTGGAGCGTCAATTTAAGTTTAATTTAAAACCATTGTAATTTCTGTATGGTTGAATTCAATCCGTGGGACAATTTAGACAATTAAGGGGCCTTTCACAAAATACGTAACGCTGAAGGGGAGGGAGGAGGTCATGCCGAGCGTTACGATCCATACAAAAAAGATTAAACCTTTCATACAAAGAGTGTTATGAGGGGGAGGGTGGGAGTCGAAAATCACCAAATTCAGCATTACGTAATTTTAGATGAATCTTAAGAGGGAGGTTGCAACGATGTTTTCCGATTTGGATGAAATTCTCAGGATTTGTTCATATATGTAGGAGAAGACATTTTGCAAATTTTCAGATTTTTTCATTGCGGGGAAGTGGGGTAAAACGGCCCTTCAAAAAATATTGTTCAAAAATCGACAAAACCAAAAAAATGCAGTAACTTTGGCAATGACTGACCGATTTTGTTTAAATTTTGCATGCTTCTTCTACTCAATTAGTACTTTATACCAAGCCGTTAATACAGTGCAGTGTGCAGAAACTTAAAATTTGATTGATTGTTCTTAAGGTCACTCCTGACGGAATCCAAGTTTAAAAGTGCTCGTTTTCAGGGGCACACCACTCGATACGAAAGCAACGCACAACTGTCATTTTTATTATTTCACGCATGCTGTGATGCAGCAAAGCTAAATCAACAAAAATGACAGTTGTGCGCCGTCTCTGAATTGAGTGGTGTGCCCCCGAAAACGCGAGCACTTTGGAACTTGGATTCCGTCAGGAGTGACCTTAAGGTCTGAGGGAAGGGTTTTCCGTTAAAAAAGCACGTGGTAGCACTCTCTGAGAGAGAAAATTGCCCAATTCAGCGCGCTAGGATGACGCTGTCAGGGTCGGCAAAATGATTTCATCATTATGCAGTTTATAATAGCTTGAGAATTTGCCGTAAACGGAGAACAAAAAGAATTGGCAACAATGGGGAAGAAATATATCACTCATGCAGTGGTTCGGCGAGAGAACAGCAGCAGCGCCGACCAATCACGCAATGAGGAAATCAAAATAAACAAACTCCAGCTGGTTTTGGAAAATGAAAACATGAGCCGTTTCTAGAACAACATTAGAAAATATCGTGAGAGGATTTCTGTACAAGGTTTCCACACAAGCCTTGAAAAGTATTTGGGTGATAACAGTGGTGCTGGTGTAAGTAAGACAAATAAGACAAATAAGAGAAATAAGACAAATAAGACAAATAAGACAAATTAGACAAATAAGACAAAAAAACAAAAAAAGACAAAAAAGACAAATAAGACAAATAAGGCAAATAAGTCAAATAAAACAAGTAAGACTAAGAAGAAAAATGAAGTAAGTTACTCCATAAATTCCTTCGGAAGTTCCTCCAGGGATTACTTCGGAAGTTCCTCCAGGAATCACTTCGGAAGTTCCTCCAGCAATTCCTTCGGAAGTTCCTAAAGCAATTCCTTTGGAAGTTCCTCCAGCAATTCCTTCTGAAAATCATCCAGGAATTCCTTCGGAAGTTCCTCTTGATAATCCTTCGGAAGTTCCTCCCGGAATTCCTTCGGAAGTTCCTCCAGGAATTGCTTTGGAAGTTCCTCCAGGAATTGCTTTGGAAGTTCCTCCAGGAATTCCTTCGGAAGTTCCTCCAGGAATTCCTTCGGAAGTTCCTCCAGGAATTCCTTCGGAAGTTCCTCCAGGAATTCCTTCGGAAGTTCCTCCAGGAATTCCTTCGGAAGTTCCTCCAGGAATTCCTTGGAAGTTCCTCCAGGAATTCCTTCGGAAGTTCCTCCAGGAATTCCTTCGGAAGTTCCTCCAGGAATTCCTTCGGAAGTTCCTCCAGGAATTCCTTCGGAAGTTCCTCCAGGAATTCCTTCGGAAGTTCCTCCAGGAATTCCTTCGGAAGTTCCTCCAGGAATTCCTTCGGAGATTCCTCCAGGAATTCCTTCGGAAGTTCCTCCAGGAATTCCTTCAGAAGTTCCTCAAGGAATTCCTTCGAAAGTTCCACAAGGAATTCCTTCGGAAGTTCCACAAGGAATTCCTTCGGAAGTTCCTCCAGGATTTCCATCGGAAGTTCCTCCAGGAATTCCTTCGGAAATTCCTTCAGGAATTCCTTCGGAAGTTCTTCCTGGAATTCCTTCGTAAGTTCCTCCAAGAATTCCTTCGGAAGTTCCTCCAGGAATTCCTTTGGAAGTTCCTCAAGGAATTCCTTCGAAAGTTCCACAAGGAATTCCTTCGGAAGTTCCTTCGGAAGTTCCTTCGGAAGTTCCTTCAGGATTTCCATCGGAAGTTCCTCCAGGAATTCCTTCGGAAGTTCCTTCAGGAATTCCTTCGGAAGTTCTTCGTGGAATTCCTTCGTAAGTTCCTCCAAGAATTCCTTCGGAAGTTCCTCCAAGAATTCCTTCAGTAGTCCCTCAAAGAATTCCTTCGGAAGTTCCTCCGGGAATTCCTCTGGAAGTTCACCGGAAATTCCTAAATAAGTTCCTCCGGAAATTCCTCAGGAATTTCTCCGTAAATTCCTCTGGAAGTTTTCAGAAAAACTTTTGAATGAATTCTCGGGGCAACTTCCTGAGGAATTCCCGGGGCAACTACCGGAGGAATTCCCGGGGGAACTTCCGGAGGAACTCCCGGGGGAACTTCCGAAGGGATTCCCGGAGGAACTTCCGGTAGAATTTTCGGGAGGAACTTACGGAGGAATTCCCGAAGGAACTTCCGGAGGAATTCCCGAAGAAACTTCCGGAGGAATTCCCGAAGGAACTTCCGGAGGAATTCCCGAAGGAATTTCCAGAGGAATTTCCGAAGGAACTTCCGGAGGAATTCCTGAAGGAACTTCCGGAGGAATTCCCGAAGGAACTTCCGGAGGAATTCCCGAAGGAACTTCCGGAGGAATTCCCGAAGGAACTTCCGGAGGAATTCCCGAAGGAACTTCCGGAGGAATTCCCGAAGGAACTTCCGGAAAAATTCCCGAAGGAACTTCCAGAGGAATTCCGGGAGGAACTTCCGGAGGAATTCTCGAAGGAACTTCCGGAGGAATTCCCGAAGGAACTTCCAGAGGAATTCACGAAAGAACTTCCGGAGGAATTCCCGAAGGAACTTCCGGAGGAATTCCCGAAGCAACATCCGGGAATTCCCGAAGGAAATTCCGGAGGTATTCCTGGAGGAACTTCCGAAGGAATTCGTGGAGGAACTTCCTAAGGAATTCCTGGAGGAACTTTCAAAGGAAGTCCTGGAGGAACTTCGAAGGAATTCCTGGAGGAATTTCCGGAGGAATTCTTGAAGGAAGCTCCGAAGGAATTCCTGTAGGAACTTCCGAAGGAATTCCTGGAGGAACTTCCGAAGGAATTCCTGGAGCAACGTACGGAGATATTCCTGGAGGATCTTCCGCAGGAATTCCTGGCGGAATTTCCAGAGGAATTCCTGGAGGAACTTCCAGGAATTCCTAGAGAAACTTCGCGAGGAATTCCTAGAGGAACTTCCGGAGGAATTCCCGGAGGAACTTCCGGAGGAATTCTTGGAGGATCATCCGGAGGAATTACTGGAGGAACTTCCGGAGGAATTCCTGGAGGAATTCCCGGAGGAACTTCTGGAGGAATACCTGGAGGGACTTCCGTAGGAATTTGTCTTGTTTTATTTATTTTTCTTATTTGTCTTATTTGCTTTATTTGTCTTATTTGTTTTATTTTGCTTATTTGTTTCATTTGTCTTATTTGTCTTATTTATTTTCAATTGTTTATCTGATATCATTCCTATATTTGATTTCAATTTATATATTTGGTATCCTCGTGTTCACAAATAGGAATACGCTTTTTTCTAGTGTCACGCTAGATACAAAGTTGACAGTCTTTCTACCGCTCTCATCGCTCCTTTCCTGCCATGCGCCACAAGAGAATATGCTGTTGGCTGCCTCCCGAAATGGTAACTTTTGTATGGAATTTATAAAACTTGGTTGAAGGAAAAAGAGCTTCCTCCAAAATTTATTGCGGTGACATATACTTTTTATTACATCAAAATGATCGTTGAAAAAATTCAAAACTTTTGTCAGTTGGGTTTTGCGAAATTCGGTTCCTGTGTGCCTCAAATCATCGGAGAGAGGTACTGAGAAGCGAAAATTTCAGTTCTACAATAGTTCAGTATTTAGAGCTTAATTCAAATTTGGGAAATAGTAGGTCCATGAAATTTTGTAGGAACATTCGTTGATAAATTTCAAAGAGAGCGATAAGCGAAATTCGTTCCCAATTCCGAGTTATAGACATTTTAGTACGAAAATAGCGCTTTACCGCGAGAGAGCTTCCCTCAGACCTTAAGTCGGCGCACTGAAATAAGTTTCAATAAGTTTTCAAGTTAGAAAGGAAATACGTCATGTTTTTATACTAATGCATATTCTGCTTGAGCTTACATATAAAAAAATATGAATTTTTGACATTCTATTTTAACAAGACAATTTTACCTACGGACACGGCAGGTATTTTCGTCTGTACGTCATAGTCTCGAAAACCAATAAAAATTTTTTTCTTAAGACGCTTCTTAAGATGCTTTTTTGTAAAACTCATACGTACCAAATCGTAAACTCAGGAGAAACGTTCTACTATAGTGGAGTTCTAGCAAATGTATGTTGCTTTCGTTGGTTTTAGCCCCTACGACGAAGGACGGAAATACCTGCCGTGGTGTATAACTCGATAACATCATTTTTGAAAAGATTACGGCAGTAAAGGGTTATATAAAAAAAAAAAAACATTTTTTCCAAAGTACTCGAACGCGTGTAATGTCACCATGTGGTTTTGACACACTGCAGATTTAAATTTACACGATCGTTTTGTTGTTGGAAACCTAATTGCATATTGACATATTTTCAATCAATTCAAAAATGAATGAAAATTCGTTTATTTTTTTTTATCTTTTTTGATGCTCTGAATATGTGCATCGATCTTAAGGGAAATGTCAATCGAATAAGAATTATAACTACTGTATTTCTGCGGCTGAGCCTTACACGTCGTTCAATTTAAAACGCTATTTTGTTGTGAAATTACCAAACAAGATTAGTGTGAAGTTATGAAATAGAAAAGAAATAAAATTATGTTAAATGTACCACTGTAGAAAGCACTTTGCGATGGAGCGGTGCGTTACTATTGGCTACCGCACAGAGAACTCCAGCTTATATGCACGATGAGCACCGTATTTGCATCATCATCGTCGTTGCTTAAAACGCCCTGCAGCTTTTTTCTCGCGAGGTAGCACAATGGAAACAATTAACATTAACAGCAAAGGACATAATGAAATTCATCATAAACACAGCTTTTGGGAGTTAATATTTAAATTTAATGCTCTGATTGCTGAAACTGTGTTGCGTTCGGTGCTTTTGTTCTTTCTTTTTGGGTATTTATTTGAAAGTGTATTTGCTGTCTCTCTTGGTAGCATATTGCATAATTATTATGTTCCCATTGTTATCATATACTAATTTATTTAATCACCTTTGGGTTTTGTATAATATGAGAAGTTTATACGTACATATTATAAATTGCATTCGACGGCAATCAACGTCTGATTGATTATTTTTTAATCTAACAAATGTACATCATTAAGCAAGATGAAACATCTCTCAAAAGGGGGAGCTCTATTCGCTTACATAGCTTTATGGGGATTTAGGCGGACAAGCGTCGGAAAATCGACTTTCACCAATCATTTTTTTCACTTTTTTTTCGAAATTAAATATACAAGATAAGAAAACCCCAAAGTATCAGATCCCTACGAGTTATAGTTTAGTTATCAAAGTTGAGACAATGTAAAAACGCTGTTTTTCTCTTCAAAATCTTGTTTGCTTCCGAAACC
This sequence comes from Armigeres subalbatus, assembly GCF_024139115.2. Lineage (NCBI taxonomy): Eukaryota > Metazoa > Arthropoda > Insecta > Diptera > Culicidae > Armigeres > Armigeres subalbatus. The sequence goes on from NC_085141.1 coordinate 277,542,025, forward strand.
TGAGACTCGTGTGCTTAATTGTATTGCAAAAAAAAAAGTTGCCGCAGAGTGTGAGGCTGCAATGTTGAACTTTGGTGGTCGCGCCTCTCATAAAAATCAACGTTGATTCAGTTGAGTTGCTATCGTCGTCGGGTGCAGACGGAATAGTTTTGCTCTATACAGTATTTGTTTTTTTTTTCATATCTAACAATAGTAAGCAATCGCGTGTGTTTGCTTCTCTTTGTTTATCGGCCGTTTACATTCTTTCGTTCTACGGTGGTGTGTCTCTGTCGCTGAAGAGGCACTAAATCATCGAAATGGGTGATAAAGTATTCGTTAATACAGTCCAGTTCCGTTTCCCAGTCGGTAGTCCCCGGCCATCATGGGCTGAAATCGCCTGCTTTTTGAAGCAACTCGATACAGATTTGTTAGTGATGGACACGGCGTACAAAACGGCACACGATCGTTCGCTGTACATCAAATTTGTTTCGCGCGATGCAATGGAGTAGCGGTTCTCAAACTGGGGTACATGTACCCCTAGGGGTACCTTCGCTGGGCCCAATGCGTAATTGCGGATGAATTACAAGTTTTATTAAAACTTTTTTATAAAGTTTTGATAATTTTGTATTTTTTTATTTCAAAATTTTGTCTTGTTCATAATATGCATGGCGATCAGTAAATCATGGCCTATTGAATCCTGCCCTCCACAACCAGCTCAGTGGCCCCGGGCCCCCACAAATCTTATGTAGTAAAACCAACCTTTTTTTGTACATTTTGGGGCCCCCACAAGCTGTCGGCCCCGGGGCCCCCCTCCGGTTAAATCCGGCCCTGGCTGCATGACAGAAGATTCTGTGCAATCTATCTGATCAAAATAGAATGTTGAATAATATGTTGAGAATATGATTCTTGATCAAAATCTAGAGTCTACAGATTCGGAAGCCTCCATTTGAGAGACATGAAAACTTTTTCCCGAAAAGCTCAGTTGCTTCGTTGCAAAGGAATTGGAAGCATCCTTCTACGCTTTTCGGAAGATTCCTTCCAAGTAGCTTGGAGGACACCTTTCAAGAGGTTCGGAAGCCTTTTTTCAAAGGTTCGGAAGCATTCTCAGAGGCCCGGAAGCCTCATTTTAAGGTTCGAAAACTTTCTTTCAAGAGGCCGGAGCCCGGAGAGGCTTTTTTCTATAAACTTTCTTTTTTCTGCTTCTTTTAAAAGCCCCGAAAGGCATTTTTCAACAGGCTCGAAAGCCTCCTTTAAAAGGGTCGGAAGTCTCCTTTCAAGAAGCGTCCTTCCTAGAGGTCCGCGTGTCTTCTTTTAAGCTTTCTTCTTAAAACTTTCTTTTTTCTTCTTCTTCTTCTAAAAGGCTCGGAAGGCTCCTTTCAAAAGGCTCGGCAGCCATCCTTCAAAGAGGCTCGGAATTCTTCTTTCAGGAGGCTTGGAACCGTACTCTCGAAAGCCTCAGAAGTGTCCTTTCAATATACTCAGAAGCCTCATTTTAAGTGGCTCGAAAGCCTTCTTTAAAAAGGCTCAGAAACCTTAAAGTGGTTTGGACGCATCCTTTCATCCAAAAGGCTCGGAATGCTCTCTTTAAAAAGCTCTGAAGGTTTCTTCAAGAAACCTAGCTTCAAGAGGCTGTATAAATAATAAATAAAAAATACGATTATTTTCATTCACAGCAAAAAACACATTCAACAACACAACCGAAAAAGAAGTGTGTCCGAAGATCTTATTATTAATGTTATTTTTATATTTATATATTATTTGCTCTCGGCTCCGTAGAGTTTTTTTTATGAAACAGCTGAGCCTAATAAATAAACACATTGCTAAAAAAATCAACGTTAATTGATTGGATTCAAGTATTACCTGATTTTAACAAGAACCTCGATTTAAAATTGTAACTCGATTCATATCGAAACAATCTGGTGTTGAATAAAGGATTTCGCCCAATGAAAACAGACGAACTGAGCGAGGAAATTCCATTAGTACATATTGATAATTTACAATTAAACTATATTATTCCTATGTATTATTGAGTGAACTTTCATCTGGATCACAGACGTGAGGACGTCAAAGGAGGTAGTTACAAGGTACAATCAAGTGGTGTAATCAAAAAGAATTGCACGAACTCGTTTTATGACAAGTAGAGACATTCCATTAAAAGCTCAAATTATTTTCTTATTAGTTTTAAAATGCTTATTCCGATAAAAAAGTCTAATCCATTCTTTAGTAGAGCGAACATTTTGTTGTGATTTTAACACCAACAAAATTCCAGCCGTTAGGGAGTCCACTTCCTACACTAGCATACGATCCCTATAGTGTTCCCACACCCATCCCGCGACGACTGGCAGAGAGTGGTTTGCGTTCGGTTTTTCTCGTTTTTCCACACTTTAACAGTTTGCATTCCCGTTTAAATTGAGTTTTTTTGCCCTCGCTGAAGCACCCCGGATTTCCCACTTGCAAGCCACCTCATCATTTTACGTTTGGGTGGATTTGCATTCTTTCGCACCCGATGGTTTCACTCGATGAAAGTGGCATTGTACGAGGAGGATGACGATGGGGACCATGATGGTGCTGAGGATCACGTGAAAAAGGGTATACATTTGCTTACACGTTAAATTAATGCACATTTAGGGCAAAGCTATACTAACTCTTCGTTTCATTTTTTTTAGCGCTTGTGCAAGGCAATGGATGCTGAATAAGTATTTTGTGGTTGAGCTTACACTTGGTTTACAGAGATGCGAAGTGTGCTGACGACACACGGGAAGATTAAGTCTCGGTGAGATGCACATTGCATAACGGGTCTCTCTGATGCATGATTCAAAAGAGAGGCTGTTGGGCATTAAATCCCTGTGATCACCAGTAATGTAAGTTTTTGGTTTTTGTTTTTCTGGATAATTTGTCGTGATTAAGAGTATGCTGGATTTGGATGCTTCGTATTTTAGTATATTCTGTTTAGTTTACTGCAAGTTGCATTGAATAAATATGGCAATAAATCAATCAAGTGAAATGTAGTGCGTGCGTTCCACACACGAATTGCTATTACATATATACATAATTAAAATAAAGGTCAACAAATGACGTAGGAACTTCGATACAGCCTTTACTATGGTCCAATTGGATTGCTCTTTACCTATTCGGTTGTGCAATCTGGGCAGCTCAACAAGAAATGATTGCCGGTTCCATTTATAGAACATGGCCTCTTGTCGTAGCCATACGTGTGTGCCAGAGCAGCCCTCAACCTCTTCCCCCCATTAGCACAGCTTGGTGACAGCAGTGACATTAAAATTTATGTTTATCGGATTGAATAATTTTTCCCGTCAATTTACGAAACACTGACCTTTGGGGGGAAAATATCATTCTTGTCAGCTCACAATTCGAACAATCATCCTCTACATATATCTACACACATGTTCCGGGTAAGACCATTGTCCTGCGGATTAGTATAATAGCTCATGGGGAGGAACATTTCCCCTAGCGGAAGCTTCCATATAAATATTCATATTTTACTCTATCAAAAGCTTACCCTTCTTTTTTGTCTTTGTTTCCACATGGTCGCACGAAATGATGATGTAGCAGATAGGGGAAGATTGGTCGGTAATAATACTGTGAAGTTGCATAACCGGTCAGAGCGGTCGACGTGTGGGGGTAAAGAAAATTCTTTCTCTTCCATAGTTTATGATTTCCATCAGCACCAAGTTGAGTACGGTGGCCAGTACTCCAACTGCCATCCGAGAAATCGATTCACAGCTTTTGACTCTGCTGATTGGTCAAGCATCAAGCAAACTCGGAACGATGATAGTTCGATGGCTTAGGGCTTATAGTTGCATGATTGACTGTAATACTTTAGAATCCCCGGAATGCCCTGGGAACTAAATTAGCGCATCCATCCTTGCAGAGTGGAAACTTACGATGCGACACGTTGGAAAATTTAGATTTTTCTGCCAGCTGGGTGCACGAATAATACATCAATGATAATCATTTAATCAATTTCGAGGTGAGCTCTGGAAAATTTTGCCATGATTTCAGTTAAAGCAATGTTTCGTTTCTAACACTCGATAAATAAAGTTTAACTAGCTAAAACTAACTAACACGCATTTTTTGTCGATGTTTCAACATTCAATTATACTGAGCTATACTATGGCACATTTTTCACTTCGGAGGTTTTTATTGCACATCAATTACAATATTTTTATAGATCAATTGTTTCCATCGGGTAGCGCAAGAACTTTCATAGAACTTTCATATAAGAGCTTGATGATTATATTTTATAGATTGTAACTATCAATACTGAATGATTTTATTCTGCCAAAATTTGTCTCAAATGCCGAATACGCATAGTGAAAATTATTTCAAATTCCGAACACCACCTTAAATGCATTGAAATGCAAAATTCCAACGTTATCTCAATATTGAACAATTCTAATGTCCTTAATATGTACATCTGCCGTTAAAGTTCGTTTATTAACGCAATAATAATGGAATATTTCAGATAAATTTCCATTTATTAAGTGTTCGGAATATGCGCCTGTTCGGGATTTGAGCTAAAGCGATATTTAAATCCATATAAACTACACGTGCATACGTGCACCATAGTGAAATGTTTTTTTATTGTTGCGAAACGGATGCATCTATCAAAGACTGCTTCTTATCACGCAAAGGCTTTTACGTTTTGATATATCAACGGAATGAAATTGAATAACACCTACTGAACAATCTCCAATATGCTTTGGACGTAAAATTACTTTTTTCCCAATATACATGTAGCAGATGATGGTAGCTAAAGCAGCGTATAAACAGACTTTTATGCACAACATGGGGCAGGAGATCTACAGACAGATAAAAACACAGGTCCCAGCCCAAAATTATACTTACCGAAATCCGGACAGATACTGCAGCACATAGCCGGCCAGCAACAGCATCAGCACCAGGATCGACTGCAAGTGACCCAGCATGGTACAGAGGTCCACGTCGACTGCGTTTGGCCGAAGTCCAACCAAGCCCAGGATGCAGACGTACGGTCGAAGGAACTGAACTCCGGGTACGAGTCGGTTGTTTGGGTGGAAACGTTTTTTTTTCGCATTGCCGTCGGTCGTCGTAGGTTGGGACAGCGTAGCCAGAGGAAAATTTATGGGTTTAGGTTGTTATTCCATCCGGGCGCGTACGAGCTGGTAGAGAGCAAAGAGAAAACAATTTTATTGCTCGAAAGTTTATATTTTGAGGAATAATTTTTAAATAGTTACCAGTCAGAGCAGTCGCAGAAAAACAGTTAATTCAACCAGACGATGTTTTACGCCCCATTTCAGATCCAGACGGAAATGGCGGATGGTCATTCGGTACAGGAAAAGGAAGAGAAAAATGACACAGAATAATAGCTTGCTTAATACGGTCATAATCGGGAGATTAAAACATGATTCAACTTCTCGCGGATCGGAGTTTTTGTGGTAATTTGATTAATTTAAGCGCAATTAACAACTTGGATTTCAATGAAAGCGAAACACATAGACATAAATGATTCTCAAATAAAGCTACAAATATTGTTTATTGAATATGAATTTGCAGGGATTTAAAGAAACAATTATAATACAGCGATTTCATGAAAAAGGCATATTGTTTCTGTGTAGAAACGAACTTCAATAGTTTTGCTAGAAGCGTTCATTTAGTTAGATTAAAAAATCATGGGCTCTCAAATATGACTGGTTGCATACGCATAAGTTTTTATGATATTATTTTTTTCTGCATTCATTTTGAGACTAACAAAATCATCTGAACTGACATTGGGATTTACGCAGATTTTCCAAAAAGTGTTTACGCGATTTTTCAAATGGTCAAAAAACACAAAAAAAAAAGATTTTTGATTTTTAAGAAAGTGTTTTTTTTTGGATTTCAAGTTTTACGTGGTTTTCGAAAACATATTTTACGTCTTTATTAAAAGGAAACACTAAGAGTATTCACGGCACGGCAAATGCTGGGTAAAGCGTACCATTGGTACTTCGCGTACCTGAAGGAATAAAATAGACCCCATCTCGCGGTCCTTAGCCTCTTACCCAGCAACTCCTATCCCTACCTCCCCGCGGTGCTGGCCGGGATACGAGCAACCTTAGGGAAGATCGGGTAACCAACCCCGGTGGGAACTATGGTCGTATGCTGACAGGGAAGGGGAGTTTGCTCCTATCCCGAACAGACGCTCATCTCCATGTCAGGATCGGCTCACAACAGCGTCTGTTCTCCATGTTAGGGGCGGCTGATCATCGTCCGAGTGCCAGAGAGGGACTCTAAGTGAAAATGTGCACCATGGTCCACCGGGAATAAGGAGGAATGTTCCTCCGAAAATTTAAGGGGTTTGGTGTCAGGCCCTGCAAGCCAGCCTTAAAAAAACATACGCAACGAACAATCAACGGAGTACTGACCGGCACCAAGACCAGTGCGACGAAAAGGGACTAGAAATTGGAAACTCGGTTCGTGGAACTGAAAATCTCTCAACTTCATCAGGAGCACACGCATACTCGCCGATGTGCTCAAGGACCGTGGATTCGGCATCGTAGCGCTGCAGGAGGTTTGTTGGAAGGGATCAATGGTGCGAACGTTTAGAGGTAATCATACCATCTACCAGAGCTGCGGCAACACACATGAGCTGGGAACAGCTTTCATAGTGATGGGTGATATGCAAAGGCGCGTGATCGGGTGGTGGCCGATCAATGAAAGAATGTGCAGGTTGAGGATCAAAGGCCGGTTCTTCAACTTCAGCATAATCAACGTCCATAGCCCACACTCCGGAAGCACTGATGATGATAAGGACGCATTCTACGCGCAGCTGGAACGTGAGTACGACAGCTGCCCAAGCCACGACGTCAAAATCATCATAGGAGATTTGAACGCTCAGGTTGGCCAAGAGGAGGAGTTTAGACCGACTATTGGAAAGTTCAGCGCTCACCGGCTGACGAACGAAAACGGCCTACGACTAATTGATTTCGCCGCCTCCAAGAATATGGCCATTCGTAGCACCTACTTCCAACACAGCCTCCCGTATCGGTACACCTGGAGATCACCACTGCAGACAGAATCACAAATCGACCACGTTCTGATTGATGGACGGCACTTCTCCGACATTATCGACGTCAGGACATATCGTGGCGCTAACATCGACTCTGACCACTATCTGGTGATGGTTAAACTGCGCCCAAAACTATCCGTCATCAACAATGTTCGGTACCGACGACCGCCGCGGTACGACCTAGAGCGACTGAAGCAACCTGATGTCGCCACTGCATACGCGCAGCATCTCGAGGCAGCGTTGCCGGAAAAGGGTGAGCTCGATGGGGCCCCTCTTGAGGACTGCTGGAATACAGTCAAAGCAGCCATTAACGACGCAGCGGAGAACAACGTCGGGTATATGGGTCGAAGTCGACGGAACGATTGGTTCGACGAAGAGTGCAGACAGATTCTGGAGGAGAAGGACGCAGCGCGGGCGGTCGCGCTGCAGCAAGGTACCCGGCAGAACGTGGCACGTTATAGACGGAAGCGGAGACAGCAGACCCGCCTTTTTCAGGAGAAGAAACGCCGCCTGGAAGAAGCGGAGTGCGAGGAGATGGAACAGCTGTGCCGTTCTCAAGAAACACGCAAGTTCTACCAGAAGCTCAACGCATCCCGCAAAGGCTTCGTGCCGCGAGCCGAAATGTGCCGGGATAAGGATGGGAGCATCTTGACGGACGAACGTGTGGTGATCGAAAGGTGGAAGCAGCACTACGAGGAACATCTGAATGGCGCTGAGAGTACAGGCAGTGAAAGTCAAGGCAGCGGAGGAGATGACTACGTCAGTTCAGCGGACGATGGAAGCCAACCAGCCCCCACCTTGAGGGAAGTTAAGGATGCCATTCAACAGCTAAAGACCAATAAAGCAGCTGGTAAGGATGGTATTGGAGCTGAGCTCATCAAGATGGGCCCGGAAAAGCTGGCCACTTGCCTGCACAAACTGATAGTCAGAATCTGGGAAACTGAACAGCTACCGGAGGAGTGGAAGGAAGGGGTTATATGCCCCATCTACAAGAAAGGCGACAAACTGGAGTGTGAGAACTTTCGAGCGATCACCATCCTTAACGCCGCCTACAAAGTGATATCCCAGATCATCTTCCGTCGTCTGTCACCATTAGTGAACGAGTTCGTGGGAAGTTATCAAGCCGGCTTCGTTGACGGCCGCTCGACAACGGACCAGATCTTTACTGTACGGCAAATCCTTCAAAATGCCGTGAATACCAGGTCCCAACGCACCATCTGTTCGTTGATTTCAAGGCGGCATACGACAGTATAGACCGCGTAGAGCTATGGAAAATTATGGACGAGAACAGCTTCCCTGGGAAGCTTACCAGACTGATCAAAGCAACGGTGGATGGTGTGCAAAACTGTGTGAAGATTTCGGGCGAACACTCCGGTTCGTTCGAATCGCGCCGGAGACTAAGACAAGGTGATGGACTTTCGTGCCTGTTGTTCAACATTGCGCTAGAAGGTGTCATGCGGAGAGCCGGGTGTAACAGCCGAGGTACGATTTTCAACAGATCCAGTCAATTTATTTGTTTCGCGGATGACATGGACATTGTCGGCCGAACATTTGCAAAGGTGGCAGAACTGTACACCCGCCTGAAACGTGAAGCAACAAAAGTTGGACTGGTGGTGAATGCGTCAAAGACAAAGTACATGCTTGTGGGCGGAACCGAGCGCGACAGGGCCCGCCTGGGAAGCAGTGTTACGATAGACGGGGATACCTTCGAGGTGGTCGAGGAATTCGTCTACCTCGGATCCTTGCTAACGGCTGACAACAACGTTAGTCGTGAAATACGAAGGCGCATCATCTGTGGAAGTCGGGCCTACTACGGGCTCCAGAAGAAACTGCAGTCGAAAAAGATTCGCCACCGCACCAAATGTGTCATGTACAAGACGTTAATAAGACCGGTAGTCCTCTACGGACATGAAACATGGACAATGCTCGAGGAGGACTTGCAAGCACTCGGAGTATTCGAGAGACGGGTGCTTAGGACCATCTTTGGCGGTGTGCAAGAAGACGGTGTGTGGCGGCGAAGAATGAACGATGAGCTCGCCCAACTCTACGGCGAACCCAGTATCCAGAAGGTAGCTAAAGCCGGAAGGGTACGATGGGCAGGACATGTTGCAAGAATGCCGGACAGCAACCCTGCAAAGATAGTGTTCGCTTCCGATCCCGCAGGTACGAGACGGCGTGGAGCGCAGCGAGCGAGATGGGCAGACCAGGTGCAGAACGACTTGGCGAGCGTGGGGCGTATCCGAGGATGGAGAGATGCGGCCTCGAACCGTGCATTGTGGCGTCAAATTGTTGATTCAGTGTTATCTGTTTAGATGTTAACTAAATAAATGAAATGAATGAAGAGTATTCATTGGAAAAATGATGACTTCAAAGATCATTTCTCGCGTGATTTTAGAAAACGTCGTATGTCCAAAAGAGTTTTTTTTATTATTCTTTTTTGAAGTGATTTTTTAATTTTTAAATTAAGTTCATCACTATGTCCAAAAGAGAGGCACTTTTTTTTTACTTTCTATTTCGATTTTTACGAAACCATACTAACATTTTCATCGATTTTTTTGACAGAGATCTGAAGAAAATGCCTTTGTCTAGCGTGCTTAGGTGGAAATATTGCAATAAATGCAAAACTTGGTTATTAGTGAAAGCTGCCAACTTAGATATTAGTGAAAGAGAGTCTCTAATTAGGACATATGACGTTTTCAAAAATCATGCATCTCCAGATCGATAAATAGAATTCTAAAATAAATATTTTACGACATTTTGGAAACCAGCAGCAACTACCGTGGCTTTTGCGGATTAAAATATTGAGAATTTGCTCTTTCAGTTGCAAAAATCGCGTTTGTTGATTTTGATGGATTGTTTGGAATCAGAATATTGATTTTTTTTTATTCATAGAAGTGAATGAAAAGTCGGCAGTATGTTTGAATTCAAACACATTATATAAGAATAAAGTTTCAATTATCGGATGTTGGATGCAATCTGCACGATATAAATCAAACTGTCTGTAGCTTAGTAGGCTTCATGTTCGCCACATAGACAGATGGTCATGAGTTCGATTCCCAGCTTTACGTTTTACTCATGGGTCGTGTACACCTCCGGTGGTGCAATGGAGCGACTTCCCAGCTCCCCTCACAAATCTGGGTGCAATCACTGGAATACGTGCTCAGTGGATGATGCTCTGAAGAACGACCGTCCAACGCAAGACCATCAACCAGTAGCTGCTACATATGACCCTCCTCAGACGTATTCATCTACAGATTCGAGAAAGCAACATGATGACAGCACATAAAAAGTATAAGGGAGTCTGGGTAGACTAAATCCTCTTTTGTTATTAATGTCTGAGGGAAACTCTCTCGCGGTAGAGAGCTGTTTTGAACTAAAATGCCTATAGCTCGGGATTGGGATCGCTTATCCCCACTGATAATCTCTTTGAAAATTATCAAGGAATGTTTCTAGAAAATTTGGTGGACCTACTATTTTCCAAATTTGAATAAAGCTCTAAATACTGAACTATTCTACAACTTTTTTCTTTGCTCCTCTCTCCAATGGTTTGAGGCATAAAGGAACCGAATTTTGCAAAACTCAACTGACAAAAGTTTTATCTAATGATCATTTTGGTGTAATGAAAAGTATATGTAACCGTATGAAATTTTAGAGGAAAGTCTTTTTCCTTCATTCAAGCTTTCCGAAATTCCATTCAAAAATTACTGTTTGGGAAAGCCGCCAACAGCATATTTACTCATGGCATACGGAAGGGAAGAAGTGCAGAGAGCGATCAATTTTGTATCTGTCGTTACACTAGAAAATAACGCAAATATAGGAAACAGACGAGACAACTAAGACAAATGAGACAAAAAAAAATGAGCCAAGTAAGACAAATAAGACGAATAAGACAAATTAGACAAGTAAGACAAATAAGACAAATAGAATATTCCTCCAACAATTCCTCCAGAAGTTCCTCCGAATATTCATCCAAGAATTCGTACGGATATTCTTCTAGATATTCGTTGAGATATACCTCCAGGTAATTCTCCAGGAATTCGTCCAGATATTCCTCTATGAATTCGTCCAGATATTCCTCCAGGAATTCGTCTAGATATTTCTCCAGAAATCTTAATGGATATTCCTCCAGAAATCTTAGTGGATATTCTTCCAAGAATTCTTTTGGAATTCGTTCAAGGAATTCGTCCGGATATTCCTCCAATAAGTCGTCCGAATATTCCTCCAGGAATTTGTCAGGATATTCCTCCAGGGCGCTCAATATTCAGGGCGACTGGAAGCGATTGGCCCACGATCGAGTCCAGTGAAGAAGGATACTCCATTCGGCGTAGGTTCATCGAAGAGCTGTAGCCCATAAAGTATCAAGTAAGTATTCCTCCAGAAATTCCTCCGGATATTTCTCCATGAATTCAACCGAATATTCTTCCAGGAGTTCCTCCGGATATCACTCCAGTAATACATGCGGATATTTCTTGAGGAATACTTCCGGCGAGTCAACCAGGAATTTATTCGGATTTCTCACTAAGAATTCCTCGGGATATCACTTCAGCCATTCGTCCGGATATTCCTCCAGTAGTTCCCCCACATATTCCTCTAGGAATTCCTTCAGGAATTTTAGGTTTTCGTCCGGATACTCCTCCAGGAGTGCCTCCGGATATTCCCCCAGTTATTTTTCGGATATTCTTCCAGATATTTCTGCGAATATTCCTTCAGGAATGTTTCCGGATATTTCTCCATGAATTTCACTGAAATTTCCTCCTAGAATTCGTCCGAATATTCTTCCAGGAATTTCTCAAAAAAATCCTCCAAATATCACTTCGGATATTTCTCAAGGAATTCGTCTGGATATTCATCCAAGAATACCTTTGAATATTCCTTCAGTAGTTCCTCCGTATATTCCATCAGGAGTTCGTCCAAATATTCTTCCAGGAATTCATCCGGATATTCCTCCGGGAATTCCTCCTGATATTCTCCCAGGCATTCCTTTGGGCATTCCTCTAGAAATTTCCCTGAATATATCTCCAGGAATTCCCCCGCATATTCCTTCAGGTATTCCTTCGGATAATTCTCAAGGAATTTTTCAGAAGATTTCCTGGAGGAATATTCTGATGAATTCTTAGAGGAATATCCGGAAGAATTTCTGAAGGAATATCCAAAGGAATTCCTGGGAGAATATCAAGAAGAACTCCTGGAGGAATATCCGAAGGAATTCTTGAATAAATATCTGGACGAATTTCTGAAAGAATATCCAGAGGAATATTTGGAGGAATATTCGGTGGAGTTCCAGAAGAAATATCCGGACGAATCCTGGAAGAAAATCCTGGAAGAATATCCGGAAGAAATCCTGGAGGAATATCTGAAGGAATTCCTTGAGAAATATCCGTAGGAGTTCCTGGAGGACATAGGACGAGTATTCGGATGAAATGCTGGAAGAATATTCAAAGGATTATTTGGAGGAATATTCGTTAAAATACCTGGAGCAATATATGGACGAGTTCTTGAAGGAATATTCGAAGAAATTCATAGAGGAATATGTGGAAGAATTCCTGGAGGAATACCCATAGGAATTTCTTCGGATATTTCTCTAGGAATTACTCTGGATATTCCTTCAGGAATTCGTCCGGATATTTCTCCAGGAATTGCTTCGCAATATTCGGAAGAACTCCTGGAGAAATATCCGTAGGAATATCTGGAGGAATATCCTTAGGATATTCTGGAGGAATATACGGAGGCACTTCAGGATGAATATCTGGAGGAATATTCGAGAGACTTCCTGAAGGAGTTTCTGGATGAATTCCTAGAACAATATACGGAGGAATACTTGGTGGAATATCCGGAGGAGTTCCTGGAGAAATATCCGGAGGGATTCCTGGAAGAATATCCGGAGGAAGTACTGAAAAATATCCAAAAGAAAAGACCTGGAAGAATATTCGAAGGTATTCTTGGGCGAATATCCGGACGATTTTCTGGAGTAATATCCGTGAGAATATTTCTAGGAATGTTCGTAGGAATATCCGGACATATTCCTGGAGGAATATCCGGAAGAACTCTTGGAGGAATATTCATAGGAGGATCTGGAGGAATAATCCTAGACAAGTATCTGTAGGAATTCCTGAAGAAATATTTGGAGGAGTTCCTGGAAGATTACCGATGGAATATCTGGAGGAATATTCGAAAAAATTCCTGGACAAATATCTGGAAGAATATCTTGAGGAGTTCTTGGAGGAATATCTGGATGATTTCCTGAAGGAATATCCGAAGTAACATTTGAACGAATATTCGGAGGATTTCATGGAAGCATATCTGCACGAATTCTTGGAGGAATATCTGGTCTAAAACCTGGAGGAATATCAAGAAAAATTCCTGAAGGAATATCCAAAATAGTTCTTGGACGAACATCCGGACGAATTCCTGGAGTAATATCCGTGATAATATTCATAGGAATATTCGGAGGAATATCCGGACGGATTCCTGGAGGAATATCCGGAAGATCTCTTGGAGGATGATCTGGAGGAATAACCGGAGGCCCTCCTGGAGTAATATCCAGTGTTCTTTTTAAAGGAATTTACGGATGAATTCCTGGAGGAGTGTCTGCAGGACATATTGGAGGAATTTCCGAAGAAATTCCTGTTGGAATATCCAGAGGAATTCCTGGAGGAATATTCGGAGGAATTCCTAGAGGAATATGGAATGGAATGTCTGGAGAATTTCTGGGAGAATATCGGAAGGAATTCTTGGACGAATTTCCGGATGAATTCCTGGAGAAATATTCGTATGAATATCAGGAGGAACCCCTGTAAGAATATCCGAGGAACATACGTAAGAATGTCTGGAGGAATATCCGAAGGAACTCCTACAGGAATATTTGAACGAATTCTTGGTGGTGTATCGTGAACTTTGTAGAGGAATTTCCGAAGAAATTCTTGGACGAATATCCGGACGAATTCCTGAAAGAATTTTTGGAGGAATATCCGGAAGATTTCCAGGGAGAATATCCGGAGGAATTCCTGGAGGGATATCTGGACGAATTCCTGGAGGAATATTCGGAGGAATTTCCGAAGAAATTCGATGGAGAATAAAAGGAGGAATATCCGGAGGAATTTCTGGACCTTTACCTTTATTAAGTTTATTTTTCTTATTTGTCTGATGGGGTCGTTCAAAAATGATGTTACAGGTTTTAGGGGAGAGGGAGTCTAAGATTTTGGACAGTACAAAAAAGCGTGACAGAGGGGGGAAGAGTGTCTAGAAATCCAAAAAAGTAGTAGACATCATATTTTTCGTTTTATTTGTCTTATATGTTTTATTTGTCTTATTTTTCTTATGTGTCTTATTTGTCTTATTTTACTTATTTGTCTTATTCGTCTTTTGTGTTTCTCATCCTTTTATCCTTCTTCATCAGGTAAACGCACATGTTCCAATATTCCTGAATCAGCTGCATCACTATGGGGATTTAGGCGGACTCTTATCGGAAAATCCACTTTTATCAATAATTTTTTCACTATTTTTTTTCAAAAGTAGATACACAAGATAAGAAAACCCCAAAATTTCAGGTCCCTACGAGTTATAGTTTTTGAGATATTAGTTATTAAAGTTGAAAAAAGGAAAAAGGCAGTTTTAATTTCTTTTCAAAATCTTGCTTTACGTCATACCAGTTTTTGGAAGGTTTTTCCTGATACGATACTGAGGTTTATATATAGCATTGTAAATATAATTAAAAGAACTTTCATATCGTACTAACGGAAATTGTGATGGCATGAAGGAAAAAAAATTAAAAATCAAAATACGGAGAAAACACTGACAGTTCTAGGTATTTTCGACTTGAAAAGTCAGCCATTTTTTCCCCGCATTTCCCCGCGGAGATATTAAGTTGGGGAACATATTTGAGATGTTTACTTTCAGATTCCAACAGATTCACAGATTCCCTATTTGTTCTTGAGCAAGACCATACTGAGGGTGGCTGGGTTCGATTCCCGGTGCCGGTCTAGGCAATTTTAGGATTGGAATTTACCTCGACTTCCCTGAGCATAAAAGTATCATCGTGTTAGCATCATGATATACGAATGCAAAAATGGTAACTTGGCTTATAAACCTAGCAGTTAATAACTGTGAAAGTGCTTAATGATCACTAAGCTGCGAGGCGACACAAGACTTCAGAATATTGCTATCACTTCTATCACTTAAATGTCGAGTCGAGATACACCACGAGAGCCATGTCCTCCATCGCAAGCGTCCTAAACGTAACCACGCTGTACTTTCGGAAACTATGCTTTAGTAACAGTAGTATGAAAATTGAGACTAGAATTTATATGCTGTTAAATATTTGTCAATAACTCCATAGTTAGAACCAATAAAAGATACATAGTTATATACCTTCGTTATGGTATGATCCCTTCTAAGCATCAAAGTCTTCTATTGGACTAAGCAGGAGATGAATAAATTGCAAGTCTTAGAATCAACATAAATCAGAATTCTAGCAATTCGTGTTTTCGGAGACCAAAACAAATTATGAGGTTTTCTTGTATTTTTTCCACTTTGAGCTTATACTAAGATCAAAAGTGAGAATTTAATATCTCTCGGGTACTTATTCAAAAGGACGTATGTGATTTTGTAAACAAAGATTCAAACGTCGATTTGTCCGATCTGATGGCACTCCCACGCAAACCAACACCACCAACAGGTAGCCGAAGCCTCCCCCTATCTGTCTATGATGTTGAAAACAATCGTGTAAGTGGATATCGAAGTGTGCCGTGGTCGCGAGTGAACGTGTTTTTTTTTTCTGCGTTGCAGCTTCCGTCATTTATTCTGTTTCATTTAAAAATGACAGAAAATTTTGAATTAGAGGACTATCTAAAGCCTTTAAATCAGCATGGTGTTTAAAAGGACAAACTGATTAGCTTTGTTATGTGTGCCGCGCTCGCGAAGATTGAAGATTGGACATCATCAGGATGAATGGCTGGTCGAGGGAGAAATTCGATTTTGGTGAGATCAACCCAAATACCTTTAGGATAGCTGTATAGCTAGATAGGTCTTTCTTATTGTCTTCTTTAAATAGAGGTTTCTATACGCTTATTAATTCAGAAGTAAGGGAAACTCCATTAAGCTCTTTTATTTAAAAATTTGTTCATTGCTTCGTCGCTTTTCCCATCACCTCTAATCTGTCCTCGTCCCGTAGTGTGATGTATGGATGTTTCCTAAGTGCATGCAACAATGCATTTACTAACTAAACATGCCTTTGCTTTTGAGGCAAGCTAATTCTACTCAAGCGCACTAAATTACTGAAAGGTGAACGAAGGTGGAAAGAAATTTAATATTAAATGTTGTCATTCAAAACCACACTTTTGACTCGTACAGACAATAATTTCAACCCACTCTCGCTCTCAAACGTACAACACTTTTATATAAAATCTACAATAAACTTATAATATTGTCATTTCCTTACAAATGGTTAGATAATTTGCTGATCTGGTGAACCGGATCTTTCAAAAAGTGAGCTTCGAATTATTCACTCACTTAAAGGATCCGGATCATTTAAACGGTTCCGGATCTGAACGCCCATAGCCGTTGACATAGTGGTCAATCACTATCCCTAATTGCAGATTAATGCGTAGAATTGATTGAATTTGCTCCTGCAAAGTTTTTTGTGAGTTTGCCCCGGTTTGTGCACAGCCGCAGTACCATTATATTTTAGCTTTACAAGATTTTATTTGTGGATAGGTCCAAATCTTTAAACGGTCGAACATGAATGAACCCTTTAAGTTGTAGTTAATGTACGTGTTACAAGAATGTTCATAATATTTCATGATTTTCATAATTTTTGACGGGTTTAATCTAGATAACGAATGCAGGTAAGACAAATATGAAGCAGTGAAAGTAAGTATCTAATATGGTATATTTTGATGGTCTGATTTCACTTGTTTTTCATCGCTTTATTCATTCATTTTTTTTTCCAGAAGGCAAGTAATGGCGGAAAAAAGTAAAAGAAAAAGATCAGAGTGCGTTTTTGCCTTTCATGTATTATTAGATATGCAGATTGTTCGCGAGAATCAGAAGTTTTTGATCTGCTTGTGCGGTCGATATGTGAATAGATTTAATTAATCGCAATCTTGAAACATGCCTCAGAGACGTTTATTTAGGAGTATCAAATTTTCTGTCAGAATTGAGTGAAAAAAAGTAGATCATGTTTGTTTGTTACTTGAAAGACAAATGTTCAGCATTCAGAGGTCACGTACAGTCGTGATTTATTCAGTAGGCAGAACGATCGGCCGGTCATCACATAATTTGTTTTGCTTTGTGCGGTTAGCAGAACGGTCGCCCGATCATCGAAATGTTGTTCTGCTTTGTGCGGGAGAGTAAAATAATTAGAAAGTGAAGATTCAGTTCGCGTCAGTAAGCAGAACGATCGGTTGGTCATCGAAAATGTTGTTCTGCTTTGTGCGGTTAGCAGAGAGATCGGCTGGTCATCGACAATTTTGTTCAGCTTAGTGCGGTCGGTAATTAAAATAATTAGTGTTCGTTCGATTATGTTCGATTGATCAAACTACACGCTATACACGGCATACCGTTTACCAAAACGAACCCTGCTTCAATACCTACCCCATGTATCCAACATCCCAGTGATTTCTCGTGGAAGTGCAGATGACTCGTCGGCTTCCATCAAAGCGAGTATCACGTCAACATTCTCCTACCCATTCCTTAATTGACCTGCATTCGGACACGGCCGGCTCTGGTATTGCTTAATATTTGGGTCACCAGTTTTCACACATTGAGGATGATGTTAGTCCCAAACATCATCTGTTGGTTCTCTGTGTAATTACTGCCGACCTGGCAATAACGAAGTAGCAACCGTGGGCGGTCAATCATGCTCATGCTCTGTTGAAAACAATCGTGTAAGTTTTTTTTGAGTAGCATAAATTTAATGGCGCGGTATACTAAAGTGAGAAAAGCTTAAATCGGCATTTTGGAAACATTTCACAATTCCCTCCAGTTTACTGGTTCAAGTAGTACGATACATTACTCGTAGAATTGACATAAATAAATATGTTACATACCCAACAATAATACACTACATATAGGTACTTCGAAAACTACTGTGCATGTAGCGACAGATTGACGATAGTTTCATTACGCAGATTTGAGACAAAATCGAGACGACCGAAGGGAGCCTATAAAAGGCTTTATTAAGTGACATAATTCCAATTAATTCTACAGATGTCATAACGCATTATCAGAACCGGATTTAGCCGGAATGGGACCCCGGGGCCGACGGTATGTGGGGGCCCCAAAATGTACAAAAAAGGTTGGTTTTGGTACATAAGATTTGTGGGGGCCCGAAGCCACAGCCCCCCCCCCCCCTTTTTTCCTTTATTGCATAAGATTGATAATATCACAAATTTACATAATAAAATTACATGATTAAATTTATGTAATTTTTTTATTTATATTTTATTTATTTATGTAAACTCTAAATCAAATACATTCTTGTTTTTCCTTATTTCTGCATTTATAATTAGTTGAAAATCATTTATATTGCTAGATACAAAATGTTTCAAATTGTACACCATAACGTTTGCTAGAATCCATAATGCCAGTTTTTCATTCTTTTTTCCAATCACTTCATTTAATAATTCCAAGGGGTCTATTACATTAATTCTCATTTTTTTGATTATCAACGTCTTAGCAAAATCCCAGACTACACTTGAATTTTTACATGTTTTTAAACGGTGCTCAACATCATCGATTTGATCGCATACATTACATAAATTATTTTCTGTTCCTCGAATTTTATGCTTGAAAAGTTTGCTACGAGTTAGAATTAAATCATTTACATAGTAATATTCTGCAAAGTTTTTTTAACTGATGTGTATAAAAGGTTTCTAACAAATAGAGCCTTTATTTTGTTCCCTACATCAATTAATCCTAATCCGCCCTTCTCTGGAATCAAATACAATTGATTCCTACATATTTTGAATAAATGACCTATCCACAGGAAATTTCCCACAATTTTTGTTGTTTCTGCTATAAATTTATTCGGTGCTGGTAATATCTGTCCAATGTACCATAACTTTGATAAGATGTACGTATTTAAGATCCAAATTTTTTGTAACATATTTAAATTTCTAAGTTTTGCAATGAAAATAGATTTTTTAATTTTATTTAGTTGAACTTCATATACTTTGGATACAGTTTCCTCCCAGGAATTTTTGAAAATTACACCTAGAATTTTGAGTTCCGTAACTTCATTTATATTATCACAAACTATGTTTAGGTCATTGAAGCATAATATGCTTGATTTGTTTGCATTTAAACTAATTCTAGCATCCTTTGAAAATATTTTCATCACTTGGAATATTTTTTCAAATTCCATTTGATTTCTGATAATAATGCAGATGTCATCAGCATATACTATCAATTTTACGAAACTTCCATCAAATAAAATACCTGATATTTCATCGGCTAACATTTGAAGCAGTGGTTCAAGGTACAGTACAAAAAGAACCATGCTTAATGGGCATCCTTGACGTACTGAACGATTGATTTTTATTTTCTCAGTTAAAGTTCCGGATACCAGAAGCCTGGAGAAGGCTCCATTGTACAGTTTTTTGAGAGATTCAATAAACATAGTAGGAAATCCAAATTTTGACAAAACTGCCCATAAATCCCATAAATCGCATTATCAATGTCATTTTTCCTTTCAACGGCTGTGTGTTCAGTTGAATATTTGCTTCTCGTTTTCCTAGGTACAAAACCTAACAGTAGTCAAATACAATCTCTGCTAATTAATTGATATGCGTAGTTCATCATATGATAATTTCTGAAATAAATGAATAATTAGTAAGCAATTTACAATCCAAATTGAAAGAATAAAAATCTTGCACGAATTTCTTTGTTGTTCGACGAATAAACAAATAAATTTGTAACATTGGAAACGGGAAAATCAGCGTTTGCTTAGTCGAAAATTTCAGTTCAGTGTCTGGAAGCAGTTTTTTTTTTTTTTTATTCATTTATTTATTTGGTAGGCACTCTGTGTTCTTGACCGCTACTGTGCCGTGATCTACTATGGTGTTCTGCTATACAGAATCCACACAGAATCTATTTTTAGATATCAATTTTTTTTTCGTTATTGTTGTCGTTGCCAGTTCATCTTGTCGTGGGTCCATTGTGTCGGTTTGTCCATGTCGTGTATCCAATCATCGTTGCATTGTTCGGTTGCCATTTATTCCGGGTAACGTTGGAGGAATGCCTCCGAGAAGAACAAGTTGTCAGTCGTCATCAGGCAGCCGCGACGGTAAGGCGCGCACCCCAAAACGCCACCGTATGGGCTGCGGATCCGGCGACTGACGAGGGTTTGGTGGAGGGGCTGGGAATCGAACCCACGACCATTCGCTTATAAGGCGAACGTGTAGCCAACTACGCTACGAGACCCCCCCTAGTCTGGAAGCAGTTATTGTCAAAGTTTTTATAGCATCCGCCATTATGGTAAACGTGGAAAGCTGGATAAGAATCTACCAAAACCTGTATAAGAACTGGGCATATGCGAAATTGTTAGATTCTTATGCAAAAAATGTAAGCTATCATACAAATATTGTTAGAACAGCTTACAAAATTGTTAGATTCTTATACAATACTTGTATAAGAATCTAACATTTTCGCATATGCCCAGTTCTTATACAGGTTTTGGTAGATTCTTATACAGATTCTTATATAGAAAATCTAACATCCGCCGGTTGGGTGTATAACAGTAATTTTCGACACTTTACTTATTAATTATTATTAACTTTGTGTGTGTGTGTGAATCTTCAATCTAACCCACACTGTCCAGCAGTGGTATTATGAGAGAAAGCTAGCTGTAATAAAGTTAGTTTTAGCCCGGGAGTTAGAAGTTGTTAGCTCTACTGAAGCTCCAGTAACCCATTTCAAACTGCCTGGTAACTCAAGTTCAGTCTGAGATCACTTTCACTTGGAATACGCTCTTCCTGTTTATACTACTATTATCAATTGGTTAATTGATCTATAAACAAACTTCCAGATTTTAAAATACAATTGATCCATGTATTTCTGATGTTTACCACACAGCCACACATATTTCACCAAAGACATCACCGTTTACAAACTACACAAACGATTTCGCGCACTCAATTAAGAAAAACAATTTATCAAATGTCATCAAAAGCGTAAATTTCAGATCACCTAAACGTTTTTCTTCTAGTACATATAATAAAATAAAATAAAAACGTCAGGCAAATCTATTTCTTGCGGGAACGAACAAAAACGTGACAGCAAATTCGAAAGCAACCTTTCGCGCACATGGTTTGCTGCGATCCGTTTCTAAGCAATTATTAACTTAGTTTATTCAATCATGATCGGAAAAACTACCTACAGTCTAAGAAAATTATTAAGCTCTTTCAGTGAAATGTCTTCACCTGTCATAAGACGAGTTTAGTATTATAACATTAAATTCTACCTCGTTTTAATATTTACAGATACGTATTTCGACCTCCACTGTTGGGTCGTTTTCAGTGTCTCGTACTTGACTCGGCTCAAGAATCCGTCAGGAATACGTAGACTCTACACTATAGTTGTAGAGGCATGTCCATTTCGAAGAAAACCGACCGGTATTTGGACATTATCATTAACCGATGAAACTTTCGTAGAACACCTGGATTGATGAATCAGGTTTTTATTGTAAGAAAATTATGTATGCTCTTTTAGTGGAATGTTTTCACCTGTCATAAGACGAAGTTACGTTTTGTAAGCTTCATAGATACGTATTTCGACTTCTTCAGTGTCTCGTATTTGACTTGACTTCCAATAGATTACTTTCCCAACTAATCATCTATTCCTTTCCCGTTCCTGGAGATGCAGAGGATTCTTCGGTCTCTTGCAGCAATGCGTGTAGAAATAATTTTCGTCTCCTGTACCTAAATTTATTGTGATTGATTCAAAGAAACTCAATAGCTTGTACAGTGAGAATGGCTTCCAATACCAAGAAGACTGCCCAGTTGGTGAGCTGGCGCTGTGCATATTTGTTGTTTCTCTGACAATTACGATTAGCAATCAAGAAGGATATAGCCAATCAAGCTGAAGGTAAATATTATCTGTCTTCCACGTAATTTTAAATGAAATCTCGGCAAATGTATTGTTTGCTGATTTTTGTCGGTACTCGTTTCGAGGAATGTTCAGTAAATTAAGTTTCCATGAACTTTTTCTATAAAGAACGAAAGCTATTGGACAACTTTTTGATTCAATGATTTTCGAGTAATCGTTATTGAATTTAAAGTTTCTATGACAACGTTCGTCATACCGCTTTGCCAGTTGAAAACACTGCCTTACAAGTTGAAAAAAATGGAATAATCATGGAATGAAACTGACATTGTTACAGAACGATTCAATGCAAACCGCTTTGCACAGTGTAACAGAAGGCAAAATGCTTCATGAGCTGCAAATGAACTCTTTCATCCCTTTGCTCCCCGCATAAAAGTGTGCCGTTCGGTAGAATGCTCTTTCAGAAACTTTCCACAGTATACTGATGCAGTCGAGTTGTCCGTAAACAGCAAACAGGCTCGGGCTCATGTAAAAAAAGAATCGTTTGACTCGTCGTCCTCAGGATGTCAAGAGAAGAGTGCGCTACAGAGTTGGGTTTAAAAATGTCTGTTTTTGGAAAGCATATCAACCGGTTTCGGCTGAAATTTGATGTGAATGTGAGCAAAAAAACGCTGGGGAAAAAGAACGAGGCATATTTATGCTTCTACACTAACATTCCACCTCGCATCACCATCATATTTAAATAAAAACTCCAGGACGCGCATAATGCTGCGAACTAATTCCTGTCGGCTGACTGGTAAAGGTGCTTAAACGAGTACTAAGAGTACAGAAGAGTAAACTTAGGCGTCAATGCACACAGCAACGCTAGGTGCACTACGAATAATGCTGAATAAGTATGTGTGAACCATAGAATATGCATAATTTTGTGCAGAAATGGGAATATGTTGATGAACGGAGTGCAAACAGTGAATGCCTACAATAATTCTAGTTTGGTAGGTTGGTATGAAGGCATTTTTACGATATGTGTGGATAGAAGCTGTTACATTAACAAACAGTTTTTCTTCCATATGAAGCACAACACGAATTTTTTTCTGGTACTTGGCATTATCAGATTTGCTCGCAACAAGTTACAACCGACGCAGATTGCAGTTTTGTTGTTTCCTATCGATTGGCTCGATCGGTCGCACTATGGGGAATCAGGTGGCCGAAAATAAGAAAATCGACTTTCTCTGATTCATAATTCAAGTTGACCTACTAAATGCTAATGCTTTGGAGCATTAAACCCCAGCATATCAGCACTCTAAGCCATATGGTTATCAAGATATAGGCATTAGAGCCAGACACTTTTTAGTTCTTGAAAAATCAATGCATAATTCAACTGTTAATATCTTCGGCTACAGTAGCTCTTTTCCAACTCTTTAAAAAGTTTCTGAAAGCTTGTTTCATGGACTTGCGAAGAACGGGGAACGAAGTTATGGGAAAATAGGTAGTGAAACATCCGAAAATGACCCGAAGAAAAAAAATTTTTTTTTTCATTCAAAAAGTTCCATACAAAAAAAGTTTCTCAAAGTTTCGCTTAGCGACTACCACTACGACTTTCTTTGGACCTCCTAGAAGGCATTAAACCAAATTCCAGCTGCTTATGGCTGCAAATCGGCGATTCCGATAACTTTTTCGAAAAAAAGTCATTAATTTTGAAACATTAAATGTAATTATTCTCATAATACACGGCAGACTGTGATGGGCTGGATACAAATCCCATGCGTATGACAAAAGAGCATCAAGAACAGTTAAAATAGAGATAGTAGATAACACGAAAAGTGTCGTAGGCTTCGTGGTAGGCCGTGTACACGATAGCTTATGCAGCTATATGATACTCCATTTGGCGTAGGCTCACCAAGAGGAGGCAACTCATTATCTCTCAAGTATCAAGCAAATAAATATGAAAAAAAAAAACAATATACTCTTGAGGGTTACGAAAATACTCTAGGCTTCATTTGAAATTATTTCATAAAAAGTAAAATTTTGATATTAATTAAAATCCAATATGTGAATACAAGAAGCAAAAATGTCTGTACCTAAGGACATCTTTCGATAATTATTGGTATGTACCTAGGTGAAATAAATAAACAGAACATTTATGAATGTCTATCTGAGTGCATAGTGAGCTGTGATTGCGAAGGTAAATCGTGTGAAGTGTTTGTACTTATTATTTGGTGAATCATGAATTATAGGCAACCCATTGAAGTATTTAGAGCTCACGAGGGACGTCAGGTAGATCGCGTTGAAAAGCTTTGAATATATCTGCCAAAGCTTCGCTGTGGATAAACAAAAAAGAGTCAACTCCATACAAAATTGAAAAATCTGCATTTGAAATTTGAAAAAATGGCAGGCCGCTTCCCGGTCCAAAACTTACTTTGACTCATATAATGAGTAATGGCTTGACACAGAATTTGAATTAGAAGAATTTTATCATGCTGAGCCAGAGCCAGTGGCTTCAACATCTCGTGGAAGGCCATCAAAAATTTTGAGGATTTGAGTGAGCGTACGAAGCGCAGAAGAATTAATGACGAGCTAATGGATCCAAGAGAGGATACCATAGAAAAGCGCTACTGGGAGCAAGAAGAACTGCCTACAACAGAAGTGATACGAGTATGGTGAAAGTGATAGGCCATATTTTAAAAACCGAGATCACGCTTCCAGAATGTACACTACTCTAAGTGATTCTCATGGAATGATGTCCGATGAAGAAACTTTTGAATATTTTCTCGATTGTGATATGAGTAAATATGTGTACGAACAAACACCTAAAAAAATCCTGCAAGATTTCCTACTTACAAAGTGATACAAAAATGAAAGCGATATGTTCTCCTCCGCTGGATTCCATCGAAAACGGCAACAAAATACAGGTAATGAAAGATAGATCATCTCCCTTGAAATGTAATAATATATGTATTCATATTTTTCTTTTAGGTTAGAATACAATCGCTAATGCAACATACTGTAGAACGAATAGTGAAATCATTGAAACACGAAACCAATCAATATATGGATGAAAAAATGGTCGAAATGGTCCTTTTAAGTAGTTGGGGTATGGACGGATCTACGGGATACTCGCAATACCATCAATCATTCCCAGGTACGAATCAACAAGATGATTCAGATGTATTTTCAGTGACAACGACTCCAATACATTTGTATTTACTAAGTAATCGTAAACATATTTTCTGGTACAACTTGACCCCACAAAGTATTCGTTATTGCAGACCAAGTATGCTATAGTTTATGAAAGAATCGAAGCAAGTTGTGATCGATTGCAAAACCACCATAGAGAGCGCACTAAGTGAATTAGTTCCAGTTAAGATCGATTTGGAGCAGGAGAAATATGTTTTGGTTGACTTCGATTTTGTCATGAGCATGGTGGATGGTAAAGTTCTAAATTACATAACTGGTACGTCATCCATGCAAAATTGCCCAATTTGTAAAACCACTCCAAATGTAATGACAAGCCTAGAGGTATTATTTTTTTAAAGAAATACTTGTACATTTTTAAAAACTGTTTTGTTTTTCAAGTATTCTAGGAGTAAAAGGATATACACCAGAGATAGGGACACTTATTTATGGAATATCTCCATTATATGCATGGATGCGATTTTTCGAGTGCCTTCTTCACATATCTTACCGAATGGATTTTAAAAAGTGGCAGGTATCAAAGATATTAAAGGAAGCGTACTTGAAGAGAAAACAACTTATACAGAAAAGGCTTTATGATAGCTTTGGTGAGAGAGTCGACCAGCCAAGGCAAGGTGGAGCAGGATCAAGTACAACTGGAAACATTTGTCGACGAGCGTTTTCGAATCCAAATCTGTTAAGTGAAGCATTAAATGTCAACGAAGAGCTAATTCACCGGTTCTGGAACATTCTGATCGCGATAAACTGCCTAGAGCCAATCAATTCTGAAAAGCTAGACAGTTATTGTAAAGCAACCTACCGGTTATATTTGCAGCTGTATGATTGGTATAAAATTCCTGCTACGGTGCATAAAGTCCTTGCCCATGCTGGGGATATAATTATTCATTCACCAGCACCACTTGGAATGTTGGCTGAAGAAGCAGCTGAGTGTCAACACAAGCACTTAAAAAAAAGTCGGACTCATCATACCAGGAAAGCCTCAAGAGAAGAAAATTTACATGACGTTTTCATTCGTGCTATGAACTCGTCGGATCCTTTGATAAGCTCCCTCAACTTAGGTAAGCGACTTCAAAATAAATCAAATCTGGAATATCCAGAAGATGTTCAAAGTTTTTTAGTGACTGAAACTTCTTGCAATACAACAGATTCGAGTACAGAAAAATATACCATAGCAGATATTTTAATCGATCTTGAAGAAATAAATGATGATTTTGTTGAGGATGTTCATGTACATAATGAATAAATAAATGTTGTTGCAGTATACTTATGTATCTTGAAGCTTTTATTGCATGGAGTTC
Source organism: Armigeres subalbatus (assembly GCF_024139115.2). NCBI lineage: Eukaryota > Metazoa > Arthropoda > Insecta > Diptera > Culicidae > Armigeres > Armigeres subalbatus. The sequence goes on from NC_085141.1 coordinate 277,568,581, forward strand.
GTTTAGCTTTAATAGAGCTTTATATTGTATTCCCTTTACTTGTTTTACGGGTTAAGAGCCTGAACCAATCTGAAAAATCCTACAAAGACAACCTGTTACGTATGTAGATTGGGGGCAGCAGGGACTATGTCCAAGGGCTTGACGATCCCTCCCCAGGCCATCTGCGAGTTGTGGGGCTTGCCTAGGATGTGGTGGGGTTTGACAGTGGGCCCTGTTAAACCTCTATAAAAAGCTGCATGTATCCGCAAGTAGGCCCCACCAAAGCGACCGTGTGCCGCTCAAAGCGCACAAGCCCAAGTCCTGGTGTTAGGTGGGACGCTAAACAGCCCTGACACGACGGCCCTCCGACGAGACAGGAGGTTTGCGCAGGCCCAATAAGCCGCCTAGAAAACCAATCATTACGAACAATATAAGAGATAATGCGACTCGATATAATCGGCAAAGACCTAGGCGACGAATACAGGATCACGATTGGAAGCTTGGAACATGGAATTGCAAGTCGCTAGGTTTCGCAGGTTGCGACAGGATGATCTACGATGAATTACATCCCCGCAACTTCGACGTCGTGGCGCTGCAGGAGATTTGCTGGACAGGACAGAAAGTGTGGAAAAGCGGGCATCGAGCGGCTACCTTCTACCAAAGCTGTGGCACCACCAACGAGCTGGGAACCGGCTTCATAGTGCTGGGTAAGATGCGCCAACGCGTGATTGGGTGGCAGCCAATCAACGCAAGGATGTGCAAGCTGAGGATTAAAGGCCGTTTCTTCAACTATAGCATCATCAACGTGCACTGCCCACACGATGGGGAGACCTGACGACGAGAAAGAAGCGTTCTACGCACAGCTGGAGCAGACATACGATGGATGCCCACTGCGGGACGTTAAAATCGTCATCGGTGACATGAACGCACAGGTAGGAAGGAGGAAATGTATAGACCGGTCATCGGACCGGATAGTCTGCACACCGTATCGAATGACAACGGCCAACGATGCATAAACTTCGCAGCCTCCCGCGGAATGGTAGCCCGAAGCACCTTCTTTCCCCGCAAAATATCCACAAGGCCACATGGAAATCACCTAACCAAGAAACGGAAAACCAAATCGACCACGTTCTAATCGACGGTAAATTCTTCTCCGACATCACGAACGTCCGCACTTACCGCAGTGCGAATATTGAATCCGACCACTACCTCGTTGCAGTATGCCTGCGCTCAAAACTCTCGACGGTGTACAACACGCGTCGAAGTCGGACGCCGCGGCTTAATATCGGGCGGCTACGAGACGGTAGACTAGCCCAAGAATACGCGCAGCAGCTGGAAGTGGCACTCCCAACGGAAGAGCAGCTAGGCGCAGCGTCTCTTGAAGATGGCTGGAGAGATATTCGATCCGCCATTGGTAGCACCGCAACCGCTGCACTTGGCACGGTGCCCCGGATCAGAGAAACGACTGGTATGACGGCGAATGTGAGCAGTTAGTGGAAGAGAAGAATGCAGCATGGGCGAGATTGCTGCAACACCGCACGAGGGCGAACGAGGCACGATATAAACAGGCGCGGAACAGACAAAACTCGATTTTCCGGAGGAAAAGCGCCAGCAGGAAGATCGAGACCGTGAAGAAACGGAGCAACTGTACCGCGCTAATAACACACGAAAGTTCTATGAGAAGTTAAACCGTTCACGTAAGGGCCACGTGCCACAGCCTGATATGTGTAAGGACATAAACGGGAACCTTCTTACGAACGAGCGTGAGGTGATCCAAAGGTGGCGGCAGCACTACGAAGAGCACCTGAATGGCGATGTGGCAGACGAAGATGGCGGTATGGTGATGGACCTGGGAGAACGCGCGCAGGACATAATTCTACCGGCTCCGGATCTCCAGGAAATCCAGGAGGAGATTGGCCGGCTGAAGAACAACAAAGCCCCTGGGGTTGACCAACTACCAGGAGAGCTATTTAAACACGGTGGTTAGGCACTGGTTAGAGCGCTGCACTGGGTCATTACCAAGATTTGGGAGGAGGAAGTTTTGCCGCAGGAGTGGATGGAAGGTGTCGTGTATCCAATCTACAAAAAGGGCGATAAGCTGGATTGTAGCAACTACCGCGCAATCACATTGCTGAACGCCGCCTACAAGGTACTCTCCCAAATTTTATGCCGTCGACTAGCACCAACTGCAAGGGAGTTCGTGGGGCAGTACCAGGCGGGTTTTATGGGCGAACGCTCCACCACGGACCAGGTGTTCGCCATTCGCCAAGTACTGCAGAAATGCCGCGAATACAACGTGCCCACACATCATCTATTTATCGACTTCAAAGCCGCATATGATACAATCGATCGGGACCAGCTATGGCAGCTAATGCACGAACACGGTTTTCCGGATAAACTGATACGGTTGATCAAGGCGACGATGGATCGGGTGATGTGCGTAGTTCGAGTTTCAGGGGCATTCTCGAGTCCCTTCGAAACTCGCAGAGGGTTACGGCAAGGTGATGGTCTTTCGTGTTTGCTATTCAACATCGCTTTGGAAGGGGTAATACGAAGAGCAGGGATTAACACGAGTGGTACAATTTTCAATAAGTCCGTCCAGCTATTTGGTTTCGCCGACGACATAGATATTATGGCACGTAACTTTGAGAAGATGGAGGAAGCTTACATCAGACTGAAGAGGGAAGCTAAGCGGATCGGACTAGTCATCAACACGTCGAAGACGAAGTACATGATAGGAGAGGTTCAAGAGAAGACAATGTGAGCCACCCACCGCGAGTTTGCATCGGTGGTGACGAAATCGAGGTGGTAGAAGAATTTGTGTACTTGGGCTCACTGGTGACTGCCGAAAATGACACCAGCAGAGAAATTCGGAGACGCATAGTGGCTGGAAATCGTACATACTTTGGACTCCGCAAGACGCTCCGATCGCCGTACCAAACTAGCAATCTACAAAACGCTCATTAGACCGGTAGTCCTCTACGGACACGAGACCTGGACGATGCTCGTGGAGGACCAACGCGCACTTGAGTTTTCGGAAGGAAAGTGCTGCATACCATCTATGGTGGGGTACAGATGGCGGACGGTACGTGGAGGAGGCGAATGAACCACGAATTGCATCAGCTGTTGGGAGAACCATCCATCGTTCACACCGCGAAAATCGGACGACTGCGATGGGCCGGGCACGTAGCCAGAATGTCGGACAGTAACCCGGTGAAAATGGTTCTCGACAACGATCCGACGGGCACAAGAAGGCGAGGTGCGCAGCGGGCAAGGTGGATCGATCAGGTGGAAGATGACTTGCGGACCCTCCGTAGACTGCGTGGTTGGCGACGTGTAGCCATGGACCGAGCCGAATGGAGGAGACTCTTATATACCGCACAGGCCACTTCGGCCTTAGTCTGAATAAATAATAATAAATACGTATGTAGATGCAATGGCCTGTATTTGACGGAGTCCTTGTGCATCTTAGAACATCTGTACAACTCAATTCACATAAAAACAGTATACAATTTTCTAGTTTGAACTCTACAGGTCTGCGCTGCAATAAAATACACATCTATAGACTGCTGTGTACATGAGACATTCGTAGATAAAAGGGATATATTCCATAGAGATCAAAGGTCTGTATTCCAGGGAGTTTGGAGACCTTAGAAGTAATAACGACCTGCAAAACAAGTATTTCACATCTTTTAGACAATAATCTACGATATAAGTGTGAAATATTGCAGAAATGAAATGAAAATATTTTCGGCCACCTACTTGTATGGAGCCGCCCCATAGTGCGGTCTTTGCGTTCCAGAGTTATTTAAAAAATATTGTTTTTTTGCCAAGGGGAAAAACATTCTTGTAACTGCTGCAATGCATTCAAATGACTGCAAATAGATATAAAATGAAGGAAAAAGTAAAATATATCCCCCCAAAATGCTAATTTGACTTTTATTATATGTTTTTCTCATTTTAATAATGCGCGAGAAGGACACCATCAACGCTAAGTGGATTAAGTAATCTGAGCTTTTTTTATTCAGGTTATTTTCATCCCATCTTCTTTATTTTTAGCCGAGTTTCCAACAACAACAGAGCCACACAATTGACAAAACCAAATTCGTGAAATTGTCAATAAAATTTTCCAAATCAACGGAATTAATATAATTTTGTTCGTTAGTAGTGGAGTTATTCGTCTAGCTTTCCATTAGAACACAAATGTCGGCATAAGGTGTTACCGTACAACCGGAACCAATACCTTTTTCCCAATAATGGGAACCCGGTTTATCTCGTAGAATAAAATATTTGAAAAAAAAAATGAAAAATATATATACATATAGGTTGTGGCAAATTAGTTATTTCAGATTTAAGTAGTTATTTAGACATTACCCTTAAAATCCCTTCATCTCCTACCCTGAAACCGCCCATGTTTCTGAGGATACGTCTAGCATATCTATCTATGAAGTTCACCATCTACAATGGTGGTATTCCTGCTTTAGTTCCGGAGATAATGAAGAGAGGGAGAGAAAGAGCAGATTGGTCTAGGAGAAAAAAAAAGGGAGTCCGCGTCTGGTAGTCAAGAAATATAGACGTGATAAGGCAAGCAGAACAAGTTTTTCTGAAGATAGCCCTTTTTGTGGGCCTCGTGGTAAGAGTTCGAAGTGCGTTGAAGTGGCGGGCCGAGTGATAGGCTTCTGAATAAATTGTGAAGAACGGTCGAAGAATAGTCGGTGTTGCGCAGAATTCGCCATTCGTATCGCCACGGCGTGGTTCCTTTCTGGAGGCGAAAGAAGGAAGAATCGGCGAGCTCCGGGCTGGTGACCGACGAGTTTTCGTTATCGTCGAGCCACATGTAACGGTAAGCGGCAACCACAGTCTTGGAGGTGAGGGCTCTAGTGAGGTCCGCGGGTTCGTCCCGCTTGCTCGAGTTATCCGATGCGTTGCCGCCCCATCTGTGAGCCCGAGAGACGTCGAATAAGAAGAAGCCTGGCTGGATTCATCCTCCGAAGGTCGACCGAAGAAGCAACTAGGTGGAATTTCCTGGACAAGCCCAATCCGCCCTCGTAACACGTGGTAGACCAGCAGTCATCGATTTCGTGGCAAAAACACTCCATGTGAAGTGGCCGTTTAGCAACGGCTGGCGCCCAGAACCACTTAGGGTTCTCTCCGCTACGAATCAAACGATACAGTCACCCGTGAGATGGTATGTGACCATCGGACCAGCTTAGCTGCCTGTCATCCTCAACGTTCCGAAGCCACTCGTCTGCCAACAAAGGACTACAAAACCAACGACGCTACCTGCATGCCCGAAGTAATCCACCGAATCCCATCGAGCCGTGTCAGGCTACTCCTGGACACCGAAAAGACCACCGAATACTGCTACTCTGCCGAAACAGTTCACCGAGATACTCGAGACCATTCCAACCGGCCGTGGAGGTCCTCCTGTGGGCCAACAAGTAAACAGCGAACCGGCGATCCTGCTCGCTGTTCTCGAAGCACTCCATCGAAGGCCACTCGTGGTGGCTGCCTACAACGACGCAAGTATGACGATCCTCTTCTGCTCAAGTGAGTTAAGGTGCTTTGGTACGGCCGCAACGATGCTTCCTCCTTCCTTCCTCTACTAACCCAAACCTAATGTTTAAATAAAAACATAATGTAAAGCCTACTCTCATGTGTTCGTGCCACTTAGGGAAGATCCATAAAGTACGTCACGTAAAAATCGGCGATTTTCTACCCCCCTCCCCCCTTCGTCACACTTTTTGTATTAAACCTCTAAAATTTTTGTATGAGTCGTCACGCGGCTCGGAAACCCCCTCTCCCCTAGGAGTGTGACGTACTTTGTGGATGGCCCCTTATTCTATGCAAAGATAGACCCGTTTTCCCTTCATTTGGCTGTCTTAAGTCCACGTGGTTTCTAGGTAAAGGTAAGGGTAAGTAATCCGAAGCAAACAGAGCGCCGACCCTGAGAGAAATAGCCGCGGGCTAGCAAAGCAAAAATTACAAAGGTCAACGAGGGACAAAGATAAAAAGGTGCCCACAACCGAACATTTTCCCCTACATATATAAAACCGTTCTTATAAAATGTGTTGGGTGGGAGGGTGATTCGAAATTGTAAGCCTTATGCAAGGCTTGACATAATTTGTGGAAGAAACGTGTATAAAAAGTTTTGAAATATTTTCGAACATTTTTAACATAAATTTTTAATTTATGGGCTATGTGTTTCTATTCATTATTTTTTTATTGGCATTTTTTATCTACTATGGAAATTTTTTATTCCAATTTCAATACTGAAGAAGTGTGTAAGAAACACCAACTTATTTAATGGCAATATCCAAATTGGGAAAACTAATGGTAGTTTAAAAACGGTTTAAATGTAACCGATGATTCAACATCAGCATCAATATAATGTAATATGATGTCAAATTGATAAAAATATTATTTCTGTGATTTTATTAAGAACGCTGTCATTGATGTACGTACTTACCTTTCCTTTGCAGTATCGCAGGATCATCGATGTCGGTTCCAATTCCGTTATTTCGTCAATCTGCAAGTAATAGAGACAAAGTTCAATCTCGAGAGGCACCGAAAAGTTTGTCATATCATCTTGACAACTTAAATTGTTTCGAGTAACGTGAGCTCCCTTTGCCGAGATAGGTACGTACGTACCAGAGTTAATCAGAAACTAAACTGTGAACAATTCGAGATAAACGTTCATGCCGAGTTTGGAAGCCCCCAGTGCAGTGGTTAGTCGGCGGAAAGTTTGTCCTTTCTTCGTTGTGAAGCAAGTCTACTACAAGGCCAGTTGAGTGACAAAATCAATTTATATTTAAATTTACCCCTATCGAAACGTACCAACAGGGAGCTTAAACTTTGCTTTATTGGCTTTCGGCGTCGGGCTTCTTGGCTCGGGTCCTGTTGCTTCTGCACCGATGCCCAACAGGGGATCAGCCCATCGGAGTATGCAGGTACCAAGTTTTCAGTGACCATCTGTCGTCTGCCATGGAATGTGGCCAAGCTGCAGTTTGAACAGGCAAGATTGCATGACTGCAGCACATCGTTGCATGACTTATTAGTGCTGCATCAATTCAGAAAATGTTGATCAGAAGTTTTCGGCAAAGTGTTTTGTTTTGAAGTTTCTGTCGGGGAAAAGTGTATCCGTAGTCAAAACTTGCCTCTTTTTTCTTCTTTTTCTTCTTCTGCGATGGCTCTACATTTCAACTGGAACTTGGCCTTCTTTCCAACTTAGTATTCTATTCCTCAATTATTAATTAAAAGCTCGCCATTGCATGTGTATGTATTTTGTTTGGCAAGTACAATGGATACACTATGCCGAGGGTGTCGATAAAGTTTCCAACCCGAAAATACCCTAGACTGTGCCGAGAATTGAACTCGCCTATCTCCGGCTTCTCTATCCTACGCCTTTGCTTACAATACTACTAGTGACCCCTCAAAGCTTGCATTGTTGCCAATATTTGAATGGTTGAAGAATACTTATCATTGGCATGAAGGATGCCAAACATCAATTGAAGAACAGTGATAGAAATAGACAACCGGATATTTTAATAAATGGATGACATGATATCTTGCATTTGCTTGGTAGTTTGCTTTCACAAGTCCGTTTTTGACGGTCGTGTACCTGTGCAAAAGGAATAAACTAATATACATTAAAAGTACTGAAAGAATGAGTTCATTTCACCCTGCTTCAAGATTGCGAGCACGTAACAGATCTGGAAGTCGTGGTAAGTCGCAGTTTGTCGACGACTAATAAACTGTTTCGGGATGTTTTTTATTGTGAGCAGTCCACATTTCAACAAACGCATAACGTATGTTACCATACCCTTCAATCATTTCTCATACTTTGAATCGTTGCACGACAAATACTCAGAGCCGTTCGTTGACATGAATTAAGTTTGAGCAATTCTAGCCCGAGATCTTGAATTAAAACGCACACATTGTCTCCCGTAGGAAAACCTGTATTTAAAAATTGCTAAATAAATCCTTATCGTTCCAAACGTTCACCGGACAACATGTAAGTTTATCTTTATGACACTAGATAAAATCCAAACCTGCTGCAATACTTAGTCACTGAGGATGTAATGCAATCGGACTTATATACAATCGTCCAATTGTCTATGATTGACTGAGAACTGCTCTAATGTACTGGGCGTCCACCCAGTGCATTTATATCATCTTGACTAAATTAGTATTCCTTATGCTTAACAAACGTGTATTCATATTGCAAGTACACTAACCGGCGAAGGCATGGAAGCGCTCCAAAAATATTGCAATAAAAAACTGAGATTATTCTGATTCGAGATTTGCGACAATCATTTCTATAAATTTTTCAGATATATCTGAAATTCCGACTGAATTTCATATTAAATTTAAAGTTTTTCGAAAAAAAAGGCGAAGCAAAACAAGGAAGGGAAACAAGAATGATGATAACAAAGCCCCACTTAACAGAAAAAAAAACAATATTCTCGAATCCTTGATATAACATTAATGCGAATCTAAGCGTCGGAGAAGGAACAAAAAGAGGAAATAAAACAAAATGATTTTAAAATAGAATGGAACGTCGAATAACCATCAAAAACGTTTAATTTACTTAACTTCAGTTAATGTAAAAAGTTATTGATGTACATATTTGGTCCTTACATTGTTGGTTGGTGTAAGTGTTCACTAGATTTCACATACACTCTCCATCACTTCTATTTGCCCATGGAAAAGCATCTAAAATTTAAATCAACACTCGTATACCAAAATAAGTAAAACATTTAACTTCAATTTTCAGGCAACACAACTTGGTGGTGATGGACAAGCACCTGATATCGATGCAAATTTTATCGATGTAAAACCATGCACAGCTTGGTTTGATTCCCAATTTCCACAAGTAGTGTCCCGCCCGTGCGGAGTACTTGGAGGTCAGTAAATTTATGGCTTCACATTCGAATTTACGACATTTATTCCCGGTGCGGTAGCAACAGTCCGAATAGTTCAACGTATTTAACAGTTTAATTAATTTAATTGCAATCGATACCCGTTGCTGTCACCATCGCCCGGTTTCGGACAAGGATGAGCGGCAGCTTCGAGGCTTGACTTTGGGGTCTGGTTTTCCCAGTGTCAGTAACCACACCGGACAGAGCGGCACGGAAAAACGGAAATTCACAACTCGTTCCTCATCCCGTGTGCTGGCAAAGCGGCGGCAGTGTTTAGTCTCCGATGATGAATGGCAATTGCCTTTGTTGCAAATACCATGGCGGAGCGACCCAGCTCTGCTACTAATGCCATTTGCTATCAGCAGTCATATGTAAGGGTGTGTGGTGTGTAGTTCACAAGTTTTTGCTACTGAAGGCTAGACGTAAAATTCAACGAGAATCCAAGCTTTTTTTTCACCTGGTTTAGTACGAATGGGTCATATCAGCATGAAAAAATAATGAACATGTTTGTGTATGAGTAAAATAATGGTCTAGAGCATCCAAATCACGGATGGGAGTTGCGCGTTCTCCATGTTCTATGGAATAAGAATAAGTCCATGGATATATTTCAACTCACAAGTATGGCACCAGGTGGAACGCAGACTTGTCAATACAAATCATCAAGATTTGAGCTCAAAAAATAGAGTATGATAGATGTACTTGGAAATATGCGCCTTGTTTATAATAAAGAATAATATCCTTTGGAGCTATACTAACTCATAAGTAAGGCCTACATCCCGTAGATCGCTTAGTTGAACATACAGACCTTCTAGATACGAACTCAAGAAAAATTTGAAGTGCCATTGTTGTTTTGGGAAATTTTTGACATGTTCCAAATAGCGAAATGGTGTTTCATGGGACTATTTCAACATAACACTATAGTAGCTCATATAGAGTCTCCAGAAGCCTTGCGAGCAAAGGCGTACACAGAAAAAAATAATGAAAACATCAGCGCGTAAAAAATAAAGACGTGGGAAATTACACTGTTCTTAGCGTTCATGGATCTTTGCCAACAAGTTCGCCCTAAATGTATGCAATTTGTACAGCATTATGACACTGATTTAACCAATTTAAAAATGTGACCAAAACCCCGTGGATCGCTCTGATGACCATAAAGATCTTCAATATCTCTACTAAAAAATAGTTTGTGGTATACTGAAGTCCGGAGGAATGGTATAAATTCCCGGAGGAACTTCCGGAGGAATTCTCGGAGGAACTTCCGAAGGAATTCCCGTAGGATTTTCCGGAGGAAACTTCCGGGGGAATTCTCAGCGGATTTTCCGGAGGGATTCCCGGAGGAACTTCCGGAGGAATTCCCGGAGGAACTTCCGGAGGAACTTCCGGAGGAATTCCCGGAGGAACTTCCGGAGGAATTCCCGGATGAACTTCCGGAGGAATTCCCGAAGGAACTTCCGGAGGAATTCCCGGAGGAATTCCCGGAGGAACTTCCGGAGGAATTCCCGGAGGAACTTCCGGAGGAATTCCCGGAGGAACTTCCGGAGGAATTCCCGGAGGAACTTCCGGAGGAATTCCCGGAGGAACTTCCGGAGGAATTCCCGGAGGAACTTCCGGAGGAATTCCCGGAGGAACTTCCGGAGGAATTCCCGGAGGAACTTCCGGAGGAATTCTGGAGGAACTTCCGGAGGAATTCCCGGAGGAACTTCCGGAGGAATTCCCGGAGGAACTTCCGGAGGAATTCCTGAGGAACTTCCGGAGGAATTCCGGAGGAACTTCCGAGGAATTCCCGGAGGAACTTCCGGAGGAATTCCGGAGGAACTTCCGGAGGAATTCCCGGAGGAACTTCCGAGGAATCCCGGAGGAACTTCCGGAGGAATTCCCGGAGGAACTTCCGGAGGAATTCCCGGAGGAACTTCCGGAGGAATTCCGGGAGGGACTTCCGGAGGAATTCCCGGAGGAACTTCCGGAGGAATTCCCGGAGGAACTTCCGGAGGAATTCCTCGAAGAACTTCCGGAGGAATTCCTGGAGGAACTTCCGAAGGAATTCCCGGAGGAACTTCCGGAGGAATTCCCGGAGGAACTTCCGGAGGAATTCCCGGAGGAACTTCCGGAGGAGTTCCAGGGGGAACTTGCGGAGGAAATAACGGAGGAACTTAAGGAGGAATTCACGGAGGAACTTCCGGAGGAATTCCCGGAGGAACTTCCGGAGGAATTCCCGGAGGAACTTCCGGAGGAATTCCCGGAGGAACTTCCGGAGGAATTCCCGGAGGAACTTCCGGAGGAATTCCTGGAGGAACTTCCGGAGGAATTCCCGGAGGAACTTCCGGAGGAATTCCCGGAGGAACTTCCGGAGGAATTCCCGGAGCAACTTCCGAGAGAATTCCTGGAGGAACTACCGGATGAATTCCCGGAGGAACTTCCGGAGGAATTCCCGGAGGAACTTCCGAGGAATTCCGGAGGAACTTCCGGAGGAATTCCCGGAGGAACTTCCGGAGGAATTCGGAGGAACTTCCGGAGGAATTCCGGAGGAACTTCCGGAGGAATTCCCGGAGGAACTTCCGGAGGAATTCCTGGAGGAACTTCCGGAGGAATTCCGGAGGAACTTCCGGAGGAATTCCGGAGGAACTTCCGAGGAATTCCGGAGGAACTTCCGGAGGAATTCCCGGAGGAACTTCCGGAGGAATTCCCGGAGGAACTTCCGGAGGAATTCCCGGAGGAACTTCCGAGGAATTCCTGAGGAACTTCCGGAGGAATTCCGGAGGAACTTCCGGAGGAATTCCCGGAGGAACTTCCGGAGGAATTCCGGAGGAACTTCCGGAGGAATTCCGGAGGAACTTCCGGAGGAATTCCCGGAGGAACTTCCGGAGGAATCCCCGGAGGAACTTCCGGAGGAATTCATGAAGGAACTTCCGGAGGAATTCCCGGAGGAACTTCCGGAGGAATTCCCGGAGGAACTTCCGGAGGAATTCCCGGAGGAACTTCCGGAGGAATTCCCGGAGGAACTTCCGGAGGAATTCCCGGAGGAACTTCCGGAGGAATTCCTGGAGGAACTTCCGTGGGAATTCCCGGAGGAACTTCCGGAGGAATTCCCGGAGGAACTTCCGGAGGAATTCCCGGAGGAACTTCCGGAGGAATCCCGGAGGAACTTCCGGAGGAATTCCCGGAGGAATTCCGGGAGGAACTTCCGGAGGAATTCCGGGAGGAACTTCCGGAGGAATTCCCGGAGGAACTTCCGGAGGAATTCGGAGGAACTTCCGGAGGAATTCCGGAGGAACTTCCGGAGGAATTCGGAGGAACTTCCGGAGGAATTCGGAGGAACTTCCGGAGGAATTCCCGGAGGAACTTCCGAGGAATTCCGGAGGAACTTCCGGAGGAATTCGGAGGAACTTCCGGAGGAATTCCCGGAGGAACTTCCGGAGGAATTCCCGAGGAACTTCCGGAGGAATTCCCGGAGGAACTTCCGAGGAATTCCGGAGGAACTTCCGGAGGAATTCCCGGAGGAACTTCCGGAGGAATTCCGGAGGAACTTCCGGAGGAATTCCCGGAGGAACTTCCGGAGGAATTCCGGAGGAACCTCCGGAGGAATTCCCGGAGGAACTACCGAGGAATTCCCGGAGGAACTTCCGGAGGAATTCCCGGAGGAACTTCCGGAGGAATTCCCGGAGGAACTTCCGGAGGAATTCCCGGAGGAACTTCCGGAGGAATTCCCGGAGGAACTTCCGGAGGAATTCCCGGAGGAACTTCCGGAGGAAGTCCGGAAGACACTTCCGGAGGAATTCCTGAGGAACTTCCGGAGGAATTCGGAGGAACTTCCGGAGGAATTCCCGGAGGAACTTCCGGAGGAATTCCCGGAGGAACTTCCGGAGGAATTCCCGGAGGAACTTCCGGAGGAATTCCCGGAGGAACTTCGGAGGAATTCGGAGGAACTTCCGGAGGAATTCCCGGAGGAACTTCCGGAGGAATTCCCGGAGGAACTTCCGGAGGAATTCCCGGAGGAACTTCCGGAGGAATTCCGGAGGAACTTCCGGAGGAATTCCCGGAGGAACTTCCGGAGGAATTCCGGAGGAACTTCCGGAGGAATTCCGGAGGAACTTCCGGAGGAATTCCGGAGGAACTTCCGGAGGAATTCCCGGAGGAACTTCCGGAGGAATTCCTGAGGAACTTCCGGAGGAATTCCCGGAGGAACTTCCGGAGGAATTCCCGGAGGAACTTCCGGAGGAATTCCCGAGGAACTTCCGAGGAATTCCGGAGGAACTTCCGGAGGAATTCCCGGAGGAACTTCCGGAGGAATTCCGGAGGAACTTCCGGAGGAATTCCCGGAGGAACTTCCGGAGGAATTCCCGGAGGAACTTCCGGAGGAATTCCTGAGGAACTTCCGGAGGAATTCCCGGAGGAACTTCCGGAGGAATTCCGGAGGAACTTCCGAGGAATTCCGGAGGAACTTCCGGAGGAATTCCCGGAGGAACTTCCGAGGAATTCCCGGAGGAACTTCCGGAGGAATTCCGAGGAACTTCCGGAGGAATTCGGAGGAACTTCCGGAGGAATTCCCGGAGGAACTTCCGGAGGAATTCGGAGGAACTTCCGGAGGAATTCCCGGAGGAACTTCCGGAGGAATTCCCGGAGGAACTTCCGGAGGAATTCCCGGAGGAACTTCCGGAGGAATTCCCGGAGGAACTTCCGGAGGAATTCCCGGAGGAACTTCCGGAGGAATTCCCGGAGGAACTTCTGGAGGATATCCCGGAGGAACTTCCGGAGGATATCCCGGAGGAACTTCCAGAAGAATTCTTGAATGAACTCACTTCATTTGTCTTCTTTGTCTTATCTATCTTATTTGGCTTAAATATATTATTTGTCTTAATAATATTATTAGTCTTATTTACTCCAGAACCACTGTTATCACCCAAATCCTTTCCAAAGCTTGTATGGAAATCTTGCACGGAAATCCTCTCACGATATTTTCTAATGTTTTTCTAGAAATGACTCATGTTTTCATTTTCCAAAACCAGCTGGAGTTTGTTTATGTTGATTTCCTCATTGCGTGATTGGTCGGCGCTGTTGCTGTTCTCTCGCCGAACCACTGAATGAGAGATAATTTTCTGCCCCATTGTTGCCAATGCCTTTTGTACTCCGCTTACGGCGAATTCTAAAGCTGTATTGTAAGATGCATAATGATGAAATAATTTTGACGACGTCATTCTGGCGAGCTGAATTAGCCTTAACCTAAGCAGACCTTAATCGCTCTGCTGCTTGTGTATAACATCATGATCAAAACTTATGGAAGGTTTGGAAGCTTTAGAACCTGAAATGGGTAATCCTTGCTTCTGTTGGAATTCCACTGCGTTAGGAGGAAAACCCATATGGTTTCCAGGGGTTTTTCCCATACCCAGTACTAGACACCACCTAGTAGACGTCTCATGCTGCTAACCAACGATCATCACTCTGAAGTGCTTCAGTGCGATCGCGTGCCCTCGGATGTTGATCTCTATCCTCTAGATCCCCTGGCATTTGCTGACTAATTGCACTTCCATTTTGTGGTGAGCATTCGGAAGCCTGTTTCAATTTATTCAGCTCGCCATCACCGTTAGCGACATGTCGTACGCGAAATGAATGATATTCTTTTTCCTGGGCAGCCGCAGTATTAGGACTTCTTTATACATCCAGTTTCAATGAGTTGGAGCGAGTATGAAACCCTGACTAACGCCTGCTGTAACACGCATTGATTTATGCCATTCGTTTGTTCAATACACCAAGACTCTGCTCTGGAATAAGTTTTCAGACACAGACATAGATAGCCGGGAACCTGCATTCTATATATTGCTGCGGTGATATATCGTTGCAGGTTGCCAGTAGAAAAAAGGAAAAAAATGAACACCGAGTATGGCAAAGAATCAAGCGAGAAATGAGGAATGAGATATTTGCGAAGCAGAAAGTGAATTGAGATGTGATAAATGAAAAGTGAGATGTGAGAGTGCAAAATGTGATGTGAGAAGCGAAAAGTCATGAAAAGTAAGAAGTAAAAAGGAAAAGTATGAAATAAGATGTGAAAAGTGAAAAAAGTAAAGTGAGAAGGGTAAAAATGAGAAGTAAGATATGAGGAGTCAGAAGTGAAAGATTATTTCTTCGATTTATTATTTCCATTTATTATTTCTTCGTTCATCCACCTTCTTTTTTCCGTTTTTCCGTTTTCCATCTGCCTTCTTTCCTTTCTTTCTTCTTTATTCCTCTTTTCATGTATCATTTCTCACATCCTACTATTCACTTCGAACAACCCATTTCACACACTTAATATGGTAAAAAGTCAACTATAGATCCAAATCACGTTCTGCCAAATGATCCTCGCAATTGTGGAATTGCTTAATGAACACTAAGCTGCGAAGCGGCTCTGTCCCAGTGTGGAAATGTAATGCCAAGAAGAAGAAGAAGAAGAAGAAGAATAAAAAGAAGAAGGAGAAGAAAAAGAAGAAGAAGAATAAGAAAAAGTAGATGATCAATTCATCCACAAGAACTCCTTCAGACCTTTATTACATTCTTGAATTGCCTTTTTAACGCACAAGAGGAAAATAGGTCACTTTCATTTCGAATCCATTTTCTTTTATTATTCCAGTTATAGTTACCGTTTGTATAGTCATAAGAATTTCCTGGCTATATCGCATACCTTTAAATCAGTTACAGTGCAATGTTCAACGTCCACGGCGCCCATGACCGCCCGTACCCGGGAGAGGGGTGCGGAAAACCAGTCTTGTGCCTCGTTCCGGGCTATGAAATGTTCTGCCAACAAAATGTTCCGTCGGAGTCAGGGGTGAAAATGACTCGTAAATCATGTAACTATGGCATGTGCATGTCCCATCGGAACAAAAGATTGATGAATCTCCTTGCTGGAAATTGGACGTTTGGGTTGTAAAGCTGCAATTGCAAACAGCGCTAACAACGCCAATTTGAGTGGTTTACAACTGACAGGAACTGCACTTGTTTGGCACCGGGCTACAAGGAAGCAATGTTTACTCGTTGCAACACCTTGCTTATCAACATTCCGATCGCCACGGGGGTATGTCTGCCAAGTGGGAGAAAATCTATGGCTTGGATAGTGCTGTCTGTGTAACTTGCCTCATCAGGGGCCATACCTGACCGACGGTGATTAATTGGTACACTACTGAGAGATAATTGCTGTAGTAAAGCATGGCCACATAAGAGCGAGTCACATTGGGATTATAATTTAGTTAGGCGAGGTTACACCGATGAATTATAAATTGATGCGCAATCAAAATCCATCAAAACAGAGATAGCTTATAAAATTTCAAATCAATCAAAACAGTCATTACTTCAACTAACCAGCGGATGGCAGATTTTAATACAGTTCTGCATAAGAACCCTACAGAAACTGTATAATAATTTGGCATATACATTTTCGGAAGATTTTAATACAATTGTTGTATTGAAATCTTACAGATTTGTATTATTTTAATACAATATCTGTATAAAAATCTTACAGAATTGTATATTTGACAGATTTGTTTTTTGGGTGTATCGATTCTTGAATGGACGTGAAATCAGAGGATGTTTTTTTTAGTGAAATTGATGAAAATTAAAAATCTCTTTTGAAATAAATAAAATTTAGTCCCATTGTGAGAAGAATGTTAACAAGTTTTGACACTGTTGGGGTGCATAATTTGCTTACAGTGCTTATTTTTTTTGCATTTTCTAGCATTTTAAATAAAACTGTAGACAATGTTCAATAAGTTTCGACAATAATATGTAATCAATTTTATAGAAATCAAAATTAGGTATTGCTTCTTTGATGTGGCTATCAAACCTACCTGAATATAAACTTCGAATCACCACAAAAGTATCCTAAAGTATTTAGAATTTAGTCAAGCGTTCAAGGCAAGACGACATACTCAGCGGGAAGAAATACGAATACGGATGATTATGTTTACGGAAGTTCAAAACTCTAAATGACGACCTTAAAATGCTGGCACCATCTCGCAGCAAAAAACTTTTGCTATTTTGCATAATTCTTCTTCCAACTCAATTTCCAGCACCTAGGATACCGCTGGCTGTCGCGTCGTTGGCGTTGGTGTCAACTCTCTGGGGTAGCACGAGCTCTAATCTACTCCCCCGCTCCCCCAGGGGCGGAAATAACTCCAGGAATTAGGAATAAATCCCACTCCTCGACACATTTTCAAAACTTTTGAACAGACAGTGATGTTGTCGTTTTAACCTTGTGCTCGTCAGCTAAGCGTAATCAAATGGCACATTATGGCTATGAATTTTAGTCACTATAATTTCGAAGTGCACTTTCATCACCGTAAAAATAGTTTGAAGTGCTGTCGTTTTAGTTTTGTTTAGCTTGATTGATTGTACCCGCAGAGTAGTTGCTACTGCGTAATTGACCGGAATTTGCAAAATAGCTTTTTGAACCAAAATTATATTTGCTGGGATAAACTTCATAATATCAGTGTACAATATTCGAAGACACTAACTATAAAAGACCAAAAGCC
Organism: Armigeres subalbatus; assembly: GCF_024139115.2. NCBI lineage: Eukaryota > Metazoa > Arthropoda > Insecta > Diptera > Culicidae > Armigeres > Armigeres subalbatus. The sequence goes on from NC_085141.1 coordinate 277,585,976, forward strand.
ACGTTTGCTTTGTGCTTCTAGCCTAAAGGACGCTGGCAGAGCCAGAGCTGAGATAATGGAGGGGCACCAGTTATTGTGGCGTAAACGGTTTATTTATAACAGTGATTCCCAGCCTGCATACTATCAAGGAACAAACATCAATGTTGAGCTGTTAAAGCGGGCCGCAGTATATTACCGTATTTCTTACATTTGTTTTTTTTATTTCATATTAAATTTTAAAGCATAATCTATAGAGGGGAACGGTTCGCCACTTCATCTCAAAGCTCCTATTTCCATCCTATCAAAAACAAAGCAATGGAAAGGAATTTGGTTTGTTTATTATTTCTGGGATTTTTTCAGTAGTGAGCATGTTGACAAAAAGAATCGACGAATTTGGTGCCGTATTTCTTTGTTTAGCGATGAGATGGATATATGTACAGTGAGATGAAGATTGGAACAGTTTCCCTACATAAAAATGAATTTCTGTCAGTCTGAACGTTATAGACTCTGAAACTAGTAAACCGATCGGCATAAAAATTTGTATGCTGAGGTTTTTGCCGGGGAAGGTTCTTTAGATGGTTCGAGACCCCTCCCCCCTTTGGAAAGGGGGGCTCCCATACCAATGAAACATCAATTTCTTCATAACTCGAGAATTAATCAGAGAATAAATCAATTTTAGGCGAAACAAAGCTTTGAAAGTATTGGTGCAATATAAACTATCATATACTGTAGTAGTATTGGCGTCGTATTCATAAAAAAACAAAGAATATTAGTAAGGTGGTTCAAAAAACGACCCAGCTCAACCACGCTCAATCGATTCCGTCCCATGCTCCGAGTGTCATCCAAAAGCCGATTTCAACAAAAAATTATTGAGCACAACCCGGGTAGAAGCCATGAACAGAATAACAAAACATGATATGGTTTTGATTGATATAAGAGATAAAAGAACAGGCAACAATATCAGAAATTTGCACTAAAATATCATTTGAATATCAAGATATGCTATGGATAAGAACAAACTAATGGCACATGATATTGATCACTTCTTACAAATAGCATAACTTGATCTCCTCATGATATTTTAGTGCAAAATATTGATATTGTCGTCTGATATTTTATCTCTTATATCAATCATATCAATATCTCATTTTGCTATCTTATCAACATTTGATATTAATGAGCTTTTTTCGTTTACTCGGGAAGCCGGTTAAAGTTTGTATGAAAGCTAGTATGGGAAACTAAACCTTTCATTACACTGGCTACAGTGCTTCTCCTCCAAATGCTGGCGAAAAGAGAACCCACCGAACCTTGGGAAGGATCTATTGATTACGTAACACGAAAATAGCATTTTATACCCCGCTTACTCCCATGTCACACTTTTGTATGAAGTATCTGCTCCTGGTGCGATAGATATCACAGACAAATTCTGGCTATTTTGTTGAATTACACGTTTCACTGATGCTTTCTGAGAAGCCTAATTATCATGTTAAGGCTTCTCAACCTCGATTAGAATCGACTCCCAACTATCGGAACGACAATTCAATATGCATTGTCTATGGAGTCAAAGCTCTTGAATATTTCTTCCAGTCATATGGTCTCCCCCCTCTCCAGAAGCCAATGACGAAGCACCACAATCAGAATAATGTAACATTCAACCTCGCCATATCAACTCTCATACAAACCTTAAACGAGCTGTGTACGGTAAGCCCCTAGTCATACCAACCCAAACCATCGCGATGCATCGGAAGACACCCAGAATATGAAACATATTCGACTGAGCGTGGCGGAGCAAAATAATTTTTGAGCCACCCTAAATATTAGTTTGCTGCTGCCGGTTCCGGTGTTTACATTCGCTCCGCGATCCGTTTTTAGTGTTTTTTTCGGTCAAAAATAGCAGTTTTTATTAAGTTTTCGCTTCAAACAAGTGACTGATTTCAAAAAGTGATGTTTAATTGGCATTCCATCAACATTACGGGCTGCTTATGTGCGTATAAGTGTGTGTGAACTTCATTTTTTCAATGCCCTTCGAGAAGAAGTGAAGTGCAGTAATAAGCCCACCAAATCGTGAACGGCTATTAAATTGGCACGAAATTGATGATTTATGCCATAATTCGTGCCGAAATGCATAGGACTCTCTGAAGAAACATGTTCATTATCACGGGAAGTAAATAAATATGCTGTAAGCAGGTTAGTAATTTGAATATCAAACTTTTGTTCGGAGTTGTTCGATGCATTCGAATGTTGATGGGAGAGGAGTGCTGGAGGTGTGGTATTGACCCGTGGAAGGTCCGGTGCCATATTGACTGCCATCGTGGTACTCTTCCAACTATGTCCTTAACAATATTGAAATCAATCGAATGCATTCTGTTTATGTGGAGATGGTCTATATTAGGTATATTTTGAATAGCCATGATTTGTTAAATATATTATGAAACTGTGGTGCAAAAACAATTTCTGTATCCTGTCCTGCAGAGGTCACAAGTGAGCACAAGTACACGAATTCTTCAACCACCTCGATTTCGCCATCACCGATACAAACGTGGATGACTATCGTTGTCCTCTCTTGAGCCTCTTCCTATCATAAACTTGGTCTTCGGCATGTAGATGACTAGTCTGATCCGCTTTGATTCCCTTTTTAGTCTTTTGTAGGCTTCTTCTATCTCCTGCCATAATATCAATATCGTCGATGACATCAAATAGTAGAACGTACTTTGTGAAAATCGTACCACTTGTGTCGATCCCTGCCCCTCGCATTACTCCCTCCAAAGCGATGTTGAATAGTAGGCGCGAAAGACTACCACCCTGCCATAACTTTCTGTTCGTGCATTAGCTGCTATAGCTGGTCCCAATCGATCGTAACGAATGCGGCTTTGAAGTCGATGAATAGATGATGTGTAGGCACGTTGTATTCGCGGTATTCCTGTAATACCTGATGTACACACACGTTGGCGCATCTTGCCCAGCACTATGAATCCGGTTCCCAGCTCGTTGGTAGTGCAACTACTTTGATAGAAGGTAGCCACTCGATGCCCGCTTTTTTACACTTTCTGTCCTGTCCAGCAGATCTTCTGCACCGCTACGACATCGACGTGGCGAAGATTTAATTTGTCGTAGATTATCCTGTCCCAAACCTACACGAAAAGAAATTTTCACAATGAATGTATTTGGCGAAACACATACATTTTTGCCATTGTGGTTTCTCAATGAAATATATACCAAATTGCTATATATGCTATGCAGCATTGCATAAGGTAATCATAACATGAAACTTATACATTTCATGTCAGATATTCATATACATGATTAGAGATTTCATATAGTCTTTATAAGGTCGATGAAAGATTTTTATTATAAAAATAACAATAAAATCATTACGTTTATTATTATATTTCATTCCTATCTTGAATGCTATTTTCTTTTATTGAAAATCTTGAAACCAATGAAAACCCGAAATTTTGTAAATATTTTTTATTGATATTGAAACAAATTTTCACACGTATTTTCGCTTGATGCTATGATGTTTTCTCTTTGAGATATGCACAACCAGCCAAGCAACCAGTGCTGTGCTGGTGGACCATCCGGGAATCGGTGTGGTTGCGGAGGAGTGACCCTTATATTCCAACTGCAATCATCCGGATCGATATCGGTCACTCGGGTTTTACTGTCGAGACATGCCGCAAGCAAGTCCGCCGCTAGTCGTATATGAGTGATGAAAACTGCAACTGGTGTCCCCGTACTGCTATGGATGGTCTCGTTCAGCGGACCGGTCATGTTCCGAAGCGACATGACCTTCTTTAATCCTTGCAAAATCTGGATCCAGTCTTCACATCCCAGCATATGATCGTATTTTCGGTGGACTTCGACACCGGCATTGATAGTGGTCCACAACGCAATCGTCATACTGACAAAACCTCATGGGGATCGGTTCCGGATTACTGAAATAAATAAATTCCATTGAATGCGCCAAAATATGATATTACCTTGGATATTACCATTACCTTGTAGCTTTTTTGTAGACTTGTTGAAACGATAGTGCAACCACAACATGTACTATAACAAATTCAATAAGAATTGATAAAACATTTGCAACTTTTCTGCTGGAGTTTTCCACTGCCTGATCGTTTTTTTTTTCATATCCTTATCAACATCAAAAGTATAAGTTTTGCTCAATACATTTTTGCCATAAGGCAAAACTTATACTTTTCATTCGAAAAGATAATATTCAATATACGCACTCTAAATGAATTTGTTTCAGATTCGCAATGAGAATCATATAAATAAATATGAAAATCATATGTTACGTCTGATTGTTGGCATAAACGGAATTGAATAAATAAAATAATTAAATTTTTTTACGTGTACGAAACCCAGTGACTTGCAATTCTATGTTCCAAGCTTACAATCGTGATTCTTTTTTCGTCGCCTAGGTTGTCGCCGATTGTATCAAGTCGAATTATCTCTTATGTCGTTCGTATTTTTTGGTTTTACAGTCCTGCGCAAAACCCCGTCTCTTTGGAGGGCCGTCAAGTCATGTCTGTTTAGCGTCCCACCTAACACTAGGACTTGGGCTTGTGCGCTTTGAGCGGCACACGGTCACTTTGGTGGAGCCTGCCTGCGGATACATGCAGCTTTTTTTTATAGAAGAGCCCACTTTCAAACCTCACCACATCCTAGGCAAGTTTAATTGGCTAGTCAGTCTATGCAATTAAAGTAACGATGATTAAATTTTCATCCAACGTTTTGTTTCGTATGGAAGCTTCTTCAGGGATTCATACCCTTAACTTCCATACGAAGAGAAACATTGGATGAAAATTTAATAATTGTTGTTTTAATTACAAACACTGATTAGCCAAATAAACCTAATCATAACTTACAACAACAGTCGCTCAATAGATAAAATAATTGTTAGAACAAAATATTTAACTGCAAAACACAAATTAAAATGCCATTTATTCCCCAGCGCCAACGGTGATGATGCCTTTCTCGATAATAATTCGTATTATTTCTCTAAGCTATGGTTTTATTGAACTAGGGTAATTCGCCAAATGTTGAACGGCTAAATTCTTCGTCTAATGTTGAACGCACGTGCATTTCTTATGGAAGTTCAATAGTAGGCGACAAAATTAGCCGTTCAACATTTGGCGGTTTCCCCTAATTGGTTCTCGATCCTACGTGTTTCATGCAGGACGCAGAACATTTGCGAAATCCGAGTTTTTGTTGTAGGACTTTGTGCGGTCAGTGACTAGACTAGACTAGACTAGACTAGTAGGACTTTGTGCGGTCAGTGATTAATAACGAGATCGGTAGTCTAATGTTTAGTAGTTCATTAGAATGAGTTTTGATCGCCCTAATCACACGCAGTCGAATGGGCAGTAAAAAGTAGAGCCAGTCCTAAGCAATCCCACACTGATAGACCAATTGATAGAGTAGGAAGTGTTTAGGGAGCAACAGTGTAGCGTGTATAGGTAGATCGAAGTTAATTTACTGGCTTTTTCGGTGATAATTATACTGCTAGGGACTAGATGAAAGTAATGAAGATACAGATTCGACACCGTAAGCGAGCGGCAAGTGTGGAATGAATAGGAACTGAAGATCAGCAGAAAGCCATTTGAGAGTACAAGCATTGTTGATATCGCTGTTATTCTGCCTAACGTCCACCAAGGAACGGCTTAGATAGTGACGTGGTGATCACTGTACCAAGACAGACAAAAAACAGCAATTTCAACCTGGTAATGTGCTGTTCGTAAAGCGTAAACAGTTCTGATGATCCGTGGCATATTTTCAGAGATTCATACAAGAGCGCGCAAAATCTCTTCACGCATAACTCTCGCAAGCCCATTCTTCGCCCAAATTGAATCTTCTTCGAACTGTATTTCATCAATGGCCCTCTGCTGATCTTCAGTTTATATTCATTTCCTACTTGCCGCGCACTTGCGGTGTCAATCGAATCTGTATCTTTATTACTTTCATCTACTTCCTTTCGCTTTGAGTAGTATAATTATCACCGAAAAAGCCAATACATTAATGAGCATGAGCATGAGCATTATGACCGCACAATTCGTAGTTGCTACTCCGTGATTGCCTGAACTTGCGAAATTGTACAGAGAACACAATGCATGGGGCTTGAGATTAGCTACCCATTCTCAATGTACACGTTTCGGCAGCTCAAATATTTTAAGTCAATAACGGCGCCGGCCACGTCCTTACGGACATATAGGAATGGAAGGATTGTTGGTCCGACTCTCGTTGTTACTAGAGACCGAGTATACCTCTGCATCTCCACGATTGTCTTGGGATAGGATATCGTTTTAGTTACAAAGGATAATTTATCTGGATTCACTTTGATAAGCGATACGATCTGCGGGATGGGAAATAACACTAATTCGAGTTAAAAGTTAAAACATGCACGCTAGGGTGTCCCAAAAAAAATCGATGTTCGAAAAGTCATGGTGCTCAACCCTGAAATGAAAGATACACCTGTCTGAATAATTTTTGTAGAACAAACCGAATTTCTAAAAAATCGTTTAGAGGTCGCGCCAGATCGATTTTTGAAAAATGAGCTTTTTTTAGGTAAAAAATCAAATATTGGGTCCTTTCACAATTTTTTTTCAGGGTCACCCATTCGTTTTATATTTTTTCATTTTTCTGTGGATCTTTGCCCATATTCTCCATGAATTAGTTTTTGGTATTGTGCATTTTTAAAGTCTACAGAACTTTTTAAATATCGAAAAATACACATTTTTTTGACGAATTTTCGCAGTTACTTCATCCGAACACAAAAAATATTTTTTTCTCGTTCGGAAAAACTTAGATACTACAAACAGCTATTTATAACGAGTATTTTCAAAAAAAAATATCCAAGAAATGTTGTTCTGGGGCTGAGATATTGCAGTTTTAGTAAATAGTCAAAAAGTGTACAAATTCGATACTTTTTCTTTACATGTTATAATTTCATCAAGATTGCACCAATATTTTAATTTAAATTAAAAAAAATTCAAAAGCAAATAAATGGGAATATTTTCTAGGTAACATAGCTTTTCTTTCCGATGGAGTTGGATACCTGAATTACAGGATTTGGTCGGAGTATATGGATGGAGCCAGTTATAAAATGATATCACACCCAACAGTTAATATGTAGCAATATACAAGTAATCAGGTTTACTATGATCTCTTTATTAGTTTTGATTCAATCATAGGATGCTTCTCACGGCATACAAAAAACAAGGCAGGCTCATCACGTATGTAAACATTCAGTTTGAACGTAAACATGTGTCGTCACTACTATCTTCGCACAAGCTGAACTGAGAAGATGCTCTACGGTCTCAGCATGCTTATTTTTGTATTCTAACATGTGGCGTTAAAATTTGCGTCACTCTTGATGTGTCACTTTTCTTACGAGCCTACTTTGTTGTCGGTATACCGTGATGCTTTTGATATGCCATATGACAGTCAAACAATTTGTTTCGTCGTATCAGTTCGACAGCTTTTCTATGAGTCACTTGAGATATTGAAAAAAAAAACGGAATAAACGTAAAGTAAAAACGGAAAAATGATACATCAAGAGTGACGCATATTTTAAAGCCACATGTTAGAGTACAAAAGTAAGCATGATGAGACCGTAGAGCATCGTCTCAGTTCAGCTTGTGCGAAGATAGTAGTGACGACACATGTTTACGTTCAAACTGAATGTTTACATACGTGCTGAGCCTGCCTTGTTTTTTGTATGCCGTGAAAAGCATCCTATGATTGAATCAAAACTAATAAAGAGATCATAGTAAACATGATTACTTGAATATTGCTACATATTAACTGTTGGGTGTGATATCATTTTATAACTGGCTCCATCCATATACTCCGACCAAATCCTGTAATTCAGGTATCCAACTCCATCGGAAAGAAAAGCTATGTTACCTAGAAAATATTCCCATTTATTTGCTTTTGAATTTTTTTAAATTTAAATTAAAATATTGGTGCAATCTTGATGAAATTATAACATGTAAAGAAAAAGTATCGAATTTGTACACTTTTTGACTATTTACTAAAACTGCAATATCTCAGCCCCATAACAACATTTCTTGGATATTTTCTTATAAAAATACTCGTTATAAATAGCTCTTTGTAGTATCTAAGTTTTTCCGAACGAGAAAAAAATATTTTTTGTGTTCGGATGAAGTAACTGCGAAAATTCGTCAAAAAAATGTGTATTTTTCGATATTTAAAAAGTTCTGTAGACTTTAAAAATGCACAATACCAAAAACTAATTCATGGAGAATATGGGCAAAGATCCACAGAAAAATGAAAAAATATAAAACGAATGGGTGACCCTGAAAAAAAATTGTGAAAGGACCCAATATTTGATTTTTTACCTAAAAAGAGCTCATTTTCAAAAATCGATCTGGCGCGACCTCTAAACGATTTTTTAGAAATTCGGTTTGTTCTACAAAAATTATCCAGACAGGTATATCTTTCATTTCAGGGTTGAGCACCATGACTTTTCGAACATCGATTTTTTTTGGGACACCCTAATGCACGCCCGGTGGCACATGAAAACTGAGGAGAGTCGCGTTTTGGACGACCGCATGGAAGCGTAGCAGTCTGTACTCACTTGCTCGATGGCTACAGCAAACTATTGAAGAGCGCGTTTTTTTTTTCGAACGCGCGCAACATGCGCATGAGCCATCGAACACAAGATAGATATTTTATTTCTTTCCCGACGACTAAAACACGCACTGCACTTACTTGTTCGATGGCTACTCTTATTACCGGCCGCGCAATGCAGAACACAATATTTCGGCCGATCGCGCGATAGTTCTGCTATTCACTCGCACAAAGCAGAAAAAAATTTCGGTGACCAGCCGATCATTTTGCTTTCCGCACAAAGTATTTTTATTTTTCAAATAATTTTTATTACCGGCCGCGCAATGCAGAACACAATATTTCGCCGATCGCGCGATCGTTCTGCTGTCCGAAACAAGAGATATCACGCACTGACCTGATTTTTATCACCGGCCTCGCAATGCAGAATACAATATTTCGGCCGATCGCGCGATCGTTCTGTTGTCCGAAACAAGAGAAATCACGCACTGAACTCCGAAAAAAGCCAATAAATTAATTTCGATAAAGTCACGCGGTGATCAAAACTATCCTAATTGTATATAGATAGAGTCGATTCTGACAGGCACAGCTGATCCAATGAGGAAAAAAAAAGTTCACAGCAGGACAGATCTGTTGTCGTCGCCGCGAATTAAAGTTAAATGATTTGAAGTGAACAAAAAGCTAAGTATTTCAGTGGAAGAAAAAAAAAAATACAAATTCAACCAAGGAGGTCGTAGGTTTTATCCCAGGCTCGTTCGCATTTAAAAAATGTCGATGGAATACATCACTTCTTTGGTGAATCCTCGATCAATGCTTCAGTTTAATTACTCCACCCAATTAAGAAAACCCTTGGCGCTAGTGTGAAATGTCAAATATAAAGAAATGCGATGTGCACGCGATGTGAGGGTGAAACTCGTAAGCGGTTGAGTTTAAAATAACCGTTGAGTTGATAGACGATGGGAATTTCATTAGTGTTACGCCTGTTTGTCTGAGGTAGTACAGTCATTCTAAGCTGAGCTTAGCTAATATTTCATATGCTTTCTCCGAGGTATGATACACGCTTATTTTGATTCTACTACCCAGTGAGTGGAATTGTTTTGTCGTCTCAAGGAAATTATACTTACTTTTCATGAAAAGTGGAACCACTTAAACTTTGTGTAGTTTCACTTTTAATAAAAAGTGAGTAAAATTTCTCATAGAATACCATGATTTTTAATTAGTTCTGCTGGAAGCATTGCTAAAACAAAAAAAATAGTTGTTTCTGGAGTTGTCTGTTGGTTTATTTCTTCAGGGATCAGATTTTGGGTCTTTGGGTAGTGTTTTTAACTAAACCTACTGCACAAAACAGAAAAATCTCCTGATTCTTGCCGCTGCACTGTAGCAGACATAGGGCTGATGTCCACTAGCATGTTTTCAACGTCACCTGTACGCGCCGTTAAAAACGTGGCACAGAAGATCGTTTTCCGTTATTCGAAATGGCGTTTTTGTTAAACATCTATTTATTATTTATTTATTTTTTCTTGAGCAAGGGTAAACGGAAATCTGCAAACAGATACCTGAGGAGGTTAACTCAGGTAGTGTGGGCATGGGATCAAAAGACCCACTAAAACCAAAACCCTTTCACCAGTCCATATCGCCCGGCCCACAATTAAGCAATACATCACTCGACGTTAAAACGCAACATCGACTGGTAACCTCACCACCCGTCGATCGCAAGCTATGATAGTAACCTATCTATCGGTGTGTATCATAAACTCGTGTAGGAGACGAGCATCCTCACAACAAACGCCACGCGTGAACCGCAATGACCTCTATATATACATACGGAAATCCCCGCAGCCCACCCGCGACGTTAAGTTAAACATCTAGGTGGAACTGTAAAAGAGAGCAGTGATTTACGTTGACGAACATGAAATTGTGTTATAGTGGAAGATGAGCAGGGTACTACTATCGCGGTTGGAACTGATCAATTTTTCGATCAACCTGAACTTTTCCTTCTAAAATTTCTGTGATTTTTGGGATTTTTTCCCGTTGGGTCAACTCATTGTTTCATTGAATCTAAATGTCTTAATCGACCAAAATTAAATCGCGAAAAAAACCTGGGTGTATAATTTTACTACATTTTCTGTTTTCTACTATAATATTTTCTATATAATTCACAGTTTGACTCATTTTATGTAGGGTCAGTGCTCCTGGACTTCATCTCAAAGCTCCGATATTGGTCCTACGAAAAACAAAGCAATGAAAAGGTATTTGATTTGTTTATTATGTTTGTGATTTTTTTCACCAGTAAGCATGCATGTTAGTAAAAAGAAGCGACGAAATTGGTGCCGTATTTCTTTATTTCGCGATGAGATGAATATATGTACAGTGAGATTGAAAACGGAACAGTTCCCCTAGATAATTTGACGGACATCTGCTTCTGTTCTCTACACGTTTTTTTTTCACTCGTTGCTCTGTTTTTCATGATTCGGCGAGAAATCAGTTCTCAGTTCTCTTACACGGGTTTTTCAAATTTAGAACTGAAATCCTTTTTTACACGGTGTACATTCCCCATGTAAAAAATCGGGTGTATTTAAATATTCCCGTTCTTAAGTTATACTCAATCCACTGTTTGAAAAGTGACCTATTTTTTTTTTATCTGCTGCAAAATTCATTCATCCCATGTGCTTTACTACAGGTGTGAGTCAAACCCAAACATTCACTCTTTTGAAAGAGAAACCCCAAACAAACAGACGTAACAACTAGGGACACGGCTCCATCGTCGTAGGGGCTAAAACCAACGAAAGCAACGTACATTTGCTAAAACTCCACTATAGCAGAACGTTTCTCCTGAGCTTACGATTTGGTACGTATGAGTTTTATAAAATAACGTCTCTTTTATTGGTTTTCGAGACTATGACGAACAGACGAAAATACCTGCCGTGTCCCTACAACATTTTCCTGGAAAATTCATCGATCAGTTGCTTTGCCATCATCTCGCGTGCATGTTGTACGAAATCGTGTTTAGTACAACAATGTCAAAGGCACTGCTAGCACAGAAAACAGACATGAAGGCTCAAACAAAATTTCTTGCGAAACATGTGTAAATAAACACTCCGAACCTCAACGTCATCGACGTCGACATTGCAACTCACAATCTGATTTTGACAACACGATGGCGCTGGTATGCTCTTGCATGCATAACGACACTAGCGCAAAGTGGCATTTTTTGATTACGCTAGCGCTAATTATGCACGGGATAACTGCGACATTCCAAAGTTAATTCAAAATGAACAGTAAAAAGTTATCACAACATGGCGAGTGCAGCTTCAACGTCTGTTCTCTGTGCTGCTAGTGTGAAATGTCAAACACGAAGGTAAACAATGCGCGCACCGCTGGATGTGGAACTCGCGATCAATTTAGTTGAAACGGCCGTTGAATTCATGGTCGATGGAAATTTTGTCAGTGTTACGTCTGTTTGTCTGTGGAGAAACTTTCAGCTGGGTCTCCGAAGATGGCCGATGGCGACCGAATGTGACGTCACGTTTGGCATACTCAGTACATTTTTTTTTATAACAGACGTGCCGTTTCACTCGGCCCGCCCGCTGTGGGTGGCAATGTTTACATTTTTTTTTACTAATACAAATTTAGAGCACTTTGGCCCACACCTTTACTGAAGCACATCGGCATTCGTCATAGCCTGCTGACTGCTGAGGCTGTGATGCCTTCAGGGCTTCTGAGGAGGTTGATTATTTTAATTTTTTTGCTGTGAAGAAGAAAACTGCCGAAATGTGTTACGAATAATGACATAACATTACAACTTATAATAACTAACTTATAATGCCCAAAGGTAGAATTTTATATGAACTCTTGAATGGGGATCTAAACTTTTGTCAATTTAACTGTTGGCATTGCACACTTTTACAGGACGCACATCATAAGCAAAAAGCCATTGAAAATCTTTAGTTGTCAGTTTTTCTTCCTGACAAAAAACAGCTTCGGAAAGTTTTGATATTTCTCCGTTGTTTGCTGTATCCTACCGGAGCGTATAAGACTTTCAATGCCACAGCAAACATAGGGTAAATGATTCTGTTTCAGTTAGCGGAATATTTGTAACAAGCAACAACGCATGTTAGCTTTAATTGTCTAAGACGAGACTTCAGTGTCTCGTACGTACTTGACTCGACTTTGACCTAGTATGATACATTGAAGACGGTCTCACAGTTGAGGTCGAATTTCGTATCTGTGAACAATATAAAACGTAGTGGAATTAAGTGGAAAGTACCAAACTCGTCTTAGACAGTTAAAGACATTGCACCAATTTTTTCTGATGTTAGTCTTGTTGACACCATTCGATAAAAGGAATGTAAACAATAAGACGCACGTCGATAACACTAGTCAACAGTGTTTCACTCCCTTCAACCATTTCCAGTGTACTTAAAAGATTTTTCTTCGCTGAATTCAGTAATGTATTTAGATTTTTTGTAAAACGTCCAGTTTTTGAGAAACACGGGTTTTAACGCACAAAACTACGTATTCTCATGGAAATTTGGTTACTCTATTCCGTAAAGCTGGTTTTTGGCTTCTAACTTTGAGAATGAGGTTCGAATTATGTAGAAGAAATCGTACATGATCCAAATAAGTTGTTGAATTTTATTTGACACGCTCATTTGTTGTAAAAAACGGAATTCATTTCACAAAAGTACGTATTTTCATAGAAATTTGGTTTCTCTGCTCTGCAAAGTTAAATTTTGGCTTCTCACTTTAAAAATAAGGTTTGAATATCGTAGAATAGACCTGTCAGATTTAACTTTAGTTAATTTGATGGCGATTTCGACAGTTTCATTCACTGTTGCAAGATGTTGCATTTCGAATGTTGTAATTATGCAACAGCTGAAGCTTCTCGTAATATTTTATGATAAAAACATTTGGACCCTAAGAATCTCATTTATTTATCTTTTTTCAATCTTTATTATAGTGATTTTTCAAGGAATAGGAAGTTCATCACTTAAAATTTATTTACTTGATACTTGATTGGATATAGATTTTCTTCGATGAGCCTACACCGAGCGGAGTTTTTATTTTCTCAACTGGACTCGATCCTATGCCTATCGTTTCTTGTCACTGTGAACGTTCAGCGTCATCAGATCCTCCTCAACTGTAAACAGCCATAAAACCTACAGGGTTTTATTCTGATTATAACCTTCTTTTGACGCTTAGATGGCGGAGTTTTTGCAGCCCAGTAGTCGTTGACTACATAACAACTATTATAATAATTTTTATTCTATTGTACAGGAACTATACAAGAACCAATTTTAAACATTGCTGATAAACCATGATAAACCATGAACCTTTACCCTATGAAAAACTGGGAACAACTTCCAAGTTCCTTCCTTTATGCACGTACATGATAGCTGTGAGCTTTGAGACAAAGCAAACTAAACCATCATCATCCCATGCCATAGAAAAATATGCGACTGCGATCCTAAGCAGATAATGCAAAAGCTTCTGTTTGTATCCCGTTCGTTAGTGCATAATGGTGCTGGAAATGTTTCAATTCACGATGGAAATGGAATAGTGGCAGCAGTGTGGGAGACAACAATCTCATTATCGTCGCTGCGTTTATGCTTATTTAGATACGAACCACTAGCGTTTTTGTTATAGTTTGGAAACTTATAGGAAGTTGATTGCCACTAAAAATTTGATACTTTTAAAACAATGCTTTAGATTTTGGGGGTGTAATCATAATCTGCGAATAGGATTTGTAGACTTGAAGCTATCTCTTTCAAGTTTAATTTTATTTCAATTTGTAATCTATGGCGAAGTACTATTACATGTCACGATTTTCTCGGCCTAGTTCCTGTCGTTGGTTGGATCCAACCTACTCAAACTAGAAGCTCTCCTACAATTTAGCAATTTCTGTGTTGCACATAATGTCCTCTGGAAGTGAAGTGATTGAGAGCCACACATTGGGCTTACAAACTCGGCCGACAATGGCCAGTACACAAGGTCTAGATTCTTGTGTACTCTTGGTTGCGCCGACGTCCAGGACCGCAAGCTTTACTGCTGGGCGTACATACACACCTAAAAATAATCATGTAATTTTAGGTGCTGTGACACCGACATATACGAGCGTCATTTTTGACGTAAAATTAGGTGGTACTTTAATTTTACATCACAACTTTATTGACAAAGAAATTGATTGATCAGAACGAGAATGGAACATAAGTCCGCTGAATGAGAGCCCGGCACGCTACCACTCAGCTATCTCCGTTTCTTGAAAGAGGAATGATCGAAGTAAAACTGGTTCCACGATTTGCACTGAACAAGTATTTCACTGCATCAAGTCATTAACTGCTTGTGCGCTAGGTGCGTTGCAGCGGGTGCTGTGTTTAGCTTCCGTGACGTGTAATTCTAAATCATATGATAAAAACATACGATTCAGTTTATGTCATGTGGTTTTGTGTCATTTTATTGAAATACATCACCTGTAATATTCATAATTTTTTGGTGTTTAGATGTTAGTGGGTGTTCCCACGGTTGCGCTACGAACTTGTCCATCTTTACAGCCCACGTTCACCACGCGACCTTTTGGCCACGAATTCCTAGTGTAACGTTTTACGTTTTTTACCGTTTTGAATTACGTAAATATTCGAAGCTTCAGACGTTTTTATTTTTTTAAGCAAAATCAAGTGTAAATAAATTTTTGAAGTTAATTTTTATTATTGTTATTGAGTTTAATGGTTTTTACGTGTCGTCTGTTTTAGTTGAATTTAATATTTGTAGCTTTTGATGTTTTTTTCTTTTTAAGTAAAATAATGTTCAAATTCAAATCAAATTCGATACGTGTCAACGAGAAAGCAATTCGTCAACATGGTTTGTGTCTCGACTAAATGTTGTGATGTTTGAATACTATGACGACAGCCATATTCAATAGACACAATCCACGCACTTCTACACCAAGGGACCAAAATTTCAAACTAAAAATTAGGATCCAATATCTGTAGGACAGGAAAACACACATATTGAATTACAAGAAAAACATTTCTTCCACTGAAAAATGTTTTCGGAACATTGTTTAATAGCCAATCAAAGTAGCAGACTTTTAGTTTAAAAAAAAGACTCCCTAATCATTTTTTTTACAAATGTGCTCTATCGCACCTATTTGGGTGAAAATGTATTGATGAATACGTAATTAAATACAGTTTTAAATGATCTTTTTGTGTGCACATTGTATTGCTTCGAAAATTTTTGTTCACATGAAATATTTGTACTTTAAAAACAGTGACATTGAAATGGTGTCGCGTTACGAAAATAGTCGTATAATTGATACTAGACAAAAAGTACAAACATTGGAAAAGTAATATTTCGGATTCTCTTAGTACTCGTCAAGAGCTTTCTTTTCGTGTATTAAGATCCAAAATCGGACCATTTTCCATGAAGTTACACTAGGTACAAAAATATGGTGTCGCGTTACGCGAATTGAATGTGCTTCTGTAATAAGGGATAAAATGCTTTCGGTTTATTGATACAGTATCACAATGGTTTCTTTCAAGTAATTTAGGGCTTGTACATGAATAGCGTAACAAAAATTTAGGGCTTGTACATGAAAAGCGTAACAAAATTGGGGGTGTAACGGGGTGTGTCATTTGGTAACTCTCCATACTACAAAAAATAGGTTACCATACAAAAATGTTACGGTGTGGTGGGAAATTACAAATGTTTGGTGTTTGGTGACCCCTTTGGGGTCGTCCGTTAATAAGTCACGTGAAACTGAGTTTTTTTTTCGAATAAATCGTGAGGCTTTTTTAATCCTCTCTCTTTTCCACGCAATATGCCACTCATATGAATAAACGTAACTAACAGTTTGCTGACGAACACGTTCTCCTTCTACCATGTCACGAACCGTCAAACTTTTTTGTGGATGCCAAGTATGATTCTATTTTTTTCAATGGTTCGTTTATTTGAAAGGATCATCTGACGTGAAGCGTTACGGAGCCGCAGTTATGTTTTTTAATACAAGTTTTATCTTGATTGTTAAATATATGTTTAGCTTTGAGGAACCGAAAGACTCGTGTTTTCTTTTCTCCGTTTAATTTGATGATTTTTAATATTTTAGTTAATTTTCCTTTCGTTCGCTCTTACTAGCTCGGCATTTTTTATTCTTTGACCAAGATCGTCACAGCCGAATACGTCAGCACTCAAAGAAGATGCCGTGAACATACGTCAATTTAGTCGATATTTCATCTTAAGAACTTTAACAGAGATTTTCACAGTCAATATCGGTGAAATAATTTAAGAGTGTTGGTCACCGGTAGTCGAAAATATTATAAATTGCGTCAGGCAAAAAACTTCACCAAACCAATGCAAGAATAAGGGCCTATCGAAAAGGGTTAACAGAGAGTTGCTGAGTGATAAATTGAAAAAAAAAAATATTTCCATTTTATGTTACTCGAGATGAACCAGCATTGGGCTGGTTCGTTAATAAAGACATATTATATCAGGCATCCTAATGAACTTCGCTTTGACCTGAATGAATAGACAATAATAAGACAATTAATTTACACCAGGATGTAAACACTATTTTCAAAATTGAGTATTCATTTTCTGAGTAGTGTTGATGATAGCGTAAAGATTGAAAATGTAGTTAAAAGTAGTGCACTCAGGGCACGACGCATACGTTCTTGTGATAAACATTGGTTGAGACATGAGACGTATTCCAATCTTTACGGAAATAAATGAAAAGTTGAAAACAGACAACGTTCCAGTAGAAACGTAGAATAAAAAACGACAGAAATATTCCTCTTCAACATTGCTGAGCTTCTTGGGCCATCATCACCTTTCAAAATGGTTAACGTAGAAAAAAGACAATATAGAACTTTTCAGTGTGAAAAAACTCACTTCTAGGGGGATCGATCGTCTGACCACGTACTTAAAAACCGATCCGGGTCATACTTGGGTGTGACTAATATAAAAATAGGAAAACCCATTACCATTTAATTTGTTTCTAAAACTGAATATGTGATACAAATGGAATTGATTCAGTTCTATATTTGTGCCGGTTAGCATAGGCGTAACTAGAGTCTCGGTCTAGGGGGGGCCATGGCACCAGCTGGTGGGATGTAATTTTCAAAGGCGATTTAAAGCACTGTGCGCATGGATTGCAATAGAAATTGTTTGACTAAGTTTATCGCTCATTCGTCCTAGAACCAACATAAAAAAATCGCGAATAATACAATTGATTTCCAATGATGCTGTGATTGCTTCAAAACGCTGTGTCTGTGTCAACTTGTCTTCTCCATGTTACTAAATGTGGATAAGTGTGTAATCTAAGATTCAAGAATCTTTTTCGAATTATCTATAAATGAAATTCGATATGAGTATATTTCTGAAAGTTTTCAAGCATTTCCATGATTACTTAATGCATAAAGATCTCGATTTTTTTGAAACTTGAAATTTTTGAAACTCTTTAGATGTGGAATAAATTCCACGAAATTTTGTCATAATCAATATAAGTATTCATGCAATTCCAAAATGTATGCTATGTGTTGAAATAGTTAAGTACCGAAGAACACAAATTTGGAATCCTAAAGTGTTTTTTATGAGTCATAAATTCCATGAGTCATAAAATTATGAGTCATAAATCAAATTCCAGAATAACATAGGGTTTTTGTAGTTACTGACGTTAGGACGAGGCTTTATTATGGTTTTCTGAATAGGTGATAGATTTCTCTGCAAAAATCAAAGAGACTTGAGAAGCAACCAAATCGATCTGAATTGTGCTGCAAAAGAAATGTTTTCTGATACGAACTGGTTTCTAAATCTAATTTATTTTTATCCTAAAAAGCAAATTCTAACTAAAGCAGGCACAAAAGAGTTTTCCGATTATCCTTATGAAATCGCCAAAAAACTAAATGGAACAAGATCTTTTGAGGATTATAAAAATATTTCTTTAATGCAATCTCTGTTGTGAGTGCGAAGGTTGCCTAAGTTTTGTCCTAATACTTTCAATGGAATGCGTTGTTGATTTTTGTGTCATTGTAACAAAGATTCTTAAGTTTTATAATTTTATATCTTTCTGTGCCAGAATTATATAGCGAGAGCAAAAAGCTCCATAGGAATTTGATCAACTGTTTTGCGGCATACCTTGCAATTAACTCGAAGATTTTCGAAAGAATGGTCGTTCGAAATTTCATTGACCGGATTTGTGTACATGTGCTCATTTTGATGTAGTTGCTTCAGTCTTTTTTGCAGCGGATGGTAGTTTAATAGAACAGAAATATTTATATCTTAATACAATTATGTTTTTATGTTTCTGCGACCAGGATACTAGTCAAACAAATTTATTATTTTAAGCTAGCAACTGAATTAGAAGCGGCATTGATTTTAGCTTAAAAATGGTCATAGATGTGATAACGCAACAAAAAATATGTTTATAGAATTCATAATCAAAATTAAGAAATATGTAGGAAATATGTAAATGAAATAAAAACTGACAAAGTTGGAATTACTTTTCAAAATTTTCTGGGGGGGCCACAAGTAGGTCTGGAGGGGGCCAGGCCCCCCCCGGCCCCCCCTTATTTACGCCAATGCCGGTTAGTCCCTCAAACTTTAATAACTGAAACTATAGATCGTAACCACCAACTCGAACTACATTCAACGATAGATAATTTGATAATATTCTGTGTCGAATATAACATGTCGCATCGAAATCGGCTGAAATTACGTATTCTATCAACGATAAAAACGTTTGCGTAACGCGACACCATTTGCAGGAGACTGTTTGTCGATCAGCGTAACGCGGCGGTGTTCATATCAATTCCGTTATTTTCATTATAATTTCCGTTTTTTCCTGCGATTTTAATTCACAGCCTCATTTCTGTTGATGTATACGAGAAATGCTTAGAATAAATCGAGACTCCAAACCGTATACCAGAGCTGAAAAACGCAATTGCATTTCAAAATGCGAAAAAGTGCAATTCAGCGATGGTGTCGCGTTACGAAATGCAGCGCGTTATATTTATCATATTCAAAGCGAAAAATATCAAAATGAATATTCTATCAGAAAGGAAATGTAGTGAGGATAATTTTACACCTGTTTAATCATATGTCCCCGAGGCTAATTTTCGAAAGCAGACCTATTTTCTCGCTGAAAGTCGACTCCTCATGGTGTCGCGTTACGCTGGAATGTGTCAATATGGCAACGATACTTTGTAATGTTCTATGTAGTAAAGTTAGCTCGATGTCTCCGAAGGCGCGAACTCTATGTCGCCATTTGAATTTTAAATTGGCGCAATTGCTAAATAATGAGTTAATTGTTGTAGAAGGTTTCTTGTTCAAGAACAAACTCAAACTCGGTCATTTCGCTTCCATAACGGCTGGCATTTAGAAGTTTTGCGAGTTTTAAGAATTTGTATTACAGAGTTTGAGTAAAGTTCAGTTTGTCGAGGTATTTAAAGTGATTGGAGTGATTTTGTACGTGATTGTAATTAGATTTTTCGTTCGTTTTTTTTAGATTTAATTCTGTTGTCGGTGTAGCCGACTTTCGCAAATTTCTATTTTAAAAGTGTAGTGTACTAAAAAAAGGTAAATTTGTTGTTGAACTACTCGTTATCTGTTAAATGTTAATTTATGTTTCGCGTTGGACTTCCAGCGCGTGGCGCTTTTTTTGGTACGGGCTGGAGTTCGACTAGAAGTGGAACCGGGGAGCACCGTAGAAGTTTGGAACCCTTCCCGTCCGTGGGAATCGGATAGTGTAGAGCTTGTGCATCCGTCAAGGCCCGCCTTTTAGGTAGCTAAACGGAGGGGAGCGAAGTCGCTCGTTAGAGCAGCGAAATTGCCCGACGGTAGTCGACCAACAGTCGGCTTGATCCATACACGCCATTTTCCCCGTGGATCGATATCCTGCCAGAGCGCGGTCCCCGCACGTCGTAAACTATCGTGCGCAGGACCGGACTGGAACCAATAGTTGGGAGTTCCATTTTTAGCCTCGCACGGTCATAGCGGAAAGGTACGCGAAGCCGGGTCGTAGGAAAACGTGGGCTTCCAATTAGAGGGAAAGGTCAGCCGGACGCTCTCGGCTCAAAATCGGAGGCCTTCCGTCCAGCCGCCGCTTCCCCTCCGCAACTTTAGATTCGGCCATTGTTGCACGAGCTCAAACCTCCATCGCTGCCGTCAAACAGCAGCACTTGCGGCTACGTCATCACGCCGCCATCGGGTTCCAGGTTGTGGAGGACAAACGCCGCCATCTTCCCGGCGGAAAACAATCACCGGACCAGTTAGCCATCGAGACGCTGCATCGGAGAAAACCTGCGCAGGTACGTGAGCTTTCCCTTCTTACATGGCCATGTTAAGTTAGCTCATTTCGTATTCCGTATCGAACTGAATTGAAGTCCAACCCGAATGAGCGAAATAAATACCAATTGTACCATCTTGAGAATTTCGGCTTAGAGTTTTAGTTTGCTACGTTTCACAGTGCTGGGAAACTCCACTCCTGTTGCAGTTACCGTTTAGCCATTTCGTTTCCGGTTGAATTCTCAAGGAAAGGTTCGAGACCGTCCGTTTTGCTCTTTCGTGGGTTGAGCGAGCTCAAGGCGTTTAGTTGGGAAAGGGTGTAGCAAAGTACTGGGGAAAGAATTTTTGCGTCCGTTTAGCATTTGAGCCAGCGACCGTTCAAAAGAGTCCCCTGAGGGAAAGAGTCAGCACAACTCGGGCAAATACAAAAATTGAACTGGTGGTCTCTCGTTCGCGGGAGTGGCGCTTAAGCCGCCAAGTTTTGCGGTGCCCTCGAGAAATCGGTCGAACGGTTACACTAGGAAGGTTTGGATCAGCGATGACCACTACGTCACCGATTTCGATCGTTTTTTTTGGGTAGTACCGCTTTGTTCGACGATTGATAGATGGCAAGTATTCCCATAACCAACGTCTCCAGAAGCTGTTGGCATACACAGATAAAAATATGTTGTGATTTTAAATGTATTTTCATGCACATATTTGGAGCATGCAAATAAACGTAACATTCAATCGATCTCACTATTCTTTTGAATCGAAATAAATTTAAACTGTGCTTGCTTGTAAAATTCAGTCAAATTCAATTGAATATCAAATGTTAATTCGTTTGATGGGATAAGCTGCAATTTTACACGTCGTTGAATTTTCAAAATTATTTGCTGTGTAGATTTGCGAAGATGTCCAGTTGTTTACCAGCGTAGCGGGGCCACCATCGTAGGCGACTAATGGTTTTGAGCCACCGGAAGAACCCAACAAAGTGCTTAGTGCTTCGTTCTCGGCATCGTCAATGGGAACGTAGGTGAGGGGGCGCGAGTTTATAATATTTTCCACCTCGAGAAGGCTGTTTCGAAGGACTTCGTCGGTTGGTGTTCTCGGGAGCTGCATGTTTTTCAGGATTTTTTGTTACGGATTGCACCAGTCTCTCCCAAGTATCACCCAGGTGCGGACTACTCGGTGGTAGGAAGGTTCACTTCGTATGCGTAGTGATAAAGTCCTGCATCAGTTGATCTTGATCAAGTGATTGTAGCGCTTCAGTCAGCTCGCGATTCGCACCGATGAAGTTCGTTCCCCTGTCACTAAACAGTTCTAAGGGTGTTCCTCGCCTGCACATAAAGTTCCGCAGAGGCATGATACACGAACTTGTGTTGAGGGAGTGCACAATTTCAATGTGGATGGCACGTATCACCAGGCATGTTATCAATACGCCCAACCTTTTCTCGATCCGCCTACCCACAATGACTTGAATTGGACCGAAGTAATCGATTCCAGCGTAAGAAAATGGACAAGAATAAGCTGCAAGACGAGTCAGCGGAAGATCAGCCATTACGGGTGGTTGCGGTTGAGCTCGAATGTTTTTGCAATATTAGCACAGTCTTCGTACTTTGTTACATATACTTCGTAGTTTCGGGATCCGATATACCTGACGTAGTTCGTTGACGATCGTTTCATGGTTGAGGTGGTGATAGCGTTCGTGGGTGAACCGTATGATTAGTGAGGATATTGGATGTTCCCTTGGCAGAATAATGGTGTGGACAGCCTCAAGATACGGCGAGAGTTTGTAAAGAGAACTACTTCTGGGGATTGCAGCCGTCTTCCTACTTCCAGGCTCTTAGACCTTCGCCGCAAAGCTACTTCCTCGCTATACGCATCCAGCTGAACTTGACGGTAAATGTATCGTTCTGCTTCGATCAACTCTGTCTGTTGAAGGATTCCGGTAAATCGTGTTCTCTGCTGTAATCTTGCTCGCAGGTTTCTCATAAATCTGAGTACATAAGCGATAATCCGGAGAAGCCTACGCCAGTTAGAGTAATTGGTGAAATTGAGAATGGGTTCACGAATGGTATGAACGTTGATCGTAGCTACCATTTCAGTGGTAGTTTCACCATGATCGGACGGTTGAACTGGGCAGGAACTCTTCTGCTGCCACATGAATTCCGGTCCTCTAAACCATCAGCTGGATGGAGAAAGATCAGGTATTTTCTGCCATTTTGTACCTTCGTCGGCCACGTTCGTTTTTGTTGGAACCCACAGCCACTCTGATAGTTCGGTATCTTCTAGAATTTCCCCAACCCTTGTAGCAACAAATTTGCTGTATCGTCTGTGATCCGCACGTAACCAGCAGAGAACGTCCCTTGAATCAGTCCAGAAGAACCGTTTTTGCACAGGTACACGATGGGTTTCTCCTATAGACTTCGCAAGACGGGTTCCAATCACTGTACCCTGGAGTTCCAGTCGTGGAATTGAGACGTACTTCAGTGGTGCGACATTGGTTTTAGCCATAACGAACGCACATTCCACAGAGCAGTCTTCTTCGAACCGGCGACTGCAGATAGGCGACTGCAGCGTAACCTTTCTCGTTTGCATCGATAAAGACATGCAGCTCAACTTCGTTAGTCACTGTTGACGACGAGGTCATCTTACGGTAGCATCGAGGAATGCAAACTGTCTCAACTTCAAGCAGTAACTTGATTGTGACTAAATCTGGTCACATATGAGTTGCAGTAACCTATGTGGAACATGTGTGCTGCTAGGGTCGCTTATCTGTTCATCCCAACCAATTTTTGAACGCCAAATTTCTTGGAGCAGAACCTTTAAGTACATCAGTACATGCGCCAGGTAGCCGAGCGGGTCGTATACTGACATTAAAACCCGTAGAACTTCCTGCTTCGTGGGGACTTGCTCTCCGGTTAACAGCTTCTGCTGGCACCGTTTTGGAATCTTGAAAGTAAATGTGTCACCGATACTGTCCCACCACATTCCAAGGACCTTTTCGGTCGCCAAGTCTCCATCCATGTTCAGATACTTTTGTGGTGTTCTCTGCTCGCTCATAGAATCAAGAACTTTTTTTAAGTTCGACAGCCATCCTCAGGTCTAGAATCCACCCTCTGCGTATATGTAACAAATATCCCGTGCGAGTTTCACGGCTTCTGCTTCGGATTCGACCCTGTCAAGCATATCGTCAACGTACGTTCCTTTGCATATCGCCGCCACCGCTTCTGGATACTGATCTTTGAACCGAGCTGCGTTCAGGTTCTTGACGTACTGTGTACTACTTGGAGGGCAGCTTGCACCGAACGTCATCACCTCCATCACGTAAGTCGAAGGACCTCCTCCGAGGACGCCATCATTCCATAGGAATCGTTGACAATGCTGATCGGTAGGCTTGATCCGAATTTGGTGAAACATCTCCTGAGATCGCTGTGCGGTATTCACGAAACCTTTGGAGAACTTGCTGAAGCGGTGTAACCTGATCTGGTCCCTTTAGCAGAAACGAATTGAGAGAAAGGTTTCCCACTTTAGCGGCAGCATCCCAGACGATTCGTAGTTGACCCGGTTTATTGGGATTCACAACGGGAAAGATCGGCAGATACCTCGAACGTCCCGAGTACGTGGCTTCCTCCTGCGCTGAAAGTTTGCGAATATATCCTTTCGCTTGGTAGTCTAAGATTTTTTCCAGAAGAGCCTTGGCCAGCACTGGTTCTCTAGCCATGCGCTTGCTCAAGCAGTTTTGCCTTTTCAGGACCATGGCTTTGCTCGACGGTAGTCGAACATCATCGTATCGCCATAGCAGACTGGTCTCGTATCGTTTATTATGCAAAACCGTGTTTTCTTGTAACAGTTTCATCGCTCGTTCGTCGTCTTTCGACATCAACGGTGTTCCGTTGAGTTGTACTCCGAGACTATCGAGGGAGAAATATCTTTTGACTGTTGAATGCAATCCTTCGCATTGGCAGATGTGGTAGCTATACGAAACATCGTTTTCCGCATCCGTTTGTCCTAGCAGAAAGAAGCACGGACCGTAGACCACCCAGCCTAGCCGAGTTAGTACAGCCGTCGGCTGGTTCTCACTTCCTTCCCTGGAATCGAGTGGATACTCCAATCTGGAGCTCCCAACAGGATTCGGGGTTTTGCTACAACATAAGAGTCAATTGGTAGATCTGTTAAATACTCGAAATGCTTCGCTAGCTCGGTCGATGACATTGACTGTTCAGGAAGATCTAGGCTATGTACGGTATGCATCTCCGGAAGGTGGAAGCGCTGTCCTGATTTTGAAGCACTGGAAATGTTCGCTTAGAATATAACCGAATCTTGATCATATCTTCCTTGCCATCCTGTCCACGAAATGCACAACGGAGACTTCTCGCCGTTGAGATTGAGTTCCTTCCACAAACTGTGTTCCACCAGTGTTGATGTCGATCATGCATCCAGGAAGGCGTATGTAGTAATCGATCTTCCTTTGCCGTGCTGCGTGACACGCACGTACTTCAGCAGCACATTTGGCAACGAGCTGTGATGCGCATTTACAGACGCGTTCGGTGCTGGAGCGCTTGGTGACGGCTTGTTGTGTTTGCTGTCGTCGTGCAGCAACCGGTGGTGTAGAAAGATGCATCCTCCCTGATTGCATGGAACTTTCATCTCACAAGTTTTGAAGTGCTTCTTCAAACACTTTCGACAGAGTTTCTTCTCGTTCACTAACGCCCATCGAGCATTCGGCGACATTTTCAGGAAACTGCTGCACTTTTCAAGGCTATCACACATATTGCCGCATGCCAGACACTTTTTGCAATCGACTTTTTCCTGCTGATGGACAGAATGCGCATGGACGTAGACCTCATCCTTCCGGACTTTCTTCTCTATCCTGGTTTCCGGTTTCTACGGTTTGGTCCATACAGCAGGACTAATCACCTGACTTAATGCCACAACCATCTCCCCCAGCCAATCGTTGAAATGCAATAACGTAGCAGCTCCAATCTCCATTCGATGGAATGTCCACTTCATTTTCAATGCCGATGGCAGGCTATCCTCAAGCTCCTGTGGCAATGCCACGTTGTACAATCGTTCGTCCAACTGACACACTTGTATAGTCGCGCAAAGGTTCTGAACTGCGACGCAGAAGTCAACAATGGTCTCCATCTTCTCCGCCTTCGGTTGCGGCATCATCCGAACTCTCCGGACCATAGTCTCCACGATGGATTCTGGATTACCAAAGAGAGTTTTCAATCGGCTCATGATCACTGGAACTTTGTCGGGGTGTAGAAGAAGGCTTTTAACGGCGTTCAATGCCTTGTCATGTAGACTTCTCTCGAGATGATCGAGCAGCTCATCGTTCCTGAAACCACACATTTTTTTTATCTATTGCGTTTATTTGACAGGCTCAGGCGTGTATAACACTTAACGGAGCCGAGATTTTATGATATTTACAATCGATATCATCTTATTATCAACAGTTAGTAAGGGGAAAGGGTATAGACCAAGAAAACTCGTGGGGACTCAAGGTTAGATTGCGTAATTTCAGGACGGACTAGGTTGGGATTTAGGTTTGAGGTATTACAGCTGCTCATCCGGGTATTTGACGTCATTAACGGTATGGCGTAGCGTCGGGCTCGAGTTGTGGTTCGTCAGGGAGCATCTTCCGGATGGCCATAGCTTCGTATTACACAGAACAATAAGACAAAAACAAAACAAAAACGAGAAAGAAAAAAATAGGGAATTAGACTTTTATGTCAGACGAGCAAAGAAAGGCATAGATGGCCTGCATATAAACCACATCGCGATCCCCCAGAACACCTCTTACTTCCCTGTAGGGTTGTTTACCTCGGGCCACAAGGGTATCCAATAGTTGCTCTCTGGAGGCGTCGTTTTCCGAGCAATACCAAACTACGTGATCGATGTCATCGTAACCGGCTCCACACCTACATAGGTGAAACCACACATTCTAGAAGTTCGCTCGTATGCTGCAATGAAACGTGGCCAGTCCCCCCCCCCAACTTCGAGAGATCTTTTACCGTCTGTCTTGCAGCTAGGTGGCCACTATTCAGCGGCATAGGGTTGCTATTAAGCGGTGGCTGAGATTGCTGCTGTAATGTGGCCAAATTCTGTCGTGGAGTTGACGTCGTTATCTGTGGTTGGCCGACGTTCTCAAGGCATAGCCCCGGAAATGGAAGATTCTGGGTGAACTGATGCTTGTAATTCGCCGTCGGATACGTTGACATCATGATCGGCTGCTGAGACGCTACGGTGTATACCAGCATCGATGGCGAATTGGATATTATTACGGCTGGATATCCACAAACTGGTGGTTGGTAGTTCGCCAGAAATGCCGGGATGTTCCCGGCGGATCGCAAATGCTGAATATACCTGGCCCCAGGAGCATAACTCTCGCCAAGTTGCTGAGCGGCACATGACTGAAGCTGAGGCTGAATTGTAGCAGAATATTCGGCATATCTATAGATTGTTGAAAATTTGCTGACACCATTGGAACGAAACCGGACGGCACAACCGTTCTTCGCAGACGCTCGTCGTAAACCGGTAGGGGTGTTTCGTCCATCGCGTTCCCTGCTTCTTTGCCTGCATTCTCCGTTTTCTCCAGCCATTCGTTGATCTTCTCGAGACTTGCGTCCGTTTCCGCCTTCCAAGTCACTATTCTCCAACATTTCACGCTCCAGCGCTAGTCGCTCTTCCAGTTATTTTTTCTCCAACGCCTGCCTTGCTTCCAGAGCTTTCGCTTGTAGTTCTCGAAGTTTTGCAGAATGCTTAGATGACTTCGAAGATGCTTTGTTGCTTTTACCAGAGGTCTCCCCATTATTGGCGACTGCCTTTCGCAACGGGCCGATATACCACGCTCCATCTGCTGCTGGCGCCTCCGGAACAACCTTCTCCACGATCTGAACCCGATGTGTCTGCCCCGGACCACTGTTTGATTGCTGGGCCACTTTGAGTCCAGATGTACCTGCTTCCAACTGCAACTTCTGCTGCTGCAACTGCAACGTACCCATCTGCAACTGATTTAACTGCTCCTGCTCTCGCTGCTGTAGCTCTTGTTGTTTCTGCCACTGCTCAAGCTTCTTACGCTTTTCCTCAGACTGCTCTAGGTGTTTTTGTTGCTCCTGTTGCCACTGCTTTTGCTATAGAAGTCCCATCTGGTCACTCAAGGCACGCCGTTGTTTATCCAGCGATGTCCTCACGCATCCGTTACAGCTCCATTCATAATCCCGAATACTGTCGTTCGCATTCACACAATCGTAATGGAACCACACATCACACTAATCGCATTGTACCATCCGACCATTAGTACAGTCTAAGTCGATCCGATGGCACACTCCGCAACTCGCCCCCTCACCAGGAGATTCAATTTTGTTATTGGAACACATTACCGCACCCGCTATGTTTCCGCTTGACATTCCGGAAGTAAACGAAATTTTTTTTTTTTTTTTTTTAACTAATTTTATTTGCTAATTATCTAATACACGCATTCATCTCTCAGACTAGGTGTTCCGTGTTTTCTTAACACTATCATCCTTATTAGCTATGTTATATTTTTAGTTATTATTGATACATTTCAATTGCCTCTGGCAGTTAGAATTTTTCCTCTGGTTGAATTGAGCCATGTAGGAATTACAATGTTTTCAACTTAAACTAATCTTAACCTATTTTATACTAAGGGTACAAGGAGTTAATCGTTGCAATAGAAGACTAACGATTTTTGTCTAAAATTGGAAATTATTTTGTTGGACATTTGTTGCAATGTCTCAATATTAGAAATTCTATGAAGTTCATTGGTACTATACCACGGAGGCAACTTCAGAATCATTTTCAGAATTTTATTTTGAATCCTCTGAAGTGCCTTCTTTCTGGTATTGCAGCAACTAGTCCATATTGGCACAGCATACAACATGGCAGGTCTAAAAATTTGTTTGTAAATCAAAAGTTTGTTCTTAAGACAAAGTTTTGATTTTCTGTTTATAAGTGGATATAGACACTTAATATATTTGTTACATTTGGCTTGAAGGCCTTCAATGTGATTTTTAAAAGTTAATTTTTGATCTAGCAGAAGTCCTAAATATTTAGCTTCGCTAGACCAATTAATTGGAACCCCATTCATAGTGACAATATGTCTGCTAGAAGGTTTCAAATAAGAAGCTCTCGGCTTATGTGGGAAAATTATAAGCTGAGTTTTGGAAGCATTCGGGGAAATTTTCCATTTTTGCAAGTAAGTGGAGAAAATATCCAAACTTTTTTGCAATCTACTACAAATGACACGAAGGCTACGCCCTTTGGCTGAGAGACCTGTGTCATCTGCAAACAAAGATTTTTGACACCCTGGTGGTAAATCAGGTAAGTCGGAAGTAAAAATGTTGTACAAAATGGGCCCCAGTATGCTGCCTTGGGGAACACCAGCTCTTACAGGTAATCTATCAGATTTAGAATTCTGATAGTTTACCTGCAGTGAGCGATCTGATAAATAATTTTGGATCAGTTTAATGATGTACAGAGGAAAATTAAAATTTATCAATTTTACAATCAAACCTTCATGCCAAACACTGTCAAATGCTTTCTTTATATCAAGAAGAGCAACTCCAGTCGAATATCCTTCAGATTTGTTGAGCCGAATTAAGTTCGTAACTCTTAATAACTGATGAGTGGTTGAATGCCCATGGCGAAAACCAAATTGCTCATCAGCAAAAATAGAATTGTCATTAATATGAACCATAATTCTATTTAAAATAATCATTTCAAATAGTTTGCTTATTGAAGAAAGCAAACTGATAGGGCGATAACTAGAAGCCTCAGCTGGATTTTTGTCCGGCTTCAAAATTGGAACAACTTTGGCGTTTTTCCATTTATCGGGAAAAAACATTTGTTAAATAAATTAACCAAAAAGGACAAAGAGCTCTCAGGAAGTTTTTTGATAAGTATGTAGAAAATACCATCATCACCCGGGGCTTTCATATTTTTAAATTTTCTAGTAATAGATCTCACTTCATCCAAATTGGTTCCCAACGAAGGGTCAAAAACATTATCTTGGTTGAGAATGTCTTCGAAGCTTCGTGTAACCTGATCCTCAATTGGACTAGTGAGACCTAGACTAAAATTATGGGCACTCTCGAACTGCTGAGCAAGTTTTTGAGCCTTTTCGTCATTTGTTAATAAAATTTTATTTCCCTCTTTAAGGACATAGTTGGAAGAGTACCACGATGGCAGTCAATATGGCACCGGACCTTCCACGGGTCAACCCCACACGTCCCGCCCTCCTCTCCCACCAACATTCGGATGCATCGAACAGCATCGAATAAAAGTCTAATATTGAAATTACTAACCTGTTCACAGCATATTTATTCACTTCCTATGATAATGGACATGTGTATCCAAAGAGTCCTTTGTATTTCGGCTCGAATATTATCCTAAATCAGCAGTTTCGTGCCAATTTAAAAGCGGTTCGCGATTTGGTGGGTTTATCACTGCACTTCACTTCTTCTCAAAGGACACGCAAAAAAACAAGTTTTTACTCACTTCTCTGCACATGAGCAGCCCGAAATGTTGATGGAATGCAAATTAAACATCACTTTTCGTAATCAGTCACTTGTTTAAACCGAAAACTTAATATAAACTGCTATTTTTGCCCGAAAAAAACGATTAAAAACAGATCGCGGAGCGAATGTAAACACCGCGGTGCACCGGCACCGACAGCAGCAAACTAATAAGTAGGGTGGTTCAAAAAATAATGTTGCTCCGCCACGCTCAGTCGATTATGATTATAAATTGGGTGTCATCCAATGGTTTGGGCTGGTTTGAATAGAGGCTTACCGTGCACAAGTCGTTTCAGGTTTGTATGAAAGTTGATATGCCGAGGTTGAATTTAACATTATTCTGATTCTGGCACTCCGTCATTGGGCGCTAGCGAGGGGGGGTATCATATGACTGGATGAAATATTCAAGAGCTCCAACTCCATAGACAATCCATATTAAATGGTCGTTCCAATAGTTGGGAGTCGATTTTAATCGAGGTAGCGAATCTATCGCATGATAATTAGGCTTCTCAGAAGGCATCAGTGAAACGTGCAATTCAACAAAAAACCCAAAATTTGTCTGTGATATCTATCGCACCAGGGGCAGATACTTCTAGTCTAGTCTAGTCTACACTATCGCACCGGGGGCAGATGCTTCATACAAAAAGTATGACATAAGGGTCTGTTCAAATATTACGTAACGCAAAAAACGTTGATTTTAAGAACCCTCCACCCCCTTGTAACACTATGTAACAATTTTCAGAATTACCCCCACCCCTAAGCGTAACGCGTAACAAAGGCTTTTTTTTTTTAAATAATCCTAATTTTGATAAAATTTGAAGCATGGTACAAAAAATTAATATGTATTGTATATTTTATGCCATTTTAAAGAAAGTAAACATTTTTTAAATTTTTTAAATATTTTTTCTCTATGCATTTATTTTGTTACGCGTAACAGTATTTCGAAGGACCCCCACCCTCCATATTTTCTGTAACAGATCGTAACAAAAATGAAACAACCCCCCACCCCCTATTGCGTTACGTAATATTTGAACAGACCCTAAGGGTGAGTGGGGTATAAAATGCTATATTTGTGTTACGTAATC
The DNA here is from genome assembly GCF_024139115.2 of Armigeres subalbatus. Classification (NCBI taxonomy): domain Eukaryota; kingdom Metazoa; phylum Arthropoda; class Insecta; order Diptera; family Culicidae; genus Armigeres; species Armigeres subalbatus. Next base: position 277,617,435 of record NC_085141.1, read on the forward strand.
AATGGATCTTTCCTGCGGTGCGATTTTCGTTCAGTGAAGTCTCTGGAATGTTGCTTTCAGCTATGTGGGTTCTCTTTTCACCAGCGTTTGGAGGGGAGGCGCCGTAGCCAGTGTAATAAAAGTTTTAGTTTCCCATACTAGTTTTCATACAAACTTGAACCGGCTTGCGCTCAACCAGTTTTTGTTCAAATCGGTTTTTTGAGGACACTCGGAGCATGGGACGGAATCGAGTGAGCGTGGTGGAGCTGGGTCGTTTTTTGAACTACCCTACTAATATTCTTTGTTATTTTATAAATACGACACCAATACTACTACAGTATATGACAGTTTTTATTGTACCAATACATTCAAAGCTTTGTTTTGGTACTCAACCCACCTTCACCTTAAGCGCTGAAATTGGCTTTTGAGGTTTTTTAAGAATTTTCGTTAATTTCCAAAAGGGTTTCGAACTGGGATCCAACTTCGAGACATTATTCTCAAAGTTGGTATTTCTCAGAATAGCGAAACGTTTTTTAATTTCATTTTGCAAATCTCGTCAAATAACTTTCAACGCGGGATCGCGAGTTCTTTGGTATTGCCTTCGCCTCACATTTTTAAGACGGATCAGTAGCTGAAGATCGTCGTCAATAATAATGGAGTTGAATTTAATTTCATATTTAGGAATTGCAATGCCTCTGGCTTCGACAATTAAATTTGTCAAAGATACGAGAGCATTATCAATATCACTTTTGGTATCGAGAGGAATATCAACATCAAAATTCCTATCGATATACGTTTTATATAAATCCCAATCAGCTCTATGATAATTGAAAGTAGAGCTGATTGTATTATAAATGGCTTCTTGTGAGATTTCAAATGTCACAGGAAGGTGATCAGAGTCAAAGTCAGCATGAGTTACCAATTGGCCACACAGCTGACTTGAATCCGTTAAAACCAAATCAATTGTCGAAGGATTTCGAGTGGATGAAAAACAAGTTGGTCCATTGGGATTCATTCATTTATTTAGTCTACATCTATACAGATAACACTGAATCAACAATTTGACGCCACAATACACGGTTCGAGGCTGCATCTCTCCATCCTCGAATACGCCCCACGCTCGCCAAGTCGTTCTGCACCTGGTCTGCCCATCTCGCTCGCTGCGCTCCACGTCGTCTCGTACCTGCCGGATCGGAAGCGAACACCATCTTTGCAGGGTTGCTGTCCGGCATTCTTGCAACATGCCCTGCCCATCGTACCCTTCCGGCTTTAGCTACCTTCTGGATACTGGGTTCGCCGTAGAGCTGAGCGAGCTCATGGTTCATTCTTCGCCGCCACACACCGTCTTCTTGTACACCGCCAAAGATGATCCTAAGCACCCGTCTCTCGAATACTCCGAGTGCTTGCAAGTCCTCCTCGAGCATTGTCCATGTTTCATGTCCGTAGAGGACTACCGGTCTTATTAACGTCTTGTACATGACACATTTGGTGCGGTGGCGAATCTTTTCGACCGCAGTTTCTTCTGGAGCCCGTAGTAGGCCCGACTTCCACAGATGATGCGCCTTCGTATTTCACGACTAACGTTGGTGTCAGCCGTTAGCAAGGATCCGAGGTAGACGAATTCCTCGACCACCTCGAAGGTATCCCCGTCTATCGTAACACTGCTTCCCAGGCGGACCCTGTCGCGCTCGGTTCCACCCACAAGCATGTACTTTGTCTTTGACGCATTCACCACCAGTCCAACTTTTGTTGCTTCACGTTTCAGGCGGGTGTACAGTTCTGCCACCTTTGCAAATGTTCGGCCGACAATGTCCATGTCATCCGCGAAGCAAATAAATTGACTGGATCTGTTGAAAATCGTACCCCGGCTGTTACACCCGGCTCTCCGCATGACACCTTCTAGCGCAATGTTGAACAACAGGCACGAAAGTCCATCACCTTGTCTTAGTCCCCGGCGCGATTCGAACGAACTGGAGTGTTCGCCCGAGATCTTCACACAGTTTTGCACACCATCCACCGTTGCTTTGATCAGTCTGGTAAGCTTTCCAGGGAAGCTGTTCTCGTCCATAATTTTCCATAGCTCTACGCGGTCTATACTGTCATATGCCACCTTAAAATCAACGAACAGATGGTGCGTTGGGACCTGGTATTCACGGCATTTTTGAAGGATTTGCCGTACAGTAAAGATCTGGTCCGTTGTCGAGCGGCCGTCAACGAAGCCGGCTTGATAACTTCCCACGAACTCGTTCACTAATGGTGACAGACGACGGAAGATGATCTGGGATATCACTTTGTAGGCGGCATTAAGGATGGTGATCGCTCGAAAGTTCTCACACTCCAGTTTGTCGCCTTTCTTGTAGATGGGGCATATAACCCCTTCCTTCCACTCCTCCGGTAGCTGTTCGTTTTCCCAGATTCTGACTATCAGTTTATGCAGGCAAGTGGCCAGCTTTTCCGGGCCCATCTTGATGAGCTCAGCTCCGATACCATCCTTACCAGCGGCTTTGTTGGTCTTTAGCTGTTGAATGGCATCCTTAACTTCCCTCAAGGTGGGGGCTGGTTGGCTTCCATCGTCCGCTGAACTGACGTAGTCATCTCCTCCGCTGCCTTGACTTTCACTGCCTGTACTCTCAGCGCCATTCAGATGTTCCTCGTAGTGCTGCTTCCACCTTTCGATCACCACACGTTCGTCCGTCAAGATGCTCCCATCCTTATCCCGGCACATTTCGGCTCGCGGCACGAAGCCTTTGCGGGATGCGTTGAGCTTCTGATAGAACTTGCGTGTATCTTGAGAACGGCACAGCTGCTCCATCTCCTCGCACTCCGCTTCTTCCAGGCGGCGTTTCTTCTCCTGAAAAGGCGGGTCTGCTGTCTCCGCTTCCGTCTATAACGTTCCACGTTCTGCCGGGTACCTTGCTGCAGCGCGACCGCCCGCGCTGCGTCCTTCTCCTCCAGAATCTGTCTGCACTCTTCGTCGAACCAATCGTTCCGTCGACTTCGACCCATATACCCGACGTTGTTCTCCGCTGCGTCGTTAATGGCTGCTTTGACTGTATTCCAGCAGTCCTCAAGAGGGGCCCCATCGAGCTCACCCTCTTCCGGCAACGCTGCCTCGAGATGCTGCGCGTATGCAGTGGCGACATCAGGTTGCTTCAGTCGCTCTAGGTCGTACCGCGGCGGTCGTCGGTACCGAACATTGTTGATGACGGATAGTTTTGGGCGCAGTTTAACCATCACCAGATAGTGGTCAGAGTCGATGTTAGCGCCACGATATGTCCTGACGTCGATAATGTCGGAGAAGTGCCGTCCATCAATCAGAACGTGGTCGATTTGTGATTCTGTCTGCAGTGGCGATCTCCAGGTGTACCGATACGGGAGGCTGTGTTGGAAGTAGGTGCTGCGAATGGCCATATTCTTGGAGGCGGCGAAATCAATTAGTCGTAGGCCGTTTTCGTTCGTCAGCCGGTGAGCGCTGAACTTTCCAATAGTCGGTCTAAACTCCTCCTCTTGGCCAACCTGAGCGTTCAAATCTCCTATGATGATTTTGACGTCGTGGCTTGGGCAGCTGTCGTACTCACGTTCCAGCTGCGCGTAGAATGCGTCCTTATCATCATCAGTGCTTCCGGAGTCCATTGGGATATTGAATAGTATAATATCCCGCAGAACAATCTTCAAATAAAATTTTGCCGTTGGAATTGCTTTGAGCATTATTACATGAACGATGTTTGGCATTGAAGTCACAATTTCGAAGAATTTTGATTTGTTGCGAGTCAGAATTTGAAGATCAGCTTTCAACAAATTCTTTTGCTGCCCATTGCATTGCAAAAGGCAAATAGGCTGCAATGAAGGAAAATTGACCAAAATTTGTTTCAACAGAAACTCCCAAGGTTTCAAAAACTTTGGTTTCAAACGAAGAAAATAATTTATGTTTGATACGTCTATTAATGACAATGGCGACCCCACCACAGGCGCTGTCAAGACGATCATTTCTGTAGATAAAATAATTTGGATCTCTTTTAATGGAGAGTCCTGGTTTTAAATAAGTTTCAGTTATAATGGCAATATGCACATTATGAACTGAAAGGAAGTTGAATAATTCATCTTCCTTACCCTTTAGAGAGCGAGCATTCCAATTTAGAACTTTCACACAATTATTTAGATCCATTAAAACGGAGTCCGATAACAATTTTTTGTGTGTACTTTATACCAACCTGAACAGCTTCAGGAATGGTATTTGCTTTGAACATTGCATCAATCATGTGGTGGGTATGAATTGCTCGACCGGTGACCGGTTTCGAAATTTGAGCGTTTGAAAAATTTCTACCCGTCGAATCTGGGATCCGATTGGAATTTCCCGTCATCAACTTTGCACGGGAATTCAAAACTTTTTTGCGTGAAGGCATTCCCAGAAATTGGATTTATGATTGCCCCCACAATTTGCACATTTAAATTTATTGGAATCTTCTCTCACAGGACATGCGTCCTTGGCGTGAGAGGTTCCACCACAAATCATGCATTTAGCATCCATGTGACAATGTTTGGTTCCATGACCCCACTTTTGGCACTTACGGCACTGGGTGGGGTTTTGGAAATTTCCCCCAGGCCTGCGGAAATGTTCCCATGTAACACGGACATGGGACATAATACAGGCCTTTTCCAAACTTTTCATATTATTTAGTTCACTTTTGAACTAAATAAAATTCTTGAGAAATGCCCCTCTGGGAAGTACCAGAATGGTACTTTTCATCTTAATTACTTGGACTGGTGAAAATCCAAGTAATTGAGAAATCTCAATTTTAATGTCATCCAGTGATTTATCATCACTGGGGAGACCTTTCAAGACGACTTTGAACAATCGCTCAGTTTTGTCGTCGTATGTGAAGAATTTATGGCGCTTCTCAGTTAAATACTGAAGAAGACGTTTGCGATCGTCAAAGGATCCCGGCAAAACGCGGCAGTCACCCTGCCTAGCAATCTGAAATGAAACCTTGATCCCCCGAAGGTTACTCAAAATCTCATTCCGGAAGCCAGAAAACTCGGCAACAGATACCACAATTGGCGGAATCCTTTGCTTTTTCGCATGAATCGAATCACCTGGGCTAGAGGTATATTTGATTTGCTCAATTTCATCATTAATCAAATCGAACTGATTGCTCAGTTCGATTGGAGAAGAATTATTTCCGATATTAGAGTTAGAAGGAATATCTGAATTCTCCAGCTTCCTTCTATTTTTTCCGCGCTTTGGCAGGACGGTCTTGAAACCTTGTTTCTTTGAAGGAAGTGGAGAATTCAGAGACTCCCCTTCCTCTTGTTTTTATTAATGCTCATTGCTGAGCGTGGAGACGTGACCTTCTAAGAGGTTTTTTCCCAGAACGGTGTCCCTGCAGGATTACCACCGCTTGTCGGAATTTTACTTCCGCAAACGGGTCCAACGTAAAACGAAGGCACGGGTCCTTGCAAAGATCGTAACGGGATCAGTGGGTACAAATAGCGCTAAGAAGCACCGTTGAAATTAAAATAGCTTCGGGTAGTATTAAAAACTTCCTTCCGCAAAGAGAGAAAGAACCGCACAGCACGAAAGCACGATGCGGTCTGAAACGAAAAATTTAATTTGTTCCCGTTAACGGCAACAAGACTCAGACTCAGACATTGATTTGTTTCACTTTCGTTTCACTTTGTTTCGTTTCACGCTTTTTAACTGAGCTCCACTGCCATCAATTGTGCTTATAAGATGTTGGATATTGAACTTATTCTTTCACAAATGATTTAATAAACTTGATAAAAAGAAGCGAAAATGAGTTCATTCACTTTTCGAAGCAAGAAAGAGGAAAATTTCTGGTTTTCAGTGCAAACCTGTTGACTGAAACTTGTAACAACTTGTTTTAACTGGTAACAATCGGCGGTGTTAAAATAGTGACTTTAGTGACCATTTTTCAATTAATATTGTCTTTAGTGACTTTCTATGCAAATAGTGACTAGACTCAAAAAAGTGACTAAGTCACTAATAAGTGACCTGCTACCAGCCCTGTATTGCAGATGACATTAAGATTATTAACCAGATAATAGAAATAATTTTTCAAAAAATCCTTGCTTAAATTGCAAAACAATACAAAACACCTTTCTGTGCAGAGCGGCACTGCCAGAACTATCGGAAACATCCGTGATAACTGCAGATGCGATCCACCACTTTCTAATAAAAATCTATAAAATTGGATAAGCTGGGTTAAAGGACCACTCATTTACGGCAAGAACAGTGATTCAATATTGTCGAAGTGTCTTCATCCGCTATCTATATGGAACCACCCCAAAATTATCCAACGGTGGGTTGTATTCACTTAAAAACTTACAAACAATGACATTTATAGCGCTATGTAGTCTGTCTTAGGCCACGTGCGAACAATTTACCCAAAGGTGTTTTTATTCAACTCACATCCATTAACTCTTATCATATTTATAATTAGTTTGAGTTTCTTCAAATCCTAAAATTGGATTATTAATTTTTCTTCAATCATAATCATATACCTTTTATTCCTTTTAATAACCTAATTTGATAGCCTTAGAGAAAGATCACTTGATTACTGAACACTATGGAAATCATTCAATTTGATTATTCATAATCAATAATATTTAATCATACCGGTCGTTAATCATGACTGGATGGCAAAATGCGTAAAAAAACATTGTTTTCGCTATGCTAATGTGTTGCATTTGCAGTTCTCGATCTCTAAAATCGTCTGGTTCGTGGCATGTCTGCATGATTTATTGTTAATTGTTCATATACGTTAAAATACTAAGTTATTACGATACCTGAATGTTCCCATGAATATTTTTTTCAGTCAAAAATGCTTTCCCCAGGAAAATCTATTGGTAGGGATTTCGAAAACTGCTCAGCAGCACATAAGCATAATAGCAGATGGAGACGCATGGTACATTTATGCAACGATCCATTTTGTGACGGGACATTTTATGCAAATTTCTGTTTTATTAAATAAATGAACAGATATGCAAGCATTTGTATGGAACTTGTATAAAGCACTGCATGGGAAAATCTCTTAGTTGGACTTTTGGAAACATATCAGTCGTTTAAAAGCTTCGCAGTGAACTAGTTTGGAATTTTTAAGTTCGAAGTTCTTAAGACGCTATTAAGAAGCCTTTATTCTACTTTGTAGTTGCTAGAGAGTATATTTGGAACTTCTTTATAACTTAAAGTTGCCTAAAGTTCACAATGAAACTTTTAGGAGTCAGAAGTAACTTTAAGACTTATTTAGCCTCTTAATCAGCTATAAAGCACTGTTGGAACTTTATTTGAACTCTCCAACTCTTCTTAGGGGATTTTGTTATGCAATGACTAGCTTTTAGTTGCTTGGGCGTGAACATAATTGCATGATGAGAAGTGTTATTAACATGTCGAATACTGCGATTAAGGAATCATTAGAATCATGATTTCAAACAGCAGGTTCCCGGGCGTCTTCTGAGTGATTTTCACAATTCTCTCACGGTTGTCTTATCCACTTGACCCGGTAGTTTGCTAGGTTGTCATCTTTCTAGGGAACCTCATTCTTTTTCAAGATCAGCTGGAGTATGGATGCTGTCATTTAGAATGTAGAAAATTTCGATTTACCAAATTAAATATGAGTAAAATTTACTGCAAATGGTGGGTTGACATCAAGGAAGGAGCGCCCAACAGAGCTCTGGTCCCCACAAGTCCCTATCTCACGCTTCCACGGGTCGTCCGATGACAAAAGACCGCCAGCTAAGGGTTGTGTACTTACCTGGTAGTGCAGCCTGGGCACTGGTGTCTTTCTGACATCAGCTAGAGTGAGAAGGTCCCTAGCAGCACACATGTTCCACATAGGTTACAGCAACTTTTATGTAACCAGATTTGGTCACAATAAAGTTGCTGCAACCAGGCCTGGGATTTGTCACCTTCATACACAAAAACCATGCGACAAAACCAAAAAGAAAACAGTCACATCAAACTGGACAACACAACCTAACCAACGTAGCTCGATACATCGTACTACTGGTCTCTCGCTCCGACAAGACATTTTGAATCTTGTCACATACTTATTTTGTTACGATATATTTGTCGTGTGACGCTTTCCATCGGGACTAAGGTTTTGCACAACCAGACGGATTAGAATAGTTGTCATGGTTATTGACAAAAAAGTTCGTCATGTCACCTTTGAATTTTGTCGCGACAAAAATTGTTGTCGTTGTCAGCAAAATGTTGTCATTATGAATTGATGACAAAATGTGGGGAAACCACTGAAATGGTGTGGTTTCTGGGTTTTACAGCAGTTGAAGTCGAGCTCATTATAAAAACGGCTAATATGTACGGCCTAATAATAATGTGTCGAATTTTGGTGATTTTAGTCCAGCTCCTCCTGTTTAACCAAAATGCGTCATTCAATTACATATCTAAAATGTATGTTTAAAAATCACGAATGGTTGGAAATTATCTATATCCGGAAATCTTTTAAGTGGGCCATTAACACTCGAGCACACAAGCTGTTGTATTTTGAACATCATAAACCAAAAAACATATCACGCTGTACATAGCATGAACAAGCCCGCATGAGCGTTTCATGACCGTACACTTATTACGTAAGCACTGGAAGGAGTACTATCATTTTCTTACTTTCCATATAAATAAACAATAATGTGTAAGAAAAAAAAATTACATTGGAGGGGGTTTCGAAAAACACAGAAAAATGCACCGTAATAAGTGTACGGCCCCACAACAGCGCCTGGCTAGCGATTAAAATTTAATACTCCGCCCAAGTTAACGTGCAGTAATTCCAATCAATCAAAAATATATCGAATGTTCCTTAATTGCCCCTAATGTAGGATATACGCTTAAATAAAATTCCGTATTTCTCTCATACATAAAATATTGCAGTCAAATAAACGTCTATCAGGCAATTGCTACAAACGGTGTACCGGTTAAAATCCACTGAAGTCGATATTTACGCGGACGATTGATTGTACTGCGTAAGTCAAAACCGGGTAAATTACAAAAACCGCAAAAAACTTTATCAAAAATCGCTGTTTCGTATGCTCCGATTTTTTTCAAATCCACGTGAACAAAATCGGTTAAAAAAAACAGCATCAATGCAAAACCCGCTTGAAAAGTACGAAAACTCCATAAACCGCGTGAAAAGCGAGCAAACTTGCGCTGCGTTAAATGGTTCAGTTATTCTACACTGGAGGATCTTTCTCTGTGCAAGAGAAACTTGTTTTTTTTTTGTTTATGTATTATTATATACGTAACAACGCAAAAATTGAATAAAATGTCTTATTTCTAAACAAAAAATCTGTCAAGAGAACAAAGAAATAATTAATTATAAAGTGCTCTTTTCAGTATGATATTTCAAATTTGTCCGCTGCTATTGCTCCTCCACGCAGACGGACAACCAGAAGATGCGACATAACTTACTTTCGGGACCAATGTTGTGTCGTGCACAGATCCGAAAGTGTATGCGTTGTCACACTTTTGTCGCAGATGTGTGCTCTAACAAGACATACAACAAAAGCAAATTGTCGCGGTTGGAAAAAGTTGTCATCTGGTCGTGGGGATCCAGTCGTGCGACGGAAAACTGGAAGTTGACAAGTTTTTTTTGACTGACCATGTTTTTATGTATCTTGTCAGGTGTCACTGACAAACGCGACAATTCCCAGGCCTGGCTGCAACCATTTTTGTCTAACTTGTGCTGCTCGGGGTACGCCTCGAGCGTCTGTTCACCAGGAGGAACGGCTCAAACAGCGTCTGCCTGGTACCCAGCGGCTGATTAACGAAATGCTGTATCGCATCAGCTATGCCTAAGGTGGCAGCCCCATCATCGCGATGTAGGTAACGGGACCCCGGTAAGGTAGCTTACTGAAGTCTCTCAAATACCACGAAAAATGGAGATAGAAGAAAAAGAGAACGTTTTTTTTGGCAACCGACGCGGCAACGAAATAAGGACTATGATTGGAAACTCGGTACCTGGAATGTCAGGACCCTAAATGAACCTGGACGAGTGAGCCTTCTGGCTCGTGAACTGGAGAAGGTTGGAGTGAACGTGGCTGCTATTCAAGAAGTCCGATGGCCTAGATCCGGAGAACGTGAATTCCGATCCGTGGACCCCACGACCAATACTGCAGCGAGTGATGCGGTGTAAACCCATTAGCGAACGAATCTGTGTGTTGAGGATACGGGGCAAATTCTTCAATTACAGCCTAATCAACGTTTACGCACCGACAAACGATAAATCCGACGACGTGAAGGACACGTTTTATGAATGTCTTGATAAAGCCTATGGAGAGTGCCCAAAGCATGACGTGAAAATTGTTATCGGAGATGCCAACGCTCAGGTCGGTAGAGAGGACTTTTTCCGTCCCATAATCGGTAGGGAGAGCCTTCACTCCGCTACCAATGACAACGGCCTACGGCTAGTAAATTTTGCTGCTGCTAGAGGGATGGCCATCAGTAGCACCTACTTTGAAACCACCTTTTGGAGACACCCAAATGGTGAAACTTGCAACCAGATAGACCATGTTCTGGTGGATGGGCGCCATTTCTCGGATGTTATCGATGTGCGGACATTCAGAGGTCCGAACATTGACTCTGATCACTACCTCGTTGTCAGTAAAATTCGATCACGGTTGTCAACTGTATCGAACGAAAGATCACAGCGAATGATGCGCTACAATATCCAGCGATTGTCGGCGGAAGGAGTATCGGCTGAGTACCGCCAGAAGCTCGACGAACGGATAAGTGCAATCAACGTTAGCGACAACATCAACGATCTATGGGAGTCGATCCATGGAGCGGTGAGCACAACAGCACGAGAAGTGGTAGGCACTGCACAGAGGCGACCCAGGACGGGCTGGTTCGATGTGGAGTGTCAGAGAGTGACAGACGAGAAGAACGTTGCCAGAAGCCGGATGTTGGTGTCGGGTACCCGATCGAACAGACATCGGTACAAGGAAGCAAGAGCAGCCGAAAAACGAACCCACCACAGGAAGAAAAAAGAGTACGAAGAACAAGTTATTAGTAAGGCGTAGGAAAAAATGGAGCAGAACGATATGCGGAGGTTTTATGAGTCTGTCAATGGCGTGCGAAGAAAGACAGCGCCATCTCTCGTCATGTGCAATGACCAACAAGGGAATTTGCTGACAGATAAAACTGAAGTGGCTGCCAGGTGGAAGCAACACTTCGAGACTTTGTTGAATGGAGGAAGTGACGGTGCATCGATGAAAAGAATAAATATTAGCGACGATGGACAAGCTGTGGAGTCACCTACACTAGATGAGGTTAAAAAAGCTGTTAAAGAGCTGAAAAACAATAAAGCTGCGGGGAAGGACCAGCTTCCGGCTGAACTTCTCAAACATGGCAGTGAGCAGCTTTATGAAGTTCTGCACCATATTATGTCGAAAATATGGGAAGACGAGGAAATGCCTGCTAGCTGGTTGGACGGCCTCATTTGCCCTCTCTTTAACAAAAGGGCACAGACTGGAGTGCGCCAATTACCGAGGAATAACCCTCCTTAATTCGGCATACAAAATTATGTCCCGTATTCGGTTCAACAGATTGAGACCGCTTGAAGAGTCCTTCGTCGGTGAATACCAAGCAGGTTTTCGTGAGGGCCGATCAACGACGGATCAAATGTTTACCCTGAGACAAATCCTTGATAAATTCCGGGAGTACAACTTGTAGACACATCATCTGTTCATTGATTTCAAGGCGGCCTATGATTCAGTGAAACGGAATAAATTATGGCAAATTATGCTTGAACATGGTTTTCCGGTGAAACTGATACGGCTGATTCGTATAACGTTGGACGGATCGAAATCAAGCGTAAGGGTTGCGGATGAAATATCGACGTCATTTGTTACCTTAGATGGATTAAAGCAGGGTGATGCACTCTCGACTCTACTGTTCAAAATAGAGCTCGAGGGGGCGATTAGGAGAGCTGGTGTGCAAAGAAGCGGTACCATTATCACAAAATCGCATATGCTCCTGGGATTTGCGGACGATATCGATATTATCGGAATTGATCGACGTGTCGTGGAAGAGGCTTTTGTGCCTTTTAAGAGGGAGACAGCGAGGATTGGACTCACGATCAATACCAGCAAAACGAAGTACATGGTCGCTGGCAATCAACGTGGGTTCATTAGTGGTGGTGGTAGCGAAATGGTGCTGGATGGTGAAAAATTTGAAGTGGTAGAAGAATTTGTGACGTGCGATAATGATGTTACCCGCGAGGTGAAAAGGCGTATTGCAGCTGCAAATAGGGCTTATTACGGACTTCGTAACCAGCTTAAGTCCCGTAGTCTGCAAACGAAAACAAAACTCGCGCTGTATACTACTCTGATTCTTCCGGTGGCTTTATACGGCCATGAGACATGGACGTTAAAGGATGCTGATCGGAGAGCTCTCAGAGTGTTTGAGCGTAAGGTGCTGCGGACAATACTCGGCGGTAAACAGGAGAACGGTATCAAGCCGAAATCAGCACTGAACACGAGCTGGAAAAAGAAAGTTCATGCGAATGATGTGTGGACGAACGGAACGAGACTCTAATGCAGCAACAATCAAACAGTCTGTTGAAGTAAAACACTCATGGGGACATTCAGATATCGTAATAACTTAGATGATCCTAATGACTTAGTATTTGACTTACTTGAACATGCAACAATGCAAACATGTAAGTAACTTCAACGCTGTTAAATCAATGAACCCCTTTACTACTTCGTGACCAAATAATCTTGGAACTATTCCAATTAAGCAACTAACGCCAGTGACCAGTCGATTTTGGACGTCGAGAACTACAAATGCAACACATAAGCATCGCGAATACAAATTTACTGTCCACCAGTGTCATTAATTGCCCAAAGCACATGAATTCAGCGACCACCTCGATTTCACACGTCAGTTTTTTGTGCATGGTCCGATCATATCCGACTCGTCAAATATTATCTTGAGCCCGTATGTTTTGTTTCTATCTGAATATTGTGTGCATCTCTATGTTCTACGAAGCTAATCTTGTTTCATTACACGCGCGACGCGATGATGATTAGCATGGATTATAATTGTTAGTTGATCGAATGCACTTGAATATGTCCTTCCAAAAATATGGATAAGTTCTGTTTTCAAGTATTGTCCCAAACATTCATATTCGTCTATCTGACTAAATATATGCGAACAAATTATTTCAATGAAAATCACATCGCTCCATTTTTTCGGGTGCGGAACCGCGTGCAAAATAGTAATGATGGAAAACTGCTTGAAAGAGTTTCCTTGAATGTGAGAACAAAAATCATGAAACCGCATCAGCAGCAACTATTTTGCATGTTATTCCGACTCGAACTATCAAGATGTTTTCACATGCCATCAGAAGAATCTTAATTGAATTCCAGCTTTTTCCATGTGCCACTGGGTGACCCCATCTTTACCAGAGGCAGGGCTTCGTAGCTGCATTGAGCAGGGAGATGGAAGCAAGCTGCGGTATGAGTGAGTAGATGCAAGGTTTCTCGACTTTGAAACTTGTATCCTACCGCAAGTCAAAGTCTGGGTTTCTCATGGCTTTTGGGGGAAAAAGTTCTTCCAGCTTGCAATCCAGGGCTTCTGCTACATTATGAAATAATGGAATTGCACAAAGTCTTACTTAGTATTTGCCGCTTAGTAACGACGACGTCGAAAACAGACACACTATAGCTTTGCATATGAATAGTGTTCGCCGCAACAGCCTTCATAGTGAACACCCCTTAATTGAATCATCGATGGCAGCACTGAAGACATCGAATCGCCTGACAACAACAAGGTGTCAAACGAGATGATTTGCGATTGATGAGATGAATTTAAGCAAAATAGAGAAAGTGATAAATACGGATTGAATTGGATAACATTTTGGAATTTTGGATATTGTATTAATTTGAAAACTAAGGTGAACTAAATTAAATTATAAAAACTAGTTGAAACTTATAAGCTATTTGCAGGATAAACATTCATGCTTGTATTAGATTAGTTCTGTTGTGGGCTGTAGTATAATACGGAGACTAAATTGTGAGTAAACACTGGATATGTTACTTTATCTCTCTAAAATAAAACAAACTGCATTTTAGCTTTAAGCTGGTCACAAGACAATTTCGGTTGAGTGATTTCGCTGGAAGAACTCTGAACAAAACTACCCCAACAGTTTCTTAAAGAATTTACTCGGAAAGGGATGAGTTCACAGCCGAATATTCGCCAAACCCGATCGCGGACGAGGGCTCAGCAGGCGGATGCTAACCTCAGCCCGGGAGACGATGGTAAGGTGTCGAGCTCGTCATCAGAAGATTCGTTTATTCCCTCTATGGTTGATAACGACGGAGGTGAGTGGCATGATTGTGGTGGATGCGATCGTGCTAATAATTCCGAGCGGTACATGGTGCAGTGCCGAAACTGCAATCTTTGGTACCATTTCACGTGTGCGAATGTGACTAGGGCGACAGTACGATCGTCCGATTTCGTTTGCGTAGTGTGTACGACAGGAGGGATGTCAAATGAACACGAACCGAGTTTAGTAAGTGGAGTTTCGGAAACGTCTAGCGCCCGCAGAGCGAAGATAGATCGGGAACTGCAGCGTCTGGAGGAAGAGAAGAAATTACTCGACGATCTCAACCGTGAACGTGTCGATAGGGAGCGAGCTTTGAACGAGCGAGAGCTACAGGATAAGCTGGAACGAGGACGACAGTTTATTGCCCGGAAGCACGAATTGCTGAGCAGGCAGGAATACGAAGATAGTGTAAGCAGTATACGGAGTAGCCAGAGGGATGCGAAACGAACAGCAGATTGGGTAAAGCAGAGTAAGAGTTCCGGTGAGGCCGCCGTTACACAGACGCCTGCGCCAACGCTACCTGTTACTCAACCGGAAGAAGAAGCAAGTCCAGGAATCCCGCAGGGCGTACATCCATCGTCGACACCGCTGAAGACTGTTGATATTGTAGCTCCTCCACCCGCTAGTGTCGACCAACTCGATACAGAACTAGAGGTGGAATCGATCCTCGAACCTTGGGAAGCATCACAATCGGAGAAGAATCTGAAGATGTGGTGGAAGGCGCTGTAGAGTCGACGCTATTGAAGCTGATAAGGACAAAGTGCCGATCGATCTTCCTGTTGATCTCCAACCTTATTCTAATCTACTAAAGGTTGAAGAAGCTTCAAAACTGGAACCAGACCAAAAATCAGTCGCTTTGGTGCGCACTGCTACAAACGATGGAGTGTCGAAACTGGTGAGCTCCGGAAGCAGAATGTTTTGCAGCTTCAGCAACAAACGGAAGCGGAACACTGGTCGTCCAGGAACTTGTGGCGAAGCACAAGTTGGATGTCGACAGAAGACGACAACGTGAAGTGGATTTGGTGCACCAGATTAAAAGTTTGAAGATGCAGCACGCCCACGAGATGGAGCTAGTTCGGGAACCGGAAACAAGTTTGAGAGCTCAATTGAAGCAACAAGAGTGTGAACGAGTAAAAACTGCAGGCGCGCGGGTTGTAGCCTTGGAGCAACTACTCATCGAAGAGAAGGAGCAGCGGCGTGCTTTGGGAAGCAGATTTGCGTGACCAATTCAGGCGACGGAACAAGGATTGCGAAACGCTTCAATTAACTGGCAGAACTGGAGAATGAAAATCAGTGTCTGCGAGGTATGGAAGAGCAGTTAAAAACCCAACTAGAGGCAAGTCGGCAGCGGGAATACGATGCAACTCGTCTGCAGAATGAAGCGGTGTCTAATTATTGGGATTTGCATGACGAAGTGCAACAAATAATCAACCGTAATGAAAACCGGCCAGCAGGTGGTGAGTGTTCTCCTCCGTTACCCCCTCCGCCGGCATCTTGGTTGGAACCCAACTTTCCTCCTCCACCTCCCCCTTCGATAGATCCTTGTTTTGTGGAAGGCCAGCGAGAAATTGTTGCTCCATTCGGCGTAGCAGCGGGAGGAACGACAAACCTGCCTATTCCGTATCCCCCCGCTTCGAATGCGTCTCCTTACATGTCAAGAATCTATCCGCAGTTGGGTTTCCAGGCTCCAGCACCCATGCAGATGAATATGCCAACACAGCAACAAATAGCTGCTAGACAAGTAGTTACTAGAGAACTTCCAATTTTCTCCGGGGATCCAATTGATCGTCCCTTGTTTATAAGTAGTTATCAGCATTCAGCAGTAATTCGCGGGCACACCGGTTCGGGGAATCTTCTACGTCTACAGCAAAGTCTCAAAGGTAGCGCGAAGCAATTCGTTAGCAGCTTCTTACTTCACCCGTATATCGTACCACAAGTGTTGTCTACTCTGCAGCAACTCTATTGCCGTCCGGAGCATATAGTCAGTAACAAGATTGCTTCCCTCCTTCGAAGTCTAATCGGTTGGAGACTCTTGTTAGCTACAGTCTAGTTGTGTAGAATCTTTGTGGACACCTGAAAGCAGTTGGATTGGAAAGACACCTCGCCAATCCGATTTTGCTCCAAGAGCTGGTGGATAAGCTGCCAGCGACCGTGAAGTTTAGTTGGGCTCTCTACCAGGAACAAGTTGCGGAGGTGGATTTACAGGTGTTCAGCGACTACATGGCTAAGATTTCTTCAGCAGCAAGTGGCGTAACGCAGCTTACAAGCATCCCACAGAAGGCCGTGAAAGAAGAGAGAAGCCGACAGAAAGAGAGGTCATTTGTGAACACGCACGTGACCGCGGACAAGCCGAAAACGAACCATCATGATGAGGCGGAGAAATCCGAAGTACAAGGTGCAAAATTGAAAGAATTGGATACTAGAGCGAACAACACAAAGTTGTGTGCTGTTTGTAACGTCGACAGTCATCGAATCGAGAACTGCCAGCCGTTCAAAGGATTGGAATTGGATGGCAGATGAAAGCAGATAAATTGTGTGCACGTTGCCTCACGTCACACGCACGATGGCCTTGCAAAGGGGAGGTTTGTGGAATCAACAACTGTCCCAAATGACACCACCGTTTACTCCACTTCGAGCCACCAAATACCTCCAAGACTACCAGTGCGGTGGTTTCTGTTCATCGTCAGTTGTCATCGTCTACACTATTCCGCATTCTCCCGGTTACTTTGTACGGGACAAAGGTACTGATGAACACTTACGCATTCCTCGACGACGGATCTTCGGTGACACTCATCGAACGGTCGATTGCCAAAGCTCTTGGTGCCAGCGGACAAGCAGAGACCTTGGACATTGAACGGACCGGGGTATCAACAAGAAGATCACTGGAACAGAAGTCGTTACGATGGCGATATCCGAAGTCAGTGGAAACAAACGGCACGAATTATCCGAGGTGTATACCGTCGATAACCTTGGTCTACCGCAACAGACGACTGACTATGAAGAACTCGCCACACGTTTCTCGCACCTGAGCAAACTTCCGGTGAAGAGTTTTAAGTCTGCAGTACCAGGAATTCTGATCGGACAGAGCAATAGCCATTTACTAGCCACATTGAAACTGCGCGAGGGGAAGCTGACCGACCCTATAGCAACGAAGACCAGAATCGGATGGGCAGTGTGTGGAAGCCTACGGAAAACAAAAGCGAATACGGTGCATAAGCAACTCCATATGTGTTCCGTGGCGCCTGAAGTTGACCTCCATGAGTACGTTCGTCGCTTTTTCGATATCGAGAGTCTGGGTGTCGCTGTTGTGCCAAGTGTGAAAGGTGTGGAAGAACAACGGGCTATCAATATCCTGAAAGCTAGCACACATCGGGTGAACGGTGAGAAGTTCGAGACGGGCCTGCTGTGGAAGCATGATTACGTGGAGTTTCCAGACAGCCGGCCGATGGCAGAACGACGCTTCAAGTGTCTTGAAAAGCGTTTAGCTAAGGACTCATTGCTTTACGACAGTGTACGTCGGCAAATAAGGATTTCCAGACCAAGGGCTACATACACAAGGCTTCAGCGAAGGAAATCGAAGGATCTGACCTGCGGCGCACATGGTTCTTACCTATTGGAGAAGTTGTGAATGAGAAAAAGCCAGGAAAAGTTCCGAGTGGATCTGGGACGCAGCGGCGAAAATTGATGGCGTATTATTGAACAGCATGTTGCTGAAGGGTCCTGATTCACTGACACCGTTATTATCTTTAATGTTTCCGTACCGAGAGCGTCAAGTTGCCGTATCGGCAGACACATCAAAGAGATGTTTCTGCAAATTTCGATTCGTAGCGCACAATTATTTCCCTATAGAGATTCTCCGGAGCATCCAATGAGTACCATGGTCTCCGACGTCGCAATATTTAAAGCGGCCTGCTCTCCAGCGCACTCTCATTACATCAAGAATTTGAATGCAGCTGAACATGAGAGCTTCCACGCGGAACTGAAGCAGTCAGAAAGAGGCACTATGTGGACGACTACGTAGACAGTTTCGATACGGGAAAGGAAGCGGTTGAAGTAGCGAAGGAGGTGATCGAGGTGCACCGACGAGCAGGATTCCATATCCGCAACTGGATGTCGAGTGACGGAAAAGTCCTAGAAAATCTAGATGAAGTAAATCCAAAGTCAATTAGAGCCATGCTGTCGGAGCAGGAGATTGGATTCAACCGAGTGTTGGGGATGGCGTGGATTCAAAAGGAGGATGAGTTCGCGTTTTCACTGCAGTTCGACGAGAAAGTACGTAAACAGCTAGACGTTTTAGCGGTTCCTACGAAAAGATAAATGCTTCGGTTGGTCATGAGCATTTACGACCCTCTAGGTTTGATAGCGGCGAATGTAATCAATGGTAAAGTCCTCATACAAGATGTGGAGGAGTAAGACAGAATGGGACAACGAGATTCCAGGAGGACATTGGCAAGCGCTTGACAGATTGAATAAAAGTTCTCAAGAAGATGAGTCAATTGCGTATACCTTGGTGCTATTTTTCGGGACAATATCCTAAAAGACTCAACACTCTGAAGCTACATGTGTTTGTCGATCCATGCGCTCAGGCTTTCGCAGCGGCTTCGTGGACGGAGGACAGGTCAAGATATCACTTGTTTCGTCAAAAACGAAGGTGACACCACTTCGCATTGTCTCTATTCTACGATTAGAACTGATGGCGGCATTGCTAAGGGCTCGCTTGCGGAAAACGATAGAGGAAAACCACACCTTGAAGATTCAGAAGACGTAATTTTTGAGCGATTCATCAACAGTATGTTCTTGGATAACGTCAGATACCCGTCGATATCGGCAGTTTGTCGCCTTCAGAGTTGACGAAATACTGAGCCTTACAAAGATTAACGAATGGCAGTGGATTTCAACGAAGATCAACGTGGCTGACGAAGCCACCAAGTGGGGAAATGGTCCCACCTGCAACGTTAACAGTCGATGGTTTCAGGGACCTGAATTTCTCTACAGTCGTCGTGGTGAAGATTGGCAAATGGTTCCGGATGACAATACAGATGAAAGCGATTTGGAATTGCGGGAGGCGTACGTCTGCAGTCATATGATCAGGCAACCAGTGGTGGAGACAGCAAGGTTTTCACGGTTCGAGAGGATGTTACGGGCAGTGGCATACGTTCACCACTTCGTAGATCGTCTGCGTACCGCGGGAAGCAGTGGCTCGGCCAATACATCCGTGTTAACCAGTGCGGAAATCCAGAAGGCTGAACGGACGCTATGGTTGACTGCGCAGTCTGAAGAGTTTCCTGAGGAAGTAGCGATCCTGAATCAGAATTCGGAGCGGAGTTGTAGACCAAAGCAAATAGTAGCGTCCAGCTGCCTGGCGAAGCAATCGCCATTTGCGGACGAAAACGGAGTGTTGCGGGTAGGTAGTAGGGCAGCGGAAGCTAAGATGATGGCTTACGATGCGAAGTTCCCCATAATTATGCCTAGAAATCATCGGGTCACGGAGCTGCTCTTGGATTTTTACCATCGGAAGTACGGTCATGCAAATGACGAAACCATTGTGAACGAAATGCGACAAAAGTTCTACATACCAAGGCTACGAGTGGAAGTTCGCCTGGCAAGGAAACGCTGCATGTGGTGCCGCGTGTAAAAATCCACTCCAGTTGTTCCGAAAATGGGGCCGCTACCCGCTGTGGGATTGGAGCCGTACGTACGCCCGTTCACCTACGTGGGCGTAGATCTGTTTGGACCGTATCCGGTGAAAATCGGTCGAAGCGCGGTGAAACGGTGGGTCTGCCTCTTCACTTGCCTCACGGTCAGGGCTGTATACCTTGAGGTGGTTTGTCTACCGATGCGTGTAAGAAGGCAATCAGACGGTTCATTGCTCGTAGAGGTTCCCCTCAGGTAATTTACTCTGATAATGGGACAAATTTTGTAGGAGCAAGTCGGGAGCTGCGAGACGAAATCAACAGAATCCACTCTGAGCTGGGCAGTACCTTTACCAATGCTTGAACTCAGTGGCGGTTCAATCCTTCTGCAGGCCCCCATATGGGAGGTTGTTAGGAAAGAATGGTTCGTGCCGTGCAGTCTGCACTAGGATGCGTTCCAGAAGTGAGGAAACTGGGCGAAGAGTCGTTCGCAACAGTATTAGCGGAAGCAGAAAGTATGATCAACTCCAGGTCAACTCCGTTAACATTCATCCCTTTGGGAGCTGCGGATCAAGAATCACTGACGCTCAATCACGTTTTGTGGCTGAGTTCGAATGGCGTTAAAGAAACGGAGAAGTATCCAACGGATGTGGCGACGGCGCGTTGAGAAGTAGTTGAACATGATTAAGACGCGAGACAACGTCTGGCGTCGTTAGGGAGTGGAATATCTACTCTACAATCATTCGGCGTACAAAATGGTTCCGAGATCAAAGTAGGAGATCTCGTGCTTGTTGTTGACGAAAATGTGAGGAACCGATGGATGCGTGGGCGAGTTATCCAAGTGTTTCCGGGAAAGGATGGCGTAACACAGACATCAGGTGGCACTATGAAGAGACCTGTTACGAGGTTGGCTGTGCTGGACGTGTTTAGCTCTGGTGACGCTATAGAGGAAGTTAAGGCGACACGGAAGAAAGTTTGCCGCAACAGCCTTTATAGTGAAAATCCCTTTATTTATTCATCGCTGGCATCACTGAAGACATCGAATCGCCTAACAACGACAAGGTGTCAAACGAGATGACGTGCGATTGATGAGATGAATTAGAGCAAAATAGAGAAAGTGATAAATACGGATTGAATTGGATAACATTTTGGAATTTTGGATATTGTATTAATTTGAAAACTAAGGTGAACTAAATTAAATTATAAAAACTAGTTGAAACTTATAAGCTATTTGCAGGATAAACATTCATGCTTGTATTAGATTAGTTCTGTTGTGGGCTGTAGTATAATACGGAGACTAAATTGTGAGTAAACACTGGATATGTTACTTTATCTCTCTAAAATAAAACAAACTGCATTTTAGCTTTAAGCTGGTCACAAGACAATTTCGGTTGAGTGATTTCGCTGGAAGAACTCTAAACAAAACTATCCCAACAAATAGCGACGCTGACGAAGGGAAAAACTAGGTACGAAAAACCTCTGCCGCCATTATGGACTCAATTATTATCAAGCTCGCGCGTTCTTGTCCTTGCTTTTTTTTTACGCTACTGAATAGACGAAGCCGTACTCTACCGTACTACTTTTATAGCGCTCTTGTATGACATGCCACTGTGTGAAGTGTGTCTATGAGTGTGTTTTGCCTACCATCGTGCAACGTTCAAACCGGAAAAATTCGTTAACGGAGTTAGATGTTCGGGTCGTCTGGAGAAGACGTTAAAATAGCCATCGGAAAACTTGTTTTTTTCGGCGTTGACTATGGGTAATTTTGTAATCATGGAACTTTTAATAAACTGTCTACGGTTCAAACTGTTTGCTCGAATTGTTCCATGGCTTTGATGGTTGAATATGCAATTATAAATATTATTTTTTCTCAAGCACACTTTTCAATTACCAATTTTTGTCTTTATATGATTTTTTAAATATTTTGAAACTTTTTAAATATTTTTGGTATGTAACTGTCAACAAAAACATAAATTTTCATAAAGTTAAATGATTAAAATGAATGTTCCAAGTACGCTGTTGGAAAAAAAAATATTTTGGGAATTATGTTTTCATGCTTGGAAAGAATTTTTCATGTTGGTAAACTAAGAAACTTGTGGTGAAATTTTGTAGAAATTCTTCAGTTGGCTGGAATGAAGCACGCAGACAAATAAATTGTCTGTAATTTGCAATATTCATTATGCCATACTGTACCGTACAATGATACTGTACCGTACAAATCAAGCGAAGACCATATTCGTGACATTATTAATCATTTTCCCATGGAATCTCTGAACTTCGATTAAAGTTATTATAACTCAAAAGGTATAAAGTTTCAAATTCCAACAAAATTATCTTCAAATTGTCAAATCTAGCCCGTAGCCTGCTCAACAATTGCTTCATAATTTCGATACTGTGCTGTAAAGCGATTCGTTTAATTAAATTCCTAGCTCCGTACAAGTATGTACTTACAACGATGTTCTCCTCGAGGCAATCTATTTCGCTATCGTCCGATAGAGCGTGCAGCAGATTCATGGTACTGCATGCCGACCGTCCATCAGTTGTGTGCAGTGACCTATCGCGCTCTCGTGGTGTTGAGCTCATGCCGCAAGTTGCACCGCAATAAGTTTTTGGATGTCTTGCTCGGAGGCTGAAAAGTTAAGAAAATTAGGAAAAAGTTGAGTTTTAATCAGATGGTGTCGTGTTTGTGATTCAAACGCAATCGACTGGTGCTCAATTTCGATAGTTCAATGACAGCTGTATAATTGGTAAATATGTTCGTGTACCTAATGGAACAGTGAGAGGTAAGTCCCACCGGCAGCCGAATCTTTTTTCACAATACGAGATGAATCGGCCAAGGCCGATAATAATATTTAATGATTCGTTTGCAATATCTCATAAAAAACAACTCGCATGGCAAAATTTACTATGTATATCGAAAACAAACTTCCTAAAAAACTAAATTTAAAAAAATCTTATGCGACAGTCAGAAGTCCAATTTTTTATTGTCGAAAAATAACTGACAGGTATGGAATTTTCTGATTATTTCTAACTGAAACGTGCGTCAGTCAGTATGCAAACATATCTTCATTGATTGGGAATTTAGGTCAATTTGATCTGAGTAATAAAATAGTAGGTGGTTCCTCCAGGAACTCCTCCGGAAGTTCCTCCGGGAACTCCTCCGGAAGTTCCTCCGGGAATTCCTCCGGAAGTTCCTCCGGGAATTCCTCCGGAAGTTCCTCCGGGAATTCCTCCGGAAGTTCCTCCGGGAATTCCTCCGGAAGTTCCTCCGGGAATTCCTCCGGAAGTTCCTCCGGGAATTCCTCCGAAGTTCCTCCGAAATTCCTCCGGAAGTTCCTCCGGGAATTCCTCTGAAGTTCCTCCGGGAATTCCTCCGGAAGTTCCTCCGGGAATTCCTCCGGAAGTTCCTCCGGGAATTCCTCCGGAAGTTCCTCCGATAATTCCTCCGGAAGTTCCTCCGGGAATTCCTCCGGAAGTTCCTCCGGGAATTCCTCCGGAAGTTCCTCCGGGAATTCCTCCGGAAGTTCCTCGGGAATTCCTCCGGAAGTTCCTCCGAATTCCTCCGGAAGTTCCTCCGGGAATTCCTCCGGAAGTTCCTCCAGAATTCCTCCGGAAGTTCCTCCGGGAATTCCTCCGGAAGTTCCTCCAATTCCTCCGAAGTTCCTCCGGGAATTCCTCCGGAAGTTCCTCCGAATTCCTCCGGAAGTTCCTCCGGGAATTCCTCCGGAAGTTCCTCCGGGAATTCCTCCGGAAGTTCCTCCGAATTCCTCCGGAAGTTCCTCCGAATTCCTCCGGAAGTTCCTCCGGGAATTCCTCCGAAGTTCCTCCGAATTCCTCCGGAAGTTCCTCCGGAATTCCTCCGGAAGTTCCTCCGAATTCCTCCGAAGTTCCTCCGGGAATTCCTCCGGAAGTTCCTCCGGAATTCCTCCGGAAGTTCCTCCGGGAATTCCTCCGGAAGTTCCTCCGGGAATTCCTCCGGAAGTTCCTCCGAATTCCTCCGAAGTTCCTCCGGGAATTCCTCCGGAAGTTCCTCCGGGAATTCCTCCGGAAGTTCCTCCAATTCCTCCGGAAGTTCCTCCGGGAATTCCTCCGGAAGTTCCTCCGAATTCCTCCGGAAGTTCCTCCGGGAATTCCTCCGGAAGTTCCTCCGGGAATTCCTCCGAAGTTCCTCCGAATTCCTCCGGAAGTTCCTCCGAATTCCTCCGGAAGTTCCTCCGGGAATTCCTCCGAAGTTCCTCCGGGAATTCCTCCGGAAGTTCCTCCGAAATTCCTCCGGAAGTTCCTCGGGAATTCCTCCGGAAGTTCCTCCGAATTCCTCCGGAAGTTCCTCCGGGAATTCCTCCGGAAGTTCCTCCGAATTCCTCCGGAAGTTCCTCCGAATTCCTCCGAAGTTCCTCCGAATTCCTCCGGAAGTTCCTCCGGGAATTCCTCCGGAAGTTCCTCCGAATTCCTCCGGAAGTTCCTCCGGGAATTCCTCCGAAGTTCCTCCGAATTCCTCCGGAAGTTCCTCCGGGAATTCCTCCGGAAGTTCCTCCGGGAATTCCTCCGGAAGTTCCTCCGGGAATTCCTCCGGAAGTTCCTCCGGGAATTCCTCCGGAAGTTCCTCTGCGAATTCCTCCGGAAGTTCCTCCGGGAATTCCTCCGGGAATTCCTCCGGAAGTTCCTCCGGGAATTCCTCCGGAAGTTCCTCCGGGAATTCCTCCGGAAGTTCCTCCGGGAATTCCTCCGGAAGTTCCTCCGGGAATTCCTCCGGAAGTTCCTCCGGGAATTCCTCCGGAAGTTCCTCCGGGAATTCCTCCGGAAGTTCCTCCGGGAATTCCTCCGGAAGTTCCTCCGGGAATTCCTCCGGAAGTTCCTCCGGGAATTCCTCCGGAAGTTCCTCCGGGAATTCCTCCGGAAGTTCCTCCGGAAGTTCCTCCGAAAGTTCCTCCGGAAATTGCTCCGGAAATTCCTCCGGAAGTTCCTCCGGGAATTCCTCCGGAAGTTCCTCCGAAAGTTCCTCCGGAAGTTCCTCCGGGAATTCCTCCGGAAGTTCCTCCGGGAATTCCTCCGGAAGTTCCTCCGGGAATTCCTCCGGAAGTTCCTCCGAAAGTTCCTCCGGAAGTTCCTCCGGGAATTCCTCCGGAAGTTCCTCCGGGAATTCCTCCGGAAGTTCCTCCGGGAATTCCTCCGGAAGTTCCTCCGGGAATTCCTCCGAAGTTCCTCCGGGAATTCCTCCGGAAGTTCCTCCGGGAATTCCTCCGGAAGTTCCTCCGAATTCCTCCGGAAGTTCCTCCGGGAATTCCTCCGGAAGTTCCTCCGAATTCCTCCGGAAGTTCCTCCGAATTCCTCCGGAAGTTCCTCCGGGAATTCCTCCGGAAGTTCCTCCGAATTCCTCCGGAAGTTCCTCCGGGAATTCCTCCGGAAGTTCCTCCGGGAATTCCTCCGGAAGTTCCTCCGAATTCCTCCGAAGTTCCTCCGGGAATTCCTCCGGAAGTTCCTCCGGGAATTCCTCCGGAAGTTCCTCCGGGAATTCCTCCGGAAGTTCCTCCGAATTCCTCCGAAGTTCCTCCGAATTCCTCCGGAAGTTCCTCCGGGAATTCCTCCGGAAGTTCCTCCGAATTCCTCCGGAAGTTCCTCCGGGAATTCCTCCGAAGTTCCTCCGGGAATTCCTCCGGAAGTTCCTCCGGGAATTCCTCCGAAGTTCCTCCGAATTCCTCCGGAAGTTCCTCCGGGAATTCCTCCGAAGTTCCTCCGGGAATTCCTCCGGAAGTTCCTCCGAATTCCTCCGGAAGTTCCTCCGGGAATTCCTCCGGAAGTTCCTCCGGGAATTCCTCCGGAAGTTCCTCCGGGAATTCCTCCGGAAGTTCCTCCGGGAATTCGTCCGAAGTTCCTCCGAATTCCTCCGGAAGTTCCTCCGAATTCCTCCGGAAGTTCCTCCGAATTCCTCCGGAAGTTCCTCCGGAATTCCTCCGGAAGTTCCTCCGGGAATTCCTCCGGAAGTTCCTCCGGGAATTCCTCCGGAAGTTCCTCCGGGAATTCCTCCGAAGTTCCTCCGGAATTCCTCCGGAAGTTCCTCCGGGAATTCCTCCGGAAGTTCCTCCGAATTCCTCCGAAGTTCCTCCGAATTCCTCCGGAAGTTCCTCCGGGAATTCCTCCGGAAGTTCCTCCGGAAATTCCTCCGGAAGTTCCTCCGGGAATTCCTCCGGAAGTTCCTCCGGAAGTTCCTCCGGGAATTCCTCCGGAAGTTCCTCCGGGAATTCCTCCGGAAGTTCCTCCGGGAATTCCTCCGGAAGTTCCTCCGGAAGTTCCTCCGGAAGTTCCTCCGGGAATTCCTCCGGAAGTTCCTCCGGAAGTTCCTCCGGGAATTCCTCCGGAAGTTCCTCCGGGAATTCCTCCGGAAGTTCCTCCGGGAATTCCTCCGGAAGTTCCTCCGGGAATTCCTCCGGAAGTTCCTCCGGGAATTCCTCCGGAAGTTCCTCCGGAAGTTCCTCCAAATTCCTCCGGAAGTTCCTCCGGGAATTCCTCCGGAAGTTCCTCCAAATTCCTCCGGAAGTTCCTCCGGGAATTCCTCCGGAAGTTCCTCCGGGAATTCCTCCGGAAGTTCCTCCGGGAATTCCTCCGGAAGTTCCTCCGAATTCCTCCGGAAGTTCCTCCGGGAATTCCTCCGAAGTTCCTCCAAATTCCTCCGGAAGTTCCTCCGGGAATTCCTCCGGAAGTTCCTCCGGGAATTCCTCCGGAAGTTCCTCCGGGAATTCCGCCGGAGGTTCCTCCGAATTCCTCCGGAAGTTCCTCCAAATTCCTCCGGAAGTTCCTCCGAATTCCTCCGGAAGTTCCTCCGGGAATTCCTCCGGAAGTTCCTCCGAATTCCTCCCGAAGTTCCTCCGGGAATTCCTCCGGAAGTTCCTCCCGGAATTTCTCCGGAAGTTCCTCCAGGAATTTCTCCGGAAGTTCCTCCGGGAATTCCTCCGGAAGTTCCTCCGGGAATTCCTCTGAAGTTCCTCCGGGAATTCTTCCGGAAGTTCCTCCGGAAGTTCCTCCGGAAGTTCCTCCGAATTCCTCCGGAAGTTCCTTCAAATTCCTCCGGAAGTTCCTCCGGGAATTCCTCCGGAAGTTCCTCCGGAATTCCTCCGGAAGTTCCTCCGGGAATTCCTCCGGAAGTTCCTCCGGAATTCCTCCGGAAGTTCCTCCGGGAATTCCTCCGGAAGTTCCTCCGGGAATTCCTCCGGAAGTTCCTCCGAATTCCTCCGGAAGTTCCTCCGGGAATTCCTCCGGAAGTTCCTCCGGAATTCCTCCGGAAGTTCCTCCGGGAATTCCTCCGGAAGTTCCTCCGGGAATTCCTCCGGAAGTTCCTCCGGGAATTCCTCCGGAAGTTCCTCCGGGAATTCCTCCGGAAGTTCCTCCGGGAATTCCTCCGGAAGTTCCTCCGGGAATTCCTCCGGAAGTTCCTCCCGGAATTCCTCCGCAAGTTCCTCCAGGAATTCCTCCGGAAGTTCCTCCGGGAATTCCTCCGGAAGTTCCTCCGGGAATTCCTCCGGAAGTTCCTCCGGGAATTCCTCCGGAAGTTCCTCCGGGAATTCCTCCGGAAGTTCCTCCCGGAATTCCTCCGGAAGTTCCTCCAGGAATTCTTCCGGAAGTTCCAGAAGTTCCTTCAGCAATTCCTCAGGGAGTTCCTCTTGGAATTTATCCAGAAATTCATCCAGAAACTAATCTGAAAATTTCACCACGAATTCCTGCGAAAATTCCATTTCCTCCGGAATTTATTCCTGGATTACCTGCTAAGCTTTGTTCAGATTTTTTTCCGAAAGTTTCCTCAAAATTCTCCGGAAGATCGTCAAGTAATTGTTCCAGAATTTCCTCCGGGAAATCCTCCAGAAACTCCGCCAGGAATTCCACTAGGAGCTACTCCAAAAACTCACATGCGAATTCCATTAGATTTTTGCACAGATACAAGAACTTTTAATAAATTACTTCGAGAACTATTCTGATATTCTTTTCGAATTCCTTTCGAAATTCACATGAAATTCTTCTATACCCATCTCCCATCTAGCTCTCGTGAATTCTACAGGAAATTCCTCCAGGTATTTCTCTCAAAATGTTTCCAAAAACTCTACTCGAAAACCGTTTAGGAATAATTAAGAAGTTCCTTCAGATTTATTCTGTGAATTCCTTAAAGAGTTCCTTCAGAAATTCTTACGGTTATTCCTACAGAAAATGTTACAAAAATTCTTCCGAAAATTTCTATAAAAACATCTTCGGATATTCTTCTGAGAATCCACCCGGATACTTCTCTTCAAATTATTTCATGAAATATTCCAGATAATTCCCACGGGAACTTCTTCAAAAAATGAATAAATTCGTTTGGCGATAGCAGGCTTAATATGTAGCGTTTTCGCTCCTAGCTCCGGCTAATGGAAATGTTGGAGCAAAAAACGTTTTTCTTATTAAAACTGATATCGCCGAAAGACTTCAATCTTAAAATTTCAACTTCAGTCTTTAACTCTTATATGGAAAATTATCACCCAACTCCAGATATTACTGCCAAAATTCCCCTTAAAAATTCTCCAGGTAATCCCCAACAGTTTGTCGAGAAATCAACCAGAAACCTTTTCTGGACTTTTTTTCGAAAAATTTCTCCTTGAAATCCCCCAGAATATTCTAAAACAAAAATACCTTGGAAATTTGTCCATTTTTTCCTCCACGTGGTCCTTAGTAATTCTCCCATAACAATGGTCCAGTAATATCAGCGGAATTTACTTCGAAAATTCTTTCAGAAATCCCTCTATGAATTCCCCTCAGAAATTCCTTAAGGTATTCCTTACAAAATTTAATTGATGGTCTTGGAATGTCTTTTTAAAATTCACGAATATTTTTTGTAGAAAAATCCGAAGGAGGATTATATGAAATAATTAACTGAAGAAATTCTCAAACATATTCTTGTTTGAATTCCTGGGGGATTATTTGGATAAATTCTTGAATGAATTTTAGTTGTAATGTGTTAATTTACAAATGGACTTACAGGAGAAATTCTCGGAAAAAGTTGTTGAAGAACTTCTAGAATTTGAAGTATTTCAAAAGAAAGTTTATGTGGGATTTAAAAAAGTCTTGCTGAATTTCTAAATACATTTTACATGTAAATCAAAAATAATTTTATAGCGAAATACGGAAGGAAGTCTTGTAGACATACTCGGAGGAATTCTAGAAATATTTCCTCAATTTCCCGAAGAACAATTTCCAAATTTTCTGAAACATTGAATGTCCGGTGGATTTCTAAGAAGACAAAAATTGCTTATGTTTGGCCTATACGGGATCTAATGACAAAAAATAGTAATTTGGTCTTGAAACCTCTTAGTAAATAAATGTGGAAAAGCTTAATTAACACAAAGCTGCGAGGCGGCAATGTTCCAGTGGAACATTCAATGCTAATAAGCAAGGAAAGAAGTAGATAAATGTCATATGAAGGTGGCTGAAAATGTGAATTTTAGGCAAGAACTTGATAAAACTTGTAAAAATGTACAAAATCCAACTGCTTCCCTCGGCGTGATAAAAAATACTCGGCGGCATGGTAAATTTTCATACGGAAGCGCGCCGATTGATTTTTGACGGCGGCGGCGCACATGTGTAGGGTGGCTGTACCGGTAATAATGGTGTACCAGTAATAGTGGAAACTTGATTTTCATGAGATTTTGAACATTTTTATTTTTTTTAATTACTTCATAGCATAGCGCTTGCTAATAATAGGTGAATGTGTTCGAAAATTATTTGAAATTTTCCGGGAAAATATAGGAAAACATCATTTTTCCTTAACATTTTTGCTCCCTTGCACCAGTAATAGTGTGGCGTTCCTATAATAGTGAATCCCATAAGAAACCAATGGGATTCACTATTATAGGAACAGAAGTTAGCAAGTACCACTATTACTTGTCCATGTCCCATATAGTGGAGGAAGCGATTTCGAAAAGAAAATAATATTTTAAAGAATCAACACCATTTTTCTTGAAAAGTAGAAAAGAACAGCTTTCTGCCAATATATTAACATCACTGGAAATGTATTCCTATCATTTGGTACGAATTAAACAATTTAGACCTGTCACTAATACCACTATTACTGGTACACCGAACCACAATCGATGAAAATGTTAAAGCTTAGAGGGCCAAAACGCCACTGTTAGGAATGTGAGTCATGTTCGAACGGTACTTCAGCCTAACATTAAAAAGAATTAACTTAGAATCTTATTCAATTATGATTCCATTAATCACTGTCTCCAAATTAGTAATCGGCTTCTATTTCTATCCATCCCAAGAGCTACACCACTTTTTTTTTATTGAAATGCACTTAGCGTTAGAATTTTTATGTTTTTCTTCTCCGTCATGCATAAAACTTAGCAAAGATAAAGGCTTACCGTTGCACTCGTTCTTTTAGTTTTAAGGCTCTCCGCCGCTGGCGTTCCTATCTCCACAGTGTCAAGTGTGCGGTTATATGAATATCCAAAAATAAAGTACAAATTATTCATAAAAAGTTTATATGAACTAGACGGATTAGTTAATATATTGTTAAGGAATGCGTGTTTCCTTCTTCAAAGTTGGTAAAGTTGTTATAACCAAACCGTATCGCGTTCAATTTCTAGATAGAAAAGAGAAAATGTATTTAAGTTTTATCGTTTCAAACAAAACGCTGAATTCAAATTTAACACAAATAATTCTCTTACTATCTGTTTTTAGATTTTTTTTATGAACAATTTCTACTTTGTTATAGGGCCAACATGTTTCAATCTATAACACCCGAAGCAACTTTCAATTCAACTTTGCACAAAAGCTTTTCTCCCGACGACCGTTGCACCGCACTAAATCGCACTCTTCGCACTTGTCCACTGTCAAAATAGTTTCTCGCCCGTTGCGCTGGAACTGTTTTCGATTTTTTCGGTTCCCGTGCTCCCGTGATTGCACCGAAGGGACACAAATTATCACGTCGAAGTTTCACCACGAATCTCGTCCAAGTTGGGTTTTTTTTTTATCAAACTGAGTGCTTTTTTTTCTCCCCCGTCTAACTCAACTAACTTCCAGCGTCTCGGTAGATGCACTTTGGGTTTTGTTTCAATGATTGAAGTGACTAAAGTAGATTGATCAAGTCGGGTGCGAGAGAAAAAAAACACTCGAACATACCTCCGTTCTCAGGTGCTGTTTTGATAGACTGTTTTGGTTAGGGCTTATGTTTCGCACGCTTGCCTAAAAGTTTGCGATTTATAGGTATTGGAGCTATAATTGCCAGCCTGTGATAAGGTGAGTTATAATAAGCCCCGTGGCGATCGACGACGGTGTATCGACAATACATATGAGAGGAATGAGTGTTATCAACTGTTCCGCAGATTATTGAGTTCCGCTGCGGGTGGAATTGTTTATAAACAATTGGATTGTTCACTTACTGGTGAGAGATTTTGTTTTTTGAAGATACGGACCAATGCCATTATCTGGTGCAGTTATTCTATATGGATTAAGGAATCTGTTGAAAGCAAACTAAATATTTGTTTTAGATATTCGTGTGAATTGTATCAGAAGGAAAATGATGATGAAGTATAAAATCTCTAATGATTAAATTGGTAATTCATATTATCTAAGTTGGCGCATTTAATTTGAAATTTGTATGGGGGTTTCAGTCAAAATATTTAGGAATATACACCTCCGATACTCATTCGAACTGGAAATTGGTTCTGATTGCTCGATTGAGCTCAGAATTGCAAAAAGGGTTGTTGGTATGTTACAGAACAATTTCACAGAACATTGCACAATGATTAAATAAACTTTCATTTAGCTTTCGGCAGATTTATTAGGGACTGTTTTGTGTACTTTTGGATTTATTGATGGAGGTGATGTTGAATCCGCAAGCCAACCAGCGACGAGCTCAACTCGCGGCTTCACATCCTACATCCAAACCCGGTTCAAGTTCTCGCCCAAAAAAAAAGTGCGTGCGTAGAAAATTATCCTAGTGGAAGAAGCGCCAAAACGAACCCCCAACCCCCCAGAGGCAAAACGCCTTTTCGGGATTCCCTCATATTTACCGTATTTGGCATGGCCGTAACAAAACTAGACCGAAAATTATGTAAGCTGGGCAAAAAAAAGTGTCAAAATAACAGATAGGAAGATTGAAAAAAACAAAATTTTCCACATTCTGATGAAACATTCAACATTTCGGGGAGGCAAAACGCCCTAGTGCAACTAACCGACAATGTACTGCGCGTCTCCACGTCTCCATTGACACCCTAAGGAATCGCGTCATTTTTACAAGAAAAACGATGTAATATCACTTACGTGAATCTTAAGTAGAAGCACTACGATGGATTGAATCCAGTTTAGTGAAAAACAATCGGAAAAATCTCGGTTAAAAAGTATGCGGGTGAAATGGACATAGCGTATGAGTAAAACGGACATGTTAAGCAATCAAGCCTAAAACAGTTAATTTAGCTAATGAATTGTATGCATAGGCTGAGCATCTATAAAATGTGCCTCTTGAAATAAAAATGTTGGATAAAACTCAAAGGTGCAGCCCAATCGGGTTGTACGCAAAGGTGACGTAGGACTACGTAGCAATACGAAATGGATGGTATTTGCCATAATAATTTGTGTCTCTTTATTAACATTGAGCGGGGCGGACGCAGCAGAGACTATGTCCAAGGGCTTGACGATCCCTCCCCAGGCCATCTGCGAGTTGTGGCGCCTGCCTAGGATGTGGTGGGGTTTGACAGTAGGCCCTGTTAAACCTTTATAAAAAGCTGCATGAATTCGCAAGTAGGCTCCGCCAAAGCGACCGTGTGCCGCTCAAAGCGCACAAGCCCAAGTCCTGGTGTTAGGTGGGACGCTAAACAGCCCTGAGACGACGGCCCTCCGACGAGACAGGAGGTTTGTGCAGGCCCAATAAGCCGCCTTTAAAAACAACTATTACGAACGACATAGAAGATAATACGACTCGATACAATCGGCAACGACCTAGGCGACGAATAAAGGATCACGATTGGAAGCTTGGAACATGGAACTGCAAGTCGCTAGGCTTCGCAGGTTGCGACAGGATAATCTACGATGAATTACATTCCCGCAACTTCGATGTCGTAGCGCTGCAGGAAATCTGATGGACAGGACAGAAAGTGTGGAAAAGCGGGCAGCGAGCGGCTACCTTCTACCAAAGCTGTGGCACCACCAACGAGCTGGGAACCGGCTTCATAGTGCTGGGAAAGATGCGCCAACGCGTGATTGGGTGGCAGCCAATCAACGCAAGGATGTGCAAGCTGAGGATAAAAGGCCGTTTCTTCAACTATAGCATCATCAACGTGCACTGCCCACACGAAGGGAGATCCGACGGCGAGAAAGAAGCGTTCTATGCACAGCTGGAGCAGACATACGATGGATGCCCACTGCGGGACGTCAAAATCGTCATCGGTGACATGAACGCTCAGGTAGGAAGGGAGGAAATGTATAGACCGGTCATCGGACCGGATAGTCTGCATACCGTATCGAACGACAACGGCCAACGATGCATAAACTTTGCAGCCTCCCGCGGAATGGTAGTCCGAAGCACTTTCTTCCCCCGCAAGAATATCCACAAGGCCACATGGAAATCATCTAATCAAGTAACGGAAAACCAAATCGACCACGTTCTAATCGACGGTAAATTCTTCTCCGACATCACGAACGTACGCACTTGCCGCAGTGCGAATATTGAATCCGACCACTACCTCGTTGCAGTATGTCTGCGCTCAAAACTATCGACGGTAATCAACACGCGTCGGAGTCGTCCGCCGCGGCTGAACATTGGGCGGCTACAAGACGGTAGACTAGCCCAAGACTATGCGCAGCAGCTGGAAGTGGCACTCTCAACGGAAGAGCAGATAGGCGCAGCGTCTCTTGAAGATGGCTGGAGAGATATTTGATCCGCCATTGGAAGCACCGCAACCGCTGCACTAGGCACGGTGGTTCCGGATCAGAGGAACGACTGGTATGACGGCGAATGTGAGCAGTTAGTTGAGGAGAATATTGCAGCATGGGCGAGATTGCTGCAACACCGCACGAGGGCGAACGAGGCACGATACAAACGGGCGCGGAACAGACAAAATTCGATTTTCCGCGCTAATATCGCACGAAAGTCCTATGAGAAGTTGAACCGTTCGCGTAAGGGCCACGTGCCACAGCCCAATATGTGTAAGGACATAAACGGGAACCTTCTTACAAACGAGCGTGAGGCGAGGTGGCGGCAGCACTACGAAGAGCACCTGAATGGTGATATGGCAGACAACGGTGGCGGTATGGTAATGAACCTAGGAGCACGCGCGCAGGACATGCGACTTCCGGCTCCAAATCTCCAGGAAATCCAAGAGGAGATCGGCCGGCTGAAAAACAACAAAGCCCCTGGAGTTGACCAACTACCAGGAGAGCTGTAAACACGGTGGTGAGGCACTGGCAAGAGCGCTGCACTGGATAACTACCAAGGATGGAGTGGATGGAAGGTGTCGTGTGTCCCATCTACAAAAAGGGCGATAAGCTAATATTGTAGCAACTACCGCGCAATCACATTGCTGAACGCCGCCTACAAGGTACTCTCCCAAATTTTATGTCGCCGACTAACACCAATTGCAAGAGAGTTCGTGGGGCAGTACCAGGCGGGATTTATGGGTGAACGCTCTACCACAGATCATGTGTTCGCCATACGTCAGGTATTGCAGAAATGCCATATTTATCGACTTCAAAGCCGCATATGATACAATCGATCGGGACCAGCTATGGCAGCTAATGCACGAAAACGGATTTCCGGATAAACTGATACGGTTGATCAAGGCGACGATGGATCGGGGTGATGTGCGTAGTTCGAGTTTCAGGGGCATTCTCGAGTCCCTTCGAAACGCGTAGAGGGTTACTGCACGGTGATGGTCTTTCGTGTCTGCTATTCAACATCGCTTTGGAGGGAGTAATACGAAGGGCAGGGATTGACACGAGTGGTACGATTTTCACGAAGTCCGTCCAGCTATTTGGTTTCGCCTACGACATTGATATCATGGCACGTAACTTTGAGAGGATGGAGGAAGCCTACATCAGACTGAAAAGCGAAGCTAAACGGATTGGACTAGTCATCAACACGTCGAAGATGAAGTACATGTTAGGAAGAGGCTCAAGAGGGGTCAATGTAAGCCACCCACCATGAGTTTCTATCGGTGGTGACGAAATCGAGGTGGTTGAAGAATTGGCGTAGTTGGGTTCACTGGTGACCGCCGATAACGATACCAGCAGAGAAATTCGGAGGCGCATAGTGGCTGGAAATCGTACGTACTTTGGACTCCGTAAGACGCTCCGATCGAATAGAGTTCGCCGCCGTACCAAACTGACTATCTACAAAACGCTTATAAGACCGGTAGTTCTCTACGGACACGAGACCGGGACGATGCACGTGGAGGACCAACGTGCACTGGGAGTTTTTGAAAGGAAAGTGTTGCGTACCATCTATGGTGGGGTGCAGATGGCGGACG
Organism: Armigeres subalbatus; assembly: GCF_024139115.2. NCBI lineage: Eukaryota > Metazoa > Arthropoda > Insecta > Diptera > Culicidae > Armigeres > Armigeres subalbatus. Next base: position 277,652,892 of record NC_085141.1, read on the forward strand.
GTACGTGGAGGAGGCGAATGAACCACGAGTTGCATCAGCTGTTGGGAGAAGCATCCATCGTTCACACCGCGAAAATCGGAAGACTGTGGTGGGCCGGGCACGTAGCCAGAATGTCGGACAGTAATCCGGTGAAAATGGTTCTCGACAACGATCCGACGGGAACAAGAAGGCGAGGTGGATCGATCAGGTGGAGGACGATTTGCGGACCCTCCGCAGACTGCGTGGTTGGCGAAGTGCAGCCATGGACCGAGCTGAATGGAGAAGACTTTTATGTGCAGCACAGGCCTTAGTCTGATAATAAATAAATATTAACATTGAGCAAATTGCTCGGAGGTCAACTGAATCAAGAAGGCGAATAGTTGCTCCCAGTTGGATGGACTTTGAGTCTCTAAGTGGCATGAAAGCAAACGCAAATATATTTATTTGCACCGTTTGGTTTTCGCCCGCGATGGGAACGTACGTGGCAAAGTGAGGAGAACTTCAAGAATTAATTGCACATAATTCTTTTCAGGACTTAAACTATTTATCCAAGAAGAAGTATTGGCGTCTTCATCGATTTGGCTGTAATCGGCGGAAAGTGAAATTTTCTGGCAAGATTATTTGGTTTTGTTTCTGTTAGTCATTGGAATTGAAATCAGTTTTTTTTCCGAGCCACCATTTAATACAGAAGAAGGTCAATTCGAGATAAATTTTCTTCAAAGTGCAGAACTTAATCGTTTTGCGACGGCAGAAAGCTACTCTTCGGTAACAGAATCACAAGCGCTCGATGAAAGGGATGATGCAATAAATGTGTTTGAATGAATGGAATCACTCACAGCAACCAAGCTACCACGCCAAACCCGATGCCACTGATACAATTCATTTTCGCAATCAACTCTTTCTTTCCATAAAATGGTGGTCTTGAGAAGAACCATTTTTCATTTACCAATGCGACTTTTCAATAACTAACTGCATCCAAAAGCTTGCCGGCACCTTGCGTTGAAACTGTCCGACCGCCACTTGATGATTTTCAGCTGAGGCTCCAAAATTTGGAATAAATTTTCCGCAATGCCACTGCCATCCACGCCTTCGTGTTGCGGTGTCCGCTCCGCTGCATCGAATGTCGAACCGCTCTTTGTGGAATCTCGATCAAAATGGCTCGCGCGCGCCGAACAGCAGCTTTCTTGTATGTAATAAATTAAGCCCGTTAGCCCCGCCCCTTTGTTATCTGATATGGGTGTAAATGTAATGTGCACTCATAACGATTAATGAAGGGGCGGGGCTAATGGAATAACTTCATTAGATATAAGAAAGCTGGTTTTCAGTACGCGCGTGCCATTTTGATGGGGATTCCGCAGATAATGTTGGAGAATGTTATTTGCCATTGCCTTGCAAGCGGGAAAAATGCAACAAAAAAAAATAAAAAAAATTGGTTTCACGTAAAACAAATCAAAACAAGGCACGTTACATTTTTTAGCGAAGAGTCCTAGTTGGAAATCGCATCATAAGTGAAAAAAAAATATTACCAATGGGAAAAAGTATATATTTGTCGTCATTTTTCAACGTATTATTACTGAAAATCAATCTTGCACTCGAAACATACGATCTGTTTGTAAAAAACCGTTCTCAAATTGACATTTCAATTTTTATGGTTCAAATTCATCTGGGGGACTACTAGGTAGTAAATATAGTCACTACATGGGAAATAATAAGTAGAGCTCTTGTTAATAAACAGAAAAACATATAATTTGTTGGTGGCAATATAGTTACCATTGCCTTATAAATTATTAAAACGGCTCTTTGCGGAATCCCGATCAAAATGGGTCGCGCGTCGAAAATTTCTTGTATTCAATAAATTAAGCCCGTAAATTTCAATGGATGGAACCACTAACAGAAACCAAGCTTCCGCGCCAAACGCCGATGCCACCGAAACAGTCCATTTTCGCAACTAAACCTTTTTGTTAAGAAAATGCTAGTCCTGAGAAGAACCTATTTTCTTTCCTCAATGCGCTTTCCCAATAATGTAATAAAAGCATCATCACTGGCGGCACGGGATCGCAACAGTGCTATTTTTATAGTCAACCCTTTCTTCATATAAAATGCTGGTTCGTTGAGGTTGAATGATCTGCAGCAATACACCGAGGACCACCACCAATGCGATGGATTTCCGTTGAACATGTTACCAGCGCCTCCGTGATGCTGTGTCCGCTCCGCTGCGATCGCTTTGATTCGTTCGCTCTGCGTGAAATCTTGATCAAACTGAGGATTAGATCCAAACCAATGATGCATGCACGTGATTGGTTGGTTTACCGATTTCTAAACTTTTTATCAGTTTTCGATAATAATTAGACGACTTCGAATTGGCGGATGACGTTGCACTACTCGCGCAACGGCGCTCTGATATGCAGAGTAAGCTCAACGACCTTGCCGATCGCTCCTCCTCGGCAGGTTTAGTCATCAACGTCAACAAAACCAAATCGTTGGATGTAAACACGGTGACTCCTTCCAGTTTCACAGTAGCCGGGCAACCAGTGGAGAATGTTGAAAGCTTCCAATATCTTGGTAGCCAAATGGCGTCAGACGGCGGTACCAAGATCGACATAGGTGCACGGATCAAGAAAGCAAGGGCTGCCTTTGCGAGTTTAAGAAATATCTGGAAAACAGGCAGATAAGTGAACGCACCAAAATACGAATTTTCAACTCTAACGTGAAATCTGTGCTGTTATACGCTAGCGAAACATGGTGTGTATCAGTGGAGAACACTCAACGGCTGCAGGTGTTCATTAACAGATGCCTGCGGTATATAATTCGGGCCTGGTGGCCTCACAACTGGATCTCAAACAACGAGCTCCATCGTCGTTGTCACCAGAGGCCGATAACAACAGAAATTCGGGATCGGAAGTGGGGCTGGGTCGGCCACACTCTACGTAGGGGCGGAAACGAAATCTGTAAGCAAGCATTAGACTGGAACCCAGCGGGACATCGCAGCAGAGGCAGACCCAGAGGCTCATGGCGGAGAAGCCTCAATAAAGAAATAAAAGAAGTCGACCGAAATCTAACCTGGCAACAGGTTAAAGCGATAGCCGGACATCGCTCAGGATGGAGATCTTTCAAGTCGGCCCTTTGCACCACCGGAGGTGTACAGGATCCATAAGTAAGTAAGTAAGATAATAATTAGCTAAAAATCAGTATTTTTATATAAATACAAAGAAGCGTTGACTCATCCTTGATAGAATGGTCCAAAAAAAATTGAAAATCCATCGAGAAACGGCTTAGATATTAAAGTTTAAAGTCTATCATATTTTCGTGACAATCCCTGATTTTTGCTATCATAAAGTGTACCCCAATATAGAAAAGACAGACGTCCTACGTCAAAAATTAATAGATTGGTAACTTACAATGATTTTTCTAAAAAAGCATGTTCCATCAATAAAAATCACTAAAAAGTGCCATTCGTCTAAACAAAACTCGGAAATTCGTATTACCTAATAAATGCTTTCAAAATAAATTTTTGGTGAAGAAAATGTGTGTATTTCATATGGTCCATATTACCCACACCAGAACGTGTCCGTTTTATCCAACCATTTCAAAAAAAAAACGGAGTTTTAAGATAAATTATCAATTCAACCCGTACACAATCTTTGGACAGACTTAGTTTGAGATCCTGGAGGACCATGCGGGTTAATTTTTTCCAATTTCTGTTTTAAAAGCTTAAATACTACACATCAAAAAATACATCACCAAGGCATTTAAGCCATAATTTACATTAAATCTTTAGTAAACAGAATAGTTTTCATTATTTGAATCATCTTGCACTCATAATTTGATACAAGCAATAAGATCCACTTGATAGAGCGCTAAATTTGTAACGATTTAGGGAGGGGGGTCCATGTCCGTTTTACCTACCTTCTTTTACCCCTACCTCCCCTACTGAAGCCAGTCAAAGCTAAAGCTGCAACTTGTTGGAAAACGTGTTGGATCCTTCAACATCTCATATGTTTGGATTTGAGACGCAAATAAAAAACAAATATTCGGAGGACATAACTGGATTGATTTCGCGGCTGGGGACATCATGGAAGTCGTGGATGATTCGGTAGACCTTTGGATTCAATCTCCAGGACAATTTGGAGATCCTTCAACATCTCATATGCCTGGATTTGAGACGCAAATGAAAGAAGGAGGAATTGATTGGCTTGATACCGCGGTTGAGGACGTCATGGAAATCGTGGATGATTCGTTAGACCTTCAAACTCTAGGACAGTTTGGAGATATTACAATATCTCACATGCTTGGATTTTAGATGCAAATGAAAGAGAACACTCGAAATATTTACCAAGAAGGAAGCTGTAGTAACCAGAATAACCAGAGGACACAAATCCGCGAATAGGCTGCACGATCCTTCATGTAAATTTTCCACTTGATATGCTAATATTAACAAATCGACTGTTGGATGCCTTGGAAATAAATAAGGATGCTTGGTTTCAGACGTTATTAATGAGTGTTTTAATCTTCCGCCTATTCTCAAAAACACCATTTTGGAATATTAGATGCAACCGTGCATTCTTTACACGATTCGTTGTTCGGAATTCGCTTAATTTCATCACCATGGATTTCATGTTGAACAATCTTGATTATTAACTCCGTTGCTTGTCGTAAATCGGGTATACTGATGAACTGCGCTGTTTGACACGAAGCCTACTTGGAAAAGACGGTTGACTGATCTCGATTACGATGTTTTTCATCTCGGACAATTCTGAATCCAGGAATTCGACTCGGTAGTCCACATCATCATAATAGAGCCCTGGACTCTCACATTACAGCTTGCTTAGTTTTAAAGCCTTCGGTTATTTACCTCTCGTCGTCACATCCGAGCAACACACATGTTGCATAAATGTTTCTATGACCCATATGCAACCAAATTCAGTCACATTTGAGTTGCTTCAGCCAAAACGGTCTGGATTGTACTGCTAAAGCAATCATAAAAATATTTTAAGCTCTTTTAGTTGAATGTAGTCAACCGCCTAAGACGAGTTAAGTACTCTCCACCAATTATTTTCGATATCTTTGCAGATACGTATTTCGACCACAACTGTGTGGTCATCTTCAGTGTTTCGTACTTGCCAAGTCGAGTCGAGTCAAGTACGAGACACTGAAGACGACCACACAGTTATGGTCCAAATACGTATCTGCAAAGATATCGAAAATAATTGGTGGAAATAAATGGAGAGTACTTAACTCATCTTAGACGGTTTGCTAAAGCAATGTTTGTCGGGTTTTCTTATGTTGGAACGTATCTCGATGTGTAGGCCATGTGGAGGCAGCGGGATCTACATCCAAGATCTTGACTATCCCGTTGCAAGTTGTGGGGCTTGCCTAGGATTTGGTGGGTTTGATAGTGGGCTCCGCAAGTATGTCAAAGCATGTCAAACATGATATGGAAATGCTAATATCATCTTCCAAATTCGGACGTACATGTTCATGATAGCATTAGAGGCGAAAGTATAGAATTGATAGTTCCGTTAGGATACGGCAGGCATGAAGAATGTTTTATTGGTCGATTTGAAAGCGAGCGGAGTGCAATATTTGTGATGGCATATATGACCTTCCTTCTGCCAAGCTCCCGTATGAAGGGGACGAGACGAATATCAGTGTGGAAACAGAACTATGCAATAAGGAATCCTATTTGACTACTCATATGCCATCGCGTGCGGAAATTTGCTATCGACAGTACTGTCTAGCAAATTTCTAATATGACATCAGCATTTAGTCAAACCACCTTCCTTTTGCACAGCTTCTGATATTCTCATTGCCTCCCCTTCATACGGGAGCTTGGAAGAAGGAAGGTCGTGCTGTATGCCATCACAAATATTGCCTCCGCTCGCTTTCAAATCGACTTCTATAAAAACATTCTTCATGCCTGCCGTATCCTAACGGAACTATCAATTCTATACTTTCGCCTCTAATGCTATCATGAACATGTACGTCCGAATTTGGAAGATGATATTAGCATTTCCATATCATTGTAAATCGTTTAACTTCACGTAGAAGTAACACACACGAAATCATTAATTTAATGTCAAACATGTCAAAGCGACCATGTTTGGTGAGACACTAAACAGAGTTGACATAGCGACCCTCCGGCGAGACAGCGGGTTGCGAAAGGCCCAATAAGCCGCCTGTAAAACCAGTCGTTAACAACAACTTCTTCTTATTCTTCAATGGCTCTACATTTCAACTGGAAATTGGCTTGCTTTTCAATTAAACATTTTATTAGCATATCCTCAGTTCTTAATTGAAAGCTTTTCTGTGCCCGCTAGTGCATGTGTATGTATCTTATTTCGCATGCACAATGGATTGCATACCGAAACCGAGAATGTTTCCCACTCAAAAACACCGAGAATCGAACTCACCATCTCTAGATTGTCAATCCTAAGCTTTTGCACACAAGGCTAACTGGAGATTCCAATTGAATAGCATTATTGGTTTCAAATGATAATCAAATCCTATAGAAGACCATTAAAAATGTTCATTTTATAGATGATTGTCTAAGTAATTCGAATCAGCCTCGTTATTTAAGCATCAGGGTTTTAACCTTTAACACAATTCCAACACGACCCCAACAACCCGCACAAATCAAGTCTAAACTCTGCCCGGTCATCCGCTAGCTGTAAGTTTTATTCATTAACAGCAAGCGTGAAGTACAAGCGATCCTGGTGTTATCTTTGCCATAATTCTCACCGGAGAGTCAAATATATCAAGATTAATTGTTTTCAACGAAGCCAGCCCAGCGGATGCTGTTCAACGATATCACGACCGTTGTAAATTATTTCTCTGTTGCAGGACATTCATTTGTTTCCACTGCATATTCCGCACGTTGTTTTTAGTTGATATACCTACAAAGAGTTGCTTACCTGTCATGGTAGAGAGTGTTATCGCCTCCTTTCAAGTGAAAACGAATAAAAACAGTTTGATCACATATTTTTATTATGTTTTTATCAAGCACTTCCCGGAAAGAAGTCATGAGTTCAACAACTAAACGTGTAATGGGCTTGATTGATATAAGAGATAAAAGAACAGAAAACAATATCAAAATTTGCACCGAAATATCATTTAAATATCAACATATGTTATCTATCAGAACAAACTAGTAGCGGTAGATATAGATTACTTCTTACAAATAGCAGTACCGCATCCGCATGAAATTTTAATGCAAAATATTGATGTTGTCGTCTGATCTTTCAACTCTTATAATAACCATGTCCATATCACATTCTTCATTCTCAATTCACAATTTGATATTACTGCTGGTCTGCTCGGGTAGATTCGGATACATTCCCCAAATTGTTGCATTGAGTTGGATATGACTGCTATATTTTCCTTGAAATACGTACGTAATTGAAATACCTTGAAAATTAGTCAAGTACGGGACACTGAAGATGGCCTTACCTTTGAGGTCGTAATACGTATATGTAAAGATACAATCTAGTGGTGAAACTAAATGGAATAGTGCTAACTCGACTTATAACCAGTGCTGTCATGGTGGTTACTCCAAGTTACTCACTGAGTAACCAGCTCTCGTGACCAAAAAAAAAATTTTTTTTTCTTACTTTTCACCGAAACGAAAAATAATTTTCTTCTGAAAAATTTTCCGCTCTCTAAGATCGCTTTTACTGCTCCTACCATTCTGAAATCGTTCCCCCTTATATTCTCCATGTATCCTATTTGGGATTCCAGCTCCCCTAGAACGTATTATTCGAACATTTTGCAACCCCGTAGATTTTGAAATATGTCCTCTGCAGGATCTCCGCCCTCCTATACGAATCCCTCTAACTGATTTGCGCCTCCTTAGATTTAAAAAAAAGTCCTCTACGGGATCTAGAACGTATTATTTGAACTTTTTTGCGCCCCCGTAGAATTTATTTATTTAAATATCTCCGCCCTCCTATACGTATTTCTCTAACTTTTTTTGCGCCCCCGTAGATTTCAAAATATGACCTCTACGGGATTTCCGCTCCCCAAAAACGTATTACTCGAACTGTTAGCGCCCCTGTAGATTTAGAAATATGTCCTCGGCAGGATCTTCGCCCTCCCATACGTGATCCTCTAACTTTTTTTGCGCCCCTGCAGATTTAAAAATATGTCCTCCACGGGATTTCCGCTCTCCTAGAACGTATTATTCGAACTTTTTTCGCCCCGTGGATTTAGAAATATGTCCTCTGTAGGATCTCCACCCCTATATGTATTCCTCTAACTTTTTTGCGCCCCCTTAGATTTCAAAATATGTCCTCTATGGGATTTCTGCTCTCTTAAAACGTATTTTTCGAACTGTTTGCGCCCCCGTAGATTTAGAAATATGTCCTCTGCAGGATCTCCGCCCTCCTATACGAATCCCTCTAACTGATTTGCTCCTCCTTAGATTTAAAAAAAAGTCCTCTACGGGATCTAGAACGTATTATTTGAACTTTTTTGCGCCCCCGTAGAATTTATTTATTTAAATATCTCCGCCCTCCTATACGTATTTCTCTAACTTTTTTTGCGCCCCCGTAGATTTCAAAATATGTCCTCTACGGGATTTCCGCTCCCCAAAAACGTATTACTCGAACTGTTAGCGCCCCTGTAGATTTAGAAATATGTCCTCGGCAGGATCTTCGCCCTCCCATACGTGATCCTCTAACTTTTTTTGCGCCCCTGCAGATTTAAAAATATGTCCTCCACGAGATTTCCGCTCTCCTAGAACGTATTATTCGAACTTTTTTCGCCCCGTGGATTTAGAAATATGTCCTCTGTAGGATCTCCACCCCTATATGTATTCCTCTAACTTTTTTGCGCCCCCTTAGATTTCAAAATATGTCCTCTATGGGATTTCTGCTCTCTTAAAACGTATTTTTCGAACTGTTTGCGCCCCCGTAGATTTAGAAATATGTCCTCTGCAGGATCTCCGCCCTCCTATACGAATCCCTCTAACTGATTTGCGCCTTCTTAGATTAAAAAAAAAGTCCTGTACGGGATCTAGAACGTATTATTTGAACTTTTTTGCGCCCCCGTAGAATTTATTTATTTAAATATCTCCGCCCTCCTATACGTATTCCTCTAACTTTTTTTGCGCCCCCGTAGATTTCAAAATATGTCCTCTACGGGATTTCCGCTCCCCAAAAACGTATTACTCGAACTGTTAGCGCCCCTGTAGATTTAGAAATATGTCCTCGGCAGGATCTCCGCCCTCCCATACGTGATCCTCTAACTTTTTTTGCGCCCCTGCAGATTTAAAAATATGTCCTCCACGGGATTTCCGCTCTCCTAGAACGTATTATTCGAACTTTTTTTCGCCCCCGTGGATTTAGAAATATGTCCTCTGTAGGATCTCCACCCCTATATGTATTCCTCTAACTTTTTTGCGCCCCCTTAGATTTCAAAATATGTCCTCTATGGGATTTCTGCTCTCTTAAAACGTATTTTTCGAACTGTTTGCGCCCCCGTAGATTTAGAAATATGTCCTCTGCAGAGTCTCCGCTCTCCTATATGTATTCCTCTAACTTTTTTGCGCCCCTGTAGATTTGAAAAAAAAAATGTCCGCTTCGAGACTTCCGCCCCCCTAGAAACTTCAAACTTTTTTAGCGCCCCCGTATTCCTTTAACTGTTCTGAGCCTTCTTAAATTAAAAAAAAAGTACTCTATGGGATTCCCGCCCCAAGAACGTATTATTTAAACTTTTTTGCGCCCCCGTAGAATTTATTTATTTATTTTATTTATTTATCTCCGCCCTACTATACGCCGTATTCCTTTAATTGTTTTGGGCACCCTTAGATTTCAAAATATGTCCCCTGTTGTATCTCCGCCCTCATATACCTATTCCTCTTGCGCCCTCTTAGATTTCAAAATATGTCCTCTACGGGATTTCCGCTCCCCTAAAACGTATTACTCGAACTGTTTGCGCCCCTGTAGATTTAGGAATATGTCCTCTGCATGATCTCCGCCCTCCTATACGTATTTCTCTAATTGTTTTGCGCCCCCTTAGATTTCAAAATATGTCCTCTACGGGATTTCTGCTCCCTTAAACGTATTATTCGAACTGTTTGCGCCCCCGTAGATTTAGGAAAATTGTCCGCTTCGAGATTTTTACCCCCTAGAACGAATTATTCGAACTTTTCTACGCCCCCGTGCATTTAGAAATATGTACTCTGCAGGATCTCCGCCCTCCTATACGAATCATTCAATTTTGCGCACCCGTACATTTTGAAATATTTCCTCTACAGGATCTCCGCCCTCCTATACGTATCTATCTATTTTGTGCCCCTGTAGATTTTGAAATATGTCCTCTGTAGGATCTCCTTATGTATTCCTCTAACTGATTTGCGCCTCCTTAGATTAAAAAAAGTCCTCTACGGGATTCCCATTCCCTAGAACGTATTATTCTATTTTTTTGCTCCCAAGTAGATTTTGGAATTTTATACGTATTCCTCTAACTTTTTTGCGCCCCTGTAGATTGAAAACAAATCCTCTTCAGGGTTTCCGCCTTCATAGAAGGTATCATTCAAACTTTTTGCGCCCCGGTGGATTTAGAAATATGTCCTCTGCAGGATCTTCGCCCTCCTATACGTATTCCTCTAATTTATTTGCGCCCCCTAAGATTTCAAAATACGTCCTCTACGGGATTTCCGCTCCCCTAGAACGTAATTTTCGAACTTTTCAAGCCCCCATAGAATTAGAAATATGTCCTCCGTATTCCTATAGGTTTTCCTCTAATTGTTCGAACTTTTTTGCGCCCCCTTGGATTTAGAAATGTATCCTCTGCAGAATCTCCGCCATCCTATACGTATTCCTCTAACTTTTTCGCCCCTAAGATTTCAAAATATGTCTTCCACGGGATCTCCGCTCCCCTAAAACGTATTATTCGAACTGTTTGCGCCCCCGTAAATTTAGAAATATGTCCTCTGCAGGATCTCCACCCTCCTATAAATGTTCCTCTAACTTTTTTTTGAGCCCCGGTAGAAATAAAAAAAAATGTCCGCTTCGGGATTCCCGCCCCCGAGAACGTATTATTCAAACTTGTTTGCGCCCCCGTAGAATTAGAAGTATGTCCTCTACATGATCTCTGCCCTCCTATATGTATTCCTCTTACTTTTTAGCGCCCTGTAGATTTAAAAAAAAGTCAGCTTCGGGATATCCGCCCCCTAGAACGTATTATTCGAACTTTTTTGCGCCCCCATAGATTTCAAAATATGTCCTCTACGGGATTTCCGCTCCCCTAAAACGTATTATTCGAACTGTTTGCGCCCCCGTAGATTTAGAAATATGTCCTCTGAAAGATCTCCGCCCTCCTATACGTGTTCCTTTAACTTTTTTTGCGCCCCTGTAGATTTAAAAAAAATGTCCGCTTCGGAATTTCCGCTCCATAAAATATATTATTCGAACATTATTGCGCCCTCATTAATTTAGAAATATGCCCTCTGCTGGATCTCCGCCCTCCTATATGTATTCCTTTTACTTTTCTGCGCCCTGTAGATTTTAAGAAATTTTTCCGCTTCGGGATTTCCGCCCCCTAGAACGTATTATTCGAACTTTTTTGCGCCCCCGTGGATATGAAAATATGTCTCCTCCTATACGAATTTCTTCAACTCTTTTGCGCCCCGTAGATTTCAAAATATGTCCTCTACGGGATTTACGCTACCCTAGAACGTATTATTCAAACTTTTTTGCGCCCCCTTGGATTTAGAAATATGTCCTTTGTATGATTTCCGCCCTCCTATATGTATTCATCTAATTTTTTTTGCGCCCTGTAGATTTAAAACAAAATGTCCTCTGCGGGATTTCCGCTCCCCTAAAACGTATTATCCAAACTTTTTTGCGCCCCCGTGGATTTAGAAATATGTCCTCTGCAGGATCTCCGCCCTCCTATACGTATTCCTCTAATTTATTTGCGCCCCCTAAGATTTCAAAATATGTCCTCCACGGGATTTCCGCTCCCCTAAAACGTATTATTCGAACTGTTTGCGCCCCCGTACATTTAGAAATATGTCCTCTGCAGGATCTCCACCCTCCTATAGGTGTTCCTCTAACTTTTTTTTTGCGCCCTGGTAGAATTAAAAAAAATTGTCCGCTTCGAGATTTCCGCCCCCGAGAACGTATTATTCAAACTTTTTTGCGTTCCCGTAGAATTAGAAATATGTCCTCTGCATGATCTCTGCCCTCCTATATGTAATCTTCTTACTTTTTTGCGCCCCGTAGATTTTAAAAAAATTGTCAGCTTCGGGATATCCGCACCCTAAAACGTATTATTCGAACTTTTTTGCGCCCCCGTAGATTTCTAAACATGTCCTCTACGGGATTTCCGCTCCCCTAAAACGTATTATTCGAACTGTTTGCTCCCCCGTAGATTTGGAAATATGTCCTCTGTAGGATCTCCGCCCTCCTATACGAATTCTGCCATTTTGCGCCCCCTCTGCAGGATCTCCGCCCTCCTATATGTATTCCTCTAACGTTTTTGCGCCCCCTTAGATTTCAAAATATGTCCTCTACGAGATTTCCGCTCCCCTAGAACGTATAATTAAAAAAAACTGCGCCCCTTTTTTTGCGCCCCCGTAGATTTCAAAATATGTCCTCTTCGGAATTTCCGCTCCCCTAGAACGTATTATTCAAACTTTTTTGCGCCCCGTGGATTTAGAAATATGTCCTCTGTAGGATCTCCGCCCTCCTATACGAATTCTGCCATTTTGCGCCCCCTCTGCAGGATCTCCGCCCTCCTATATGTATTCCTCTAACTTTTTTTGCGCCCCCTTAGATTTCAAAATATGTCCTCTACGGGATTTCCGCTCCCCTAGAACGTATAATTAAAAAAAAAATCAGCGCCCCCATGGATTTAGAAATATGTCCTCTGTAGGATCTCCGCCCTCCTATATGAATTCCTCTAACTTTTTTGCGCCCCTGTAGATTAAAAAAAATGGTTCTCTGGAGGATTTCCGCTCCCCTAACACATAATATTCTCCTCCTATATGTATTCGTCTTACTTTTTTGCGCCCCATAGATTTTAAAAAAATTGTCAGCTTCGGGATATCCCGTAGATTTCAAAACATGTCCTCTTCGGGATTTCGGCTCCCCTAAAACGTATTATTTGAACTGTTTGCGCCCCCGTAGATTTAGAAATATGTCCTCTGAAGGATCTCCGCCCTCCTATACGTGTTCCTTTAACTTTTTTTGCGCCCCTGTAGATTAAAAAAAAATTGTCCGCTTCGGGATTTCCGCCCCATAAAATGTATTATTCGAACATTATTGCGCCCTCATTTATTTAGAAATATGCCCTCTGCTGGACCTCCGCCTTCCTATATGTATTCCTTTTACTTTTTTGCGCCCTGTAGATTTTAAGAAAATTTTCCGCTTCGGGATTTCCGCCCCCTAGAACGTATTATTCGAACTTTTTTTGCGCCCCCGTGGATATGAAAATATGTCCTCTGCAGGAACTCCGCCCTCCTATACGAATTTCTTCAACTTTTTTGCGCCCCCGTAGATTTCAAAATATGTCCTCTACGGGATTTCCGCTCCCCTAGAACGTATTATTCAAACTTTTTTGCGCCCCCTTGGATTTAGAAATATGTCCTCTGTAAGATCTCCGCCCTCCTATACGAATTCCTCTATTTTGCGCCCCCATAGATTTTGAAAAATGTCCTCTACAGGATCTCCGCCTTCTTATACGTTAGATCTGTTCACCATTTTCAAAAGTATTTTAGATTCAAAGTGCCACCGCTCTATTTCAATGAGTATCTTAAATGGAGTCTACTGACCAATTTTCAGCCAAATCCATGGACATTTAGAGGTGCATCAAACGAGATTTGTGATTTTTCAGACTTTTTCGTAAAAATATAATCTGAACGCATCAATTGACCTCCGAGTTCAACTCCACCTAATAAAAGGATTAGTCGTTGATAGCTTCTTTAGACTATTATCTACCACTTCCACTTCCACTTCCACTACCACTCCCCTAGAACGTATTATTCAAACTTTTTGCGCCTTCGTTGATTTAGAAATATGTCCTCTGCTGGATCTCCGCCCTCCTATACGAATTCCTCCATTTTGCGCCCCCCGAGGCGCCCCGTAGATTTTGAAATATGTCCTCTGCACGATTCTTCTAAATTTTTGCGCCCTGTAGATTTAAAAAAAATGTCCGCTTCGGGATTTCCGCTCCCTGGAACGTATTATTCGAACTTTTTTGCGATCTGTATGTTCCGGGCTGCGAGAATCAGCGAAAAATGCATCCGGAAGATTTTGTTTACAAATTACGGGGGAAACATCCGGAAAGCAGCGGGAATGCTTCCGGACGCGTTCGTTTCATGATGGTACGCTTCGAATCAACAATCTTCAGCATTCAGAGGCCATTCCAATGCGGGAACCATGCGATCTGTATGTTCCGGGCTGCGAGAATCAGCGAAAAATGCATCCGGAAGATTTTGTTTACAAATTACGGGGGAAGCATCCGGAAAGCAGCGGGAATGCTCCCGGACGCGTTCGTTTCATAATGGTACGCTTCGAATCAACAATCCCCATCATTCAGAGGCTGTTCCAATGCGGGAACCATGCGATCTGTATGTTCCGGGCTGCGAGAATCAGCGAAAAATGCATCCGGAAGATTTTGTTTACAAATTACGGGGGAAACATCCGGAAATCAGCGGGAATGCTTCCGGACGCGTTCGTTTCATGATGGTACGCTTCGAATCAACAATCTTCAGCATTCAGAAGCCATTCCAATGCGGGAACCATGCGATCTGTATGTTCCGGGCTGCGAGAATCAGCGAAAATGCATCCGGAAGATTTGGTTTACAAATTACGGGGGAAACATCCGGAAAGCAGCGGGAATGCTTCCGGACGCGTTCGTTTCATAATGGTACGCTTCGAATCAATAACGCCCATCATTCAGAGGCTGTTCCAATGCGGGAACCATGCGATCTGTATGTTCCGGGCTGCGAGAATTAGCGAAAAATGCATCCGGAAGATTTTGTTTACTAATTACGGGGAAGCATCCGGAAAGCAGCGGGAATGCTTCCAGACGCGTTCGTTTCATAATGGTACGCTTCGAATCAACAATCCCCAGCATTAAGAGGCTGTTCCAATACGGGAACCAAGCGAAATGTTTGTTCCAGGATGCGAGATTCAGCAAAAAATGCATCCGGAAGATTTTGTTTACAAATTACGGGGGAAGCATCCGGAAAGCAGCGGGAATGCTCCCGGACGCGTTCGTTTCATAATGGTACGCTTCGAATCAACAATCCCCATCATTCAGAGGCTGTTCCAATGCGGGAACCATGCGATCTGTATGTTCCGGGCTGCGAGAATCAGCGAAAAATGCATCCGGAAGATTTTGTTTACAAATTACGGGGGAAACATCCGGAAATCAGCGGGAATGCTTCCGGACGCGTTCGTTTCATGATGGTACGCTTCGAATCAACAATCTTCAGCATTCAGAAGCCATTCTAATGCGGGAACCATGCGATCTGTATGTTCCGGGCTGCGAGAATCAGCGAAAAATGCATCCGGAAGATTTTGTTTACAAATTACGGGGGAAGCATCCGGAAAGCAGCGGGAATGCTCCCGGACGCGTTCGTTTCATAATGGTACGCTTCGAATCAACAATCCCCATCATTCAGAGGCTGTTCCAATGCGGGAACCATGCGATCTGTATGTTCCGGGCTGCGAGAATCAGCGAAAATGCATCCGGAAGATTTTGTTTACAAATTACGGGGGAAACATCCGGAAATCAGCGGGAATGCTTCCGGACGCGTTCGTTTCATGATGGTACGCTTCGAATCAACAATCTTCAGCATTCAGAAGCCATTCCAATGCGGGAACCATGCGATCTGTATGTTCCGGGCTGCGAGAATCAGCGAAAATGCATCCGGAAGATTTTGTTTTCAAATTACGGGGGAAACATCCGGAAAGCAGCGGGAATGCTTCCAAACGCGTTCGTTTCATAATGGTACGCTTCGAATCAATAATCCCCATCATTCAGAGGCTGTTCCAATGCGGGAACCATGCGATCTGTATGTTCCGGGCTGCGAGATTCAGCGAAAAATGCATCCGGAAGATTTTGTTTACAAATTACGGGGGAAACATCCGGAAAGCAGCGGAATGCTCCCGGACGCGTTCGTTTCATAATGGTACGCTTCGAATCAACAACGCCCATCATTCAGAGACTGTTCCAATGCGGGAACCATGCGATCTGTATGTTCCGGGCTGCGAGAATCAGCGAAAAATGCATCCGGAAGATTTTGTTTACTAATTACGGGAAACATCCGGAAAGCAGCGGAATGCTTCCGGACGCGTTCGTTTCATAATGGTACGCTTCGAATCAACAATCCCCAGCATTAAGAGGCTGTTCCAATACGGGAACCAAGCGAAATGTTTGTTCCAGGATGCGAGATTCAGCAAAAAATGCATCCGGAAGATTTTGTTTACAAATCACAAGGGGAAACATCCGGAAAGCTGCGTTCATGCTTCCGGACGCGTTCGTTTCATGATGGTATGCTTCGAATCAACAATCCCCAGCATTCAGAGGCTGTTCCAATACGGGAACTAAGCGAAATGTTTGTTCCGGGATGCGAGAATCAGCGAAAAATGCATCCGGAAGATTTTGTTTACAAATTACGGGGGAAACATCCGGAAAGCAGCGGGAATGCTTCCGGACGCGTTCGTTTCATGATGGTACGCTTCGAATCAACAATCTTCAGCATTCAGAGGCCATTCCAATGCGGGAACCATGCGATCTGTATGTTCCGGGCTGCGAGAATCAGCGAAAAATGCATCCGGAAGATTTTGTTTACAAATTACGGGGGAAGCATCCGGAAAGCAGCGGGAATGCTCCCGGACGCGTTCGTTTCATAATGGTACGCTTCGAATCAACAATCCCCATCATTCAGAGGCTGTTCCAATGCGGGAACCATGCGATCTGTATGTTCCGGGCTGCGAGAATCAGCGAAAAATGCATCCGGAAGATTTTGTTTACAAATTACGGGGGAAACATCCGGAAATCAGCGGGAATGCTTCCGGACGCGTTCGTTTCATGATGGTACGCTTCGAATCAACAATCTTCAGCATTCAGAAGCCATTCTAATGCGGGAACCATGCGATCTGTATGTTCCGGGCTGCGAGAATCAGCGAAAAATGCATCCGGAAGATTTTGTTTACAAATTACGGGGGAAGCATCCGGAAAGCAGCGGGAATGCTCCCGGACGCGTCCGTTTCATTATGGTACGCTTCGAATCAACAATCCCCAGCATTCAGAGGCCATTCCAATGCGGGAACCATGCGATCTGTATGTTCCGGGCTGCGAGAATCAGCGAAAAATGCATCCGGAAGATTTTGTTTACAAATTACGGGGAAACCTCCGGAAAACAGCAGGAATGCTTCCGGACGCGTTCGTTTCATGATGGTACGCTTCGAATCAACAATCTTCAGCATTCAGAAGCCATTCCAATGCGGGAACCATGCGATCTGTATGTTCCGGGCTGCGAGAATCAGCGAAAAATGCATCCGGAAGATTTTGTTTTCAAATTACGGGGGAAACATCCGGAAAGCAGCGGGAATGCTTCCAAACGCGTTCGTTTCATAATGGTACGCTTCGAATCAATAATCCCCATCATTCAGAGGCTGTTCCAATGCGGGAACCATGCGATCTGTATGTTCCGGGCTGCGAGAATCAGCGAAAAATGCATCCGGAAGATTTTGTTTACAAATTACGGGGGAAACATCCGGAAAGCAGCGGGAATGCTCCCGGACGCGTTCGTTTCATAATGGTACGCTTCGAATCAATAACGCCCATCATTCAGAGACTGTTCCAATGCGGGAACCATGCGATCTGTATGTTCCGGGCTGCGAGAATCAGCGAAAAATGCATCCGGAAGATTTTGTTTACAAATTACGGGGAAACATCCGGAAAGCAGCGGGAATGCTTCCGGACGCGTTCGTTTCATAATGGTACGCTTCGAATCAACAATCCCCAGCATTAAGAGGCTGTTCCAATACGGGAACCAAGCGAAATGTTTGTTCCAGGATGCGAGATTCAGCAAAAAATGCATCCGGAAGATTTTGTTTACAAATCACAAGGGGAAACATCCGGAAAGCTGCGTTCATGCTTCCGGACGCGTTCGTTTCATGATGGTATGCTTCGAATCAACAATCCCCAGCATTCAGAGGCTGTTCCAATACGGGAACTAAGCGAAATGTTTGTTCCGGGATGCGAGAATCAGCGAAAAATGCATCCGGAAGATTTTGTTTACAAATCACAGGGGGAAACATCCGGAAAGCTGCGGGAATGCTTCTGGACGCGTTCGTTTCATGATGGTACGCTTCGAATCAACAATCCCCAGCATTCAGAGGCCATTTCAATGGGGGAACCATGCGATCTGTATGTTCCGGGCTGCGAGATTCAGCGAAAAATGCATCCGGAAGATTTTGTTTACAAATTACGGGGGAAGCATCCGGAAAGCAGCGGGAATGCTTCCGGACGCGTTCGTTTCATGATGGTACGCTTCGAATCAACAATGTTCAGCATTCAGAGGCCATTCCAATGCGGGAACCATGCGATCTGTATGTTCCGGGCTGCGAGAATCAGCGAAAAATGCACCCGGAAGATTTTGTTTACAAATTACGGGGGAAACATCCGGAAATCAGCGGGAATGCTCCCGGACGCGGTCGTTTCATAATGGTACGCTTCGAATCAATAATCCCCAGCATTCAGAGGCTGTTCCAATGCGGGAACCATGCGATCTGTATGTTCCGGGCTGCGAGAATCAGCGAAAAATGCATCCGGAAGATTTTGTTTTCAAATTACGGGGGAAACATCCGGAAAGCAGCGGGAATGCTTCCAAACGCGTTCGTTTCATAATGGTACGCTTCGAATCAATAATCCCCATCATTCAGAGGCTGTTCCAATGCGGGAACCATGCGATCTGTATGTTCCGGGCTGCGAGAATCAGCGAAAAATGCATCCGGAAGATTTTGTTTACAAATTACGGGGGAAACATCCGGAAAGCAGCGGGAATGCTCCCGGACGCGTTCGTTTCATAATGGTACGCTTCAAATCAACAATCCCC
The DNA here is from genome assembly GCF_024139115.2 of Armigeres subalbatus. NCBI lineage: Eukaryota > Metazoa > Arthropoda > Insecta > Diptera > Culicidae > Armigeres > Armigeres subalbatus. The sequence goes on from NC_085141.1 coordinate 277,671,946, forward strand.
ATCATTCAGAGGCTTTTCCAATGCGGGAACCATGCGATCTGTATGTTCCGGGCTGCGAGAATCAGCGAAAAATGCATCCGGAAGATTTTGTTTACAAATTGCGGGGAGAACAGCCGGAAAGCAGCGAGAATGCTCCCGGACGCGTTCGTTTCATAATGGTACGCTTCGAATCAACAATCCCCATAATTCAGAGGCTGTTCCAATGCGGGATCCATGCGATCTGTATGTTCCGGGCTGCGAGAATCAGCGAAAAATGCACCCGGAAGATTTTGTTTACAAATTACGGGGGAAACATCCGGAAAGCATCGGGAATGCTTCCGGACGCGTTCGTTTCATAATGGTACGCTTCGAATCAATAATCCCCAGCATTCAGAGGCTGTTCCAATGCGGGAACCATGCGATCTGTATGTTCCGGGCTGCGAGAAGCAGCGAAAAATGCATCCGGAAGATTTTGTTTACAAATTACGGGGGAAACATCCGGAAAGCAGCAGGAATGCTCCCGGACACGTTCGTTTCCTAATGGTACGCTTCGAATCAACCATCCCAATCATTCCGAGGATGTTCCAATGCGGGCCCCATGCGATCTGTATGTTCCGGGCTGCGAGAATCAGCGAAAAATGCATCCGGAAGATTTTGTTTACAAATTACGGGGGAAACATCCGGAAAGCATCGGGAATGCTTCCGGACGCGTTCGTTTCATGATGGTACGCTTCGAATCAACTATCCCCAGCATTCATAGGCCATTCCAATGCGGGAACCATGCGATCTGTGTGTTCCGGGCTGCGAGATTCAGCGAAAAATGCATCTGGAAGATTTTGTTTACAAATTACGGGGGAAACATCCGGAAAGCAGCGGGAATGCTTCCGGACGCATTCGTTTAATTATTTTTGGATTGAGCGCTCGTCGGATTCCATCGGTCGGTCGCAGTATCATTTTGAGTTCAATTCGGTGGCTTCAACGCGATAGTAGAATGAGCGCTCGTCTGAGTCCATGAGGACGAGCGCAGTGTCGATATGAGTTCAATATGGTAGCACTTATGTGATGATAGTGAATTGAGCGCTCGTCTGAGTCCATGATGGTGGGCGCAGTAGCATTCTGAATTCAATTAGGTTTCTCTAATGAGGTTATAGAATGAGCGCTCGTTTCAATCCTTGGGGGCGGTCACAGTGTCGATATGAGTTCAATTTGGTTGCACTTATGTGATGATAGTGAATTGAGCGCTCATCTGAGTCCATGAGGGTGAGCGCTGTGTCGATATGACTTCAATTTGGTTGCACTTATGTGATGATAGTGGATTGAGCGCTCGTCTGAGTCCATGAGGGTGAGCGCTGTGTCGATATGACTTCAATTTGGTTGCAATTATGTAATGATTGCGGATTGAGCGCTCGTCTGAGTCAATGAGGGTGGGCGCAGTATCGATATGAGTTCAATTTGGTTGCACTTATGTGATGATAAAGGATTGAGCGCTCGTCTGAGTCTATGAGGGCGGGCGCAGTGTCGAAATGACTTCAATTTGGTTGCAATTATGTGATGATAGTGGATTAAGCGCTCGTCTGAGTCCATGAGGGTGGGCGCAGTGTCGAAATTACTTCAATTTGGATGCACTTATGTGATGATAGTGGATTGAGCGCTCGTCTGAGTCAATAAGGGTGGGCGCAGTGTCGATATGAGTTCAATTTGGTTGCACTTATGTGATGATAGTGGATTGAGTGCTCGTCCGAGTCAATGAGGGCGGGCGCAGCATCGATATGAGTTCAATTTGGTTGCACTTATGTGATGATAGTGGATTGAGCGCTCGTCTGAGTCAATGAGGGCGGGCGCAGTATCAATATGAGTTCAATTTGGTTGCACTTATGTGATGATAGTGGATTGAGTGCTCGTCTGAGTCAATGAGGGCGGGCGCAGTGTCGATATGAGTTCAATTTGGTTGCACTTATGTGTTGATAGTGGATTGAGCGCTCGTCTGAGTCCATGAGGGTGGGCGCAGTGTTGATATAAGTTCAATTTGGTGCACTTAAGTGATGATAATGGATTGAGCCCTCGTTTGAGTCCACAAGGGCGGGCGGAGTGTCGATATGAGTTCAATTTGATTGCTCTTATGTGATGATAGTGGATTGAGTGCTCGTCTGAGTCAATGAGGGCGGGCGCAGTATCGATATGAGTTCAATTTGGTTGCACTTATGTGTTGATAGTGGATTGAGTGTTCGTCTGAGTCAATGAGGGTGGGCGCAGTGTCGATATGAGTTCAATTTGGTTGCACTTATGTGATGATAGTGGATTGAGTGCTCGTCTGAGTCAATGAGGGTGGGCGCAGTATCGATAGGAGTTCAATTTGGTTGCACTAATGTGATGATAGTGGATTGAGCGCTCGTCTGAGTCCATGAGGGTGGGCGCTGTTTCGATATGAGTTCAATTTGGTTGCACTTATGTGTTGATAGTGGATTGAGCGCTCGTCTGAGTCCATGAGGGTGGGCGCTGTGTCAATATGACTTCAATTTGTTTGCACTTATGTGATGATAGTGGATTGAGCGCTCGTCTGAGTCAATGAGGGTGGGCGCAGTATCGATATGAATTCATTTTGGTTGCACTTATATGTTGATAGTGGATTGAGCGCTCGTTTGAGTCAATGAGGGTGGGCGCAGTGTCAATATGAGATCAATTTGGTTGCACTTATGTGATGATAGTGGATTGAGCGCTCGACTGAGTCAATGAGGGCTGGCGCAGTATCGATATGAGTTCAATTTGGTAGCACTAATGTGATGATAGCGGATTGAGCGCTCGTCTGAGTCAATGAGGGTGGGCGCATTATCGATATGAGTTCAATTTGGTTGCACTTATGTGTTTGAGTTTTCATCTGAGTCAATGAGGGCGGGCGCAGTTTCGATATGAGTTCAATTTGGTTGCACTTATGTGATGATAGTGGATTATGTGCTCGTCTGAGTCAATGAGGGCGGGCGCAGTGTCGATATGAGTTCAATTTGGTTGCACTTATGTGTTGATAGTGGATTGAGCGCTCGTCTGAGTCAATGGGGGTGGGCGCAGTATCGATATGAGTTCAATTTGGTTGCACTTATGTGTTGATAGTGGATTGAGCGCTCGTCTGAGTTCATGAGGGTGGGCGCACAGGGTTGATATGAGTTCAATTTGGTTGCACTCATGTGATGATAGTGGATTGAGCGCTCGTTTGAGTCCATAAAGGCGGGCGGAGTGTCGATATGAAATCAATTTGATTGCACTTATGTGATGATAGTGGATTGAGCGCTCGTCTGAGTCCATGAGGGTGGGCGCTGTGTCGATACGACTTCAATTTTGTTGCACTTATGTGATGATAGTGGATTGAGTGCTCGAATGAGTCAATGAGAGCGGGCGCAGTATCGATATGAGTTCAATTTGGTTGCACTTATGTGTTGATAGTGGAATGAGTGCTCGTCTGAGTCAATGAGGGCGGGCACAGTGTCGATATGAGTTCAATATGGTTGCACTTATGTGATGATAGTGGATTGAGTGCTCGTCTGAGTCAATGAGGGCGGGCGCAGTATCGATATGAGTTCAATTTGGTTGCACTAATGTGATGATAGCGGATTGAGCGCTCGTCTGAGTCAATAAGGGTGGGCGCAGTATCGATATGAGTTCAATTTGATTGCACTTAAGTGTTGATAGTGGATTGAGCGCTCGTCTGAGTCCATGAGGGTGGGCGCAGTGTCGATATGAGTTCAATTTGGTTGCACTCATATGTTGATAGTGGATTGAGCGCTCGTTTGAGTCAATGAGGGCGGGCGCAGTGTCGATATGAGTTCAATTTGGTTGCACTTATGTGATGATGATTGATTGAGTGCTTGTCTGAGTCAATGAGGGCAGGCGCAGTATCGATATGAGTTCAATTTGGTCGCACTTATGTGATGATAGTGGATTGAGCGCGCGTCTGAGTCAGTGAGAGTGGGCGCTGTGTCGAAATGAGTTCAATTTGGTTGTACTTATGTGATGATAGAAGATTGAGCGCTCGTCTGAGCCCATGAGGACGGATGCATTGTCGATATGAGTTCAATTTGGTTGCACTCATGTGATGATGGTGGATTGAGCGCTCGTCTGAGCCCATGAGGACGGATGCATTGTCGATATGAGTTCATTTAGGTTTCTCTAAGGCGATAGTAGAATGAGCGCTCGTTTGAATCCTTGGGGGCGGTCGCAGTGTCGATATGAGATCCTGAGTCCATGAGGGCGGGCACAGTAGCATTTTGAGTTCATTTAGGTTTCATTTAGGATTCTATCTTTTTTCATTTAGGAGATAGTAGAATGAGCGCTCGTTTGAATCCTTTGGGGCAGTCGCAGTGTCGATTTGAGATCAATTTGGGTGTACTTATGTGATGATAGTAGATTGAGCGTGCGTCTAAGTCCATGAGGGCGGGCACAGTAGCATTTTGAGTTCAATTTGGTTTCTCTAAGGAGATAGCAGATTGAGCACAGTTTAAATCCTTGGGGCGGTCGCAGTGTCGATATGAGATCAATTTGGTTGTACTGCTCGTCTGAGTCCATGAGGGCGGGCACAGTAGCATTTTGAGATCAATTTGGTTTCTCTTAGAAGATAGTAGAATGGGCGCTCGTTTGAATCCTTGGGGGCGGTCACAGTGTCGATATGTGTTCAATTTGTTTACACTTATGTGATAATAGTGGATTGAGCGCTCATCTGAGTCAATGAGGGCGGGCGCAGTGTCGATATGAGTTCAAATTGGTTGCACTCATGTGATGATAGGGGATTGAGCGCTCGTCTGAGTCCATGAGGGTGGGCACAGTAGCATTTTGAGTTCAATTTGGTTTCTCTTAGAAAATAGTAGAATAAGCGTTCGTTTGAATCCTTGGGGGTCGCGGGGTCGCAGTGTCAATATGAGATCAATTTGGTTGTATTTATGTGATGATAGTAGATTGAGCGTACGTCTAAGTCCATGAGGGCGGGCACAGTAGTATTTTGAGTTCATTTAGGTTTCTCTAAGGAGATAGTAGAATGAGTGCTCGTTTGAGTCCCTGGGGGCGGTCACAGTGTCGATATGTGTTCAATTTGTTTACACTTATGTGATAATAGTGGATTGAGCGCTCGTCTGAGTCCATGAGGGCGGGCACAGTAGCATTTTGAGTTCATTCAGGTTTCTCTAAGGAGATAGTAGAATGAGTGCTCGTTTGAATCCTTGGGAGCGGTCATAGTGTCGACAGTGGATTGAGCGCTCGTCTGAGTCCATGAGGGCGGGCACAGTAGCATTTTGAGTTCAATTGGGTTTCTCTTAGTAGATAGTAGAATGAGCGCTCGTTTGAATCCTTGGGGGCGGTCACAGTGTCGATATGTGTTCAATTTGTTTACACTTATGTGATAATAGTGGATTGAGCGCTCATCTGAGTCAATGAGGGCGGGCGCAGTGTCGATATGAGTTCAATTTGGTTGCACTCATGTGATGATAGGGGATTGAGCGCTCGTCTGAGTCCATGAGGGCGGGCACAGTAGCATTTTGAGTTCAATTTGGTTTCTCTAAGAAGATAGTAGAATGAGCGCTCGTTTGAATCCCTGGGGGCGGTCACAGTGTCGATATGTGTTCAATTTGTTTACACTTATGTGATAATAGTGGATTGAGCGCTCGTCTGAGTCCATGAGGGCGGGCACAGTAGCATTTTGAGTTCATTCAGGTTTCTCTAAGGAGATAGTAGAATGAGCGCTCGTTTGAATCCTTTGGGGCGGTCGCAGTGCACAATGGTCCCAGAGTCGAATCTAGCAAGACAAAAATGTTTGCGCCAAAACTATTAGTTTTAGATAAATAGTGTCTTCGGAAAAAAAATTCATATTTTTTGACGATTTTTTTCCATGAAGTGAAATTAGGGTGGTACCTATATTTCAGAAGTTCATAATATCTACTTTTTTATTTTTCGGTAAAGACTTGTGCAATGTTCCACAAAGTTGTAGAGCAATTAATTTTGAGCAACTTTTCCGAAGAAACCATTTCTCTATCACTTATGGTTCACAAGTTATGAGCTTTTTAATAAATACGTTAGGGCGGTCCCTAAAAATCGGTATTCTTCACATAACTTTTCATACATTCATTTCTCGCATAAACTTTGTTCCGAGCACTTTTAGGACTTTTGAAGACGCACATTTCTGTTAAAGAACCATGGATCTATCTCTCATAACAAAAAAGTTATTCGAGTTTTTGTATGAAAAACATGTTTTTTTCATATGCGTATATTTCAAAATGGAGCAAACCGATTTCCAATCTATTGGTTCTATTCGAAAGCTCACACTTTTCTGCGTTTATGGTGGGAAAACTGAGAGAGCGTTTTTTGTTTAATGCGTTTTATTTCATTTTGAAAAAATATGTTTTTAATCGAAAAACGGCTATAACTTGATAAATAAACGAGATAGGTCCATGGGTCTTCAACAAGAAGATGTGCCTTTAGAAGTTCTAAATGTGGTCCATACAAAGTATCCCTCAAAAATCAATACATAAAAATATATTTATAAAAAACGGTTTTCGTAAGGAAATAAACGTTAGTTAGATCAAAGTAGGCTGGTCGACAGAGCGTATGATTTTTTTTGACGTTATTGTGCCTTGCAACAAAAATTACAACTTTCGTGATAATTTTCAAAGCTCTCAAAGATGTGAAAAATTTCTCCGCAGTACAAATAGCACGTGCTATCCAAGCATTTACCGCTAGGATGCACCACGTGGCGGCCAAATGTGAAGATTTGAATTTTAACGTAATAGTAATAAAAACATTCCAGTAGCTAATCACTGGTCATCTTCGCTTTCTCCCACTGGCGATACCGAAAAAAATCTAATCAAAACAAGATAGGCTTGTAACAAAGGCTATACTTCAAAAGTGACGTATTTTTAACGCTACATATCCAACAGAAAAACAAGCTACTACCATTAATATGCATAGTAGCCTGATTTTCTGTTTGATGTTTAGCATGGCACACAAAAAACATGGCAGTCTCAACGCGTATGTAAACATTCAGTATGAATGAACCGGTGAACCGAGAAAATGCGCTCTCTAGTTCAGCCTACTTTGATCGATCTAACGTTTATTTCCTTACGAAACCCTTTTTTTTTAAATATATTTTATGTATTGATTTTTGAGGATACTTTATATGAACCACATTTAGAACTTCTAAAGACACATCTTTTTGTTGAAGACCCATGGACCTATCTCGTTTATTTATCAAGTTATAGCCGTTTTTCGATTAAAAACATATTTTTTTCAAAATGAAATAAAACGCTTTAAACAAAAAACGCTCTCTCAGTTTTCCCACCATAAACGCAGAAAAGTGTGAGCTTTCGAATAGAACCAATAGATTGGAAATCGGTTTGCTCCATTTTGAAATATACGCATATGAAAAAAACATGTTTTTCCTACAAAAACTCGAATAACTTTTTTGGAATAGAGATAGATCCATGGTTCTTTAACAAAAATGTGCGTCTTCAAAAGTCATAAAAGTGCTCGGAACAAAGTTTATGCGAGAAATGAATGTATAAAAAGTTATATGAAGAATACCGATTTTTAGGGACCGCCCTAACGTATTTATTAAAAAGCTCATAACTTGTGAACCATAAGTGATAGAAAAATGGTTTCTCCGGCAAAGTTGCTCAAAATTAATTGCTCTACAACTTTGTGAACATTGCACAAGTCTTTACCGAAAAATTAAAAAGTTGATATTATGAACTTCTGAAATATAGGTACCACCCTAATTTCACTTCATGGAAAAAAATCGTCAAAAAATACAATTTTTTTTTCCGAAGACACTATATATCTAAAACTAATAGTTTTGGCGCAAACATTTTTGTCTTGCTAGATTCGACTCTGGGACCATTGTGCAGTGTCAATATGAGATCAATTTGGTTGTACCTATGTGATGATAGTAGATTGAGCGTACGTCTAAGTCCATGAGGGCGGGCACAGTAACATTTTGAGTTCAATTCGGTTTCTCTTAGAAGATAGTAGAATGAGCGCTCGTTTGAATGCTTGGGGCGGTCACAGTGTCGATATGTGTTCAATTTGTTTACACTTATGTGATAATAGTGGATTGAGCGCTCATTTGAGTCAATGAGGGCGGCCGCAGTGTCGATATGAGTTCAATTTGGTTGCACTCATGTGATGATAGTGGATTGAGCGCTCGTCTGAGTTCATGAGGGCGGGCACAGTAGCATTTTGAGTTCAATTTGGTTTCTCTTAGAAGATAGTAGAATGAGCGCTCGTTTGAATCCTTGGGGGCGATCGCAGTGTCGATATGAGATCAATTTGGTTGCACTCATGTGATGATAGTAGATTGAGCGCTCGTCTGAGTCCATGAGGGCGGGCACAGTAGCATTTTGAGTTCAATTTGGTTTCTTTTAGAAGATAGTAGAATGAGCGCTCGTTTGAATCCTTGGGGGCGGTCGCAGTGTCGATATGTGTTCAATTTGTTTTCACTTATGTGATAATTGTGGATTGAGCGCTCATTTGAGTCAATGAGGGCGGCCGCAGTGTCGATATGAGTTCAATTTGGTTGCACTCATGTGATGATAGTAGATTGAGCGCTCGTCTGAGTCCATGAGGGCGGGGACAGTAGCATTTTGAGTTCAATTTGGTTTCTCTTAGAAGATAGTAGAATGAGCGCTCGTTTGAATCCTTGGGGGCGGTCGCAGTGTCGATATGTGATCAATTTGGTTGCACTCATGTGATGATAGTAGATTGAGCGCTCGTCTGAGTTCATGAGGGCGGGCACAGTAGCATTTTGAGTTCAATTTGGTTTCTCTTAGAAGATAGTAGAATGAGCGCTCGTTTGAATGCTTGGGGCGGTCACAGTGTCGATATGTGTTCAATTTGTTTACACTTATGTGATAATAGTGGATTGAGCGCTCATTTGAGTCAATGAGGGCGGCCGCAGTGTCGATATGAGTTCAATTTGGTTGCACTCATGTGATGATAGTGGATTGAGCGCTCGTCTGAGTCCATGAGGGCGGGCACAGTAGCATTTTGAGTTCAATTTGGTTTCTCTTAGAAGATAGTAGAATGAGCGCTCGTTTGAATCCTTGGGGGCGGTCGCAGTGTCGATATGTGTTCAATTTGTTTACACTTATGTGATAATAGTGGATTGAGCGCTCATTTGAGTCAATGAGGGCGGCCGCAGTGTCGATATGAGTTCAATTTGGTTGCACTCATGTGATGATAGTGGATTGAGCGCTCGTCTGAGTCCATGAGGGCGGGCACAGTAGCATTTTGAGTTCAATTTGGTTTCTCTTAGAAGATAGTAGAATGAGCGCTCGTTTGAATCCTTGGGGGGGCGGCGGAGCCGATATGTGTTCAATTTGTTTTCACTTATGTGATAATTGTGGATTGAGCGCTCATTTGAGTCAATGAGGGCGGCCGCAGTGTCGATATGAGTTCAATTTGGTTGCACTCATGTGATGATAGTGGATTGAGCGCTCGTCTGAGTCCATGAGGGCGGGGACAGTAGCATTTTGAGTTCAATTTGGTTTCTCTTAGAAGATAGTAGAATGAGCGCTCGTTTGAATCCTTGGGGGCGGTCGCAGTGTCGATATGTGTTCAATTTGTTTACACTTATGTGATAATAGTGAATTGAGCGCTCATTTGAGTCAATGAGGGCGGCCGCAGTGTCGATATGAGTTCAATTTGGTTGCACTCATGTGATGATAGTGGATTGAGCGCTCGTCTGAGTCCATGAGGGCGGGCACAGTAGCATTTTGAGTTCAATTTGGTTTCTCTTAGAAGATAGTAGAATGAGCGCTCGTTTGAATCCTTGGGGGCGGTCGCATTGTCGATATGTGTTCAATTTGTTTTCACTTATGTGATAATTGTGGATTGAGCGCTCATTTGAGTCAATGAGGGCGGCCGCAGTGTCGATATGAGTTCAATTTGGTTGCACTCATGTGATGATAGTGGATTGAGCGCTCGTCTGAGTCCATGAGGGCGGGGACAGTAGCATTTTGAGTTCAATTTGGTTTCTCTTAGAAGATAGTAGAATGAGCGCTCGTTTGAATCCTTGGGGCGGTCGCAGTGTCGATATGTGTTCAATTTGTTTACACTTATGTGATAATAGTGGATTGAGCGCTCATTTGAGTCAATGAGGGCGGCCGCAGTGTCGATATGAGTTCAATTTGGTTGCACTCATGTGATGATAGTGGATTGAGCGCTCGTCTGAGTCCATGAGGGCGGGCACAGGAGCATTTTGAGTTCATTCAGGTTTCTCTAAGGAGATAGTAGAATGAGTGCTCGTTTGAATCCTTTGGGGCGGTCGCAGTGTCAATATGAGATCAATTTGGTTGTACTTATGTGATGATAGTAGATTGAGCGTACGTCTAAGTCCATGAGGGCGGGCACAGTAACATTTTGAGTTCAATTCGGTTTCTCTTAGAAGATAGTAGAATGAGCGCTCGTTTGAATCCTTGGGGGCGGTCGCAGTGTCTATATGTGTTCAATTTGTTTACACTTATGTGATAATTGTGGATTGAGCGCTCGTCTGAGTCAATGAGGGCGAGCGCAGTGTCGATATGAGTTCAATTTGGTTGCACTCATGTGATGATAGTGGATTGAGCGCTCGTCTGAGTCCATAAAGGCGGGCACAGTAGTATTTTGAGTTCAATTTAGTTTCTCTAAGGAGATAGCAGATTGAGCACTCGTTTGAATCCTTGGGGCGGTCGCAGTGTCGATATGAGATCAATTTAGTTGCACTCATGTGATGATAGTGGATTGAGCGCTCGTCTGAGTTCATGAGGGCGGGCACAGTAGCATTTTGAGTTTAATATGAATCCTCTCAGAAGATATTAGAATGAGCGCTCGTTTGAATCCTTTGGGGCGGTCGCAGTGTCAATATGAGATCAATTTGGTTGTACTTATGTGATGATAGTAGATTGAGCGTACGTCTAAGTCCATGAGGGCGGGCACAGTAACATTTTGAGTTCAATTCGGTTTCTCTTAGAAGGCGCAGTGTTCATATGTGTTCAATTTGTTTACACTTATGTGATAATAGTGGATTGAGCGCTCATTTGAGTCAATGAGGGCGGGCGCAGTGTCGATATGAGTTCAATTTGGTTTCACTCATGTGATGATAGTGGATTGAGCGCTCGTCTGAGTTCATGAGGGCGGGCACAGTAGCATATTGAGTTCAATTTGGTTTCTCTAAGAAGATAGTAGAATGAGCGCTCGTTTGAATGCTTGGGGCGGTCACAGTGTCGATATGAGATCAATTTGGTTGCACTCATGTGATGATGGTCGATTGAGCGCTCGTCTAAGTCCATGAGGGCGGGCACAGTAGCATTTTGAGTTCAATTAGGTTTCTCTAAGGCGATAGTAAAATGAGCGTTCGTTTGAATCCTTGGGGGTGGTCGTAGTGAGATCAATTCAATTATTTTAATAAACCTAAAATTTATTTCTTATTTCAGCAATCGTACACTACTTTTCAATTACATTTACTAACCGTCTCATAGTTTCAATCCACAATAAATAGAAGTAGATTGTTAGAAACCCGGATAAAATTTAGAAAAATAAGTGATATTGTAAAGACTTCAGCCACAGACAAACAGACGTAACAGTTTGAACATTTTCAGAAAAATCCATCGCCCAACTCCTCTACCACCATCTTGCGAGCATGTTGCACGAAACAATGTTTCGTATGACATTGTCACCAGAAGGCGCTTGAGTGAAATGTCAAACTCGAAGGATTGCGACGTTAGCGCCTCTAGTTGTGAAACGCGCAATCGATCAAATTCAAATTGGTCGTTAGGAGCAGGACTTTGCGATTTCGTAGAAACTTCTTATAGTTGGGAAAATCATATTTGAAAAGAATTTCTACCTCTAATTGAATATTAAAAGGTTTTCTGGACTTGAAGATACAAAAGTTGAAAGTTTAATCATACATCGTGGAACCAATGCTAACAGAATCCTGAATTGGCATCAAAACATTTTCACTTGGTTGAAAACTACCAAAAATATGTGAAGTGTGATAGTACGGTTTTTTTGTTCAAGAAAAAACACGTTGGGGACATAGGAGGAGGGGTCAAAATCTACTAAAAATATGTGAATTGCTCTAGTAATGAGTAGGGACACAACCCATTGAACTAATTCTTTCATAAAAACAACCTAGTTTTGCTTAAAGAAGTTATTAAAATTTTCAATCAAATTGTTATACGGAGATATTCAGTACAAGCACGTATGTATATATTTTCTACATTTCTTCCGAAAAAAGGCACAATTTGCATCGTGGTATACATGGCCAGACGCCCCTAAGATCTTAAATTCAATTACATGTAAAATGTGAACAGTACCGCCCATGATTGACGTAATAACCTTTCAAAATTTCAGCTAATTTAACTTACTTTCGCATTTACTACGGTAATTCAATCGTTGTAACATCGATAAGTTGCATGTCTCAAACCTCATTTAAGTTTTTACGGGTAAATTGTTTAAGATTTGCGATATTTGTCTTCAAGTAATTCCAAATATCAACTATAAAATCATGGGCAGATTAGGTACCCAACATTTTATATTAAATATTCAAAAATAGCAAAGTTCATTTAATCATCGTACAATGTTCTGTGAAATTGTTCTGTAACATACCAACTATCGAGCGATCAGAATCAATTTCCAAATCGAATGTCGAATGTCGGAGGTGTATTTTCCTATAAATTTTGACTCAAAGCCCCATAAAAACATCTAATCAAATGCGCCGCTTATGCTACAAGCGATTGAGCTGAAATTTTGAGGGGTTGATATTCTCACCATAAGACACAATCCTAGGGGGGGGGCGTGGAATTCGACAACTTTTGTTCCCTGGGCGAGTCTACTGGATACTTTGCGTGGGCGCGGCGTTCATAGTGACTTGAGCGCTTGCCAGAGCCCTATGATGGCAAACACAGCACGAGTTTGAGTCTAAATATGTTGCACTGAGACGTTCATAGTGACTTGAGCGCTCGCCAGAGTCCCATGAGAGCGGACACAGCATGAATTTGAGGACAAAATTGTTACTCTGAGACGTTCATAGTGAATTCAATACCTAATTTCCATAACGACTTATCTGCTTTTGTAAATAAAGATCCAAACGTCGATTTGACGAATCTGATGGCACTCCCACGCCAACCATCACCATCTACACGTAAGTGAAGGCTTCGGCTACCTGTTATGGTGTTGGTTTGCGTGGGAGTGCCATTAGATTCGTCAAATCGGCGTTTGAATCTTTATTTACAAAAGCAGATAAGTCGTTTTGAAATTTTTTCATTGAATTGAGTGCCCCCCAGAGTCCCATAAGGGCGGACACAGCATTGTTACTCTGATTCGTTCATAGTGACTTAAGCGCTTATCAGAGTCCCATGAGGGCGAACACAGCACAAGTTTGAGTCTAAATCTGTTGCACTGAGACGTTCATAGTGAATTGAGCGCTCGCCAGAGTCCCATAAGGGGGGAAACAACATGAATTTGAGTACAAGATTGGTACTCTGAGACGTTTATAGTGAATTGAGCGCTCCCCAGAGCCCCATGAGGGCGGATACATGAGTTTGAGTTCAAAATTGTTGCCTTGAGACGTTTATAGTGTCTTGAGCCCTCGCTAGAGTCCCATGAGGGCATGACTCAGATTCGATTTGATTACAATAAGGTTACTCGTAGGTGCTCATAGTTAAATGAGTGATCGTCTAAGTCCCATGTGGGTGGACATGAATTTGATTTGAGTACAATTCGGTTACTCTGAGGCTTTAATAGTGAATCGAGCGATCATCGGAGTCCCATGAAGGCGGACACAGATTCGATTTGGGTACAATTTGATTACTCTGAGCCTGAGGTGTTCATTGTGAAATGTGAGTCCCTTGAGTGGGCGGACATAGATTTGATTTACTCTGAGGCCTTCATAGTAAGTTGATAGATCCTTTGAGTTTTGTAGTGCACACATATAATCAATTTTAGTACAATATGTTTGATTCGAGGCATCCATAATGAGCTCAGCGAACGTCTGAAACCCATGAAGTTAGACACAGATTCGACTTGAGTACATTATGGTTACTCTGAGACCTTCATTGTGAGTTGGGCGGTCTTGTGAGTCATGTGAGGGCGGCCTTAGTAGCAATTGGAGTACAATTTAATTGCTCTAAGGCATGCATAGTGAATAGTTTGTTTTGGTCGATTGATGAACATTTAAAATTAAAATTTTAGCCGGTACACCTTATTAGTTTTCATTTTACCGTGACACACCACGATAACAAATTTGTCTTGGCTTAGACAACGGACAGCACTCTCATGCAACACTTTTGTTGATTAGTGATAAATTTTCCGATGCCGAAAAAAATCTTTTTACTAGGGTAGGAATCAAACCTACATTTCTCAGCACATGCCACTAGACGATTGAAAATACCCATAAGCATTTTAAACGTCCAAAACACATGGGCGTAAAACTGTTAATGAAGTAAAGCTTAGGAGTGTGAAAACAAGCATTTTTATGGAATGTTTGTTCAATGAAGATACCTAAATTTGTGGAGACGAAACTTTAAAAAAAAAAAAATGTCGGGTGCAGGCGAAATTTAACGGACGTGGACGTAAAGATATTTGTCTAGTTTGTTGAGCTGAGTCGATTGGTATACAATACTATGGGTCTAAGAGCCTTTTATAAAAAGTTCGTTGTCGGAGTGAAATCATAGCCTTTCTTTACAGCAAATGATCAGAGTGCAAAATTTTCCTAAAAGCATTGCAAATTAGTGAAAATATCTTCAGAAGTTTCGATACTGGTTTGAAGCTATTTCAAAAAAGCATTCTAAGTTGGTGGTATTTCCTTTAGAAAATGTATCAATGATATGAGGTAATTAGAAAGGCTAGCTTGTCAAAGTTAGGCATTTCGTATGAAAAACAACCTTTGTTGAGGCAGTCATCAATTCGAGGCGCGTAGGACCTCTAAATTAAGTAAGAGTTTTCTATAAATTCTTTTAGATAAAAATGGATTGGTTTTAAATGGAGGCGATTTAAATAGTCAATAAAAACTTGACTTGGACAGAGGGCGGAGTAATCAAGAAAAAAATAATAAAATATTCAATACAAAGTACAGTTGAAATTTCGATCAATGTTTTACTCATCAACATAATTGTTTTTGAAAGAAGTCGGCACATAAACCTGTAAAAATCATAATACGATGCATTACATTCAATGAGTTTAGAAAGCGAAATTTCATTGGTATTTTGAAAACTATAGGAGTTCCGTTCCATCACAGTGTATATTTTGAAGATCCTATTTCATTAGAATTTCACTTTCATTCTAACATGCCAATTGAACTCGAGCAAAAACGATGCACGCGCCACGAGTGATCGATTGGCCAACTAATGATTATTTGAATTGACCAGTAAATCAGTAAACGATGGGAATTTGAGGAGTAAGAAAATTATTTTGAGCTTTTTAGTGGAATGTCTTCACTTGTCATAAGACGAGTTAGTACAATCCCATTGAATTCCACCACTTAATTGTATCTTGACAGATACGTATTTCGACCTCAAATGTAAGGCCGTCTTCAGTGTCTCGTACTTGACTCGACTTGAAGAAAATGATCGCAGCTTACACTATTTATACTATGCGTAGGTATAATAATTTATCTAGGTACTTATCTAGTTACATTTACTACGGTGTTTACTTCTACTCGCTTGTTTCGCTTAATGCTTAGGTATAAACTTGAAGAGCCAGGAGCTACCATTTCCTTGATCTTTATTCAACAACCGCGTTTGTACCTGTCGGTAGATTTCCAAGCTCTCAGCAACATCAAGTTTCCACGGAGAAGAGACATTTCTTAAAATTTTAATGTTTGATGTCGTAATTGAATGATTTTCCTGATATACATGTTCAGCTACCTTAGACCTAAACTCATAATTTAACCCCTTATCAGTTTCCCTCTTAGCCTTACTTACTTCTGCAATATGTTCTTTGAACCTTATATCTAACGATCTTTTTGTTTGACCTACATATACTTTATCACACTGTGAACAATTAATTTGATAAACCCTTGGCCTTATTTAACATTTCTACTCTATCCTTTGTGGAGCCCAACAGTGGCTGCCATTTTTTGCTGATACGAATGATTTGATGTGTATGGGATGACTCTCATGGTGTTGGTGGGATTCCTGTAGATTTCGAAGTCTAATGTTGCATTTGTTCCCTTGATAACCAGTAGATCCAAGAAAGGTAATTTACCTTCCTTTTCCTCCTCGTGGGTGAATTTGATGTCTTTATGCACGTTGTTTATCGCTTCCAAAATCCTGGGTAGATCTTTCCGGTTGATAATGCTGAAAATGTCGTCCACGTATCTCCACCATTTCTCGGGTAGTACTCCTTGTTCCTTGTTCCTTCCAAATTTGCCATGAATAATTCGCACAAAAACGGTGATAGCGGATTTCCCATAGGTGCACCCTTCATTCAATTACGACATCAAACATTAAAATTTTAAGAAATGTCTCTTCTCCGTGGAAACTTGATGTTGCTGAGAGCTTGGAAATCTACCGACAGGTACAAACGCGGTTGTTGAATAAAGATCAAGGAAATGGTAGCTCCTGGCTCTTCAAGTTTATACCTAAGCATTAAGCGAAACAAGCGAGTAGAAGTAAACACCGTAGTAAATGTAACTAGATAAGTACCTAGATAAATTATTATACCTACGCATAGTATAAATAGTGTAAGCTGCGATCATTTTCTTCAAGTCGAGTCAAGTACGAGACACTGAAGACGGCCTTACATTTGAGGTCGAAATACGTATCTGTCAAGATACAATTAAGTGGTGGAATTCAATGGGATTGTACTAACTCGTCTTATGACATTTGAGGAGTGTTATGTCTGTTTGTCTGTGCTTTACATATGAATTCTTGTTTATGCAGATGTATATGACGCATCAAACTAATATCTGGTGTTACTCTGGCGGTATTACGTGTTTTGTTTGATCTAGAATAAGTATTAAATTGAATTTATTCACATTTAGGCGTGGGGCGCAATTTTCAAATCAATAAAGTTTGATGGGCGGATTTTCCAAGGGGCGCAAAATTTTAAATGTATGAGTAACCAGCTCATGATTTGCCATGACAGCACTGCTTATAACAAGTAAAAATATTTCACTAAAAGCTCTGTTGTTTTGCAGTCTTGAGCTAGCGCGAAATTAGCATAATGTAAAAGCTTATTCACAAAGACAATTCCTGTTTACATTGTGCTAATACCACGCTAGTATTATTGAATGGTACATTATTCGATAGAATATGTAAACGGATCAGTGTCTCGACTTAACTCGACTCGACCACTGAAAAACACTAAATAGTTTTCTGAGAATAGAAATAGCTAAACAAAAAACTAGATATCACAGAGAAACGCATTATTATGATTAGAGTTTTTCACCTGGTTGATTTTTGTCCTTCACCAATGTATTTCCAATTTATAAAAAATCTACCTTGCATTTTGAATTTCAACTCATAAAATCTACAGACTGATGCATAAATTATTAAATCGGGCAGCTTCTACAAAGTAGATTGGTACCTACTTTGCATTCCTCCCCCAGCCAATCAGCTTCCTATTGTGCATTTTATTTTCCCAAGATGCAGCTTTTACAATGAGCAAAGACCGACTTGACGGATGGTATGGCACCGGATAAATTTATAATTTAATTTTTGATTAAATTTGCAAGTTTGATTGAATGCTCTTTTACCACTCGGCGCAAACTGTTCTTAATTGAGAAATTAATAAAGCAACAGGAACATCGACAAGAACGCTGGATGGCGAATACTTTTCGTTTCGAATGTATATTAACTCAATTGCTCGCGTTATGAGGTTGACAAATTCCACGTACATTAATCATTCCGCAGAAATAAAATATACTGAACTGAAAGCGAACGAACCTGTCGATAATAATTATTAATGTAGATAAAACGTTTTTTTTTCGCCCAAAATGAGGCAGAAGCACAATGAAGATGGCAATCACGACCGTTGGCTCGTATTTGCTGAAGGACCTCTACGGTGGGACGTGGATAATTGAGACAATTAAAAATGTATTCATTGTCATTCATCAATCAAAGCAATTGAAAGATTCACAAACAAATTTTTGGCACGCAGTAATTTTTTTAGCTTTTTGTGCACAGTTGATTTGCCTGTGTTCGCTAGAGCCATACATTGGATTTGGTATGTTAGATGTTTTTGCTATCATTCAAAGCAATCCGAAAACTACATCGTTTGCTTTCAAAATATGTGAAGTGATGTATCAACAAAACACATACGGTATGCAATTCGTCATTTATAAATGTATTGTTTTGCAATATGTTATTCATGTCCGTGATCGTAAAACTATCACGGAGCGAACCGACAGGTATTCCATGCGCTTGGAAGCTGTTTTGAAACGGCAGTTTTTGTTCGCAAAGTTGAGCTTTGACTATATAGCAGCAGCACATACTTCAAAGTAAGCAAAAATGGTTCCGGTGAATTAATATCAGTGGGTTTTGCCCTGTGTTGGGAATGTGATCCTGGCCGAAAATATTTGTTATTGCCCTATTTTCTATTG
This sequence comes from Armigeres subalbatus, assembly GCF_024139115.2. NCBI lineage: Eukaryota > Metazoa > Arthropoda > Insecta > Diptera > Culicidae > Armigeres > Armigeres subalbatus. The sequence continues at coordinate 277,690,475 of NC_085141.1, forward strand.
TGCTGTGAACCATATTTTCAGTTTTTATAATGACGGTCATAATGACGAATTTTTTCGAGCGTTCTCGCGAATTCCAATTTGGTATGTGGGTATGGTGTTATATAGGGGAACGGTTCGCCACTTCTATTTCTCCTATTTCAATCCCATCAAAAACAAAGCAATGGAAAGGAATTTGGTTTGTTTATTATTTTTGTGATTTTTTCAGCAGTGAGCACGTATGTTGACAAAAAGAAGCGACGAATTTGGTGTCGTATTTATTTGTTTAGCGATGAGATGGATATATGTACAGTGAGATGGAGATCGGAACATTTCCCCTAGTACTTAATCGATTCCCTTCGACAAAGAATACTACACTCTAATGGTAAAAATGCCTAATACTTGAATATTTTATGTATTTTGATCTGGAGTGCAAGGGGTTAGATAAATCAAAATGTTAGTGGGTGAGACTAAATTTGAATTTGAGTTAAGTACAGCCAAAATAAGGGGAGACAGTCAAATATTGAATAACTAGTAAGGCAGAGTGTGTAGATTCTAATATTGCGCTACACACAGAACTCGATTTTTCTGAGGGTAAGGCAACAGAGCCGTCGAGGTCATGTGCTACAGTCTAGCATGTTGACAGAAATGAAAATCATCTCACAGACTACTGTTACCAGTGCCAGTGGTGGGGACAGCACTAACACCCAGATGACGATATGGCATATACGACGGTGGCTTGATAATTAATTTCGAGCACGATTGCAGGGCACAAGATTACCGTATCTAAAAGTAGAAGACCATTGTGACCTACCCTAGCAGCACACATGTTCCTCATTGGTTTCTGCAACTGATATGTGACCAGATTCGGTCACAATCAGGTTGCTGTAACCATTTTTGTCTGACTTGTGCTGCTCGGGTAGTAACCCGAAGTACCATATTTGTCTAAAACTTGCAAAATTGTTCAAAGAATCAAAGGTGTGGTGTTAGGCATTGCGTTTTTCACAGTGTACTCTGTGTTTCGTCTCTGATGTCCTTGATACGATACCGATTTGGTTCAATTGTTGCTGTTCTTACTAATGCTAAAGTATTGTTGGAGTAGGGAATGTTGACCAATAGACAAAATTCTTTGCACATCAACTGGGATCTATGAGCGTGCGGTTGTAAAGCTAGCGGTACTCGAGGTAATGCGTAATGGAGTATGTTAACTCCTGCGCGTTTCTACTGTATTCCACGGAGTTCTGAAATCCGTTCAGTGGCTGCTCTCCCGTTCTTTTCCCAAACGAAGTCAGTACGACCTCATTTATAATACATTTGCAATGTGCAATCAATTTACATCACAAATTCGAGTGAAACCCAACAAAAAATTTCAACCGAATAGGCTAGTTTTTTAGAAAATATTTTTGGTTACACAAGTGTGGCTGGGTACCCGAGTATCCCGTCACCCGTTTAAGGGGTACATTGTTTTCGACCCCTAATAAGCGCTCTAATCGCAACCTATACCTCAAACCCGTCGCTTCGTCTCAATTTTCTACGAGATGTCAGAAAATTTCATAGTATTTGAACTTACCTACAACAAGTTATTAAAGTTTCAATATCAGAAAGGGTACCCGGGTACCTCGTCACTCACATAAGGGTTAAAAAGATACTTTTTTACCGATCTAATACGTACAGAGTACCTCTCGCGCTCAAAATATTTCAGCTATTTAAAACTCACCGATCACTTTTGCGAGCACCACTCGGGATCAAAATATTTCAGCAATTATGAGTACGCACTGAGCACTTTTGCGAGCACCACTCGTGCTCAAAATGCTTAAGCGATTTTTTTACACACATTGAGCACTTTTGCGTGCACCACTTGTGCTCAAAATGTTTTAGCAAATTTAATATGCACTCTGAGCACTTATGCAAGTACCACTCGTCCTCAAAATGTTTAAGCGATTTGGATACGCACTGAGCATTTCTTAGAGTACCACTCGCGCTCAAAATATTTTAGCGATACGGTTACTCACTGAGTACTTATGCGAGCACCACTCGCGCTCATGCATTTTTGCGAGCAATACTCGCGCCTAAAATGTTCTAGCAATTTGGATATATGCAATGAGCACTTTTGCGAGCACCACCCGCGCTCAATATGTTTTAGCGATTTGGACACGCATACGCAGTTTCATTGGGCATTTTCATTTATTAACTTTGATCGGTCCATCCTTTTTCGATGCGGAGTTTATTAATTTGAAAAACAGCCACGAAAACAATTAATTGCATATTATTCGGTAACTCGGCCGTACGAAAACCATTTTTTTGTTAAATATCTTGGCTGTGCATATGCACAGCACATGTTTCGAAATGGACAAATTGATATGAAATTTGCGAAAAAGAATCCACGTGTCTTGGAAGGACTCTAGAGAGTAGAAGGTTGAGGGTTCGAGACCCTCCAAGACACGTGGATTCCTTTTCGCAAATTTCATATCAATTTGTCCATTTCGAAACATGTGCTGTGCATATGCACAGCCAAGATATTTAACAAAAAAAAAGCCACTAAAAATTAACGTAAGGTCTAAATTATGCCCGGCAAGGATCGCCAAATGTGTGGCCTCGTGCCATCGGAAAAGGACCAGCCGAATACCGTTAGGAAATTGTTCGGGACAAAATAGTAGGGGAGGATGTTCGGTTGTGGGCACCGTCTGGTTATGGGCACCCCTACGTATCTGTGGGGTTTGAGGAAAATGCCTTCAGCGTGTGTTCATAGATTTCACACCCCAACGTGTCAATTAGCGTGCAGCAAGCCATGACTCTGCCTCTTCCAGTCAGACCTCCGCGGCGTGCACACGTATCCATGGAGAGTCGCTGTCATAACCTCGTTTCGGCCATTTAGGGCCACACATTTTGGCGATCCTGTCAGTCTATTTTTTTTATCATGTCGCTGATTTGGTGAGTTGATTTCAAGTGGTTAAATTGTGACGAGTGATATATTTTAGTTTGCAAAATCACAAGGCGCGTCTCGAAGACTGTCGGAAAAAGGTTTGTGGTTTGCTAAATCACAAGACGCGTCTCGAAGACCGTCGAAAATGGTTTGTGGTGGCGCGTCTGAAAGACCGCTGGAAAAATTGTTTGTGGTTTGAAGGGATTTGGATTGAATTTGGATTGGATTTGGATAGAATTTGGATTGGATTTGGATTGGATTTGGATTGGATTTGGATTGGATTTGGATTGGATTTGGATTGGATTTGGATTGGATTTGGATTGGATTTGGATTGGATTTGGATTGGATTTGGATTGGATTTGGATTGGATTTTGATTGGTTGTATTGGTTTGTATTGGTTTGGATTGGATTTGGATTGGTTTGGATTGGTTTGGATTGGTTTGGATTGGTTTGGATTGGTTTGGATTGGTTTGGTTTGGATTGGTTTGGATTGGTTTGGATTGGCTTTGGATTGGTTTGATTGGTTTGGATTGGATTTGGATTGGTTTGGATTGGTTTTGAATGGATTTGGATTGGTTTGGATTAGATTTGGATTGGTTTGGATTGGTTGGATTGGATTTGGATTGAATTTGGATTGGTTTGGATTGGTTTGGATGGGTTTGGATTGGTTTGGATTGGTTTGGATTGGTTTGGATTGATTTGGATTGGTTTGGATTGGTTTGGATTGGTTTGGATTGGTTTGGATTGGTTTGGATTGGTTTGGATTGGTTTGGTTGGTTTGGATTGGTTTGGATTGAATTTGGATTGGTTTGGATTGAATTGGATTGGTTTGGATTGGTTTGGATAGGATTTGGATTGGTTTGGATTAGATTTGGATTGGTTTGGATTGGTTTGGAATGGATTTGGATTGGATTCGGATTGGTTTGGATTGGTTTGGATTGGTTTGGATTGGTATTGGATTTGATTTTGATTGGTTTTGTATTGGATTTGGTTTGGTTTGGATTGGTTTGGATTGGTTTGGATTGGTTTGGATTGGTTTGGATTTGGATTGGTTTGGATTGGATTTGATTGATTTGGATTGATTTGGATTGGTTTGGATTGGTTTGGTTTGGATTGGTTGGATTGGTTTGGATTGGCTTTGGATTGGTTTGGATTGGTTTGGATTGGTTTGAATTGGTTTGGATTGGATTTGGATTGGATTTGGATTGGCTTTGGATTGGATTTGGATTGGATTTTGATTGGATTTGGATTGGATTTGGATTGGATTTTGATTGGATTTGGATTGGTTTTGGATTGGACTTGGATTGGATTTAAATTGGATTTGGATTGGATTTGGATTTGAATTGGATTTGGATTGGATTTGGATTGCATTTGGATTGGATTTGGATTGGATTTGGATTGGATTTGGATTGGATTTGGATTGGATTTGGATTGGATTTGGATTGGATTGGATTTGGATTGGATTTGGTTTGGATTTGGATTGGATTTGGATTGGTTTGGATTTGGATTGGAAATTGATTGGATTTTGACTTGGATTTGGATTGGATTGGATTTGGGTTGGATTTGGATTGGATTTGGATTTGGATTGGATTCGGATTGGGTTTGGATGGGATTTGGATTGGATTGGATTTGGATTTGAATTTGGATTTGAATTTGGATTTGAATTGAATTGGATTTGATCATAAGGCAGCAAGCCATGACTTTGCCTCTCGTAGTCAAACCTCCGCGGCGTGCACACGCATCCACGGAGAGTCGCTGTCAAAACTTTGTTCCGGCCATTTTGGGTCACTTGGTGTCTTCGACAAAGTTTTTCAGGAGAACTTTTGTTACAACTCTCATGACACAACTCTACAACAAACATATACCTTGTATGTTGTAAAATAGAAAAAAAATTGTTTATCTCACTTTTAGGGCGATTGATCAGAGAGCTGAATACCTGCAAAGAAGCACATTGACTTCCTGATAAAATGTCTCGAAGACGCTATTACGCTAAATCACATAGGGCAGCGGTTCTCAACCTTTTACTTGAGAGGTACCCCTTTGAACTTTCGCATTGACTGAGGTACCCCCTATTTTTCCTGAACATGAAAATAAACGTAACTACGTAATAAACGTCCATGAAAAATGGACCTTGATAACTAACGGGATATATGGCTCCCATAAGTAGGGCTGACATTTCCATTATTCCGTGAAATTTTCAAATTAAAAATATATCATTTATTAAAATATCAAACTTTCGAATATCTTGAAAGTAGGCTTCTGAGCCTCTTGAAAGAAGGTTTCTGAAGGGAGGGTTCTGAGTCCCTTTAAAGGCGGCTTTTCAGTCTCTGAGCCTATTGAAAGAATAATTCCGAGCCCTTTGAAGGGACGTTTTCGAGCCTCTTTAAGGGGCTTCCAAACCTCTTGGAAGGTGTTTCCGAATCTCTTGAAAGTTGGCTTCCGCGCCTCTTGGTAAAAGGCCAATGAGCCTTGAAGGGAGGGTTCCGAGCCTCATTAATAGCGGCTTTAGAGCCACTTTAAAGGAAGATTCTCAGAATGTTGGAAGAACGCTTCTGAGACACTTGAAAGCACACTTCTCAGCCTTGTGAAAGGAAGCTTCCGGGCCTTTTGAAAGGTGGCTTCCGGGCCTCTTGAAAGGAGTCTTCTGGGCTTCTTGAATGAATGCTTCTGGGCCTCTTGAAAGGAGGCTTCCAGGCCTATTGAAAGGAGGCTTCCAGGCCTCTTGAAAGGAGGCTTTCAAGCCTGTTGAAAGGAAACTTCCGGGCCTCTTGAAAGGAGACTTCCGAGCCTCTTGAAAGGAGGCTTCCGAGCCTCTTGAAAGGAGGCTTCCGAGCCTCTTGGAAGGAGGCTTCCGAGCCTCTTGAAAGGAGGCTTCCGGGCCTGTTGAAAGGAGGCTTCCGGGCCTGTTGAAAAGAGCCTTCCGGGCCTCTTGAAAAGAGGCTTCCGAGCCTCTTGAAAGTAAGTTTCCCGGCCTCTTGAAAGTAGGCTTCCGGGCCTCTTGAACGGAGACTATCGGGCCTCTTGAAAAGAGGCTTCCGGGCTTCTTGAAAGGAGTCTTCTGAGCCATTTTAAAGAAAGCTCCTGACCCTCTTAAAAGTAGGTCTTCCGAGCCCTTTGAAGGCGGCTTCCAAGCCGCTTGAAAGGAGGCTTCTGGGCTTTGGAAAGGAGGCTTCTGGGCTTTGGAAAGAAGGCTTTCGGGCGTCCTAAATGGAAGCTTACGGGTCTATTGAAAGGAGGTTTCAGGGCCTCTTGAAAGGAAGCTTCCGGGGCTCTTGGAAGTAGGCTTCCGGGCCTCTTGACAGGAGGCTTCCGGGCCTCTTGAAAGGAGGCTTCCGGGCCTCTTGAAAGAATGCTTCCGAGCCTCTTGAAAAAGACTTCTGAACCTTTTGAAAAAAGGCTTTCGAACCTCTTGAAAGAAGGCTTCCAAAGCTCTTAAAAGAAGTCCTCCGAATCACTTGAAAAGGGAGCGTCCATAAATTACGTAACGCTTCGAGGGGGAGGGGGGTTGGTCAAAGTGTGGCGATCCATATAAAAAGAACAGAGCAAATAGTTTAGAAAATTCAACGACGTGTAAAATTGTATTCGATATTCAATTAAGTTTGGCTGAATTTGACAAGCAAGAACAATTTAAATTTATTTCGATTTAAAAGAACAGTAAGATCGATTGATTGTTACGCTAATTTCCATGCTCCAAATATGTGCATGGGAATACATTAAAAACCACATATTTTAGCTGTGAATACTTCCTAGCTACTTGGAATATGGCTTAAGAAACGTAGAAGAATGCTTCCAATCCTTTTCCAACGTGGCAACCAAGCTATTTGAAAAAAAAAAGCCTTCATGCCTTTCAAACGGAGGCTTCCGAACCTTTGGACTCTAGATTTTAGCTTATTCTTAACATATTATTCAACATTTTATTTCTATCAGGTAGATTGCATTGAAGAGTTTTTTTTTAAATTGGTAGTTCGAAGTTTTGTCTTTCTGATCTTTTGTTCCGCAACCTTTCATACACTGTGCTGGTTGTTGAAGGCAGGATTCAATTGACTTTGATTTATTGATCGCCAAGGAAATTATTTACAAGTTTAAGCCAAAGTTATGATATAAAAAAATACACAAGTATCAACACTTTATAAATGAGTTTCGATTGGATTTGAAATACGTCCGCCATTACGGATTTTTGTTCGAGGTACCCCCTAGGGCCAGCGAAGGTACCCCCAGGGGTACATGTACCCCAGGTTGAGAACCGCTGACATAGGGTAACGGTGCCAATAGTGGAAGTATTAGTAGATCCACAAAAGAAAATGTTTTTTAAAAATTGATAATTATGGGAAATTTACTGCTTTATTATCTTAGTCAATAGACAAACTAATAAATTTGCTAACAAAAATGAGATATATGTCATTTAACATCAATAATTACTTGCACCACTATGGGTACACTGTTCCTTTAGTGGCGGTAAAAAATATTTTAGTTCCTATAGTGGTACTATCCATTGGTTTCTAATGAGACTCGCCACTATTGGTACAGTTGCACAACTATATGTGCAAGGGAGTCAATTGTGTTAAGGAAAATCATTGTTTTTAATAGTTTTTCAAGTGAATTCTTAAGGTAAGTTGCATTTAACATGATATTTAAAGCACGACGCATCAACTGAAACCATCGTAAAATCTATAAATATGATAAATCTCATTAAAACCCCACTACCTCCACATTGGTGCTAACTCCACTAAGGGTACGGCTACCCTAATGAAGGTAGTATTGAATAAACGCGCTAAAACACGATTTTAGCCACCGTGCGTTGGTGCGGTTGCGTATGGCTTGGCACATGAGACGTAAGATCGATAAGATAGATATCGGTAACAGATATTATGCATATTACACACTGCCAAACGAGAATTCAAATAACTACAAATTCATGGTACATAAAGTGCTTTACCTACCCCCTAAGTTAGTTGGGAAGGCATAGCAAGACTATATTTAGCACAAGTAAGCAATTTTTTTTGGGTTTTTCAACCCCCTCCTTCCCCATATGTAAGATTTTTTTCAGACGAATCATTTTTGCCTTTCTCGTACAACGAAGTTGTACCGAAAGGCTATCATTTCACTCCGAAAACGAACTTTTTATAGAAGCCTGTGGGACCCTTAGTGTTATATAGCAACTGACTCTGCTCAACGAACTGAGCACATGTCTGTCTGTCCGTGTGTATGTGTGTTTGTATGTTTTGCACAAAAGCTTTAAAACACATTAGACAACTTTTCGCATAGTAATCCTCAACCAATTTCCTCGCAACAAGTTTTATTCGACAGGAGATAAAGTCTTGTTGATCACTATTGAAAACGATCGATCATTGCATTTAAAAGTTATGAATAAAATGGTACATCAAACCTTGTAAGCCCATATATAGTTGGTGTCTTAATTAAATGCGAGAAAGGCACCACCAACGCTAGGTTGATTAATCTGGGTTTTTATTTATATGGAGCGTAAGAAAATGATAGCCAAACCCTTCTCCCCCTATAAGTGCTTACGAAAGAAGTATACTGCTCTTTAGCTATATACCTATATGCAACTACTTAAATTATAAATGAGTAATAATTATTTGTTTCTGTGCAACTCCAAAACCATAAACAAAATGAGAGGAAGAGTTTTAAAATATATTGAAATTTGATATAATGATATATTGATTGATAATATTAAAAATAAACTGCGTAAGCGATAAATTGTCTCTTGCATATCGACTTGGTTTTTACGTCCAAGTATACTTCAGTTAACCCAATTAATTACCGAATCCGAAGATCGTCGAGTAATTCGATACAACCTTAAGATTCAGCAGACCCACATTCGAGTGTGATTAAAATTAATTGCACATCTGCTCACATTTCCTTTCGTCACTTCAAACTCATTTCCCCCATAAGACGCCCCGGGTGGCGCGGCGTTTCATTTCTGCAATCAATCAAGACACGTGCACCTTTTTGTATCAATCGTGTTTCGAATATCACGCTTCAATGATCCAAAAAACTTGATAACACTGACGCCACGTATGTGCCCTTACGTTTGTGTCGCTTGGCAGCACACGACACAAGCAAGAAAGATTTTCAAGAAGGAAAATTATCACTTCTTGATATGTGCCCTGTGCAAGGCATGAGCGTTCTCGATAATCACACACCAAGAAGAGGCCACTTCCGCTCAACCTTCGCCAAACCATCCCGCACATCGATTGGGTGGCAGGTCCCTACTACTGTGTTCGTTTGCAGCGAATTGGAAAATCGCTTTTCACCTTCATCACTATCATCAACACGATCTTGTTCGACTGCTGTGTGATTGTGTACGGGGCGGTCCAGAGATGGGTTCCGATTGCCGAGTCATCATCGTTATCATCACCGTCATCACCAAGGACAACAGTGTCCTTGTTTCGTGCCTACATAAACCGATGTGTGTATGGTCCTGGTGGAATATTCCTTATAAAGAAACTTTGCAACGGAACCAGGAAATGGTCTGAGACAACTGATTGCTTAGACGTGTGGAAAATCAATTGCTGGAATTTATCGACTCTTTAAGAGTCGCTACTACTAGCCTAGGTCCTGACTACCGGAGCTGAAAAATAATAAATTGGTATCGGGTTTTCAACAATTTTTTAGTTATTCGACAATTGTGTGATATTTGACATCTTCAAATGAAAATGTGCATATCGCGAATATTTCAATATTAAATATTACTCTTCGGTGAAACTGTGTTTTGGTGGTGACTAAACAAAGATTCTCGTTGAGCCCAATTTAAACTTAATGAATTCAATTCAATACGCACAATACTATCAAATATGCATCAGCAATACTGCTGCGAGACAGAGTCACCTAAACCAACTGCAGAGGCTACCGTACAGCATCAATTTCTGTTGGCAAAATCCGTGTACTTCGGATGGCCTATACACTCTGCTGCAATTTAGCTTTCGCTTAGCCAGTGCTCTTGGATTGTTGGAAACATTAATGTTGAATTCGCTGAATAAGATCTCTAAACCAGTAGTGTGTATAGCGAAGCGAATTAAAGAATAAAATATGTATATCAATAATAACGACATTCCATTTGTTAAAGAGAAATGCATTTTTATTGAACAATCTCATTATTCATTTCATTACACAATTAGCTAGAAATTAAACGGCCAACAAAATATAAATTAAAAATTATCATACAAATGTATATATATAATATAATTATATAATTGTGTATATATAAAGAAAAGAAAAGTTCCACACAGTATTGAAAAGAATCATTTTCAGATGCCACTTTCATTAGAGGATATTTGAGATGGCGAGTTGTCACTGAAGATAACCTCTCTAATTTGGGCCTAAGTAAAGTCGATTTTTTATTCAATGATCACCAAATTATCACGACAGTTTTTAAAGGAAACTTTTCTGCATTTTTCTGCAAATTTTCGCTGAAAGTCAGCGATACTCGACGCTGTTGAAAAAATATTGATTGCGGGAGCGGCGCACACCGCTATTCATGAGTGAGTAGAGTGTACGCCTTCGATTCCTTTTTTTTCTTTATTATCGTGATTTTTTATTTTATCTATGAGTTCATCACGTCCTCCTGATTACTGTAAACATTTTGTTTTTGACAAATTGGGCGGAGTGTTCGCTTTTACAACACTTCTAGATCTGATCATTTTGATTTCATGGCACAAAAGCCATTTTTTTAACTGATGAAAAAACTTGAATTTCCCAGTTCCAAAATATGCCGAGCCATCCTTAGCCCTTTCTCAGTCTAACCCAGAAAGAAATGTATCCCCGTTTTCCCCCAGTCACTAAATACATTTGAAAAGGCGGATTTTTTCAAGAAAACAGTGATATCTCGACAATCCACCTCTTCATTCAGTTGGTTGTGTAAACAAAACGTCATTTTTTATGCTCCGAAACATTGTAGAAGACGTCACTTCGATAAAAACTAAAATTAAAAAGTTACAAATAAATATTGATTCACAGTCACCCTAATAATATTATTTGAAATTACAGTGAACTCTCCCTTATTCGATATTGGAAAGACCGTTGAGCTAGGGAGGTATCGAGATAAAGAATACATTTACATTTATCTTCCAGAATATCAAACACTTTTTATAACATGAAGAAATATTATTTAGGGTTATTTGACAGAATGCCATTTGGCCGAATAGTTGAAATTGGTTCCCTTATTAAGTTAAGTGAGGAGTGAGATGTTCGAAATGAATAGTGAAAAGTGAGAATTGAGAATTGAGAAATGAAACGTTCGAAGTCAGCACTTAAAACTTCTCACTTCTCACTTTTTACCTTTCACTTCTCTCTTCGCAGTTCTCACTTCACAAATTTTTCACTTCTCAAGGAAAGCAGGGAGAACGAAGAAGGATGAGAAGGATTAAAGATTCAGTTAAAAAAAATCCAATTTACACCTCCCATTTCACTTCTCACTCCTTGGTCCTCTTACTTCTCAGTTCTCACTTCGCATTTCTCACTTCTTACTTCTCACGTGTCACTTTTCACTTCACGCTTCTTACTTCTCACTTTTTATCTTTCACTACTCACTTTTCACGTCTCACTTCTCAAACTTTTTACTTCTAACTTCCCACCTCTCACTTTTCACTCAATTCTTACTTCTTCCTTCACACTTTTTACTTCTCACTTCTAACTTTTCACTGTATGCTTTTTTTCTCACTTTTCATTTTTCACATCTTTCACAATTCTCAATTCGAATTTATCACTTCTTATTTCTTACTTCTCACTTATCAGTTTACACTTATCATTTTTCACTTTTCACTTCCCATTTTTCAATTCTCACTTTGCACTCCTCCCAATGATGTTATCGATCATTAAGTAATTTGCGTTCGACCATTTAGTAGTTTGTTAATGACTCATTCCAGAAAAAAAAATTCAAAATGTGTTGTATGAACTGGTGAACTTCTAGTGCGAAGGTTTTTCTACAACTCTGCATAATGGTTTGGTATTAGAATTCAACTAATAACGGAGTTAAAGAGCTAGTTGAAGTAACTTAAAATAAATGTTTGAAATTTTGTTATCATTTAGTTACTAGCGGAATTCCAACAACGAGCTAATAGGTAGAGTTGCAGAAAAACCTTAACACTAGAAGTCCACCGTACAACACATTTTGAAATTTAGCTTTCAGAATGAGTTGACAAACTACTGAATAATCGAACGCAAATTACTAAATGATCGCTCCTCACATCACAATTCTCACTTCTCAAATTTCTTACTTTAAACTTCTCACTTTTCATTTCAGAATTCTTACTTCTCATTTCTCACTTCTCAATTCTTACTTCATACTTCTCGCTTTTCATCATTTACTTTTCACTTTTTACTTTTCTCTTCTCACTTTTCATTTCTCACTTCACTTCACAGTTTTCACTTCTCAAATTTCTCATTTATAACTTCTTACTTTTCACTGCGGGCAGCAGGGACTATGTCCAAAGGCTTGACGATCCCTCCCCTTGCCTAGGATGTGGTGGGGTTTGACAGTGGGCCCTGTTAAATTCCTATAAAAAGCTGCATGTATCCGCAAGTAGGCCTCACCAAAGCGACCGTGTGCCGCTCAAAGCGCACAAGCCCAAGTCCTGGTGTTAGGTGGGACGCTAAACAGCCCTGACACGACGGCCCTCCGCCGAGACAGGAGGTTTGCGCAGGCCCAATAAGCCGCCTGGAAAACCAATAATTACGAACAATATGAGAGATAATGCGACTCGATATAATCGGCAAAGACCTAGGCGACGAATAAAGTATCACGATTGGAAGCTTGGAACATGGAACTGCAAGTCGCTAGGTTTTGCAGGTTGTGACAGGATGAACTCCTATCCCTACCTCCCCGCGGTGCTGGCCGGGATACGAGCAACCTTAGGGAAGATCGGGTAACCAACCCCGATGGGAACTATGGTCGTATGCTGACAGGGAAGGGGGGGTTTGCTCCTCTCCGGAGGTGCAAATCTTATTGAGCGTCTGTTCTCCATGTCAGGATCGGCTCACAACAGCGTCTGTTCTCCATGTTAGGGGCGGCTGATCATCGTCCGAGTGCCAGCGAGGGACTCTGAGTGAAACTGTGCACCATGGTCCACGGGAAATAAGGAGGAATGGTCCTCCGCAAATTTAGGGGGTTTGGTGTCAGGCCCTGCAAGCCAGCCTTTAACAAATCTTAAGCAACGAACAATCAACAAGAGAGTACGGACCGGAACCATCGACGAAGACCACTGCGACGAAAAGAGACTAGCGATTGGAAACTCGGTTCGTGGAACTGCAAATCTCTCAACTTCATCGGGAGCACACGCATACTCGCCGATGTGCTCAAGGACCGTGGATTCGGCATCGTAGCGCTGCAGGAGGTTTGTTGGAAGGGATCAATGGTGCGAACGTTTAGAGGTAATCATACCATCTACCAGAGCTGCGGCAACACACACGAGCTGGGAACAGTTTTCATAGTGATGGGCGATATGCAAAGGCGCGTGATCGGGTGGTGGCCGATCAATGAAAGAATGTGCAAGTTGAGGATCAAAGGCCGGTTCTTCAACTTCAGCATAATCAACGTCCATAGCCCACACTCCAGAAGCACTGATGATGATAAGGACGCATTCTACGCGCAGCTGGAACGTGAGTACGACAGCTGCCCAAGCTACGACGTCAAAATCATCATACGAGATTTGAACGCTCAGGTTGGCCAAGAGGAGGAGTTTAGACCGACTATTGGAAAGTTCAGCGCTCACCGGCTGACGAACGAAAACGGCCTACGACTAATTGATTTCGCCGCCTCCAAGAATATGGCCATTCGCAGCACCTACTTCCAACACAGCCTCCCGTATCGGTACACCTGGAGATCACCACTGCAGACAGAATCACAAATCGACCACGTTCTGATTGATGGACGGCACTTCTCCGACATTATCGACGTCAGGACATATCGTGGCGCTAACATCGGCTCTGACCACTATCTGGTGATGGTTAAACTGCGCCCAAAACTATCCGTCATCAACAATGTTCGGTACCGACGACCGCCGCGGTACGACCTAGAGCAACTGAAGCAACCTGATGTCGCCACTGCATACGCGCAGCATCTCGAGGCAGCGTTGCCGGAAGAGGGTGAGCTCGATGGGGCCCCTCTTGAGGACTGCTGGAATACAGTCAAAGCAGCCATTAACGACGCAGCGGAGAACAACGTCGGGTATATGGGTCGAAGTCGACGGAACGATTGGATCGACGAAGAGTGCAGACAGATTCTGGAGGAGAAGGACGCAGCGCGGGCGGCCGCGCTGCAGCAAGGTACCCGGCAGAACGTGGAACGTTATAGACGGAAGCGGAGACAGCAGACCCGCCTTTTTCAGGAGAAGGATCGCCGCCTGGAAGAAGCGGAGTGCGAGGAGATGGAACAGCTGTGCCGTTCTCAAGATACACGCAAGTTCTATCAGAAGCTCAACGCATCCCGCAAAGGCTTCGTGCCGCGAGCCGAAATGTGCCGGGATAAGGATGGGACCATGTTGACGGACGAACGTGTGGTGATCGAAGGGTGGAAGCAGCACTACGAGGAACATCTGAATGGCGCTGAGAGTACAGGCAGTGAAAGTCAAGGCAGCGGAGGAGATGACAACGTCAGTTCAGCGGAGGATGGAAGCCAACCAGCCCCCACCTTGAGGGAAGTTTAGGATGCCATTCAACAGCTAAAGACCAATAAAGCAGCTGGTACCAACCTTACCATCGGAGCTGAGCTCATCAAGATGGGCCCGGAAAAGCTGGCCACTTGCCTGCACAAACTGATAGTCAGAATCTGGGAAACCGAACAGCTACCGGAGAAGTGGAAGGAAGGGGTTATATGCCCCATCTACAAGAAAGGCGACAAACTGGAGAGTGAGATCTTTCGAGCGATCACCATCCTTAATGCCGCCTACAAAGTGATATCCCAGATCATCTTCCGTCGTCTTTCACCATTAGTGAACGAGTTCGTGGGAAGTTATCAAGCCGGCTTCGTTGACGGCCGCTCGACAACGGACCAGATCTTTACTGTACGACAAATCCTTAAAAAATGCCGTGAATACCAGGTCCCAACGCACCATCTGTTCGTTGATTTCAAGGCGGCATACGACAGTATAGACCGCGTAGAGCTATGGAAAATTATGGACGAGAACAGCTTCCCTGCGAAGCTTACCAGACTGATCAAAGCAACGGTGGATGGTGTGCAAAACTGTGTGAAGATTTCGGGCGAACACTCCAGTTCGTTCGAATCGCGCCGGGGACTAAGGCAAGGTGATGGACTTTCGTGCCTGTTGTTCAACATTGCGCTAGAAGGTGTCATGCGGAGAGCCGGGTGTAACAGCCGGGGTACGATTTTCAACAGATCCAGTCAATTTATTTGCTTCGCGGATGACATGGACATTGTCGGCCGAACATTTGCAAAGGTGGCAGAACTGTACACCCGCCTGAAACGTGAAGCAACAAAGGTTGGACTGGTGGTGAATGCGTCAAAGACAAAGTACATGCTTGTGGGCGGAACCGAGCGCGACAGGGCCCGCCTGGGAAGCAGTGTTACGATAGACGGGGATACCTTCGAGGTGGTTGAGGAATTCGTCTACCTCGGATCCTTGCTAACGGCTGACAACAACGTTAGTCGTGAAATACGAAGGCGCATCATCTGTGGAAGTCGGGCCTACTACGCGCTCCAGAAGAAACTGCGGTCGAAAAAGATTCTCCACCGCACCAAATGTGTCATGTACAAGACGCTTATAAGACCGGTTGTCCTCTGCGGACATGAAACATGGACAATGCTCGAGGAGGACTTGCAAGCACTCGGAGTATTCGAGAGACGGGTGCTTAGGACCATCTTTGGCGGTGTGCAAGAAGACGGTGTGTGGCGGCGAAGAATGAACCATGAGCTCGCCCAACTCTACGGCGAACCCAGTATCCAGAAGGTAGCTAAAGCCGGAAGGGTACGATGGGCAGGACATGTTGCAAGAATGCCGGACAGCAACCCTGCAAAGATGGTGTTCGCTTCCGATCCGGCAGGTACGAGACGGCGTGGAGCGCAGCGAGCGAGATGGGCAGACCAGGTGCAGAACGACTTGGCGAGCGTGGGGCGTATCCGAGGATGGAGAGATGCGGCCTCGAACCGTGTATTGTGGCGTCAAATTGTTGATTCAGTGTTATCTGTTTAGATGTTAACTAAATAAATGAAATGAAATGAATGACAGGATGATCTACGATGAATTACATCTCCGCAACTTCGACGTCGTGGCGCTGCAGGAGATTTGCTGGACAGGACAGAAAGTGTGGAAAAGCGGGCATCGAGCGGCTACCTTCTACGAAAGTTGTGGCACCACCAACGAGCTGGGAACCGGCTTCATAGTGCTGGGTAAGATGCGCCATCGTGTGATTGGGTGGCAGCCAATCAACGCGAGGATGCACAAGCTGAGGATTGAAGGCCGTTTTTTCAACTATGGCATCATCAACGTGCACTGCCCACACGAAGGGAGACCCGACGACGAGAAAGAAACGTTATACGAACAGCTGGAGCAGACATACGATGGATGCCCACTGCGGGAGGTCAGAATTGTAATCGGTGACATGAACGCACAGGTAGGAAGGAAGGAAATGTATAGACTAGTCATCGGACCGGATAGTCTGATCGAATGACAATGGCCAACGATGCATAAACTTCGCAGCCTGCTGCGGAATGGTAGTCCGAAGCACCTTCTTTCCCCGCAAAAATATCCACAAGGCCACATGGAGATCACCTAACCAAGAAACAAAAAAACCAAATCGACCACGTTCTAATCGACGGTAAATTCTTCTCCGACATCACGAACGTCCGCACTTACCGCAGTGCGAATATTGAATCCGACCACTACCTCGTTACAGTATGCCTGCGCTCAAAACTCTCGACGGTGTACAACACGCGTCGAAGTCGGCCGCTGCGGCTTAACATTGGGCGGCTACAAGATGGTAGACTAGCCCAAGGATACGCGCAGCAGCTGGAAGTGGCACTCCCAACGGAAGAGCAGCTAGGCGCAGCGTCTCTTGAAGATGGCTGGAGAGATATTCGATCCGCCATTGGTAGCACCTCAACCGCTGCACTTGGCACGGTGCCCCCGGATCAGAGAAACGACTTGTAAGACGTCGAATGTGAGCAGTTAGTGGAAGAGAAGAACGTAGCATGGGTGAGATTGCTGCAACACCGTACGAGGGCGAACGAGGCACGATACAAACGGGCGCGGAACAGACAAAACTCGATTTTCCGGAGGAAAAGGTGCCAGCAGGAAGATCGAGACCGTGAAGAGACGGAGCAACTGTACCACGTTAATAACACACGAAAGTTCTATGAGAAGTTAAACCCGTCACGTAAGGGCCACGTGCCACAGCCTGATATGTGTAAGGACATAAACGGGAACCTTCTTACGAACGAGGTGATTCAAACGTGGCGGCAGCACTTCGAAGAACACCTGAATGACGATGTGGCAGACGAAGATGGTGGTATAGTGATGGACCTGGGAAAACGCTCGCAGGACATAATTTTACCGGCTCCGGATCTCCAGGAAATCCAGGAGGAGATTGGCCGGCTGAAGAACAACAAAGGCCCTGGGGTTGAACAACTACCAGGAGAGCTATTTAAACACGGTGGTGACGCACTGGCTAGGGCGCTGCACTGGTTCATTACCAAGATTTGGGAGGAGCAAGTTTTGCCGCAGGAGTGGATGGAAGGTGTCGTGTGTCCCATCTACAAAAAGGATGATAAGCTGGATTGTAGCAAATACCGCGCAATCACATTGCTGAACGCCGCCTACAAGGTACTCTCCTAAATTTTATGCCGTCGACTAGCACCAATTGCAAGGGAGTTCGTGGGGCAGTACCAGGCGGGTTTTATGGGCAAACCCTCCACCACGGACCAGGTGTTCGCCATTCGCCAAGAACTGCAGAAATGCCGCGAATACAACGTTCCCACACATCATCTATTCATTGATTTCAATGCCGCATATGATACAATCGATCGGGACTAGGTATGGCAGCTAATGCACGAACACGGACTTCCGGATAAACTGACACGGTTGTTCAAAGCGACGATGGATCGGGTGATGTGCGTAGTTTGAGTTACGAGGGTTACGGCAAGGTGATGGTCTTTCGTGTCTGCTATTCACATCGCTTTGAAGGGAGTAATACGAAGAGCAGGGATTGACACGAGTGATACGATTTTCACGAAGTCCGTCCAGTTATTTGGTTTCGCCGACGACATTGATATCATGGCCCGTAACTTTGAGAGGAGGAAGCCTACGTGAAATAAGCATGCGTGAAATAATAAAAATGACAGTTGTGCGTTGCTTCCGTATCGAGTGGTGTGCCCCCGAAAACGCGAGCACTTTTAAACTTGGATTCCGTCAGGAGTGACCTTAAGTCCTAGCCGCGCAATCCAAAACGCCTCAGCAGCCTATGGAGAGTGGCGCTAAAGCTGCTGTTGGCCTAGAGGAAACCCTTTAGCCCCGCTCCTTTGTTAATCATCATAAGTACATATATTATGTACCGTCATATGGGGGGAAGATGATCATTGAGGCGAAGACACATTGTTATTGCATGTTTTGTCTTAAAAATGATCATCTTCCCCCCAGATGACGGTACATCCTTAACAGTTCAAGAAAAGGCGATACTAATAGGCTTCAGATATATAGAGTTGCGCAAAGAGTGAAGCCTAATCTACCTATTGAACTGTCAAACCTATCGAGCAAAGTAAACAAATGCTTGTTGGTGAGCCGGAAGTATTGTTATTGCCTAATGATTATTATGGCGAATTAAAACGCATGAATTGAAATGTATTAGATTTGATCTAGAAACAGCTTCAAAAAACATCAATACATTCCCCAATAATGTAGCAACAAGAAACTCACGTGTTTGCACTCTGTGGGTGACTAGGTTATCGAATTAAAAAGCTTTAGAAGTGAACGCTCCCGTGAAGTCACTTGAAGGATTGAACAAAAGTGAAAGTTGGCAACAGAATAACAAGAGCATCATTCAGAATAAGTGTAAGAAGATTATCTTTGCGTAACTCTATATGATAGACTCTGATAGTAGGGTGTCCCAAAAAAAATCGATGTTCGAAAAGTCATGGTGCTCAACCCTGAAATGAAAGATATACCTGTCTGGATAATTTTTGTAGAACAAACCGAATTTCTAAAAAATCGTTTAGAGGTCGCGCTAGATCGATTTTTGAAAAATGACCTTTTTTTAGGTAAAAAATCAAATATTGGGTCCTTTCACAATTTTTTTGAGGATCACCCATTCGTTTTATATTTTTTTATTTTTCTGTGGATCTTTCCCCATTGTTTCCATGAATTAGTTTTTGGTATTATGTGTTTTTACAGTCTGCAGAACTTTTTAAATATCGAAAAAAGCACATTTTTTTGACTAATTTTCGAAGTTATTTCATTCTCACACAAAACATAATTTTTTCTCATTCAGAAAAACTTACATACTCCAAAGAGCTATTTATAAGGAGTATTTTTTTTAAAAAAAGATACAAGAAATGTTGTTCTGGGGCTGAGATATAGCAGTTTTAGTAAATAGTCAAAAAGTGTACAAATTCGGTACTTTTTCTTTACATGTTATAATTTCATCAAGATTGCACCAATATTTTAATTTAAATGATTTGATTTAAATAATTCAAAAGCAAATAAATGGGAATATTTTCTAGGTAACATAGCTTTTCTTTCCGATGGAGTTTGTTACCTGAATTACAGGATTTGGTCGGAGTATATGGATGGGGCCAGTTATAAAATTATATCACACCCAACAGTTAATATGTAGCAATATACAAGTAATTAGGTTTACTATGATCTCTTTATTAGTTTTGATTCAATCGTAGGATGCTTTTCACGGTATATAAAAAAACAAGGCAGGCTCAGTACGTATGTAAACATTCAGTTTGAACGTAAACATGTGTCGTCACTACTATTATCGCACAAGTTGAACTGAGACGATGCTCTACGGTCTCAGCATGCTTAATTTTGTACTCTAACATGTGGCAATAAAATATGCGTCTCACTCGAAGTGGCCATCCAGAAACCACGTGGTCATATTTTTGAAGATTTTCAACCCTCCCTCCCCCCATGTGGTCTATCGTGGTCATTTGGCAGACCCCCCCCTTTGACCACGTGGTTTTTTTCAAATACAAAAATTTAAAAAAAACTTGATTTACTAAAACATATGGTTAATCCGATCAATTTTGAAGATGAACAATTTCAACTGATTCAAAACCAAACTCATGAATTCGAACATTTTGATGATGTTATCATGTTGTAATGTGTATCAGGTATTAGGATATCTAGAACTCGCAATGTAATTTGTAATGGTTTAGAAATTTTCCAAAATATCCCCATAGTTAAAAAAAAATTTCAACTTCTTTATTGGTAATTTTTTTTAAACCTAATTATGAAATTCATCACTGATTTTATCAATTTGATTGCTTTTTAGTATTTTTTAATAGAAATTTTCTTATTTTTTATAGCTCTTTATTGATGTGAAAGAAACCCAGCATTGCTCAAATGTTGCAATTGTCACAATGAACTATTTGCAGCACCGCACTCTAGATCAATTTTCGTGCGTTTGTTTTGTTTTCCTCAACAGCTGACCCAAAATTGTATTTTAATTACTTTTTACATTTCCCCGTTAAATTCACCAGCGTTTTGTATATACAAACCTTGCGGATCCCAAAACGAATCGATTGGGGGAAAATTCTGTAAATCAGTCAACCCGTTCGCGAGTTAAATCGTAAGGAAGGAAATCTCAACTCATTTATATTATATAGAGATTTTGTGGAAAAAAAAATGTTTTTGTGGAAAAAAATATTTATTTTGTGAAATTTTGTGTAATTGTTTATTGCTAATATTGATTTTTCCATGAAAATTTTGTATTTTTTTCGTGGAACATTTGGATTTCTTTATGGAAAATTTTTATTTCATAATTGCAATTTTTGCTTTTACAAGTGTCAATTTATTATTGTTTTGTGGAAATTTTATTTATTTATTTATTTAATACTCATACCCTGATTTCATATTGGCAATTTCTTATTTTATTATGGAAAATTTCTATTTTTTTTTATTATAGAGATTTTCAGTCCAGAGCTGGCTCATCCCTCAAAATTTCTAATTCTTCATTGAAATTTTATTTTGATATCGTCTCGTGGAAGCCAATGATGCCATACTAAAAATATTTTAACGGTCACTATGATGGTTCTTTCGAATAAATTTCCAAGGAACTTCTATTCCACATCTCGAATATGTTTCAGTCAATGGTCCTTTCATAAGCGACTCATAGAGGAATGAATGTATTATAGACCAATTATTATTTTGGAGTTGGGATCATTCGATTTATCCAATTAACTAACTTATAAATGATGTGTGATATAATATTCCAGTATGTCCATTGGGTTGACATGACTTCAATTATTATTTATACAAGCTACTACAGACATTTTAGGTTATACAAAACGTCCTGCAAGTCGTAATGTTTAAACTACTTGATCATTCAAGTCCGTGAGCCCAGTGCTTATAAGGCCCTACAAAAAAGTTTGCGAACAAACCTCATTGTCATTGTGCAACTTAATGTTGACTCAAGATAATTTTGGGTTCCTTGTCTCTTGGATCTCATGTTAATGGAAATTAGGATCATATGCATATGCTTATTTCATCGGATTGGGTATATACCGATGATGAGGACATTGTAAATGTCTTGATTGATCTGGTAGATATCGTGGGCTGAACTTGAGAACGTTTTGGAGTACCTTGAGCATCTCGTATTCCTGAATATTAATCACTGGCTTAACGTTCAGGATGACCCATCTTATCTCAGTGCTCAAAGTGATTCAAACATTTCAACTTCATTTGCATGCTCTTAGAATCGAAATCTTCCCAAGGTTTCAGATATCTGAGTTTTCAGGGTCAGTCAAATTTGAGCTCCCAGATTTTTTCTGTAAAGCCAATATCTAGATGAACAATTTTGCTGAAGAAAATGGTGGCCTAGCTCTCTTTAGAACATTTAGGTGCATTATTAAATATTTCGATCAGTTATCCCAATTGTTCAATATCATAAACAAAATTTTTACAAGTAATTTTGAAGAACTAGAAGAATCCGTAGAAGGATCCAAAATGCATATTTACGATGAAAATTCCAATAAACATCAAATTCCGAAGAGTTTCCAGTATAAATTAGAAAAAAAATTCCGGCTTACTTTTTTTTACAGAATTTCTAAAGATTTTTTTCAAAATCTTGGGCAACTTTAATGAATCTTCAAAGGAAATTCTTCTAAATTTCCAATGTTTTTTTTTTCATTTTCCAGAAGAAATTCTTAGAAATTTTCAGTAGTTTTTTTTAATTTCCAAAAGAAATTATTCGTAATATGCCAAAATATTTCCGATGGAAATTCCTAAAATTTACCAGTAAAAAATCGAAAAAAGTTCATCTGATACACCAATCATGAATTTTCTGAACAAATTCCGATGTTTTTACTTTTCAAATTTTATTTCAAAATTTTCATTTCAAAATTCCAAATTTGAAAAAAATTATCCAAAAACAAAAAACCAACGAAAATATCAAAGTGTTTCATGTGGCATGTTTAATATATCCGAAGATTTTTTCTTGAAAAATGTAGAAGTTTTCTTCTTCTTCTATGGCTCCACATTCCAACTGGAAGTTGGTCTACTGTTCAACTTAGTATATTCTATTAGCATTTCCTCAGTTATAAATTGATTGCTTTAATATGCCAGCCGTTGCACGATTATATATCTTGTGTAGCAAGTACATGCGATGGATACATTATACCTAGGGTGTCGAGAATGTTTCCCACCCGAAAACACCCGGATTGGCAATCCTACGCCTTTGCTCGCAAGGCTATTTGGAGACTGAACATTTAGAAGTGCACTCCTTAAAATGAGCTTGAGCTTGAGCATGATTGACTGCTCGTAGTTGTTACTCCATTATGACCAGATCAGCTGTTCTTGCACAGGGAACCAACAGATGTTTGCTTGGGACTAGCACACATCTTCAATGTACAAGTACTGGTGATCTCATTTGTTAGGTCATACTGGCGCCTGCCACGTCAGAATGCAAGTCAATGTAGGGAAGGGGAGGAAATGATGATGCAATCACTCGCCCACTGCAAGCCGAATATACCTCTGCACTTGCCACGAGTTCATGCGGAATTTGTTGGAATTTCTGGGTTAGGTTGAAGAGGCAGAGGTCCGTCTTGGTTAACGAGCTGCCAATGTGATAGATAGGAGAAGGTACTGATGGAATTTCTAATTGGATGTAGGAAACGAGCTCTATAGTTCATTTCCAATTCTAGCAGATTACTGTTAGAATACTCAAGTTGAAGGTATAGGAATAGTAATGGAAATGGTATGGAAGTCCATTTCCAGTTCTAGCGATTGCTGAGAAATAAAGAGAAAGATACAAAGTAGGAGAATGGAAAGGACCTGGGATTGATCCCACGAGCTCCTGCGTATGAGGCAGAAGCAGTAGCCATATGACCACCAAGCCCGCTTCGAAACAAGAGAGATCACGCACTGAACTGATTAATTTTAATTTTATTACCGGCCGCGCAATGCAGAACACAATAATTCTTCCGACCACGCGATCGTTCTGCTGTCCGAAACAAGAGAGATCACGCACTGAACTGATTAATTTTAATTTTATTATCGGCCGCGCAATGCAGAACACAATAATTCGTCCGACCACGCGATCGTTTTGCTGTCCGAAACAAGAGAGATCACGCACTGAACTCAGAAGTGCACTCCTTAAAATGTTCGAAAAACTTCTTTTGGAAAAGAAAAAGAATTTCTGGTGAAGATTCGGAAGAACTTTTTGAAGAAATTCATTAGAATGTTAAAAAAATATGAAAATATGAACATTTTTTTCCACCGAAAATTATATGTTTTCCCACAGGACTGTTTTGAATTTTCAGACAGAATTCACATGGAATTTTTATCGGAGATTTAAGGAAATTTTTTCGGAACTTACACTGGAGATGTTTTGTTTTTTTTCATTAACAATTTGTAGCAAAATTTCCAAGCAAAATTTTTCAGAGAGAATTGTTCAAAAATCATTCTGAATGTCAGCACTTTATCAGGATTGTATTAAGTAATGTCAAAGTTTTTACAGGAAATTTCTTTACTGGATTTTCCCTAAATATCCACAAGAAATTCTTTATAAGTTTTTTTCTTAAGATTTTTTCTTGGATTATTTTAAAAACATGAACATTTTTCAAAATTGTAGCTGCAGTCCGCTGATGCAAAAGTGTCGGCGGCGGATGCCAAAAACCATCTGCGGCGAAATTTTTTTTGTGGAAATTGAGACTGTTTTTTCGTTTATTTTTTTATGGAAATAGGATCTAAGGCTAAGATGGTCAAATAACGCAGATATGCATCGTCGTTGCGACCGACGCTGCGTTACCGGTTTTTCTCGATGCACACCTACGTCTTTTTAACGGTGAGTTGAAAAGACGCTACGTGGGCATCGGCCCTTAGATGCGCTTTGCGTTTAATAATCAATGAATTTTAATGATTTGTATTTTTTACACCGCTATTGTTATTCACCAAAAGTTTTTGGTGTAAAAAAACCACGTGGTTCGAGAGCAACACCCCCCTCCCCCCATGTGGCTTATCGTGGTGATTTTCCAACACCCCCACCCCCTCCCCCATATATGACCACGTGGTTTCTGGATGACCCCTACATACAACTACGTAGTCTCACGTTTGCTTACATCCCGATTGGGCTGCACCTTTGAGTTTTTTTAAACGCTCTCCTCATTCGAACTGAGAGGATACACATGCAAAATTATCCGATTCTTGTATCATTTTGCTTTCCATTTTGCTTTATTTACGCTAGAGTTTTTATACACCCGTTTTTTTACACCGAAACCTAACTTATATGCTATGGAACTAATAAAACGGCTCAACACCCTATATCTCATCTTGTTTTCGCTTCTGAAGCTAAAACAGCTGTCGTAACCACGCTATATCCTATTAACGTAGCTATTCAAATGAAGCAGCCTTGCCTAAGAAGCACGCATGACATGTCGCGTGATGCATCTTGCACGGGAAGCATTCGCTGGGCTCTCGATTCATGGTGTAGTAGTTGGCGGTTGGTTGTATGTATCTAATGTTCATCATCTTCCGCCAACTTCCGAATGCAGGCTCTAATCACGTGTATCTAAACTGAACTAAGCATAGTAGGATGTAGTGCTAAGCAACGGATATGCCGCGTTGGCTGACCGCAGCCTTCAATGATGACGAACCCGGACACGACATGTTGGTTCAATTTGCAGTGCATGCTCAGCGGTCTTTCTGAGGGATTTACAACGCTTATGGCATAACTTTAGTGGTTCGGACTCGGAAGATTGCGGGTAGTGCGAGAAAACCGGAATTCGGGGCATCACGTTCGCTTGACGCTCGATGATAAATGGATACTCAAGATTTCTATGGTTTTCCTCGGTTGCGTGTCGTTAGAGAATGTTCATTGTGTATGGTGGAACACAAATTATGCTGCTTCAATTGTTTTAGTTGCTGCATGCATGTACATATCAAACAAAAGTTTCGATTGTACACTAGTCTCATTCAAATAAGACAAGTATTGTAAAACCGGAAGAGCACCTCGAAGATATTCTCCCGTTTGGAGCGCTTGTACATTTTGTCCAACATACCTACAATTTACGATTTTAGAAACGATCCTTGACCTCCATTACTCATCCGCAAACATCAAGTCATTTGGATGAATGCGGCCGAATAATAAAGGTCATAACGAGAACAGGGGTGCTGCTCAAATAGGTCTTTTCCCTATCCTTCTTCAATCTCTTCCTGACTCGGCCGTTCGTTTCCGACATGAGCTCTCAGGCTGGCATCATATTTCACTTCCATTTCAACGCGCCCAAGAGTGCGGCTCCATTCTCAAACATTGCAGTTTTCCACTGACAATGACCACACAAAAGTGCGGATTTTGGATTATGGCATGTTTTCCGCCCGGCAAATGCGTGTAACTTTTTCCATTTCTTTTCGGATTGTGCCACCGCAGCACTTCAGCCGTGCCAGCTCCACCGCAGCAAGACAAGATACCGAAACATTGCATCCATTTTCTGCTCCGTCCTCTGCCGGCACTGTCCGCAGCCGCACCACCACACGGAAGGGGTGAACATTTTTCGGAAAACTGCAGTGGCGGTGCATATTCATTACACGTTTGGATGAGCAATTTAGCAATTTTGCTCCATTTGCATTTGAAGGAAATACCAAGCAAGCGAGTGTGGTGCCAGCAAAGTGTTTTCGCGCTGAGTTGAATAAAGCCAGCCAGCAAACCAACCATCCAGATACATTGTGGGGTTATGTTTCCCGGAATGGCGTTATTTATGATGCTTCGGAATGAAGTGGATGAGTGTGAAATATTTTCACACTGGAGAGTTTATTCATCGCCTCTGGGAGACAATTATATTTGCATTTCTGTACGATGATGGATATTGTTGCTGGTTTCTAGAACGGTTTTCATTCGTGTGATGGATCGACTGTTGTGGGCTGCATCGTAAAGAGAAAGTCTTTTGATGCGTCTTTCTATATGTTAAGTGATTGCAATTGTAACGAAAGAAGCAGAATGATGCTGTTATGTATTTTGATGAATAAATAACTTTAAAAGGCGTAAAACAAGGAAATTATGTAGGAATTCGTGGAATTCTTTCCTTGTATTTTTGCAAGAATTCTAAGTTGAATTTTTTAGAGGTTTCTGGGTTAATTTCCGAAAAAAAATGCGAAGGAATCACGAGAAGAATTGCTGAAGAAAAATTCCTGGAGAATTGTCTAAATAAATTCCTGCTTGAATTTTCCTACGAAAGGCTGAAACACATAAGGCTGAATACTCATAAAGCTGAACTCAAAAGGCTGAAATCTTGAAAGGCTCAAGTGAAGACATTCCACTAAAAGCTCAAAATGTTTTTTATCAATAAATAAAAAAATCATGAGCTTTATGGAAAAAAATGAGAATTCTGTATCAAAATTGATCGATAACAAGGAGTCGCAAGAAGAGTTCAGTTTATTTCCGTTTTTGCCCCCATCGATACCAAAAGTGTATTCTTCTATTAAAATCTGATTATCGCGCTTTCTCAGCCTTGCTAGTTCCAGCCTTTTGTTATTTCAGCATTATGTAAGATTTTAACTTTTCCATCCTTTCGTGTTTAGCCTTATGAGTTTTCAGCCTTATGTTGTCCCGAAGCCCGAAATAAATCTGCTGAAATAAAATTTATGGAGAAATTTCCAAAAAAAATCTACTGGAAGAAATTATTAAATAAGTTGAAGAAATACCAATAAAATTTCGTTATCTTTTAAGCACTTAGTATTACTTACCCAAAATTTTATATCCAATAAATATAATTCTGCACCACTTAGGGCTCCAAAGTTGCACCATTTAGTGCAACGCTTCTTGGACAAGCGTTCGACAAGAGTTTCCAAACCAGCCGCTAGGTAGACCTTGGTTGTTCGTGTACCCCATGGGGTGTTTGTAATAGTGAGAATATAAAATTTTCTGATGCGTCCCAGTTTCAAGTTGAATCAAAACGCAATCATCCACAAGTTGAATTAAAACCAACAATCCAAGAAATGTTCTACGATTATTTTGGAAACAGCCTGCGGAACATTGCATTCCACTTTAATTAATTCAATTCGAGCGAAATGTTCCAAAAATTCGAATCAAACGCAATGGAACCCCCAGCTTGAAGGTCGAATCGCACTCGAAACCATGGCTATACAAGGCGCACAGCAGCGGAGCAGCATCGCCATCGATGATGGTCGAAACGCTGGACATCAGACGGCAGCGTGCGGCACCACACAACATACCGCCATGAAAATGCAAACTCTTTCAACATTCAAATTAATTCCAACAGTCGGAATTTTCCTGGGCTGCGGCTCTGATGGCCATACCACACGCATAGTAGTTGGTGACATTTTCCGATCCCGACAGGTGCAGTCTGCATAAATATGCGTCTGCTAAATGCAATATTCTTGTCAAAGCAACTTTTGAAACTTTCATACCGAAAACTCCGTGACTGCGTGACTGTGCATGACTGCTTAGTGTTGACGCTGACCGGTCCGGTGACGATTGGTGAAATGGGTCCGCTGTGCAATGTGCTGATACGCCAGAATGTAGATGATGCGGAACAGCGCTCATTGCAGTTCTGGGATCTGGAATCTTGCATATTCTATGCGACATCAGTTTTAGCTTCAGTTTTTTTTTATGTTGCTGTTGGATGGAGGTTCAGGAACTATGCAACGGGTCAGTCGCTTTTTTTCTCGCACATGCCAACGGCGTATGCGTCTGGCGTGTCAGGGATTACGCTTCGTAGTGAACCTCCGTTCACGTGGTGTGTTACATTATCAGGAATGTCATTAAAATTCTCACGAGAGGTATACTCTGGATTCAACTAAGCTATAAATCCCATGGATAATGAAAAATGGTACTTCATTCAGTCTGTTTATCTAAATTGAATGAAAGAAACAGAAGAGCATGGTTCACACGACTATTATGTATGGACCTTTGAAATTGCTCATAAATAGGTACTGTAAAATCTTTTTCTACGCTCCCTTCTTAGACGCTTTCTTTTTATGCAGAATAGCAAATTTGGATTTGTTTTGGAGGTTGTTTTTAGATGATCTAAGTACTGCGGATGTTCAAGGAACAGAATTTATGTTTGCATGCGAAGTGGTATTACCTGTTGTTATGGGTTGTATGTAGTCTACGAACTCCATTCAGTGAAGGTGTTTAGATCAACCTCCTTAATGGAGGCAGTTATTGAGAATAAACAAGTTGTGGGACCCCTTCTTGGTATATGTTTGTATTCCAAGTAGTTCTTGTTGTTGTCATGTGCTCCAAGAGTCAAGATCTATGGATTAACCTTCGTAACCACAAAGGGCATGTACCACTTTTGAAACAATCCAAAAGATCTCTGGTTTCGCCTGTAGTTTAAACTTCTTCACAATTTTCAAAAGTATTTCAGGATCAGGATGTAGGGGATGTGGTGGGGCTCGACAGTGGGCTCTGTTGAACTACTTTAAAAAGCTACATGTGTCCCCAAGCAGGCCCTATCAAAACGACCGTGTGCCGCTCAAAGCGCACTAGCCTAGTTCTGGTGTTGGGTGGGACTTTAAACAAATTTGACCCGACTGATCGAGCGTCTGTCCAAGGAGGTGCGGCTCCAACAGCGTCTGTTTTGGTATCCAGCGGCTGAGTTTGAAATGCTATTCCCCGGAAGCTATACCTAAGATGGCAGCCCCATCCCGGTGGATAGGGAACCTTGGGCCAACAACCTACTGTTCCCGAAACATCAATTTGTTCGAGAATCCGATAATGAAAGAATACTGATTTTTTATAAAGCATCTAGAGAAATTCAATCGACGTATATCATAATCATTAGGATTAGGAAGGTTCTCATAAATTTTATTCAAATTTTATTTCTTCTGTAGAATTCGTAACGTCTTACGAAATATACAATAGGAAGATTTATTTTGTTATGAACAAAATTATATAATTAAGGACAGATGTGTCCGAATTCAATCATAGTTAATAAATATACAAAGACATTTAAATTTCTAGACTAACATTTGAAAAGGGCGTAACAGCCAAAATTTATTCCTTTTGATTCTTCGTCCACATATAATGCTTTATATGTAGACGAAGAATCAGAAGGAATAAATTTTGGCTGTTACGCCCTTTTCAAATGTTGGTCTAGATTTGTTTTATAACACGCTATCAGTGACAAAATTACTTTTGCCGATACATAAATTTTCCTACACTCTATGACGCCCTTCTGCTCTTCATTGAGGCAGGCATCCGGGTAATAATAAAAAAATAGCGTGCGCAGACTAATCTGGATACAACATCGACGAAGCCGTCAACATATTTTATCAACGTCTATACTCGATTCTTCGTGATGCTGTTCCATTGAAACGTTTCCGACAAAAAATGACGAAACAACCCTGGTGGAACAACGAACTGCAACGTCTTCGGAATCGTTTGCGCAAAGCTCGGAAACGATATTTTCGGTCGAAATCGGAACAGCATAAAGTTGAGCTACGTGACTTAGAGGGCGAATATAACTCTTTGCGCGCGCAATGCTTTAGCTGCTACATTCGTCGAACCGAGGAGAACATCAAGGACGATCCAAGCACTTTTTGGTCATTTGTTAGGAGCCGGAAGCAGATGAATGGAATTCCTCAGCGTGTCTGCTACAATGGAGTTACAGCTGAAACGTCACTCGATTCAGCACATTTGTTCTCGTCTTACTTTCGGAGCGTGTTAAGTGAAAACCGATCACCTTCGTCTGAAGCGTACTTGGACAGTTTGCCGCGTTATGACCTCAACGTTTCGCTATTCAGTTTTTCAACAGATGATGTGCTGAGAAAGCTTCAACAGATGGACAACTCTAAAAGCATCGGACCTGATCGACTTTCACCATTTTTTATTCTAAACTGCGCTGCCTCGCTGAGCGGTCCCATTTCCATGCTCTACAATCTTTCAATGTCGGAAGGTACGTACCCGTGAATTTGGAAAAGCGCTGCTATCACCCCTCTGCACAAATCTGGTAGCATTCACAATGTGGAAAACTATCGGAGTATATCGATCCTGAATTGCTTTTCAAAAGTTTTCGAGAGCTTGGTCTACGACGCGCTTTACCCGAAGATACATCATATCATTTCTGAACATCAACATGGCTTTGTGAAAAAAGATCTACCACGACCAATCTCATGTCATTCGTTTCTTCTTTGCTCAATACCCTCGAGAATCGGCAGCAAGTCGACGCCATCTATATTGACTTCACCAAAGCGTTTGATCGAGTGTTGCATTTATTGGCTGTTGATAAATTGGACAGAATGGGCCTACCCACCTGGCTGACTCGTTGGATATATTCCTACCTAATTGAGCGTAAAGCGTACGTGCGCATTAACGGAACCTGCTCGGATTCCTTCGCTATCTCTTCCGGCGTTCCACAAGGAAGTCACCTAGGTCCACTCATATTTGTGCTTTTTGTAAATGATCTTTGCACCACAATTAAATCCCCGAAAGTGATGTTCGCTGATGACTTGAAATTCTTTCGAGTTGTGTCATCATTGGTAGACTGCTGTGTTCTCCAAGCTGACGTCGACGCATTGGTAAACTGGTGCACGCTAAATGGAATGGAAATCAACGTTAAAAAGTGCAATGTGATATCGTTCAGTAGATCGAGAAGTCCGTCTGTCTTCGATTATAATATGTCTGCCGCCAGTATCACAAGAGTCAGCACCGTCAAGGATCTTGGCGTCCAGCTAGATTCTAGGCTCAACTTCAATTTGCACATAACTACAACAACCGCCAAGGCGTATGCAATGCTTGGATTTATAAAACGAAACGCTCAGGAGTTTGAAGATATATACTGCCGTTATACGCATACTTGTCCCATGTTTGCTGGGATTTCCTATATACATGGGACAGTTATGCGTATAACGGCAGTATACTGCTTGAAATCTCTCTACTGTGCCCTGGTCCGCAGTACACTGGAATACGCTGTCCTCGTGTGGGCTCCATATCATGTGGTGCAGAGTAATCGGATCGAGCGAATTCAACGTAATTTCATTCGATTTGCGCTTCGTCGACTCCCGTGGAATGACCCCGTCCGCCTTCCACAATATGAGCATCGTTGATGATTAATTCATCTGTCATCTCTAGCTAGCAGGAGAATCCTTCTTCAACGGTTGTTCGTGTTCGATATCCTGTCTCATAACATTGACTGTCCGACGCTGCTGAGTAATGTCAACATCAACGTTCCAGCGAGATCAACCCGCCGTACAGATTTCCTACGTCTTCCAGCACACCGCACCGTTTTTGGACAAAATAACCCGTTTGATATTTGTTGTCGACGTTTTAATGAAGTGTATGTTTATTTTAATTATAATATGACCAAGTGTGTGTTTAAAAGTAGTATACTTAGTTAGTAGTATCTGTCTGTACGATTAGTTCGAAGACAAGTAATAAATAAATAAATAAATAAATACGGACTGATTTTACGGCGACGACTCTTAGCGCGAAACAACGGACACGAACATGGGACGTTTTAACCCTAGCACAGCAGGGTAAATTGGCACAACTTGCCAATGAGGCACGCCGCATGAAGCTTGAGATCCTGGAACTGAGTGAAGTCCGTTGGCTAAACTTTGGAGAACACAGAACGCCGTCGGGACAAGTTCTGCCATAATCTGGTTTGCGAGGTGAACACGCTCCCCGGCATCGCAGAGTTGGCTTACTACTAAGCGCTCAAGCACACTCTGCACTTATGAAGTGGGAACCTATAAGTGAAAGGGATAATCGTTGCCAGATTTAGAACAACGTTGCCGAAATCTTACTATTATCCAATGTTATGCGCCTAACGATGCTTCAGATCTGCAAGACAAAGAGAACTTCTACAGTCAACTCAATGCCGTCTTAGCCGAAGGGTGATATCAAGATCTGTTTGGTCGACTTCAATGCGAAAATCGAATCCGACAACTCGAACCATGAGCGCATTATGAGACGCCATGGTCTCGGAGAAATGAGCGAAAACGGAGAGCTGTACGCAGAATTTTGTGGTAATAACGACATGGTGATCGGGGGATCGCTCTTCCCTCATCGACTGGTTCACAAGGTCACGTGGGTCTCCCGTGACGGCTTTATAGAAAATCAAATCGACCACATCTGCATCAGCCGAAAATGGAAACGGAGCCTTCTTGATGTACGGAATAAACGTAGTGCCGATATCGCGTCTCATCATCCCCTCCTCATCGGCGAAATACGGCTGCGCATTGTGCGGATTCGTCGGCAGGAGGAAACAGTTGGACGACGATCCAACACACGCCGTCTGGAAAATGCCACGGTGAAACGGTCCTTCGTTGAAGAACTGGAGACGCGTGCTGCAGATATTCCGGAAGGTGGCAGCGTGGAAGACCAATGGACCGCCATCAAGAATGCCTTCATCGCCACCAGCGAGAACAATCTGGGCGAACTGCGCACCCAGAGAAAACAATGGATTACCGATGAGACTTGGAGGAAGATAGAGGAGCGAAGAGAAGCCAAATCCACGATAGAGCGATCAAAAACCAGAGGAGACAAAGTCTTAGCCCGTCAACGATACTCGGCTCTTGAGAAGGAAGTAAAACGCTCATGTCGACGGGACAAGCGAGCGTGGGTAGACTCTCTGGCCGACGATGAAGAGAAAGAGCCGCAGCAACCGGGGACATTCGCCTCCTTTACGATATTACACGATACTTGAGCGGGGCGAAGATGAATGTAACGATGTCTGTGAAAGATGCGAATGATTAGTTATTGACCGACCCAACTGACCAGGTGAAACGCTGC
This sequence comes from Armigeres subalbatus, assembly GCF_024139115.2. Classification (NCBI taxonomy): domain Eukaryota; kingdom Metazoa; phylum Arthropoda; class Insecta; order Diptera; family Culicidae; genus Armigeres; species Armigeres subalbatus. Next base: position 277,723,758 of record NC_085141.1, read on the forward strand.
TTCGAGCACTTCGAACAACTTTTTCAAGTGCCAGCCGGGCCATCACTACCTCAGCATGATCTGCCTAGGATCCGACGTATAACACGCGTCAATACCTGTTGGCGCCACCGCCAAAGTAAGTGTCTCCACTTTCTGTCTCTCCCGCAATTCGTAAAAACCCAAGCTCTGTTTGCGCAGCTAGGAATTTCCCTATGTATTATAGATCCAGGTACATGTATGAATATAACAGCAAATCTCGGGAACTTTTTCAAATCGGCGTATGTAACATTTTAATCAAGCTGAGAAAATGAGCTTGGAAGTTTTCAGATTTCATTTTTATTCCTATTTAGAAACTAATCATTTTTTATGCTTAATTTTGAAATCAGTGATGAAAATGTACAAGCAGACGCACGTTTTAAACTATTTAGTTGTTCGAAAAAACTTTTTAAAGTACATTTTCTGCTAAGCGGTGTATGTGCAATATTTTCAACAATGATGTTACACCGTTTTGCAAAATATTGATTTAGATTTTTAAAAACACATTTTCATGTAGCTTTGAAGATATACACATTTTTAGATGAATTTGATGCCATATGCTGTTGAAAACGGGTTTGTTTACAATTTGCGACATACGCCGTTTTGAAAAAGTACCCGAGAAATATCCAAGCGCGGGTAGAAAAAATGTAAAAGCGAATAGCGCAACAGAGTAAAGCCGAAATTGGCACCGCCTTCTAGAGAGTAAGTGATGTAAATAAAATGCGTAACCCCAAACTTATGTAAATAAATAAGGTGTAGGATTAAGGATTTTTGCCAGTCGTCAGACTGAAACTGTGTATACAAGAGTTAATTAGAATATTTTTCCAAACCAACAAACCGAGTTTTGATTGCTGCAAAGTGCTACAGAGAAGTCCACAAACGGAGACCCATCTAATACAGTCCACTTCGAGAATATTTCCACCTTTGTACTGGGTTGCACCAAGTGTCTAGTTTGAGTGGGATTTAACAGTCCCACAAGATAGCTACCATCCGCTCTGGAAAGAGCACTGAGTTTATGCGACGTAGTGCAGGGATTGGAAACCAGTGAAATCCCCCAGGAGCCGGGCTAGCGCTCCTACAATACCGAAGCTCCATCATTGCTAGAGATTTAAACAGCTATCCACAGCATGAAATCGAATAAAGCCCCAAGGGTCGATCGCATATCAGCCGAAATGCTCAAAGCTGACCCCATGACATCCGCTCAACTACTGGATCGTTTATTTCGTAATATCTGGGACACCGCAACTTTCCCGGTCGACTAGATGCAAGGTATCTTAGTTAAGGTGCCCAAAAACAGGGTGACCTGACTGTATGCGATAACTGGCGAGGCATTATGTGGCTGTGTACCGTTCTCAAAGTTCTATGCAAAGTTATCCTAGCCCGGATTCAGGAGAAGATCGATGCGACTCTTCGGCGGTAGCAGGCCGGATTCCGTGCCGGGAGATCCTGTGTGGAATATATTGTCACGCTCCGTATCATTCTGGAGCAGGTCAACGAATTCCAAGAGTCTCTTTACATGGTATTCATTGACTACGAAAAAGCTTTCAACCGTCTCAATCATGAGAATATGTGGGGAGCTCCATCGTCGTTGTCACCAGAGGCCGATGGTAACAGAAATTTGGAATCGGAAGTGGGGCTAGGTCGGCCACACTCTACGTAGGGGTGGAAACGAAATCTGTAAACAAGCATTAGACTGGAACCCAGCGGGACATTGCAGCAGAGGCAGAGCCAGAGGCGAAGCCTCAACACTGGCGGAGCCAGTTATTGTTTTTTGTTGGGGCACCACTAAGCGCAAGAACAATAGCCTTCGAGCACAATGGTGTGATTGCATCTCGTGGTGCTCCACCTCTGTCTCCGCCAGTAAGCCTCAATAAAGAAATAAAAGAAGTTGACCGAAATCAAACCTGGCAACAGGATGGAGATCTTTCACCACCGGAGGTGTACAGGACCCATAAGAAAACTATCAATTGGAGTGCCCGCTTTTGAAACAGGTGATTGAAAAAAAGGTTCATATCGTGCAATATGCATTGTAATTATAACTGAAATATAGATATGTGATATTTCTACCCTTCGTATCGTATTTGTGGAATTTCTGCAATATCTGACGTACGGCGAACACCTGATCCGTCCGTGGTACTGGTAGAGTTTATTCGCCCATGAACCCTGGCAGGTACTGCCCAACGAATTTTCTTGCAATTGGTACTGGTTGACGGCATAACATTTGGGAGAGTACCTACCTTGTGTGCGGCATTCAGCAAAGTGATTGTTGTATTTTAGCCGGTCAATTTCCTCCTCGTTTGACTGAAGAGGGGTCTCCAGTAGCCATGCATGCAAAGGCTTAGGATTGTCAATCCGAAGATGGAAAGTTCTATTCTCTGTCCGGTCGACACCCTGGGCATAGTGTATCTATTGTACTTGCCGTTGCCACTCAAGATACAAACTCATACAAAGGCGGGCATAGAAAAGCTTTCAATTAATAATTTAAGAAGTGGTAATAGAATACTAAAGTTGAAAATCCTACCCAGTTGGAATGTAGAACCGTTGAAGAAGTTTCTCTGTAAGTACTATTAAAAATGTCGATCGAAGGAGTTTCGGAATTATCAAATGATTGGTTCATAAGACATTATTTTATTATTCAACTGAAGTTTCTATATATGTTTATTATTCCTCAATTCATTTATTACATGCTCTATTTACACTGCTTCATCGATCTCAATCCACTCTGTATTTACTATATGTACACAATCTCGCTTCAAGTACAAGCCATCTCATTGAATTGTCCCGCGTTCAGTATTTTCGGTCACATTTTCGCTGTTCGCCGGAAGTTTCGGTGTGCACGTCCACACACATTGCACATTCACAATTGTTGCTACGAGTATACTTATGCAGTGCATTGATTGTATGCATTTTCCCTATCCTCTGGGAATTGCACATTTTGAATTTAAACTGTCGTACCCGAAATCGCAGTACGGGAAACAGAGAAAATGATTTCCCCCTTTCTGTTGCAATTACAGTTACGGTTTTCCTACAGCAGTGTTACCGCTGCACGTGTGTGAAATCGTGAGTGTGGAATCCGTGTACGATGTATTACAATTATGTTTTTTTTTGTTCAGGTATGGCCCGTATTTTGTGCTGCACTATACTTAAAGGCGAAACAATTTGTTGGAGGAGTCGAAAACAATCGTCCGATTGGGTTTTGTGGGAGCTCTACAGACACGTGCCTCGTTCATAAGAGGAATGTGCTGTAATTTGTATTGAATTTTTGTCGTAGGGGAACAGACGGCTTTGGCAGGTTTTGTTCTATTATTGGCAGGGGGTTTTTTGTCGACCGAATTTTATGAAATTTGGCCACAATAATCTTTGATATGCAAAGAATTTTTGGGCCAAATTTGAGCATAATCAGTGATAAAAAACCCCCCTGCCAATAATAGAACAAAACCTGCCAAAGCCGTCATTACCCCTATGTCTCATTAATGCGATTGGTTTATTTGTGGAAAATCTACGAACATTTTTTTTATTGGGGGCGATTCGAGTCAATTGGCCTGCTGGCTACCGTTTCTGCGTCGTGCCTAGAAAGATTTATTTCCAATTCCTACAAAGTTTGCATATATTTTCTAGTTTATGTTTCATCAACTATGGACTATACTGGCGTTCTGAAGGAATGATTGTTTGTATGCTTGGGATGGGTTTTTCAAATTTTGGGCTTTCAAGAGAATTTTTCCGCACATAGCTGATGCTGGCAACACATTTGAAAATTTGTTTGAAGTTTTAGAAATTTTGCGGGAATGTGAATATCACGTAATCCCGCATTTCAAGGTTATATGCAGTACCAGATATTTGCATATTTATTATTTGAACACAGACTGGTTGGGGCTTCACTCAATATTCAAAAAAGATTTTTTTTGTCACACTTGATGTTCATCATGTTTATTTCTGCACTATACGATAGCATTTTTTGCAACTTAAACGATAGTTTTCGAACCTCTTTTTTCAACTTTGTCTGTGTTTCACCTTCATCGATTTGCTCGTCTAGTGTACAGCTGTGTGTTTGTTTGGATTTCACATTAAAATAACAGGTTGTTACATCTTCGTTGAATTACACTAGCATCGTTTCAAACATAACACTAATTCTGTACATCATACAATTTTTACTAATGTGTCTTGTGCACTTTTTACAGTTTATTTGCGAAAACTAAGACTGAAAAGAAAGTTTGACTTTCGTGTTTCCAACTTTCAAACAGAATGTATTCAATAAACTGTTTATTTATTTTTCGCTGTTCCTAAAGTGCCATTTCTGTGAATAAAAATCCAAAAATGTACAGTGCACACATATGCAGGTTTATAAAATGTTCTATTTCCTATCATTTGTCACTTAACCGAATATAATTCCTCATTTCCCCCTTTGCTTAGGGCTAAAATTTGTTTTTATTTATCTAAATTTTTATAGTTTCTTTTTCTTGTTTTTATATGTGTACGATATCTGCGCTATCATTCAAAAATATTAGTTATTTTACAAGTGCTTTCGTGTGGTTTTTTTTTATTGTGGTAGGTTTTACCACCATGAGTATCTTTATTGAACTTTTCGCATCAATAGTATATGGTGCCTTTTATCTATCCTCTGCTAGTAGATTAGCTTATCTTTTGGTAAAATCTGCATACATCACAATCGCAATTATTTTTAATCACTCGATGCCAACAACTTGCAAACATGTACAAATCCGTTTAACTCTAAGCGATCCCTCGTGCTTTTGGAATAGTGCATTGAAAGAAATGAAGATTTTCAAAGCATTAAAATTCGCTTTAGAGCCTTGTGTCGTTCAGCGGTAAAATCAGCAACTACCAAACCAAAGCGTTGACGAAATGGCTAGGCTCAATTATATGTCCTGTGTGGAGAATTCTGTCGATTGTACAAAAGCCTTGTAGCATTTTGTTTAATAAACCCGATACAAATATATCTAAAAAATAAATGTTCATCCGTTACGATTGTCGGTAGAGTTTTTTTTAGGTGCCCGTAATAACATCTTTGTCAAATTTAAAGATTTTTTTCAAAACATTCTCCAAAAAAAAACGAGGATGCTGCAATAAATGTTATGAGGACAACTTAGAACAGCACTAATATGAAGAGACTCTTCTCGCACACATAACTCCGATACTTATTTTGTGACGAATCAAATTTCCTGATTTTGAAAAACAAGACCCACAGAATTTTTTTTAAGAGATTCTGGCCACATTGGAAGTGGCTCGGAAGTGTTCCCAGGAACCTATCTTGCGACATAACAAAATCCACGATTTCTAAAGATAAGCTTGGCAGATGAGTGGTTGAGAGTTTCTGAACACAAAGGCCACGTTCGAAATTGTTCATGGGAATCTTTGTATGGAGGACGAATTTCGATTAACTCTGGTCTTTTAAAATAATGAAGTTTGATTCCGAGAAATATTGGTTTCGGAGCTAATCTAAATTTGACTACTTCTCTGAAGCAATATGGTGAGCACTTTCGGACGTGAACAATGTGTCCAAAAATTCATCCATTGAGCTTTTCTTTCAATATCATGAAGTTTGTTTTGTCACAAGATGGGTTTCGGAACCAATCGGTCCAACCAATGGTCCACTTTCCTGAGGGATCCAGATTCCGGGGAACACCGGATTTAGCCAATGTGTACGAATGCTTGTTTGACTGTACACATCGTAGTTGCTATTCGTGATTGGTCGAGAAACAACATATAATGCACAGCTCACTAAGGGTATGCGATAACACACTTTTTCCTAACGAAACGAAATTTAAAATGTCTGTGTTGATTCGGATCGAAACGAAACTAAATATAGATTTACTTTCGAGACTTCAAGGTTCATTTAATTCGAAATTTTTCGAAACGAACCAAAATTTTATTATTTTTTTGTGGAACTTTTATTAAATTTGTTTTACATTATGTACGCACTTCTGATTTCACCATTTCGAAGTCAAATAACTGTTTTGCGACCAATAGAGTTATAATAACAGAAGAGGCAGTCAGTGATAAATCATCGCATTCTCGCCGCGTACACCTTTGTCGATAAGGCCAACATTTGTGCCGCTTTCAAAGGAATTCATCGTGGAGCGTGTGCTCCCGAATATGATCAATTTTATATCAGTTTTATTTCAGTAAGTATGAGAAATTATAGAAATTGTAGGATTTTCATTATTTTCATTTTCATATACGAATTCAAATTTCGTTTAAAACCTTAGTTCACCCATATTGTCTTGTCGACGTTGTTTTATAGTATTGAGCTAAGTCAAAATGCAATGCTTAATGAATGAATGCTTAAATTCATTCCTTAAAATCATTCCTTCTTATTATTCGTCTACATATATATAGCATACATTTGCTGACTAGAAGAATCCTGTGCACCTTTCTAAAATGCACAAAGATATGTATTCCAGATTGAATTTCACAGACCCATAGTCTTATATGAATCATTTGTTTGAGAAACTGCATAAGTCCATTTTACACAATTTCGAGAAAACACAAAAAACTGTTTTTGAACAAATTGGCATCGAATCTTTTGATTTCTTCGATACAGATCAATAGTTTTTGGCAAAACTCAACACCCTGGGGCACTTCTGGTGCTAAAACTATAAGCAGTACGCTACAATTGCTCTTCAAAGTGCGTGGACATATGTAGTTTCTCAAACAAACGAAAAAAAATTTCATACATTCCTGAACAAAAATTTTTTTTCGTGTTTTTTGCCAGAATACGTATTTTTGGACGAGGATTCAGAATATATAAAAATCTCATTTTGGTCAAAAATGTTACATATGCAGTTTCTCAAACAAACGGTTCATATACAATCAGCTCGACGAACTGAGCTATTGTCTTGTGTCCTTGGCATATGGGAACAGCTGTTATGGTCAGAATGAGCTGAAAGCAATCATAAGTAAAGAACTTTCAGCTATTATAATGATCTTTCAACCCGTTCTGGATTTTTTTTGCAAATTCCATGCGAAGATCTAGAAATGCCCACAAATATTCAACGTTTCTTACTTATTGTGCAAATAGTCAAAGAAGAGCTTAGCTTGATTAACTGTACACATCGTAGTTGCTAATCTTGATTGGCCGAGAAACAGTAAATATGCAGTATTCACAGCTCACCAATTAAATAATATTCTTGGGATACAAAAAAGAATTCTTATTGTATACTTGCTGCTTAGTTTCCAATTCATGACCAATAACGATGCTGGTCACGTCCTTACAGTCAATTCAGGATTAAGAGAGGAAAATTAGTTTAACACTCATTGTTATAAGATACCTAGGAACCTAGAATACCTCCGTGAGCGTAACGGGAAAGGTATCGTTGGTTAGTAAAGAAGGTAATTCTTGTGAAGCCCCTTGGTAATCGACAACATATTTATTGTAAACGAAGTTATTTTGAAAACAAGAAAAAAACTGTGTTTCAAATCATTCCAATGCAAGATCAAGCTTCGTTTAATAAGCTTTTTTTTCGTATCTTTATTGCTTTATAGCTTCTACAATACGATCGATTCCGCACTAGATATTTTTGTGCTCTTCGATGCAGACATTAGTTTTATCACTTCGCGTTCTCCCACACTAGCTGGCGTGATCAGCATCTACCAGATCGATTGTACACTGGTTAAACAAATTTCTGCTACGCTAGGTAGAATTTTTTAACTTTGCGTTCTCCCGGACTAGCTGCTGTCCCATGACCAGCAGCAACACGCTCGATTCCGCATTCATATTGTACAAATAGCATTGGCGTAAATAAGGGGGGGCCGGGGGGGGTGGTGCCTGGCCCCCTCCAGACCTACTGGTGGCCCCCCCCAGAAAATTTTGAAAAGTTTTTCCAACTTAGTCAGTTTTTATTTCATTTACATATTTCCTACATATTTCTTAATTTTGATTATGAATTCTATAAACATATTTTTTGTTGCGTTATCACATCTATGACCATTTGTTCAGCAAAGCATCGAAATATTTAAGTTGGACCCCCGGGAACATTTTCTCGATTTTTAAGCTAAAATCAATGCCGCTTCTAATTCAGTTGCTAGCTTAAAATAATGAATTTGTTCTGCATTTGTTTGACTAGTATCCTGGTCGCAGAAACATAAAAACATAATTGTATTAAGATATAAATATTTCTGTTCTATTAAACTACCATTCGCTTCAAAAAAGACTGAAGCAACTTCATCAAAATGAGCAAATGTACAAAAATCCGGTCAATGAAATTTCGAACGACCATTCTTTCGAAAATCTTCGAGTTAATCGCAAGGTATGCCGCAAAAAAGTTGATCAAATTCCTATGGAGCTTTTTGCTCTCGCTATATAATTCTGGCACAGAAAGATATAAAATTATAAAACTTAAGAATCTTTGTTACAATGACAGAAAAATCAACAACGCATTCCATTGAAAGTATTAGGACAAAACTTAGGCAACCTTCGCACTCACAACAGATTGCATTAAAGAAATATTTTTATAATCCTCAAAAGATCTTGTTCCATTTAATTTTTTGGCGATTTCATAAGGATCATCGGAAAACTCTTTTGTGTCTGCTTTAGTTAGAATTTGTTTTTTAGGATAAAAAAAAATTAGATTTAGAAACCAGTTCGTATCAGAAAACATTTCTTTTCCAGCACAATTCAGATCGATTTGGTTGATTCTCAAGTCTCTTTGATTTTTGCAGAGAAATCTCTCACCTATTCAGAAAACCATAATAAAGCCTCTTCCTAACGTCAGTAACTACAAAAACCCTATGTTATTCTGGGTTTTATTTCAAATGATTTATGACTCATAATTTTATGACTCATGGAATTTATGACTCATAAAAAACACTTTAGGATTCCAAATTTGTGTTCATCGGTACTTAACTATTTCAGCACATAGCATACATTTTGGAATTCCATGAATACTTATATTGATTATGACAAAATTTCGTGGAATTTATTCCACATCTAAAGAGTTTCAAAAATTTCAAGTTTCAAAAAAATCGAGATCTTTATGCATTAAGTAATCATGGAAATGCTTGAAAACTTTCAGAAATATACTCATATCGAATTTCATTTATAGATAATTCGAAGAAGATTCTTGAATCTTAGATTACACACTTATCCACATTTAGTAACATGGAGAAGACAAGTTGACACAAACACAGCGTTTTGAAGCAATCACAGCATCATTGGAAATCAGTTGTATTATTCGCGATTTTTTTTATGTTAGCTCTAGGACGAATGAGCGATAAACTGAGTCAAACAGTTTCTATGGATTGCAATGCGCACAGTGCTTTAAATCGCATTTGAAAATTACATCCCACCAGCTGGTACCATGGCCCCCCCTAGACCAAGACTCTAGTTACGCCTATGACAAATAGTAAAAAATATCACAAAATATAAATTTGAAACTTGGAAACACTGAAGACGTTTTATAGAAGAAAACTACATACGTATTTGTCGACTAAGGATGGGGTTATGTAGAAAGCGTTAATAGAAAAAAATGTATTTACCTAAAGTTTTGAAAACAATTTAACGATTTTGTTCGGCGGGCACCTGAAACGAAATTTTTCGAAATACCGCATATGCTTACAGCTCACCAATTGAATAGTTTTCTCGGGACTAGAAAGCTATTCTCACTGTACATGCTTCGAAGTTTCTTTAATTCAAGACCTATCTTCTTCTTCTTTTTCTTCTTATTGGCATTACATCCCCACACTGGGACAGAGCCGCCTCGCAGCTTAGTGTTCACTGAGCACTTCCACAGTTATTAACTGCAAGGTTTCTAAGCCAAGTTACCATTTTTTGCATTCGTATATCATGAGGCTAACACGATGATACTTTTATGCCCAGGGAAGTCGAGACAATTTCCAATCCGAAAATTGCCTAGACCGGCACCGGGAATCGAACCCAGCCACCCTCAGCATGGTCTTGCTTTGTAGCCGCGCGTTTTACCGCACGGCTAAGGAGGGCCCCTGAAACTTCGTCAAAAATTTTCCGAAATTCGGTAAAGTTGACTTTTTACCGAGATCTCGGTAACGATTGCCATGACTCGGTAAAGTTTACCGAAATCTCGGTAAAATTTTTACCGACACTCGTCGAAATTATTGCCGAGATCCCGGCAGTTGGATTCTCGGCAATCGTAAAATTTCGAATTTTAAGTGTGTGTGTGTGTTGTTGAGATTTAGATAAAATTAGACCAGATTCTGCCATTTCATTCAAGTGAGTTAGACCCCAAATAGCCCTGATCATGGATTGAATCCTAAAGAGAAAGAACTAGTTTCTCACTTATCACATCTGTATGTAGCACACCGCGATAGACTTTTTTCTCAAGCTGTCATGATAGGGAACTGATTCGGGATGCTATACCCCATGATAAATTTCTTTTAGAAAGCTCCAAATGCGGGGAGCACTGGCTCTGATGATGCATTTCAACTTGTTCTACACAGCTGTGCCGAAAACAAAACGAAAGGAGCGAAAACAAAGCGAGAATCACCATTTTCCTCATTCGAGTTCGGGACACTGTTCTATCACCAGAGCAATCGCGTCGCGCTTGAAATTCGTTCGTTGTTTGTTGAGTCTTCGAATCGGATCGTTAATCCAAGTTAATGCAACTGATTCCGAAGCATGAGACGAAACCACTGCCGCAGGATCCTTTCATCATAGGTGCTTCGGTGGAAAAGGCTGCAGGTGGAGCAATTGAGGGAGCATCAACAGAAGCAAAAGGAACTCGATATATGTTAAAAGTTAGGAAGCAAGTACAGGTCAGAGCGCTGCTGAAGTTGTCTATGCTTATGGACGGCACTGAAGTTGTTGTCCAAGAACATCCAACTATGAACATTAGTCGTTGTGTTATATCTTGCTTTGAACTCATCCATATGGAGGAGCAGGATGTTCTACACCATCTTACAAGCCAGGGTGTGATCCGAGTCCAACGGATCACTCGTAAAGATCACGGTCTGATAGTTAACACGTCCGCCTTAATTCTCACGTTCAACAAATGCAATCATCCGTCATATGTTAAGGTTGGCTTACTACGCGTTGCTACTCGCTCATATTATCCAAATCCGCTTCTATGCTACGGTTGTTTTCGTTGTGGCCATCCTCGTCTCCGCTGTCCTGGTCCTAAGCTTTGCTTCAACTGTTCAAAGGAACACGAATTAGCAGAAGAAGAATATACGGCACCTGCCCATTGTATTAACTGCGGAGGAGCACATCGACCAAACAACCGTCAGTGCCCGGTTTTCAAAAGGGAAGTGGAGATTGTCCATTTGAAAGTGGATTACAACCTTACTTTCCCGGAAGCTCGTAAGCGAATCGAAACAGGAATCGGCAGCTATGCTGATGCCGCAGCCCGGCAATCAACCGAGAATAAACTGGATGAACTAATGAAGAAAATGGAGGCAAAAGAAGCTAGAATCACCCAACTTATGGATGATATAAAAAGAAAAGATGACAAAATGGAAAGAATGATGGTCCACATCAGGGCGAAAGAATCGGAGCTCCGTCAAATCCAAGCAACGATGTCAAGTCAAATGAGTCAACGAAACGAAGAACCTAAATCATGTCAAGTGAACCAACAATCCCAAGCGAGCCAATCGGGTCAACAAAGCCAGCTAAACCTACCAGCGGTAGCTGCACATCAGCATCGTCTTGCTAAACAGATCGGAGAATCTCCAGTAATGAGGCAACTTAGAAATAGATTACCGGCGATAACTGAACCCAAAGGCAACGGAAGCAGCAAGAAGCAGAAAAGAAAACCGGCACAACAACACTTCGCAAAGTCCACCTCCGAAAAAAACTGCCGAAAAAACCGCCACTTCAGATCAGGATGTCGAAAGCGTTGACGAAGACTATGAGGTCGAAGGAACACCTCTTATCCATCATGTTCGATAGGAAGCCATCCCCCCTACAACTATCGACCAGCAGTAACTTCCTTGGGGCCCTCCTTAGCCGTACGGTAAAACGCGCGGCTACAAAGCAAGACCATGCTGAGGGTGGCTGGGTTCGATTCCCGGTGCCGGTCTAGACAATTTTCGGATTGGAAATTGTCTCGACTTCCCTGGGCATAAAAGTATTATCGTGTTAGCCTCATGATATACGAATGCAAAAATGCTAACTTGGCTTAGAAACCTCGCAGTGAATAACTGTGGAAGTGCTTAATGAACACTAAGCTGCTAGGCGGCTCTGTCCCAGTGTGGGGATGTAATGCCAATAAGAAGAAGAAGAAGAAGAACGAAATGATAATGATAAACGAAATAGACAGTGATACGAATCGACTTGAAGGGAGGGAAAGTGTAGTACCCCCTTCATTTTTACAAGTAAGAGCGCAACAGGTTGGAAGCTGTTTTCCTCCCCTCCCCCCTCCCAAGGGTGGGAGTGGATGTCCGGGGGATGTAGGTGAGACCAGCCAAGAGCGTCTTGCACCTTCTTCTTCCTCCTGGAATCCGGTCGATTTTTCTACATCGTCATCATCTGTAACTTCTTCCGACGGGTCCTGCAATGAACTTACTAAATGCTTCGCATTGCAGTGGAATATACGCGGCTTACGTTCTAACATTAGCGAGCTCAAGTTGTTAATTAGTAGGTATCAACCATGCATAATAGCTTTTCAAGAAACCAAAGTAGATAAACGAAACGTCACACCAGACTTTGCCGGCAAGAACTACACTCCACTCGTTCAAAACGGAAGCCGTCGGTATTAGCAGCAAGGTGTAGGGCTTGCCATTCGTGAAGGTGTTCCTTTTGAACGCATTGATGTAAACTGTAACCTCCAAGCAATCGCAGTTCGGGTACAGCTTCCGACTCCAATGACGATAGTGTCACTATACATTCCGCCAAGTGATCAGCGTTGTCAAACCGAATTAGACAAATCACTGGATGGACTGCCAACTCCATTATTGCTTCTTGGTGACTTCAATGATCACCATCCTGCATGGGGTTCACTTACAACAAATTTACTCGGACGCTACATTGCGGAAAAAACATTGACAAAGCAGCTGATTATATTGAACAATAGGTCGCATACACGTATTGATCCAGCAACGGGTTTCACGTCAGCTTTAGATCTGTCAATATGCTCGGAGATGTTAGCCCCAAAATTTATTTGGAGGACACTTTTGGACACACATAATAGCGATCATTTTCCGATCACAATATCCGCACCCAATTGGTCACGAGTACCGACAAAGACACGACGATGGCTTTATGATCAGGCGGATTGGACAGCATACGAGAGGTTAACGGCAAGCAGCATTAAGCCTGGGGACCAAATCGAAGTCGACGAATTTGTGAACCGAATCCTATCAGCGGCAGTATCCTCCATACCTCGAACATCTGGCCATATTGGTACAAAATCGGTACCTTGGTGGTCGGCGGAAGTAAAAACAGCGATTAAGCTTCGCCGAAAAACATTGAGAGCATTGAAGCGCATCAAAGCAGCCGGTCTAGACACATCCGATGCACTTGGAAAATTCCAAGTAGCCATAGCAGAGGCGAAGAAATCAATAAACGAAGCAAAAAGAAAATCGTGGGAGGAGTTCGTCGAGAAAATATCAACGAATAGCACTGCCGCTGAAATGTGGCACTCAGTTAACACATTGAGAGGAAAGAGGCAACACCGTACAGCCGTTCTCAAGCGGCCTGATGGGTACACTGATAATGCGGAAGAAGTAGCAGCAGAACTGGCCAAGCACTACTGGGAAAGATCAGCGTCCTCAAGCTATCCTCCATTATTTAAAATGGCAAAGGAAAAAGCTGAACGAGTTCGCATACAACTCCTACCTGATACAGGCAACACGTACAACTCGGACTTCTCCTTGGATGAACTCCTGTACGCACTTGATAAAGGCCGAAGTGCCTCTACAGGCCCAGACACTATTGGATACCCGATGCTACAAAGACTACCTCTATCCGTAAAGACGGCATTGCTAGAACTTCTAAACCGAATATGGCGCAGTGGCGTTTTCCCATCCAGTTGGCGAACTGGAATAATAATACCAATCCCTAAACCGAATACCACTGAATCCGGCCCCGCTGCCTTCAGGCCAATTACTCTCACAAATTGCATATCAAAAGTTTTCGAGCGCATTATAAATAGAAGGTTAACAACCGAGCTGGAGTCAAATGGTAGGCTCGACAAGAGGCAACATGCTTTTAGAGCTGGTCATGGTATCAATACGTACTTGGCGGAGTTAGACAGGTCGCTACCAAACAATGATGAACACTGTCTTATAGCATCGTTAGACCTCTCGAAAGCTTATGATACCACATGGAGGTACGGTATTTTACGCACACTGCGCAAGTGGCAAATCAACGGACGAATGTTCAACATTTTGTATAGCTTTCTCGATGGTCGTTCTTTCCGCGTAAGTGTCAACGGAGCATACTCACAGGAAATGTCTCTAGAAAATGGTGTACCGCAAGGGTCTGTGCTGTCCGTCACACTATTTCTAGCAGCAATGCAACCGATTTTTCGTATTGTTCCGAATAACCTCATCGTACTCCTGTACGCGGACGACATATTATTAGTAGCGCGAAGGAAAAAGGAGCAACCTATGTATCGTGATTTACAGAGAGCCGTGAAAGCTGTCGACAAATGGGCTAAAAGCGTCGGATTCAGCATATCGGCAGATAAATCTAAAATTTTCTACTGCAGTCCTAATGCCCGCCGAGAGCCTGGAGGCAATATATCTATTGAACGTGTTATTATACCAAAGACGAGACAGTTGAAAGTCGTCGGCGTAGCCTTAGATAGGACCCTAACATTTAAACCTCACTGTAAACTGGCAAAAAGAAAATGCGATTCACGGCTAAGAATCATGAAAATGATAACCGACAGGATTCCCCGAGGCCAGCGAGCTGCACTGTTACGAACCGGTTCAGCAATAATAACAACACGCCTTCTTTACGGCATAGTTCTGTTTAGTAGAGCAAAAAACGAGGTTATCCATTCACTTGCGCCTATATATCTCGGGTACTTATTCAAAAGGACGTATGTGATTTTGTAAACAAAGATTCAAACGTCGATTTGTTCAATCTGATAGTACTCCCACGCAAACCATCACCATAGACAGATAGGGGGAGGCTTCGGCTACCTGTTGGTGGTGTTGGTTTGCGTGGGAGTACTATCAGATTGGACAAATCGACGTTTGAATCTTTGTTTACAAAATTACATACGTCCTTTTGAATAAGTACCCGAGATATAATAAAATGATCCGAATGGCTTCTGGTGCATTTGTTACCAGCAGTCTAGCGATTATGGCAGAAGCTGGCACAATACCATTCAACCTCTTGACTGTCCAATCGTTAGCACGTGCTGCTATTCGCGTGATGGAGAAAGACCGATCTAATATCGACCTCCCAGTTGTTCGGAGAGCATCTGAATGTCTCATGGAAGCAGTAGAGATGACATTACCGAAAGTAGAAGTGCGCTCGCGGCTTAGCACTCGAAAGTGGCATGAACACAAACCAGGAATAGTATGGGATGTGAAGCATAAGGTCAAAGCAGGAGATCACCCGATTGTAGTAAGACCTATCGTACAAGAGTTGTTGGCAAATAATTTCAATCGTTCCGTGGTAGTAAAGCTATGTCCATTTAGAATCCGGAATAATAAAATCATCTGTATCTCGGTAACGGATTGACGTACAAATAAGGTTAATACATCAAAACATAGGTAATTTACTGTACTTTAAGGAAAAAAATATGATACAAATCATTTCTTTGTGTTTCTAGTGAAAATTCGCACCTTCTTCTTTATTCCTCTCATCAAAAGTTGCACACCTACGAAGTCAACTTCCTTGGCACATTTGTTCCACATTTTGGTCATCTGAGTCGCGTCCCGAGCTGTTTTTCCACTTTTCGTAAGCTTCCGCTTCATTACTACCCAAAATGTCTCGATGGGCCGGAGCTGTGGGCAGTTGCTTGGATTTATTTGTGGGCAGTTGCGTGGATATATTTTATCGATGAAATCTTCGTTATTATCGCGGTACCACTGGATGACTTCCCGGCTGTAGTGGCAACTCGCCAAATCTGGCCAAAACTTCACGGGACCTTTATGGGCTTTTTGGAAGGTAGACCGCGGTTTTAGAGACATTCCTCCTTGTACAGCTTCGAGTCCATCGTCTTATTCGTCACAAACACTTAGGTCTTTGCTCCACAGCTGCATATCCCTTGCCAAAACCATCTGTGTTTTTTTGCAAGTTTGTCCAAAAAGCAAACTTAAACTTCGCAGGAACTATTCCTCGTGCCGTCGCCACGTAGAATGTTTGGCTAGGAAGCTGTCTGAAATTAATTTTGACGTAGGTTCCATCATCGATGAGCAGGATTATCAACGTGGGTGTGCAGATTTTTTTCTCTCCTATCGGCTTCCATCTGGAATAACTTTTGACTCGCTGCACGAAACATCGTGAAATTTATACCACAGCAAGTGGGCGCCTAGGTAGACAAACCGCTGTAAAAGAATTCTTGCAGCGGTCACTTTCCGTGCCGCTGCAATACAATAAATCATTCCGGATTCTAAATGGACATGACTTTATATACCGATGGATCGAAAAGCGATAATTCAGTTGGAGTAGGAATATTCTGTGATAATCTTCAACAATCGATAGCCCTACCGTCATTTTGTAGCGTGTTCTCAGCGGAAGCCTATGCGATCAAACTAGCTCTCGGTACATGTACATCGAACAATTTAGTGATTCTCTCGGATTCAGCGAGTTGTCTTTCGGCCATAGAAAATGGCAAATCACAACACCCATGGATCCAAGAAATAGAAGGAATGCTTCGAATACGTTCTGCTCAGTTATGCTGGATCCCTGGCCATGCCGGAATTCATGGCAACGAAGAAGCAGACCGGCTTGCCAAAGAGGGACGAGACAGGCTACCACGAGATCGCAATTCCAGGAGTAGATGTGATAAAGTCTATCAAGCAATCAATCCGTATAAGATGGGAAGATCAATGGTCACATGAGAGAAACGTCAAACTAAAGGAATCCAAACCTAGCACCGTTAAATGGATAGACCAGGAAAATCCTGCCGATCAAAGGATGCTCACGCGACTACGTATTGGTCACACACGATTAACTCACGAGATCTTAATAAAGAAGTCATCCCCACCAGTTTGTGAGTGTTGCGGAACAATCATTGACGTCCGCCATATTATTCTGCAATGCAGAAAATACGACGATGCTAGAAAAAAATATCGACTAGATCAATTGTTTAAACTCGTCTTATGACAGGTGAGATCAAACAAGCTTGTGTGCGGCTCTACAGAATGATGCTGAAAGTGAAAAACGTATGCTGGATTTCCTACAAGAGACAGATTTGTATCGGCAACTGTGAACAATACGAAGAAATGCAGAAGAAGAGGAAGAAGCAGTAAAAGAAGAAGAAGAAGCAGATTATTGGGGAAGATGAAGAAGAAGCATACTATTGAAAGAAGAAGAAGAAGCTGATTATTGGAAGAAGGAAAAGAATAGTGTTAGTAAAAGTGATATGAAAGAGAAGTTGACGCAAAGTGATGCACAAGAAAACGGAAGAATACAAAATGAAGAGGAAGTTGGACAAAACGAAGAAGACGAGATATGTGTATGAAAGTGTAAAATCAAGCGAAAAGCAACAAAAAACAAAAAAGCAGTAAAAACATTCAAAAGAAAGTGAACTAAATTAAAGAAAATAGAAATCTTTGGTAAATAACTGGAGAAATACAACGAAAGCAGTACCACGGAATCGGCGAACAGCAGCAACTTATATAATACATAAGCTAAGTGAATTTATTGTACCCTTACCATACATATATATATTTTTTTAATTACTCTAATTTATCAGACATGAATTCACGGATAGTGTAAAGTGTCACTAATAAACAACAACTACAACAACCATTTTCCTGTGGGGCTGCCTTTCCGATTCTGTTTTTTCGCACTTGTATACAAGTTTGATAAATTTGTTATCATGGCTTGTTATGATTCGGAACAGTTTTATCATTGTTCGTTATCTATTGAGAGCGATTTCTGCAAACCCTGGCCCGGATCCCTCATTTTAATGTTTTATATAAAGCACCCCAAAATCTATTCGGATTCCCAATAATTTTAGAAGAATGAAATATAATCAAAGCATCGATATATGTATGTGAGCAATTTTCCAATATGTGCATAAAGTATATACAAATTACATAACCCTATCCTTAAATTCTCCGATATCTATCTCCACTCCTTCAAATCAAAATCCTATAAAAATAACTCTCTAAGGAATTCCCCCCAAACTAATCTGCGATGCTATTGGAAAGCAGTGTACTTCATTTGTCCTGTTCCGCTATCATTCAAGCACGTTCCATTGCACTCCGGATCGCTTTATTGCACTACTCGCGTACCTCCATTGCATAACTCAGAATTGTGGATACAAATCGCTGCTCCTCTGCGCTCGTCCTCATACATAGTGAATAGCTGTGCACCAATTCATTTCGCCACCATTCTTTTCATCTACGCGGACGATGGAAAATCGACAGTAGAGGGAAAAAAAGCGTAAACCATTTTCTTTCCCACTTTCAAACGCAAACACTTGTGTGACTATATCGAGATTTTTTTTATTCTGATTGCACATGCGACAGTCACTCCATTACACTACACTAGAGGATGGTGCTGCCTCTGCGTTTTTTCTTTGTTTATTACACTACGTTAGCCCCTCCCACCGCCGAACGCTTTTGTCAAACGACTCAACTTACGTTGTTCCGGTTGTCGGTGTCCTACTGCTGTCGTTTCTGCCGGTGGGGTGCTTCTTCTGAATGGATGGTTTCAAGTAGGAATTCACAACGGTCTATCATCTCCTGCGGCACCGGCACTCGATTGGACAGGTGTTATCGATGGCAGTATTTCGAAGTTTGCGATGCCGAGCCGCTGTAGCCGATGAGCTGCGGTGTGAAGACAAGCGATTGCTGCTCCGTGTCGATGGCCCTATCCAGACTGGGCTGTCGACAGTTGACGATGACGATGGGGAGAATCGCCCGTTCATTATTTGCCATCGCACCAGCAGGACCCAACTGACCAGGACGGATGCGAAACCAGCCATCAGCAGGCGCCACGGTGGATTACCACGGCTGAACGGTGCAGTTCCGGTTTGCATGGCCTCCGGATGTTCACCTGAAAGAACCGCCCGAACTGATATGAGCGTTAATAAATACGCGATGAAGCGACACAAGGGAGGGGGGTGCATCGATCCTGCTCCGAAGGGGTTCTTTCTGCTTGGAGACTTGCCTCACCGTACGACCCAGAAGGCTTATTTTGACTGTTATTGCCTCACTGTGGTTTATGAATGAATTGACCCAGTGTAGAATATGAATCCACAACTACTATATGCTCGGTTAAAATTTCCACCAGCACAGAGTGCTCCCTTCACCTAAAGCCCCTTCGGCGCAGGATACCCTCAAGGTGGTCACGAATCGAACTTACCGTTTAGTACGTGCACCCGCACGCTGGCCACATCCGCATTCGACGGCGAACAGCTGTACTTGCCCGAATCGTCCAGGTCGGCGTTCTGAATTAGCAGGTGGGACGTGGTCACATCGCCCTTTTCGGTGATAACCGATACGCCCCCGCGACTCGAGTCGTAGCTGATGACCTCGTCGTGGTGGTACCAGAAGATGTACGCCGGCGGCTCCGGGCTGTACTTGACGGCACAGGTCAGGTTGATGGTGCTGCCTTTGTCGACGTGCAGATCCGGTCCGCCGATAATGGTCGCCGTGGGAACTGGAATGGAGAGAGGGAACGAGAAAAAATGTAATAAGTAAGAGTTTATTTTGGGTCATTTTTTGTTTTGTCTACGGTGATATATAGAACGAAACTGAGGCAGTAGGATAGAGTGAACGGATTCCAATACTCCTATATATGTACTTAAATTAATATTGAATATAGAAATCAGAAGTGATGAAGACAGAGTTGAGGATTTTTTTATTATTATCTTTGTTTGGGAGATTGTCAGCCGGAAACTGGTTCATCTTCAGAGTTGAGGAATGTTTGTTTTACCCACCGCTAGTTTTCAACTAATTTACTTTTTGAGGAGCCTAAAAAAAAGGTTTCCAACGAAGGTGCTGGGCTGAGCAACTTCAGCTTTAAATTGTATTTTCAATGCCAATGGATTCTTAATACCGTTTTGGCTCAAATCCCGAACATGAATTATATTCCGAACACTGGGCGTTTTAGCGCCCTAAAACTAAAACTTTAATTGGTCTTCCGCACTGAGGATCACGATTTCAAACGAATTCAAGCTCCTGTGGAGAAAATTACACGAATAAAGCCAAATTGAGGTAAAAAAAGGGCGTGAGACACCTCAAACTTCATGTTTTCATAAAACAATTATTATTTATTTATCATCAGACTAAGGCCGGAGTGGCCTGTGCTGCACATAAAAGACTTCTCCATTCAGCTCGGTTCATGGCTGCACTTCGCCAACCACGCAGTCTGCGGAGGGTCCGCAAGTCGTCCTCCACCTGATCGATCCACCTTGCCCGCTGTGCACCTCGCCTTCTTGTTCCCGTCGGATCGTTGTCGAGAGCCATTTTCACCGGATTACTGTCCGACATTCTGGCTACGTGCCCGGCCCACCGCAGTCTTCCGATTTTCGCGGTGTGAACGATGGATGGTTCTCCCAACAGCTGATGCAACTCGTGGTTCATTCGCCTCCTCCACGTACCGTCCGCCATCTGCAACCCACCATAGATGGTACGCAACACTTTCCTTTCGAAAACTCCCAGTGCGCGTTGGTCCTCCACGAGCAAAACAATTATGGAGATGATATTTTCAAGGTTCCTGGGCCCCTCGGGCTCAATCTGGCCACATCGGCCATAATCTGTAGGATCTCCAGAATAGCCATTTCCTAAATTGAGCCAAAATAGATCGTGCGACATCTCAAACTTCATGATTTCACAAAGCAGTGCACTGACACATGATTTCACAAAGCAGACCACAGCAGTGGTCGGAATGATATTTTCAGGGTTCGTGCGCCACTTGCGTTAAGCCCGGCCACAATCCGAGGGATATCCCGAATGGCAATTTCCTAAACTGAGTCAAAATAGATCTGCGACACCTCAAACTTCATGATTTTACAAAACAATGATGGAAATAATATATTTGGGGCTTTTGGGCCACTTGGGTTCAATCCGGACACTATCCGGAAGACCTCCGGAATGGCCATTTGCTAAACTGAGCCAAAATAGGTCGTGCGACACCTCAAACTTCATGATTCCACAAAGCACCCAAGGGAAGATCCCCAAAGTACGTCACGCAAATATTGACGATTTTCAACCCCCCTCCTCCACATTTCATCACGTTTTTAGTTACAAACCTCTAAAAATTGTGTATGCATAGTCACGCTGCTCAGAACCTCCTTCCCTGTAGAGGCGTGACATACTTTGTGAATGCCCCCCAAGTAACATTTTGAGTTTTATAACGCTTTCGAAGACCATAATCTACTCTACTAGAGTTTTATAAAACCAGTATGAAACCATAATGTTACTAGGGTAGCGATTGGAATGATATTTTCAGGGTTCTTGCGCCACTTGTGTTCAACCCGGCCACAATTGGATTCAATCCGGACACTATCTGGAGGACTTACGGAATGGCCATTTCCTAAATTGTGCCAAAATAGGTAGTACGACAACTATTTCCAGGGCTCCTGCGCGACTCGGGTTTAGTCCGGCCATTCCGGAAGACCTCCATTGAAAGTAAAGCACGTCGTGTAACACCTCAAACTTCATGATTTCACAATGCAATGATGAGAAAGATGTTTTGAGGGTTCCTGGGCTACTTGGGTTCAATCCGATACAAAAGTGACATAATACGGAGGACTTGCGGAATGGCCATTTCCTAAATTTGATCATGCCATACCTCAAACATTATGATTTTACGAAACAATGATGAAAGTAATTTTCGAAGGGTTCCTGGGCCACTCGGGTTCAATCCGGTCACATCGCCCACAAGATCAAGATCTTCGGATTCGGACAACAGTTTCAATTTTGATGGCCCTCATAATCAGACGTCAGCTAGTGTTCATTAAGCACTTCCACAGTTATTAACTGCGAGGTTTCTAAGCCAAGTTATCATTTTTGCATTCGTATATCATGAGGCAACACGATGATACTTTAGTGCCCAGAAAATTAGAGACAATTTCCAATCCTAATATTGCCTAGACCGGCACCGGGAATCGAACCCAGCCACCCTCAGCATGGTCTTGCTTTGTAGCCACGCGTCTTACCGCACGGCTAAGGAGGGCCCAACCTAAGTAACATTTTAAGCAAGGATGTTATCGATCATTCAGTAATCTGCGTTCGATCATTTAGTAGTTTGTCAATAACTCATTCCAGAGGCCTAATTTCATATTTTTTGTATGGCGGACTTTTAGTGCGAAGGTTTTTCTACAAATCTCCTTAACAGGTCGATGTTCGAATTCCACTACTAAAGGAGTTACGGTGTTAGTTTCTATACTTATACTAAATGATAACAAAATATGCAATCATTTAGTCTAAGTTACTGCTACTAGCACTATAGCTCCGTTACTAGTGAAATTCAAACAACGAACTGTTAAGTAGAGTTGTAGATAAACCTTTTTTGTAGATAAACCAGAGTTGTAGATAAGTCCACCATATAAAACATTTGGAAATTTAGCCTCTGGAATGAGTTATTGGCAAACTACTAAATGATCGAAGGCAGATTACTAAATGATCGATAACATCGTTGATTTTAAGTTTTATAACGCTCTTCAAATCCATAATTTACTCTACAAGAGTGTTATAAAACCAGCATAAAACCAAAATGTTATTACGGAAGGGACCATTAGGGAGGACGAATTAGGGAGGTATCAAGACAGGGAATACTTTTTTTTCTCAAAATTCAAAACTTTTTTATCATGTGGAAATACGGTCCAGCGGTTCTCAACCTTTTTCTTGAGAGGTACCGCTTAGCAATTGCATTAATTGAGGTACCCTCTATTTTCTTTATGCTGTAAATGAAAATAAGCGTAGATACATGGAAAACGGACCTGAAAACTAACGGGATATATGGCTCTCCATAAAGTTGGCTGACATTTTCACTGTTCCGTGAAAAATTGGAATTCAAAGTAAATTTATAATTGAAGAGAGGCTTCCAAGTATCTTCAAGGGAGGCTTCAAAGCCTCTTGAGAAGCGGCTTTCGAGCCACTTAAAAGGAGGCTACTGAGCTTCTTGAAACTATGCTTCCAAGCCTCTTGAAAGAAGAATTCCGAGCCTCTTCAAGGGAAGCTTCCGAGCCTCTTGAAAGGAGGTTTTCAAGCCTGTTGGAGGGAGGCTTCCGGGTCTCTTGAAAGGCGACTTTCGAGCCTTTGAAAAGCGGTGTCTGAGCCTTTTGATAGGAGGCTTCCGATCCTCTTGAAAGGAGGCTTCAGAGCCTCTTGAAAGCGGCTTTCGAGCCACTTGAAAGGAGGCTTCTTAGTCCCTTGAAATCACGCTTCCAAGCCTCTTGGGCAAAGAATTTCGTGCCTCTTAAAGGAAAGCTTCCGCTCGTCTTGAAAGGAAGCTTACGAGCCTCTTGAAAAAAGGGTTCCGTGCCTCTTGATGGGATACTTCCAAGCCTCTTAAAGGGAGGGTTCCGGGTCACTCGAAAGCAGGCTTTTGAGCCCTTGAAAGGAGGCTTCCGAGCTACTCCAATGACTTGACTTCCTAGCCTCTTAAAACCGCACCAAGAGGCTTCCCAGCTTCTTGAAGGGAGGCATCCGAGTATCTTGAAAGATGGCTTTCGAGTCACTTAAAAGCAGGCACCTGAGCATCTTAAAAGTGCGCCTCTGAGCATCTTGAAAGCAGGCCGAGCCTCTGAAGGAAGTTTGCCGGGCCTCTTAAAAGGAGACTTCCGAACCACTCTAAGGGAAGCTTTCGAGCCTCTTGAAAGGTGGCTTTCTAGCCACAACTTCTTGAAGGAGACCTTCGAACCTATTGAAAGGAGGCTTCCGCACCTCTTGAAAAAGGCTTTCAAGCCTCTTGAAAGGAGACTTCAAGCTACTTGGATGGAGGCTCACGAGAAGCGTAGAAGGATGCTTCCAATTGAGGGGGTCAAACACAAAAGGGTGTAAGTGACAAAATGTTAGTTTTGACAAAAATGAGTGCATAGTCTTTCAATATTTTTTCGCTTCATACAAATTGTATGAAAGATCAAAAAATTAATAATTTACTGTGAATTTTCACATTTTTTATAAATATCGAGCAAATTACATCAACATATTGCCGCAAAGCTCGAGAACCAAAGCTTTTTTTTTTCTGTACTCAACTTAATTTTAACCAAAATTGCACTTACCCCCTTTTGCTTCTAACCCTTTCAATTCTTTTACAACGAAGCAACTAAGAAGAAAAATACACAATTATCAAAACTTTATCAATAAGTTTTATTTGGAATTGTTATGTATCCGCCATTATGCATTCCAGTCCGAGGTACCCACTGGGGCCAGCGAAGGTACCCCCAGGGGTACATGTACTCCTGGTTGAGAACCGCTGATTTAGTTAAATGCCACTTGGCCGAAAGGGTCATTTGACCGAAAAGGTCATTTGGCCGAATAGTAAACTTTTTTTTCTTAATAATTGAAGTGAGTAGTGGTCTCTACTCACTTCTCACTTCTTATTTCTCATTTCTCACTTTCCTAGTAACATTGTGGCTTTATAATGGTTTAATAATTGTCTTGTAGAGCGAAATATGGTTTTAAGACCGTTATAAAACAAAAAATGCTACTTGGGTTGACATTCCTCACTTCTCACTTCTCCCTTTGAACTTTTCTTTTCTTTCTTCTCACTTCT
This sequence comes from Armigeres subalbatus, assembly GCF_024139115.2. Lineage (NCBI taxonomy): Eukaryota > Metazoa > Arthropoda > Insecta > Diptera > Culicidae > Armigeres > Armigeres subalbatus. The sequence continues at coordinate 277,748,557 of NC_085141.1, forward strand.
CACTTTTCATTACTCATTTCTTACTTCTCATTTCTCACTATTCACTTTTCATCTCACACTTTTCCCTTCTCACTTTTCACTTCGCACTTCTTCACTTCGCACTTCTCACTTCTTACTTCTCACTACTCATTTCTCACTTCTTATTTCAAACTTCTCCCTTCTCACCTTTAACTCCTTACTTCTCACTTCTTACTTCTTACTTCTCACTTTTGACTTCTCACTTCTAACTTCTCATTTCTTATTTCTCATTTCTCACTTTTCACTTCAATTTCCACTTTCCACTTCTCATTTTTCACTACTCATTTCTCACTTTTCACTACTCAATGGTAAGAGAATTCCCAATTTTCTCTCTCATTTTCCATTCCTCACTTCTCACGTTTCACTTATCACTCTCACCTCTCACTTTTTTTTTCTCATTTCTCAACTCACTTCCTATTTCTCAAGTCTATTTTCTTGTGAGCTCACTAGAGGTGTGCGCCGGTCCGATATTCGTCGGCGGCGGGGTTTGTCAGAATTTTGATCGGCGGCGGCGGCGTTTTCAGCATCACGCCGAAAGCCATTTTAGCCGGCGGCGGCGTGAATCGGCGTGGCGATTTTTTCATTACGTTTTTCTAAGATTTTTTTTGCATTTTCAAGACATTAAAAGAATAATCTTTTGAATTTCGCATGAAAATGTAATGAACTTCTACAGAAAAATCTATAAGTTTTTCCAAAATTTGGAAAATATTTTCGGATTGTTTGAAGTTTCGATAAATCTTTGGAATTACCAACAGAATCTTTTTTGAATTCCCAAATAAAATTGTTTGGAATTTCAGTAGAAAATTTGTCGCAATTTACATGAGAAACTTCAGAATTTTTACAAAAAAACTTCAGAAATTTATGAAAAGTTCTTGTTGAGTTTATGTTGAGTATTCTTCCAAATTTGCAAAGAACATTATTGATAATTGTAGTAGAGTGCAGCTGGTTGAATGGGTGTTTTACCGTTGGCTTTCTCAGTCTAGAATAATAAAGATGGCTAGTTTGGCATGGCCAACGATAAAACAGTCAATTTTTAAGAATTTCCGCGGGAGACTCTAAGGAGTTTTTGAGAAAAATTCTCTGGAATGCTCAGGAGAAATTCTTCGTAAGTTTAACGGAAACTGCTTTAGAATTTCCGCGGAGGATTGTTCAAAATGTTTCAACAAAAAATTGTTCGAACTTATTGGAATTCTACGGGAAATTCCTTGTACAGTAGACGTTCGATAACTAAAAGTCATTTAACTGCAATGCTTTTAGCTGCATTTCGAAAGTTACATCAGTTTTGCAGTTATCGGAAAGCTGAGCTTCAAAACTATGTCAAAGCCGATGATAGCTGAAATAATAATAATAATGATAGCTGCATAGCGGTGAACAATCAGATGCACTTTTATTTTGACGACGTCCGACAATTATTTGATGTTTAGAATGCGTTGAAGTTATTGAACGGCTAGTGTATTGTACGTAAGAAATTCTTGGGAAATTCCATTGACCGAAAGCCATATGTCCGAACTGGTAATTTGGCCGAAAAAGTCGTTTTCCATAGCAGGTCGTCAATGTCAATAACCAAATGTCAATAATTGAATAGGTAATTTAGTCCAAAATATCCATCCGTTTGGCCTAATGACATTTACGTTGAAAAGGCCTTTTGTCAAACGACCGTTGAATGAAATTTCGTAATCTCTCTACGTTTAAGTCGATACTGGCATTTAAGCCAAAAGCCATCCAACCAAATCCCATTAAGCCGAATTGAACGCTTATCCGAAACTGTTATCAGGTCACAAATGGTTTGACCAAAAAAGTAGGGTTGAGTTGCGTGCTCTTGCCTACGCAATGCGGTCGGGTCTGAGCTTGACGACCGACTGGCAAATAGCTTACACAACCTCACTTGATCAGTACCGTTGCTGATGAAGAATGTGTATAGCCGCCAGACATTCTAAATACTCACGCTCCTCTAATGTGGACGTGTACAATACACATGTGGAAGTATTGGCTTGATAAATGGATTGCGAGTGATTTGACTATGCGTCCAATTTGGGAATCTCGAGCTCTTTCAGTAGCCGCTAGGTTGCGAAGGCCGACGGAGGTCCTTCGTAGCTTAGTTGGTTAAAGCACCAGTCTAGCGTACTGTAGGGTCATGGGTTCGAGTCCCATCGAAGGGAAAGTGGTTACCTCCAATACATTTTTCAAATCAATATCTTCCACATAACGTACATATTCACATATGAGTTTTCATAACATTGTAAACCAAAAAAGTAGTTTTACCGAAAACGACATACAGCCGAAATGGGCATTCAGCCGTACTGGTAATTTGGCCGAAAAAAATCGTTTCACCGAATAGATTATTTGATCGAAACTATTCGGATAAACGTCTTTTTTGGCAAAATGATCAATTTAGCCGAACGACACTTCCAAAGAAGGTTGCAGAAAGGACATTCAAGGGCCAAATGGCTCTTTCTGCCAAATGCCATTTTTTACCAAACGGCATTTTTGGTCAAATGATGTACATTCGGTCAAATGACTTTTTCACCCGAACGGCATTTTCAGCCAAATGACCTGTTTGGCTGTACATCGCTTTCGGCCAAACTACATTTTCGGTTAAACCAGTTTTGATCTGATAACAGTTTCCGTGAAACGGTTTGCTAAATGGTACCCGGCTAGATGTCTTTTGGCCTAAAGTCCAGTATCGACTTAAAAAAAGACCATTTCGCCAAACAAGTGGCCTTTTCTGACCATATTACCCGTTCAGTACGAGGTTCATTCATTGAAATTTGGCCGTATGATTCCCTTGGACCAAATGACATTTTTGGCCAAATGACTGTCAAAAAACTATTTCTGCTAAATGGCATTTTTGGGCAACGATCGTTTCGGATAGACAACCTGTTAGGGCAAACGGATTTTTCGGCCAAATTATCAGCTCTATCACTTTCGGTCTTACTGGAATGGAATGGAACTTACCAAGAATTTTTAATCGAAAATAGAAAGAATTTTCTGATGAAGCTTAGCTTAGACTGACTGTACATATCAATAGTTGCTACTCCGTGATTGATCAGATCTGGTGCGAATTGCACTTCAATCCAAGTGAATAGTGGTTGGGATTTACCATCTATTCTCGAAGTCCACGTTCCAGCAGCTCTCGAATGTTGATCAATAACGGCGCCGGCCAAGTCATTGCCAGGGATTTTTTTTTGCGATTCCTTACAGTCAGTTGGAAAAGGAAGGGAAGGTTAGTGTGTGGTAATTGTTGCTACTAGAGACCGAGAATACCTCTGCATCTCCACAATTACCACGGGAAGGAAGTTGTGCTAGTTGGGTGGGGTAATCAGAAACATAGATCGGGATTCACCATGGAAAGTGATGTGATCTATGTAACTTCTATTTTACTATTAGTACGGATATTTTTATAAACAACAGTGTTAGTTTTTACTTATCTGATCTTTCAGAATGGGTGTTCAATTGTTAATCCATTGCAATTATAAACAATCCATCGCTCAAAATAAGCGATTGTTCATTTGCATTTACGCCAACGCCATCATTATTTCACAGCGCTTGCAGCGAAGGGGCGACAATGCTACAATCAGATTCTAGATTAGATTTGAGGGATTGTGACGAAAACAGTTATGCGAAAGTACGCCGTCCCCATCAATGATGAACTGTTCACTGAATTTTAAAAAGCGATAAGGATAGATTAAGTTATTTAAAGAATGATACATATATCATCATCATCACCATGGTGACTTTTGTTAAGTGGTTCAATCATAACTTTCGCGAATCTCTCAACTTTGGAAAGTGTTGTCCATGGTTCTCGGCTTACAGCAACATGAAATCATTTCACCCGGATCGAAAATATTTCGCTGAATCATTTCCATGAATTAGGTCGCAATTCATATTCGTTAATGAGGTGAATTTAATAAATGTGGGTAGTAGAGTGGGGCGCACTTGTATGGAAAAACACAAACTTCATTCAATCAAGTAAGATCAAGGATTTTCTGAATCGTTTTGGGATCCCGATCAACTGTGCAAAATATGGTCTCGATTGCTTGCGTCCTCGCTTACCGCAACGCGATTTAAATTTCTATGAAGATTAGTATTCGAAATTGTACTTTTTTACATTTTCATCCTCAGCGGCTATATTTTATCGTCAATCACAAGACTCATTACGTTAGCATATAGTCTGAAAGATGCCGAAACACTTTGCTGAAGAAGGTACGTTGCTGGAACATCTACTAAAAATGTTATAACGCTTCGAAGATTGATTGTTCGAAATTTTAACAAAATATTGTATGGAATTCTCATGGAAATAATTGGTATCTTCACGAAAAATTCTCTGGAGTTTCAACGTAATGTTGTAGAGATCTATCAGGAAATTATACGGAAAATGCACTGAATCTTCGGAGTTTCCACTGAAAATTTGAATCGGCGTGGAAAATTATAGATCAGCGGCGTGACAAATTTTAAACGGCGGCGCGCCGATGCAAAAATGTTGGCAGCGGCGGCACACACCTCTAATTCTCACTACTCACTCCTCAATATTTACTTTTGACGACTCACAATTTATGTTTTTTTTCTAACTATTCGGTATTCGGCCACATGATTCGGAAATTATATCTTGGGCTTAATTCGGACACATCGGCACACATTCTGAAGGATCTGTGAAATGATCAATTTCCAAATTAATTCAAAGTACATCGTGTGATCCTCCTTAGCCGTGCGGTAAGATGCGCGGCTACAAAGCAAGATCATGCTGAGGGTGGCTGGGTTCGATTCCCGGTGCCGGTATATACAATTTTCGGATTGGAAATTGTCTCGACTTCAATGGGCATAAAAGTATCATCGTGTTAGCCTCGTGATATACGAATGCAGAAATGGTAACCTGGCTTAGAAACCTCGCAGTTATCATTCAATATCAATTAGCCGTCGGTTGTGGACGCATTTTTAAGCGCTCTGCACTTATTTTAATTATTATTATTTTTATTTTTTTGCTTCAATTGTCGCGCGCGGCCGTTCAGTTAAAATGCAGTGTAGTGTTAAATCGTGCAATATCAGCGACGACCGGTTCCTATGGAAGTGTGAATTTTGTTTTAAAACTTACCATGCTGCATGCGTTGGAGTGCAGAGGCATCAGGAAAATTTCATATTGTCATACATGGTTCCCTGTGCGACGACTGCCAGCATAACTTGAAGTCAGGAATAGACACCCGCAAGGTACTCCACCAGCAGCAGCAGTTAATTGACACAATAAAAGAACAAACGGATGCTAATCTTCGAGTGGCTTCCGACCTGAAGAAATTAAGTGCAGTTGGCGAATTATTTGACAATATTGAGTTGCAGCTCAAAGAAACGACTGCGTGTATAAATAAAACAACTTCGTCCAACTTATCAAATGCTGTTTCATCATTATCACGTTTAATTGAAAACAGCCCGACAACAAGTAAAACAGATAGGTCAGCTGATGAGCTGTCTGCAATAAAAATCATTTAACGGGACTGCTGAACATTTCTATGAACTCCACTAAACAGCATATAAATGATTTCGTGGAGGATCTGACAAAGATTTGACAGAAGAATTCAAAAAATTTGTAGTGAATTTCAAACGCTGAGCAGTCTGACTATGGATATGGCTTCTCATTGCAATGAACATAACTCAAGTCAGCCACAAATAGTATCACATGCTTTGACTGAGTTACAATCACTGGCCTCTTCTGTTGGAGGTGATATCTTAAATGAAGTAAAATCTTTGGCGACTGTAGTAAGAACACATTTGGAGGCCAACATTGGCACTGCTCGCCTTATTCCTAAAGAATCACCACCAAACTTGTTGCAAGAACTAGCTGAAACGGAAGCTGAATCAGAATCGCTTCAAACTAGCTCGGGTTGGCGGCTTCTTGGTTCTATGAAAATATGGAAAGCCGATTGGACTGATTACGATGCACGTAAGCGTCGTCGACTGAACCAGCAACGATTATCTGAGAAAGCTAAGGCAAAGAAAAAGAGGTGTCAACGACGTTATGCTGAGCAATTTAAGAATGATGGCAAGAATGATCGTAATAAAACTAATAAATTTACGACACCAAGTCCACACATCAGAGTGCCTCATTTTATTAGAACCAGTAATAATAAAATGACAACTCAACGAAGCCACTTCGCCCTTCGTGATGACGATAATCATTCATTTAACCTACCGATGGACAGAGAGTTACTTGCAGCTGCTAAGGAACGTTTTTCACATCCGCCTCCAACACTGTATCGACCAATTGCATTCCAGAGAGGAGAAATTCTGAACCCGTATCCTGCTTCTGACCGTCCAACGACATCCAATACTCCTAATCAATCACCAATGCGCTTGGTTGGGACCTGTGCTTGCCAGTGTTTTTGCCAGAATTGACGAACTCCTTAGAGGAAGGTATTGAATCTACATGTATTAAATGTAATATTCATAGCATAAGTGACGATGACAGAATCACTGACATGACTGTGATAGCAAGTAAAAATGATCACGAAGTCCCTAATGAAATTTTAATATACTGTCAAAATTTTAACCGCATGCGAGGTGCTGGCAAAATTAATGAAATTCACAATAAAGTATGTACATGCGCTTACAATATTATAATTGGTACTGAAACTAGTTGGACAGAAAGTATAAAAAATGAGGAAGTGTTCGGTAATAAATACAATGTTTTTAGATGTGATCGAGACCTAATTTTAACTGATAAAAAATCGGGTGGTGGTGTACTAATTACTGTAAATACCGTAAATAAGTTTTTTAATACAGCAGAACAAGTTATGAGTGACATGGATTCAGAAAATAGAATTCACATATACGGTGACTTTAATCAAAACTCAATTGAATTTATTGCAGATGAATATAATATGTCTTTGCTACTTCCTATCATTGGTGAAAATGAAACTTTACAGTCACTTTTTGATAAATCTAGTCAGTTGGGATTAAATCAAGTGAATCATGTCAGTAACGACCGTAATGTCCATTTAGATCTTCTCTTCACTAACTGTACGGAAGATTTCAATGTTGATAAGGCCCAGCATCTTTTGTGGAAAAACGAACAATACCACACAGCAATTGAATACTCATTAATAATAAATTCTGCCAGCACTCGCCCGAATAAATGTGCATTTGAAATGGTGAATGACTTCAACAATTGTGACTTTGATAAAATGAGAAATGAACTTGACGCAGTTGAGTGGCAAACAATACTCAATAGTAACTTAGATATAAACAGCAGTCTACATTTTTTAATCAAACACTGTTTGCGTTAGTAGATGAGCTAGTACCTAAGAAACGCAAAAAGTTTTCAACAATTCTAAGAATCCGGTCTGGTTCACTCGTGAGATAAGAAATCTAAGAAATCGTAAACAAAAAATGCATAAAACATATAGGAAAAATCGAACTTCTGATAATCTGAAACAATATATTGAAATATGCAGGGAGCTTGACGATCAAATATCAGAAGCATACGAAAATTATAATAGGATTTTAGAAAATATTATAAAAAAGGATCCTAAAACCTTCTTTAACTTTGTCAAAGAGAAAAGAAATCGGATACTTTTCCATCATGCATGAAATTTAAAGAATTGGTTAGCCATGATAGCCAGGAAATTTGCAATTATTTCATGAATTTTTCCAAAGCACTTACAAACCTCTTGATGCTGTTTATGATCGTGATTATTTTCATTATTTACCTGATCAGACAAATGATATTTCAATATCCGGTATTACTGTACATGAAATTGTAACAGCATTAGAAGCATTAGATGCGTCCAAGGGTCCTGGACCCGATGGAATTCCCCTTTATTACTAAAACAATTAGCTACTTCATTTGTAAAACCATTATTTTGGCTTTTTAATAAATCATTAGCTCATGGAGTATTCCCACATTTATGGAAAAATCTTATCTTCTTCCAATTTTCAAATCAGGCAAACGCTCAGACGTACAAAATTATCGGGGCATTGCAATTATATCATGTATACCGAAATTGTTTGAATCTATTGTGAACATGAAACTCTTTGAACAGGTTAAGCACTTGATCACAAATCGCCAACATGGTTTCTTTAAAGGCAGATCCACTGCCACTAATCTCTTAGACTTCGTGACATTTTCACTTGCTGCAATGGATAGAGGTAACTCTGTTGAAACTTTGTACACGGATTTCAGTAAGGCTTTCGATAGAGTTGACATCTCTTTATTACTCTTTAAGCTTCAGCGATTAGGTTTTTCGGAATATTTGGTTAGATGGATTGAATCATATCTTAGAGATAGAACACAGTTAGTGCGCTTCCATAATAAATTGTCTTCGCCAATTAAAGTTACTTCTGGTGTACCACAAGGATCACACTTAGGTCCATTATTGTTCATTCTTTTTGTTAATGATATAACACTCATATTAAAACGCCTTAAGGTCCTTATTTATGCCGATGACATGAAATTGTACATGGAAATTTGTGATGATGCTGACTTAGCCGTAAAAAAACCTTCTCGATATAAACGTGAAAAAATGTAGCATAATTTCATTTACTAGAAAGCAGATATTACAAAACATTACCTGTAAGCTAGGCCAGGAACGAATTATACGATGCACAAAAGTGAGAGACTTAGGGTTATTATTAGACTCCAAGTTGACCTTTGTAGAACATTATAACGTCATTATTCATAAAGCACATAACATGCTTGGATTCATTAAACGTTTCAGTTATCATTTCAATGACCCTTACACGATAAAAACACTCTATGTGTCCTACGTCAGATCAATATTAGAATACTGTAGCATTGTCTGGTCACCCTATCAAGAAGTCCACTCAAATCGAATCGAATCAGTACAAAAACAGTTTTTGCTTTTTGCTCTTAGAAAGTTAGGTTGGTCAACCCTACCGCTTCCGTCATATGAATCTCGGTGCCTACTAATTAATATCGAAACACTTAAGAAAAGAAGAGAAGTTGGTTGTGTAACATTCGTTAATGGTTTAATCTCACATCAGATAAAAGCAGAAAGCCTTCTGTCAGGCTTGAACTTTTATGCACCTACGCGTACCTTGAGAAATCGTGACTTATTTCAACTAAATCTGCAACGCACATCCTATGCTAAAAATGGACCGCTCAACTCTATGATGAACATATATAATAAATATTGTGAGGTCATCGACATATCAATGTCTAACACGCTAGTGAGGAAAACAATGAATAGTATTGCATAATAGTTGTCTAGTGATTAAAACAGATAGTGTTTAAGTGAAACAATGTGTTTGTAGTCTACAATGCTTGACGAAATAAATAAATAAATATTAACTGTGGAATTGCTTAATGAACACTGCGAGGCGGCAGTGTCCCAGTTGGGGATGTAATGCCAATGAAGAAGAAGAAGAAGAAGAAGAAGAAGAAGAAGAAGAAGAAGAAGAAGAAGAAGAAGAAGAAGAAGAAGAAGAAGAAGAAGAATATAGTGTGACATCTCAAACTTCATGATTTCACAATGCAACGATGGGATTAATATTTTCAGCGTTCCTAGACCACTTGTGTTCGATCCGATCATATCGGCTTCAATTTGAAGGACCTACGGAATGGTTCTAAATTGAGTAAAAAAAAAGGTCGTGCGACGCCACAACCTACATGATTTTACAAAGCAATGCTATGATCGGAATTATATTTTCAGGGTTCCTTGGCGACTTAGGATCAAACCGACTTGACTAGGCTTGATTTTGATAACCTGTTTGATCCTATTGAACAAGTTTTCCTTTAGTAGATTTCACGAATCGCAGCCAGTGTGACCAAATGGCCTAAGAGCCACAAAAACAGAATTAATTTTATCGTTTCGTGAAATCATCAAGTATGAGGTGGCACACATCCTATCACTAGTAACATTTTGGATTTATGATGGTGTTATAACACTCTCGAAGAGTAAACTATGGTTTTCAAGAACGTTATAAACCTAAAATATTACTTTGGTTTTTGATTGAATTTGAAAAATTTCATTTCTTAGGTCTTCGGATTGTGGTGGTTGTAACCCTATTGGCCCAGGTGGCCCAGGAACGATTGTATATCATTCCGCCAAAAACCATTTCGCAAAATATATTTTCGATGCTGAATATTTTGGTGAACAGGCATCATCACCGCTAGGTGGATTATTTTTTTTTTGCATTCGTATAGCATGAGGTTAACACGTTGAAACTTTTTATGCCCAGGAAGGTCGAGGCAATTTCTAATCGAAAACCGGACCGAAAACCGGAAGACCGAACCGGGAGTCAAACGCAGCCACCTTGAGCATAGTCTTGTTTTGCAGCCAGGCATCGACTAAGGAACGCCTCTCAGAATAGAATCAGTTTTCGAAAGTTTCATTGCCCCTAACAAACCCTTTGTTATACCTGGCAGGCGGGCTCTTTTATTAAAGGGTTTATCTCCTCTACTTGCCTTGTACCGGGCTGATACATCCATTTGGGGTCTCCAGTAGCCTTGCGAACTGAGGCGTAGGATTGCCAATCCGGAGATGGCGAGTTCGATTCTCGGTCCGGTCTAGGATGATTTCGGGTGGAAACATTTTCGACTCCCTGAGCATAGTGTATCCATTGTACTTGCCACACATGATACATACTCATGCAATGACGGGCATAGAAAAAGCTATCAATTCATAATTGAGGTAATGTTAATAAAAGTTCCAGTTAAAATGTAGAGCCATAGCAGAAGAAGGAAAGATTATCTCCTAACTCTTCCTTCTACCAGGCTGACGCTATCATTTGAAGAAGGCATAACCCCTCCGTTTGCCTTATTTCGGACAAACGCCTTTTCCAAAAGATGGCACTATCTACTCCTTTTGCCTTATACCGGACAGACGCATCCATTTGAAGAATCTTCCTTTCGCTTTATATCGAGCAAACGTGTCCATTTCAAGAAGGCAATATCTTCTCACTTTGCCATATTCCGGCCAGATGCGCTCATCCAAAGAAAGCATTGCCTTCTTTCATTGCTCTAAACCACAGTGAAAAAATAATTTAGACCGGATTACAAAACAATAGCACTATGTAAGTAGGGAAGTGTTGGCGGGTCTTGATCTCGAATACATGTCCCTTGACCACCAATTTTTGAAAGTTGCTGATGTTAGATTACAATCGTTGTTCATCCATCCCTTTTGCTGTCGCAATCCCTTAAGAATGTCTTCCTCTTGTTGTCTACCGTTAAACTCCATTCGTATGTCTTCCTCTCGTTGCTGTCTCCCAAAAAAATGTTTGACTCGTTACAGATGTGAAACGTTTCCAAGGATTTCAAATGTGTGAACATCAGCATTGTAATTAATTAAGCACCCTAAATTCCCTTCCTTTCTTATTGTATAATTGTATTCCCTAACCACGACCAAACCGCGAGCCTTTCAGTTCCCCAAAACTAACATTAGTGTATAAGAATCATGAAAAACTGTATTCAAAAACATGATTCCGGCTCCGTAACGCTTTACGGCAAATGAGCCTTCCAAATAAATTATAGTTTAAAAATAAAAACGAACAGTGGGTAATGTCTGAGACATAACCGCTAAATGGACGTAGGACTTGACTTAACCATGCCTTTCAGAAACATAATATGTCCAAATTTCCCACATCAGCTATTTTGGATAAATAATCGGCGTTGCATACCATTCCTTGGCAAAATCTTCTCATCAAACCAACACAGAAATTAAATCTACCTCGAACAAGAATCATCAAAAACAATTCAGGAAGTATCTGTCCGGTCACGAAATATTACCCTCGACAGTGGCAACCTTCCCACTGAAGGACTGCCTGAAATAAGCCACAAGTTGGCCCAGCAGGGGATGTAGGGCCTCCTAATCCGTGTGATAGCGACTGAAGGAGAACATTATTTTTAACTCTTAGAGCCTTGAGAAAGGCTGTTTGCTTCAGCTAAGTCCAAAAGTAGGAAACGATCTTTTCAAATAACCGCGAATTTCTAGTGGTGGTATAAAAAAGACTGAATGCTCTGCGAGCGAATGCACTTTTCTTTTATACCTTATTTTGAATCTTCTCTGCTTCCCAATTGGTGGGCCAATCAGCCAGTGTCTTGTATCCCGCTTCTTTGTCAGCCAAAGCGTCATCATCATCAACGCGTTCGAGAAGGACTTCTTCTTTTTCACGCTTGTTGCTCGCTGCTGGCGTCTATTTCCTAACGGGACTTTTCGCTTGATACAGGCCAATAAGCCGGGCAAGCGAGCTTAGAATTGCAGTTCAGGTGAGAAGTACGTGTTCTTTTCTGCGACAACATTGTTAGTAGTAGATGGAAGGAACACCCTGACATGGGTTTTCGGGTGATAAGATTTAGAATTGGAAACATGGGACGATCATTCAGTCACGTTCGCTTTGTGTGTGGTCAGTATCAAACAATGTTTATCTAGATATTTCTTGATCAATGCCAAAAAAATATTGTTTGAGCTGTTTTTTTAAACCCAAATATCCAAATATTATGTGAGAGATTTGGACATCTTCTGTTTTTTAGGCATGGTCAAGCGAAGTCGCTATTTATGAAAATCACGCATAAAATTTTATCACTAGAATATTGAAGTACAATTTCTATCCCGAAGGATATTGAAAGCTTTGATATTGATCTCTATTATTGGTTCTCTGAAGAACCGTTTGTTTTTCGGACATACATGCTGCATAATGTGGCTTTTCTTCAGCCTGTCTCGGCTCATCACCGATGCCGGCCGGTCTCGGCTCGACTCTGCTGCTGCTGCCGGTATCTGCTCAGCATTGCTGCTTTGTCGGGTCTGTAGGGTGGACTGCTGCTGTACTGGCTAGGTTTCGGCTGATGATGGTGGCTTCGATGGTGTCGAGCCGAAAAAGCTGTCGGTGCAGACTTCATTCCCTGGTGTGAGTGCTGTTCAATCGATGATGTGGTTGCTTCGCTTGTCCCGGTCAGAATGAAAGGAAAAAATTGCGTTGCGCTATTTTATGGCTTCTCGGCAGACCCAGCGGCTGCTCATTCGCTGGTGTCTGCACCAATCAGAACGTGGTAATGGAATGATGCAAGAATTATGCGGTACACATATTTATAGGTTCCTTTGATCTCAATGTTTTTCATTGAAAACAGTTTCATGCCTATTGAAACAAGTTTTTCGGGTCTTATCAAGCATGGACATGAAAGGCATACTTGAAATCTGTCGATTGAGGGGCTTACCGCAGAAATTCGTCCACTGAGACGAACGCTATTAACGTTTAAAATCTTTCAACACAGCGTAACGCGGTCGATTTGAAAATTTTGAAATGACACCCGGTATAGTAAAGAGAGACGTAAGTCCTACGTCAAAAAGCACCATGTAACAAGAAGAAGACTTCAATTAATATTCCAATGATAACTATTCTTACTGAATTCCGCCAAAAGACATTTCGCGGAATGGCTTCCGGTGAAAAAGTACATTCCACGAAATGTCTTTGGGAGAAATGGTACATTCCGCAGAATGTCGCACAGCGAAACAAAATTCCAAGTATACAACCCCCAGGAACCATTTCCATCATTGTTGCGAAGGAATCGGCCAAGAAATGTGATTTTAAAGCAGTTTTAATTGTTGAAAGCCCTTAAAAACCAACGTCAGGGACGAAAAGGTTAAGAAAGTATTTTTGGTCAGGCCGACTATTGACAATAACATGAAATACATTTTAAGTCATTTCTGTAAAAACAACCATTATTTGTTCCCTAGAGTCTATAAACGACACCAGCAATACAATAAATGCGAATCAACGTCCTGACGAATATAAACATAAACTCATTAAAGGTATTTTTCCGTTTTCAATTAAGTTCTGTTATTACTTTATCGTCCAATACGTTTGAAATCCTTTTAAAAAATCAACTTTTGTTTTGAGGCAAAAAATTACTTGTTGAAAATTAAATTACTTTGAAACGAGGAAATATCGACATCAGCAAACGTAGAAAAAAAAACTCTTAATAGAGGAAAAAACTTTTCCACTCAATATAGATTCTTCGTACAGTGGAAAGCATCCGGCTTCCCAAGCCTTAGCAAAGAACACGATTTTAATTAATCAATTTCTTTTGAACGCCATTCGCCAACCCGTTAAGGGCCGATTCCTTCCTCACTACTGGCCACGGCACAGTATAGAGTCACATTCACAATCAACGTTCCATGATTATGTAATGGGAGTACAAACTTTCCAACACGGATCACGGCTAACGTCATCCCCCGCCACGTCATGTCATCCCTTCCTTTGTCGTGGTTGTTAAAATGTTTCGAAGAGCGAGTTAATTGCTGCCATCATCTGCTGCTGATCAACTGAGCTTGACCCACCGTTACGTTGCCCACGCGCGCCGCCGCACCACGCCGTGGAGAAACCGGGGTAAGTTTCGGTACCACTTGAATGCAAACGTTCCATAATGACGGAGACAACTTTTCGAGCATATTTTGAATGCTTGCAATGGAATTATCAGAATCGATATACGTAGCCTTTAGAATAAATACTACGGCATTAAATATTATAGCAATAACGAGAAAGCTCTTATTAATGGATTTTATTAGATGCATCAAATAAAAAAACTAACAATAACCGAAATAGTTGTATTTACTTTTGTTTTTCATAATCCTTATACAAGCATCGTATTCCAGTATTTGAATTCATATTTTATTTTGCAACATGAACTATTTTCCCAGTTTTTTTAGTTCATGAAATTACGCACTTTATTATGAAGCATTTATTCTGCTGTCATTTGGGCACAGAAGCGCAACTTTTTGTGGAATAACTTTTGCAACACCACATCAGCGTAGCGAATAGTTTATTCGCCGAGCGATAGTCTTGGGAGTCAACCACCGAAAAAAATTTCACCATTCACATCATCATCATCATCATCATCATCAAAGTCGTCGTTCTCGTCGTTGTCGTCGAAGAATGAAACTTGAAATTATGTGTTTTATCATTTTCCTGGAAAGCGTCTGGAATCATGACTACAGAAAATTGTGACGAGGTGCACGGGGATGGAAAAACCACTGCAAATTGTTTCTCTAGAAAATGTCGGTGAAAAGCTGACTGGTTTTTGTCAGGAAACCCTATTTACTGCTGGCGTGGGGTTCAACAGCTCTGCTTGTTGTTTTTAACAAGCAGTAGCTCGTGCAGAATGGAGTATGCGAATCTAATGTACAATTATGTTTCAATTTCGATTTTAGGAACGGCTAAGCAGAATTGAATAATTGAATTTACAACTTTCACGGACAAACATTTTCCATCTCATAGCTGAGTCGGCAGTGACCTGCCAATACCTTGGCTGAAGATGAACCTGTTCTGCTTAAACAGATTAGCCAAATAGCAGAGATGGATTTCGAATTCTTTCAACTTATTTAGCTCTAACCAGATACCACTGAATCAACAATTCGACGCCACAATATATGGATCGAGGCCACATCTTCCCATCCTTGTTTTCGCCCCACGCTCGCTCAATCGATTTGTAATTGGTCAAGCCGCCTAGCTCGCTGCGCTTCCCGCCTTGTTGTACTTGTCGGGTCAGAAGTGACTTGTCTATCTTGACTATCTACTCGGCCCTGCAAAACAACCCGCTGGACGAGAGGAACACAATCAACTTCCTCAAAGACGCCTACCTCTACACTAGGATATAATAGAAAACCTGGCATCACACCACGACAACCCAACGAATGAAGACCCCCGCATCGAAACTGGACTATTCTCAAGAAACCACGGAACACGACCTGAACCCCTCAAAAATAAACCGACCCGGCAACGAAATTGGACTACTCTCTCAAAAAATGGAACACAAATCGAATTAACCCTGGAACCCCAATAGACCCCGCAACGACAATGGACACCCTCCGGAATACGCACCATCCATGATGGAACACTGAAAATCTCCTTTTTTTTTTTTTATTAAAAACAACAACTAGAATAACAAATTTGTAAAAATGATATGTAATACCTCTTATACACATACATATTTTTTTTTCTGATACCAGAGGTGAGCCAGCCGAGGGCTGAAAACCTCTTAAATGACTATCATGGGGAACAGACGCTGTTGTGAACCGCTCCTAATATGAAGAACAGACGCTCGATCAGACTATCCTCTTCCCCGTCAGCCTACGAGCATAGTCTCATCGATGTTGTTTATCCGATTTACCCTTAGTTTGCTCGTACTATGGGGAGGTAGGGATAGCGGTTGTTGGCTTAGAGGTTCGAATCACGATACGGATCACGAAAAGAAATCTATTTTATTCCTTTAGATACGCGAAGTACCAGCAGTACGAATTACTCAGTATTTGCCATGATCCAACACCGCAATTGTACTGTGTGTTGTTTTAATGTTGTTCAAAAGTGTTCCGCATCCTGAACGAATCAAGCCGGATCCGTTGACGGCTGCTCTACAACGGACCAGATTTTTACTGTACGGCAAATCCTTGTTACCGAATACGACAACAATCTATTAGTCAAACTATTCATTTGCCCTAACAACACTAACGATAGTATAAACCAATCCCTGTGAGACTTCGCATGTAGTACAAAATGAGTAGAATCATCGCATAAACAAACTTTTTCATGATTATCCATTCTAAACGTCCCTAGTAACATTTTGGTTTTAAGCTGGCTTTATAACACTCTTGAAGAGTAAATTATGATCTTCAAGAGCGTTATAAAACTTAAAATGTTACTTGGGGTGTAACGTTAACAACGAACAATCAAGAACAACATCTCGCATCCCTCGGGCGAGCTACCACGGAGGCCACCTCATATCGCTACCACGGAGGCCACCTCATATCCGGTGGCGAAGAAGAGTAAAAAACAACTGTTGAATCGGGGAGAGACGTGTTTTATCATTCGAAACAGATAGACGTACCTCATCGACGCAATACGAACCACGTGCATCGTGGAAAATCTTTACTCGCACTCAGGGCCGGATTTAGGCTGTGGGCCCGGGCCCCCACAAATCTTATGTACCAAAACCAACCATTTTTGTACATTTTGCGGCCCCCACAAGCTGTCATCCCCGGGGCCCCCCCTTCGGCTAAATCCGGCCGTTTGGAAGTACATACGAAGAAAGCTGGATAAGTCGGCGGCTGGGGGAAATAGCCGGAGTAGTGATCGTCCAAAAACGACTCCCTCTGGATTTGTCCTGTCGTTTGTTACGAACCACCGCAATCAAGGGCACCGTAACCTTCATTAAGGCATTGTTAGATTGCCAGATGGATGTTCCTAGTCAACTGCTGTTCCGAAGAGCCCACGGCAACAGTCGGCGGTTATAGCAATTGGAAGTCCCCGTTCATCGCACAAGTTGACCACCACGCCCGGTGACCCGTCGATTACTGGGTAAGTCCCGTCCGGCCCGTCAACCCGTACATCCGACGAAATTCCGCAGCAGATACCACTGAGATCCCTGCACGCGTTGAGAGGTGGTCATCATTTTCTTGGAACTGCGGGGTACGCCCTACAGTCAGCGGACGGCGCAAAGCACCATAAGTCCTTCTCACATCAGGTTGGTCCTCACGACCAGGACATATCAAGCTCCAGTTGCCGTCGATACCCCAGCGAAGGAAGCAAAGCGTCACAAGTTCCTTTAGCATCCGGTCGGTCCCCGTGGCCAGGGTAGAACAAGCTCTAGCTGCTGTCGATACCCCAGACCGGGCAGCTATTTAGAAATCATCCTGCAATATCTTCATGTCGCCGAGGCGACATTTTCCCGAACTTTGTAAGGTATGTTGGGAGTACGTTCTCCGCATGACACCGAAAGGGCGCCACCTTCTCCGATCGGTCGCAACCTAAACTGACCTTAACCCACTAACCCTAAAAGTAAGATGAAGAAAAAAATAAAACAAAAGTAAAATGTATCTCACTATTCTTCTTTTTCATTGGAAGTAGTCCTACGCATGCAAGTGGTTGGTCCTGATATAGTCCACTTCGTTTCGTCCATGTGTTCCCTAAAGCAGGTTGATTGCCGACCCTGAGACCTATCGTAGGAGGTGAGCTAATTTGGGACGTGAGTACGTCCACTTTCCAGACGAGTGGACGTCACAGAGAGTTACATCCTTTAAAAATGCCGTAAATATTAGGTCCTAACGCACCATCTGTTCGTTGATTTCAGACCGCGTAGAGCTATGGAAAATAATGGACGAGAAAAGCTGTCCTAGGAAGCTAACCAGACGCATCAAAGCTACGTTGGATGGTGTATAAAACTGTCTTAAGAATTCGGGCGAAGACGCCAGTTCGTTCGAATCGCGCCGGGATGTAAGGCAAGGTGATGAACTTTCGTGCCTGTTGTTCAATATTGCGCTAGAAAGTGTCATGCGTAGAGCCGGGTGTAACAGCCGGGGTACTATTTTCAACTGATCCAGTAAATTTATTTGTTTCGCGGATGACATGGACATTTGCAAAGGTGGCAGAACTGTAAACCCGCCTGAAACGTAAGGCAACAAAAGTTGGACTGGTGGTGAATGCATCAAAGACAAAGTATATACTTGTATGCGGAATCGAGCGTGACAGGGCCCGCCTAGGGAGCAGTGTTACGAAAGTGTGTGTGATCTGAAACCCATCTTGTGACATGTCAAACTGAAAATGGCTTTGCCGAATACACAGTTCAAATCATTCGGCCGAAAGTCTTCAAAACGAGTCATTTGGCCGAAAAAATCATTCGGCCGAAAACGCTGGTTAGCCGAAATGATCATTTGGTAGAAAGGGCCATTTGGCCTGACGAGTCATATGGCCAAAAATGTCATTTGGCTTCACAGGTTATTTCTTCAGAGATGACTTTTCATTCTTGACAAAATCAAAACACTGTTATTTAATCTTGTCCGACGTTTCGGTCCGTTTGGGACCTTCCTCAAGGACTCTAAAAGTATTTATTCAATCTTTGTTAATAAAATAATAATAATTAGCTTTTTTGTTCTAATTCTTACCAATTCTTACAGGTTTATCTTCAACTGTGGTTCTGCTGAACCATTGATTATCATGAGGTCAGGATTTCTGTTTTAAAATAACATTTTTCCATTAAAAATAATTTTATCCAGACAATATTTCCTCCAGTGTTCTTACTCCCACATGAACGAGAATGGTTCGAGCATCACGATTATGGTTAACCCTTTCCGCTTATCGTTGCTTGGAATTTAGTACCTGGCACAAGATCGATCACCATTACTCTCTGCGATATTCGTTGTTTAGTGGCGGGTTTCCTTTTTTTTTTCATTGTTAAAGAGGGTTTCAGCCCTTGGTTGGTTCACCTCTGTTGTTTATAACCCTGTCTAACGTGTGTTTATAACCCCTATAACGTCGGACAAGATTAAATAACAGTTTTTTAATTTGGTCAAGACTGAAAAGCTATTTTTGTAGCATTAAATCGAAGTCGAAAGTAATAGTTTAACAGGTTATTTGGTAGAAAAAGCCGTTTGGCAGAATATGTCATTTGGCCGAAAACGACGTTTGGTCCAAATGGTCGGTTGGCAGAAAGGGCTAGAGGTGTGCGCCGGTCCAAAAATCGGCGGCGGCAGCGTTTGTCAGAATTTTGGTCGGCGGCGGGCATCGGCGTTTGGCCAAATAACATTTTCATTTGGCCGACAAACGGCCATTTCGGCCAAACAACTTTTTGACCAAACGACTTTTGCGGCCATGGCCAATTGGCCGAACAACAAAAAAAAGATAAATAAAATTGTCGACCAGATGGGTCTTTGTCTAATGTTTTTTTCGGCCCAATGACACATACGTATTAGGTCGAAAATGGTTTGATCGACAATAGCATTTGGCGGGAAGCGACAAACAGCCGAAAGGCTCATTCGGCCAAATTGATAATTTGACCAAAAAAGTTGTTTGCCTTAACAGTTTATTCTGGCTCAAAATGTCATTTGGCCAGAAAAGTCATTTGACCGACCAGATAATTTGGCAGAAAATGCCGTTTGATATGGTTGTTTGGTAGAAAGAGTCATTTGGCTCTAAAATGCTCTTTCTGCAAATCAAACATTTTAGCCGCACGGCATTTTCTGCCAAATGACCTATTCAGCTTAATAGCATTCTTAGCAAAATGACCAATTCAGCTGAACGACACTAGCCAAAAGCCCAAATTGCCAAATGTCGGGGGAACGGGGTTGGTTAGCACACCCTAGAAAATAAAAAAAATAGCTAGGATTTGAAAAGTTAGTTAGCAGTGATATCAATTTTCAACACATAGCATAATTAATTACTGAAAAAGTTTGAAGACAAGATAGTTATCTCCTATATTCAGCCTATCATAATGAAATGAGTGCAAGACAAATGAGTTTTTTTTTTATTTTCGAGAAAGATTCCTGTGATGGCACATGTTGTTAGTTATGCAAAGGCAATATCTAATTGATTTGAAAGCATCAAAGTAAGCTTGATATGAACAGCAACGTAGAGTCACCAAAATATCAATCAAAGCAAACGTTATACTTTGCGTCAACCATCAATTATCAACCATCACGGAATGACAGTTTTCCAGCAGACTTCCGCTTGCCTAGCAGCATAATAGTTTCCACAGATCCCATAAGCATTCGAGAGGAATTCTCATTGGAATCTCTAAAGAATTCCTTTCAGAATCATCGAAGTATTCCGACGGAAATCCAGAAGAATTTACACTGCATTCTTTCGGTATCTTTAAGGGATACCCTTGGAAATCTGTGGGGGATACTCTTCGTAATCCATGGAGGATTTGCTACAAAATCTCTCGTTAATGTGCCTCGGAGTTCCCCAGGAGTCGTTAGAAGATTTGTTTTGAAAACTTTCGGAATTCCTTGATGATTTGCTTCAGAATCCGTTGAATATTTATTTTTCTTCTACATCCCTGGAACATTGCCTACGAAATCCCTGCACATTCACGTTGGAATTCTTGGAGGATTTCTGACAGAATCTCTGGAACATTCCCGTCGGAATTCCTGGAATATTCTTGTCGGAATTCCTGGAGGATTCCATTCGGAATCTCTATTAGAGTATTGGAGTCCCTGTATTGGAGTCCCTGAAACATTTCCGTCGGATTCACTGGAACATTCCCGTTCAAATTCCTGGAAGTCGAAATTTCTAGAGGATATAATATATTCATAAGATTCTTATTGGAATCCCTGGAGCATTCCTGCCGGAATCCCTGGTGGAATGCCTTCAGAATCCCTGGAGGTATACTTCGATACTATGGGCTACAGCAGAGTGTGATTGATCCGCAATTGCCTTAGGTGGTTGGACCGTATTTATCACATTACCACTAAGATAGCTTAATGAGGTGGGAAAAGGTTCGAGAATTTTTGAAAAGAAGCTCATACTAGAGAAAATAGATGAATGGGGCTATAGTAAAAAAAGTAAAAAGTGATAAATGAGAAGTGAGGTGACTCACTCCTCATTGTTCGCTTCTCGCTTTTATCAGTGAGAAGTTAGAAGCGAGAAGTGAGACGTACTTGGTCTGGCCCTCACTTCTCATTTCACTTTTCCCACTTTTCACAGTGATAAGTGAGAAAACATAAGTGAGAAGTGCGACGTCTTGCTTGCTTCTCATTTTTTACAGTGAGCAGTGAGAGATGGGAAATGATGAGTGAGAAGTGAGAAGTGAAACGTCTAACTTCTTACTACTCACTCATAATTTCCCGCTTCTTACTTTTTACTGCAAAAAGCGAGAAGCGACAAGTGCGAAGTGGGAAGAATGAGAAAATAAAAATGATGAGTGATGACCGAGAAACGAGACATCTCAATTGTCACTTATCACTTCTCATTCCTCACTACTCGCTGCGAAAACAGTGAAATGCGAAACAAGAAGTGATAAATTATGAGTGAAAAGTGAGAAGAGAGACGTCTCCTTTCTCTCTTATCATCTCTTATTTATCATGTCTCATTTTTCACAGTGAGAAGTGAGAAACGATAAGTAAAAGATAAGAAGTGAGAAATGAGAAATGAGGACTAAATTGCCGTTGGACTAAATTGCCATTTTCCGCCAAACAGCATTTTAAGCATTGGCGTAACTACCTCCGATGCCTAGGGAGGGCTATAGCCCCTTTATATGTTTTCTCGAAATTGACCCTCTTTTTGAAAATTCTCGAACATTTTAACATCAGCGGTAATGTGACAAATGCAGTCCAACCACCTAATGCAATTGCGGATCCATCACACTCATTCATATTATTCTCTTTTCTCAAGCACGTGCACGTGTGCACGTGTGAGCAACAACTCACAGCCTATGTTTAATTGCGCTCGATTAGCGTCAGGCAGTGGATATATTTGCATACTTCATAAATATTCTATCTATTCCAAATGAAAAAAAAAAGTGCAACTTTCCATGGATTCCGCCGACAATCTTCCAAGCATTTTGATGAGAATCCTTTAGTGATCCTGACTGGAATGTTCCAGGGACTCCGACGGGAATCTCTAAATATTTCGACATGAATCCTTCAAGAATACCGATGGGAGCCTCCAGGGATCATGAAGGGAATCCACCAGAGATTTCTGAGGGAATGTTTTAGGAATTCCAACGAAAATTTTCAAGTATTCCGACGAGAATGCACCAGGGATCCTTCACCCTTCAGGAATTTCGACTGGAATATTTCAGGAATTTGAAGGGGAATATTCCAGGGATTTCGTCGAAAACCCTCCAGGAATTCCAATATGATGGTTCCAGGTATTTCATGAGCAATGTTCCAGGGATAAAGACGCATATCGTCGAAGGATTCCGAAGCAATCCGTCGAAGGACTTCGAAGCAAATCGTCGAGCGACTCCGAATTAATCCTTCAGTTATTTCGAAAAGAATCCTCCAGCGATCCCGAAGGGAATCCTTCAAGGATGTTGAAGCAAATCGTTGAGGGACTCCGATGCAAATCATCAAAGGATTTCGAAGCAAATCGTCGAATGGTTCTAAAAAAAATTCGTTAAGGGACTCTGAACAAAATCTTTGAGAAATTCTGAAGAAAACCGTCGTTGTATTCCGAAACGAAACGTCGAATGATTCTGAAGCAATTCTTTGCGGGATTCCGAAGCTAATCGTCAGCCGGATTCCTTATCGTCTAGAGATCCCAACGCAGATCATTTGCAAAACGTCGAGAGACTCCGAATTAAATCTTCAAAGGATTACGAAGCAAATCGCCGAAGAATTCTGATTTCTCAATGAACGAATCTGGAGATATTCCGGAGGAAATCAACGAGAGATTCTAAAGCAAATCCTCAATGGATTTTAAATGGTATTTTTCACAGATTCCCGAGGGTATTGCTTAACAATACTGGAAAGAATCCAGAAGGAATTCTTCTGGATTACGATTGGAATACTTCGATGAATCCGAAAAGAATTCTTTAGGGATTGAAGTGAGAGTTCTTCTCGGATTCTGATGAGAATCCTTCTCGGATGCTGATGGGAATCTTTCCCAGAATTCAGAAACAAGCAAATTTTTCTTCCACTCATTTCATTAAGTATGATAGAGTGAATATGAGAGATAACTCTTTAGTCTTCAAACTTTTTCGGTAATTCATTGTGCTATGTGTTGAAAACTGATATCACTGCTAACTAACTTATCAAATCCTAGGGGGGGGGGCTAATTTTTTTAGGGAGGGCTGAGCCCCCCTAGCCCCCCTTATTTATGCCAATGATTTTTAGCCAAATGACCAAACGAGCTAATTGGCCAAATTACTTTCGGCCAGACATGTCTCGGCCTAATGGTTTGTTCAGTTAAGTGACATTCGGCCGAAAAGCTTTCGGGCGAATGAGTTTCGACCAAACGACATATTCCCCCTTCTCAGGTTGCCGTGGGCGAGTATAATCTATACCATTTCGTCGAATGACGTTTAGTCAAAAGGACATTACGACGAATAGACGTTTGGTCGAATGTGTTGGAATATCAGGTAGTGTGCAACGCTTCGCAGTAGATCGTAGATGGATAAGAAGCACTGTAAGCATATGCGGTATTTCGAAAAATTTCGTTTCAGGTGGTTCGAAACGAAATTCCGCGGAATTTCGCGGAATTTTAGCATGGCGAAATCGTATTTCCTGATTTCGTTTCGTTTCGTAAAATTACAAAAATTTCGCTAGAAAAAACTAGCTTCTAACGAAATTTAACGGAATTCCGCGGAATTTCGAAACATATTTAAACTTAAACCATTCTTCATATTATCAAACATTTTGGTTGCGCCGCTGAACAAAATCGTTAAGTTGTTTTCAAAACTTTAGGCTATACAATTTTTTTCTAATAACGCTTACTACATAGCCCTATTCTTAGTTGACGTCTTCAGTGTTTCAGTGTTCCAAGTTTCAAATTTATATTTTGTGATATTTTTTACTATTTGTACAATATGAATGCGAAATCTATCGTGTTGTTGCTGGTCATGAGACGGCAGCTAGTCCGGGAGAACGCGAAGTGAAAAAAAATTTACCTCGCGTAGCAGAAATTTGTTTAACCAGTGTACAATCGATCTTGTAGATGCTGATCACGCCAGCTAGTGTGGGAGAACGCGAAGTGATAAAACTAATGTCTGCTTCGAAGAGCACAGAATTATTTAGTGCGGAATCGATCGTATTGTAGAAGCTTAATAAACGAAGCACATTGAATTGTGTTGACACAGTCAGAGGCGCGGCCACGTTCCGAGACGTGGGTAGGACAAAAACTGGATTATCAAATCTGTAGAATATTTCCTTTCGGATTTCAAGAGATTTTTTCGGACATTCTCAGGTAGGTTATAAAACTCCCTACGACTATTAGGACAATCATTATTCATAACATTTTATAAGACTCAAATTTTGTGGCCCCGGAACCGCTCCGTTCCGAAGGGAACTGGCCTAAGCCCCTAGCTGCTGGTCTAGCCACGGCAGCCGTTTGGGGTGGGCTTTAAAGGCCTCTTTTGTTCCGGGTCTCAGGTTGTTAGGTGTGGGGAGGCTTTCGGGAGCGTGAAGACAACCGAATAATTTAATTTTAATTGAGAGGCATTTATTCATGCAAACATACACTTACGGGTGGGTGATTGGCTGGCTTCCAAATTATCGATAGCTGGCGGCTGGTCTCACGATGAGTCAGCCAAAGCGGTGAGGTATCGAGGTGGCCAACGGATCGCCGAGCGGAAGGGCAAATCGGCGGGAGATCGATCGATGAAGCGGTGCAGGCGTGTGGCTAGGTGTCCGCCGGGCGGTCGGACGATGCGGCAGCTGATGGGTGGCTTGGCGGTAATGTGGCTGGCAATCAAGATGTCGTTAGGTGGCCGGATGACGATGTAGTTGACGCTTTTCCGGCTAGTTATGCCGCTAACGGGCTTCGAGGCGACAACGTGAATCGCGGTAGGCTTGACAAACAATAGACCGGCCGATGGTGG
Source organism: Armigeres subalbatus (assembly GCF_024139115.2). Taxonomy (NCBI): domain Eukaryota; kingdom Metazoa; phylum Arthropoda; class Insecta; order Diptera; family Culicidae; genus Armigeres; species Armigeres subalbatus. The sequence goes on from NC_085141.1 coordinate 277,773,824, forward strand.
TAAGGTGACCAACAGGTGGATCCGCAATAGAGTTGTTCGATGATCCAGACGGGTTATGTCGGTTGGATGGAGTAGTGTCCACGGGCGTCTACCCAAGATGGCACCTCTGGGTTGCCGAATATAAAACACACGATTCACACCGAACTGCCTTAAACCAAGCTCCTTACACCGAGCCACAAATCCAACTGACTCTCCATCTCATCGGCTTTGTTCACCCACCGACTGACTTGGTCACTCGAGTGATCATCTCCCCAAGGAAAGCGCGCGTTCTATAATTCTTGCTTTTAATTAAACCTTCGCTATGGTCGAAATCGCTCATTGGCTGGTATGCGTTTATCCACCCGCCGTGTAAATTTGAAATCGCCGTTAAAACTTTAGCAATTTGTCTTCACGCTTGAATTGATTTAATATTTATCTAATTAAATGATAAACAATAAACAATTTCCAGTGATTATAGAACATTTCTGAAAAGCATGTCTTCAAACACTTTTACAAATTTCCAGAAGTGATCATGGATTCCTGTAAATTTTCATAAATATTGGATTATATAAAATATTGGATGATTTCAAGCAATTATCACTAACTTCTGGGAATTCGAAACTTTAGAAATCTTCAGAAATTTCACTACGATCCACCAGTAAAGCTTTTATCGTCCAAGAATCTTTAAGGGTATGTTTTGTTCTATTTACGGGTTTTTAGAAAATTGAAGAACAGTATTACTCTGAATTTCAGACTTTTTTCTTTCTAATTTCTAAAATGTCTTGCAAACGTTGGTATGATGAGCTCAGCAGGCTAGTGGCTACCTTCTGCCTTATAGACAGGAGCTCTGGCATAGACTACATCACTTTTCCAAGTGAACCCTTGATCTATACTACATCTACCTTACCGAGTTAATGAAATCTCCTTTCCGTGGTATTGTGGGGATGCAGAGGTTTTCTCGGTCTCTAGTAGCAACAATAACTACATACTAACATTCCTCTCCTTTCCCAACTGACTGGAGCCGTTATTTACTTTGATCGAAGTGCAATTTACACCAGTTCTAACCAGTCTCGGAGAAGCAACCATTGACAAGTACAGTCAGTTAGTTAACCCAAGTTAACCTAAGTTAAGGCTAAGTTATATCCTTGTATAGATATTCAACTTTTGATTAATTCACAATCAGCCTGTCAATTCTTATAAAATTTCAGAAATTCTCTGAGCCTCCCTTAACTGGCAGAAATGATTACGTACTTCCAGCAATTTTATGGAAGAGCAGATACTTATAGAAACTTTAAGAATTCCTCACTCTGAGACGCCTTTCCGATTAGATTTCTCCTTTATAATCCCTGAAAACCTCCACGATTGTCAGTTTAACCTCTGATTAATATTGAAACGTTCTAATGATATTTTTATAGTTCTAGAAATTGAAATAGTATTAGATCTTTTAGTTATCCAGATAAATGTTCTTACCACAATCATGGGTAGGACAATGCATCGACTGTCCTACCCAGGTATTTTCATGCGTAGGACATGTCCTACTTGTCCCACCCACTCCCGGCGCCACTGACAGTCAAGATCAAAAGGGCAAAACCTCGAATGAACAAATTTTAAAAATCTTCTTCTTCCGGGTTAAAACATAATGTTGAATAATATGTCAAGAATATGATTCTTAATCAAAATCTAGAGTCTACAGATTCGAAATCCTCCATTTGAAAGACAAGAAGACTTTTTCCCGAAAAGCTCAGTTGCTTTGTTGCAAGAGAATTGGAAGCATCCTTCTACGCTTCACGGAAGCCTCCTTCCAAGCAGCTCGGAAGCCTCCTTTCAAGTAGGGTGACCATATGATTTTTTTCCAAAGGAGGACAATTCACCGGAATCGTTGCGAAAGAGGAGGACATTTGATTCAAAAGGAGGACATAAAAAACATCGATCGATTTTCCACATCAAAGTCTATTGGAAAAAGTTTTTGTGAATCGAGATAAATACGATATCTTCTTCTACTTCATTAACATAACAGATAACTTTATTAACTCAAGATGGAACATTTCCAACTCTTTAGTTATAAACTATCAGCACAATCTTTATAATGGGGGTATTTGAACTTCAACTAATAATTAAATTAGCAGTAAACATATGTTGAATCACCTGTCATAAGATGAGTTTAAACAATCCCATTGAATTCCACCACTTAATTGTATCCTGACAGATACGTATATCGACCTCAACAGTAAGGCCGTCTTCAGTGTCTTGTACTTGACTCGACTTGATGTTGAATATTAATATGCTGCCACTTTCAGCGATATTTCACAAAATTTTAAGAAGAAAAGTTCATTGTTTGCATTTCTTAACATTTAGCAATAGATAACTTACCGAACGTTAGGTTCTATTAGAACTGAACACATTGCATTATTGACCAGAGGATTAGTTCAGATTAGTTTTACTTAGATATTTTAATTCCAACCAAGACATGGCATGGCAGCTGTTCTATATTCAAGAAACATACCATGCGATGCGGTTAAAAGGCAATTCGATGGGTCCTTGCTCGTCGGAAATTTTGAGAAGCATGTGCAATTTTTTAAACCCATTTTTCACAATTATGATTCTTCTGATATCTTCGATACCTGATTACTGTAGCTCAAGCCTTTTATTTTCGATTTTTACAATAATTCTATTCCAAAACTTGTGCAACGTTTTGTTTGTGAATGACTCTCTGTTGTATTATTGTTTGTTGAATTAGAATTTCTTCAGAAATATTTACTTGTCATAAGTCAAGTTTGTACAATTCCATGTAATTCCACTACTTTGACAGATACGTATTTCGACCTCAACAGAAAGATCGTCTTCAGTGTCTTGTACTTGACTATACTTCGAGTCGAGCCGAGTCAAGTACGAGACACTGAAGACGATCTTACTGTTGAGATCGAAATACGTATCTGTCAATAATACAATAAGAATAACTTTTTTGTATCCCAAGAATATTATTTAATTGGTGAGCTGTGCATATTTGTTGTTTCTCGGCCAATCATGATTAGCAACTAAGATGTGTACAGTTAATCAAGCTAAGCTCTTCTTTGACTATTTCCACAATATGTAAGGAACATTGAAGATTTGTGGACATTTCTAGATCTTCGCATGAAATTTGCAAAAAAAACCAGGACGGGTTGAAGGATCATTAAAATTGCTGAATGTTCTTTACTTATGATTGCTTTTAGCTCATACTGACCATAACAGCTGTTCTCATATGCCAAGGACACACAGACAATAGCTCAGTTCGTCGAGCTGATTGTATATATGACTGTGCTGCCGCTAACCGCTAGTCGAGCACATCTGTATATGGTAAAACAGTTATTTGACTTTGAAAAAGTGAAATCCGAATTGCGTATGTAGAACCAATTTAATCTAAATGCCGCGGAAAAAAAATTAAAATTTCGTTTCGTTTCGAAAAATTTCGAATCAAATGAACCTTGATTTCGTTTCGTTTCGAAGTTTCGAAAGTAAATCCATATTTCGTTTCGATTCGATCCGAATCAACATAGACATTTTAAATTTCGTTTCGTTTCGTTTCGTTAGGAAAAAGTGTGTTATCGCATACCCTTATTCTATACCGAAGTTTGTTATTGATGATTGTATATACCTGTTGTTGAAAAAAGGTTGATTTTAGTACATAAGGTTCGTTTTGATGATAAGAAAAATTTAATCAAAAATCCATTGACTAATTATCCATTTTACTAAATTACCTTTCACCGATCTATTATGTTATGCGGCGAGTAACTGCATCATTATCCCCTCTTTGTATTATCTGAAGCGCAATGCCCAATCAGGCCAACTTTAAATAGCCCACAATAGGACCAAATTCTTAGTCGAATGAAACAAGAACAATCACCATTTCCTTAGAAAATTAAACATCCAAACATCCTTCCCGCTATCAGTGTACAACAGTTGACTCTCTGTTTGCATAAAAGATAATCCGAGTATTTGTTTGCAATCACCGTTATCGGCACTTGCTCCGGAATTATCCTAACTTCATGCCATCCTACAACCACATTCTCATGGCTGCATCTCATGTATCGAAGTCATTAAGTTTAAATTAAAGTCGCTCGCGTTTAATTAAAAGAAAATCACCAGCAATGAGAACGTTACCTGCTTCATTATAGCAGATCCTTTGTTTCTCACCGCGCACCGCTGCACAGTGGCGGGTCCCCATGCAAATGCTGGACAAAACCTAATATGTTGCTCGAATTTGTCACCAAAGAGTAATTTTGGAAATTACTATAATACATTTATTTTGAGGTTAGAATTGTTATACGAAATATACTAATCTTCCCAAGTACTTCCGGAAGCCCATGCCTTAAGGTCTGAAACAGTAATAGCGTCCTCATTGACTAATCGCAATAAAAAAATCAATTAACTTAAGTCGAGTCAAGCCAAGCACGAGACACTGATAACGGCCTAATAATTGAGGTCGAAATACGTATCTGTGAAGAAATGCAACGTGGTAGAGTTAATTGGAATAGTACTGAACAAGTCTTATGGAAGTTCATAAATGCTGTTAACGTGGATCTCGTCAAAACTCAATTTCAAATCTACCTCAAACGATGGTGTCTCTAAGTCGGTGTAGTGACATACATTGCCTTGGTTAATTAATAGGTTGGTTGATTTGGTTTGAGAGTTTGAATGAGGCTTTATCTAGTATAATAATACATAAATTGTTAAACTGATCTTTGGCCTCATTTAGTCGGGCACCTAAACTTGTAGGTGACTCGCAAAATGGGTTTGTTGTGGGGCCTGGATACATGCCCAAAGCATCCCCATTCTTAAAGGATCTGGCATTGATGCACGAAAATTATTGAACTTTACACATTTCAAGTCAAGTTGCACATTATTTATTTTGACAATATTTATTTTTTTTATTTATTTAAATCAACTTATTTAATCAGTTTTCTTTGTTTTAAGCTTTGTGCTATTAAGACAGTTGGCTTATAAGGCAAACTGATTTAGCAAAATTATTAAATCCCAACTGTGACTGCTTTACCGATTTTTTTTGTTCCGACTCCCGAGTAAGTAATTTATATTTTGTAATCAATTTCTGAATATAACTGACAAAACCACTTGCTGAGCATCAGCAAAGCAAATATTGCTGAGCAAATATTACGAGCTTCAGTTAAAACGCTTCTTATTTTCTTATTCACAACTATTGTAGCTCAGAACTGGGGTGTTGTCGCCTCACTGCATAGTATTTAGTCAAATTATTTAGTTAAAACGTCAGGTATTTTCAAACATAACGAAAATTTAATTTAATTTTATTGTCTTGAATTTATTTAATACTGTATTGTAAAAGCCTTATTGTGAAATTACTGGAACTTCTGAGAATATTCGAAGAAGTATCGTTCAAACATTCATTTATGAATTTCTTCGAAAAATACTCCAGAAATTAGTTTGAAAATAAATAAAGAAACTTATTTGATAATTCCTCCAAATATCCCTCCGGAAAGTTTCTTTTAAAAACCTTAGAAGATTATTTTGGGAATTCTTCCTAAAATTTGTTTGGGTATTCCTTCGGAGATTCCTTACAAAATTTCTCCGAAAATTCCTTAAAAAAATCCATTCGTTCTTTTGAGAATTTCTTCGGAATTTGTTGAGAATTTCTACGGAAATTTTTCCTTTTGAAATTGTTTTCGCATTTATTTCATGAATCGCTGGAAAAAGTTGTTCTAGATATCCATAAGGAACTTCTTCAGAACTTCTTCCAACAATTCCTTTAAAACATTCTTCGGGAATTCTTCCGGAACTCCTGCAGGAATTCGAAAATGCCTTCATCTTTCCTAAAGTCTTTGTTTGTTTGTTGTTTATTTTTGTTTTCTTTTTTGAAAATTCAATAAGTAACTACATCGCAAACAACTTCATTTTCAATAAATTTCAAAGGATCTCCTGAAAGATCTTCCGAAAAAAAAATCTGGAGAAATATCCGAAGGAAATCTTGGAGGTTTTACGAATTATCTTTTAAAGAAGTCTCTGGAGGAATATTCGAATGAATTCTGGGCGGTATATTTTATTATTTTAAAAATAAAATTCTGGAGGAGTTCCCAAATAAACTTTTGGAGGCGTTTTTAAAGAAATTTGTGTTGGGTTTAGTGCAGGAATTTCCAAACAAACTTTTGAAGAGATTCCCAAAAGAGAACCTGAATGGATTTTCGAAAATAATTCCTAAAGGATTTTTTGACGGTAAAATACTTCCCTAAAGAATTCCCAAAGGAATTTCCAGAGGAATCGATAAAGGTATATTTGAAGGATTTTATGATGGAATTTCCGAAGGAATTCTCAAAGGAAATTACGAAGAAAATCCTAATAGAATTTCAGAAAAAATGCTTACTGGTTTTTCTGATGTAATTCCTAGGTTTCTTCAAGAATTCCTTTGGAATTTTTCCCAGTAATTTATTCGCAATTTCCTCCAGAGATTCCTTTGAAGATTCGTCCAGGAATTCCTCAGGATATTGCCTCAAAAAGTTACAAAAAAACTCCTCCTTAAACGAATTCCAGAAAGTTCCAGAAAGAAATTCTTTCGGATATTCCTTAAAATTTACCCCAGGGATTACGTCAGAATTTCCTCCACGTATTCCTTTGTTTAATAAAACCTTAGGAATTTTGTTAAGGCTCGTTCTTTAGGAAATTCTTTTGAAAATCACGAGTTGAACCGGCCGAAAACCTCATTAATAAAGATAATAATAATAATCCTTTGAAAATTTTTTAGGAAATTGCTTTAGGAATTGATTCATGAAATTCCTTAGGAATTTTTTCGTAATTCCCTTAGAAATTCTTTCGGATATACTTTCCGAAAATCTTTCGCTAATTCCTTCTGAAATATCGACGGAAAATATTTTAGAATTCCTCTGCAAATTCCTTATGAAATTCATTTACAGATTCCTTCGGAATCATTGCTTAGGAATTTCTTCGGAAATTAATACGGAGGATTATTTTAGGAATTGCTTCGGATTTTATTAGAAAAAAAACGTTGGAAATTTTATAGAAATTCCTCTAGGGGTTCCTTAGCAAGTTAAGTTCCTTGGGATTTTTTACGGGTAATCCTTTGAAAATTCTTTGGTCACTTTAGAAAGAAGTTCTTGGACATTTCCCTCAATAATTCCGTCACAACATTCTCCATTTCTTTTCATTTTTTTCGGGAATCTTTCCAGAAATTAATTCAAAGAAATTTCTTCGGAAATTGCTATTTGGAACCATTCGGAAATTCTTCTAGGAATTCCCTAGAATTTTTTTTCGAAATTTACTAAAAATATTCCTTCTGATTTTTCTGCGGGTATTCCTTCCTTGTAAAGTATTTTTGAAGTCGGTGCTACCGGACAAAATTATAAAATACCTATTCATATAATAATCAAGGCCTGCTTGCCCAAACCTTTTTTCCTTATGAGGAATAAACGAGTCTACATTAAGCAAGGTTTTGTATTTCCTTGGTGTGATTTGTGGGAAGTGAGTCGTGGGATCAATAGTGAAGTTGGCCAAGTTCGGAAGAAGTATTTTACACTAAGTTCTTTTGAAAATTCCTTTAAAAGAAGATTTTTTCAGCAATTTATTCGGAAATCGTTTTATGAATTCTTTCGGAAACTACTTCATTCATTCATAATAAATTTCCGAATGAAATCGTGAAAGAATATTCTACGGTTTTACCTGTGGTTTTACTAAAGAAATTTCCCAACGAGAACCTTAATGGTTTTTGAAAAAATGCCTATATGAGCTTCCGCAGAATTTCTTATAGGGTTTTACAAAGGAATTTCTAATGAAACTCGAAAAAAAACGTAGTTCCCTCCGAGTCCCTTCAGGAACTCCACCAAGAACTTTTTTGGCATCTTTTTGAAGAAAATATTCAATTTGGTTGGTCATCATACCCAGTCTTACTCAGTCAGAGCTCATTTTAGTTATGTTGATCACCGAAGTCTAGTTCTTAATACTGCTCAAGGGTTACGAAAAGTTGTAAAATTGTTAAATTTTGATTCATCAAAATCAGAGAATAATAAAATAGTTTTAATTAAAATA